>NC_134265.1:61532167-62173834 GCF_031893055.1 Leptodactylus fuscus
GTTCAATTTATGCTGTGGGTTTTCACCATGGCTTTCAACCTTTGCAATGCATAGGATGAAAGCCTTGGGATACCCACAGGAAATGCAAAAAGAACACTGTGCAAACAATAACATGAGGGGATTTAAAGTTGAATGAACACAAAATCAGCCTCTATTGTTCCCAACCGACCCCTCCGAATCACTACCAGAGATGGAAATAAGCAACTTTCGGTAAAACATCATACTACAAAGTCAATGACATCTTAAATATGAAATCTAGGTATTCCCAACAATACAAGGAAGCACCTATCATGCAATAATCCATACCCAAGGCATGACCATAGTACTCAATATTCAGGAATACTACTTCCCTAGCTCAGCTTTCACAAGATCACGGTAAGAAAACAAAATAATTGTTTTTTCCAATCCTTATTTATGGGACACTCATTTTCATAGATTCCTCCACTCTCCAACTTGCATCTATTTAGGGATTTGTGAAAACTTGGCCATGTCATAGTCTGTCACTGAAAAAAGCCCTATAGACTTCCTCTGTTTTGAAAATTGTCATGTGACAGTTGTTTTTAAAATTTCCGTGAATAAGGTGTTATATTAGGAGAAGTTTAAGGCTAAGGCCCCTTGTTGCGGAAACAGAGTTTTTTTTGTTGCAGATTTTGGGGCATTTTTTTGAACCAAAACCAGGAGTGGATTGAGCAGAAAGGAGAAGTATAAGAACTTTAAATATATTTCCTATTCCTCTTGTAGCCATTGTTGGCTTTGGCTCAAAAAACGACAACAAAATTTGCAACAACAAAAAATTGTGTTTCTGCAATGTGGGGCCTCAGCTTAAGAGAAAAAGTTATTACAATTTACCATGTGGGACTTCAAATAACCTTAAAATAACAGTATTATCTTCAATACTCTTTTGAACAATGACAATCCCAATTCCAGCAATTTAAAAATTAATTAATTAATTAATTAAAAAATAGGATGTCCACTTTACATTGGAGGATACTCAGCCAAGATCCCATATAGCAGTCATGACACTTAATTGGAAACACAGCAGAATGGGCAGGCCAATTATAAAAATAACACTGTCATCCTACTAGATCAATCTAAGTATTGGTGGTCAAAATCAGCATTTAAACCCTTCCCTCCGATGGCACTTTTTGACTTCCTGTCCAAGCTTGATTTTTCAAAACTGACGTGTCACTTTATGTGACAATAATTTTGGAATGCCATAACTTACCAAAGTGATTTTGAGATTGTTTTTTCGTAACACATTGTAACTCATGTTAGTGGTAAATTTTGGTTGATATGTTTTGTGTTTAATTATGAAAAAAATAGGAAATTTGGTGGAAATTTAGAAAAATATGCATTTTCTAAAGTTTGAAATGATGTGCATTGCATAGAGATAGACCGCCAAAATTACTGTATATACTCGAGTATAAGCCGACCCGAATATAAGCCGAGGCCCCTAATTTTACTACAAAAAACTGGGAAAACTTATTGACTTGAGTATAAGCCGAGGGGGCGGGGCAGGGGGGGGTAATGCAGCAGCTACTGGAAAATTTCAAAAATTAAAATGGTTGGAGTTTTTGGGTGCAGTAGGTGCTGGGAAAGGGGAGGGGGTGTTTTGGTTGTCTGTCTGCCCCTTCCCTGGGCTTGAGGATTGGGGTTTTTCCCCCCATGTGGAATCCAGCCTGGCTGAATGTAGGGTATCTGCAGTGCTCCTATTATCCCCTTCCTGATGGAACAGGAGCACTGCAGATACCCTATATTCAGTAGACCGGGCACTTTCAGACACGGGGATACCTAATGTGTATGTGTTTCACAGTAGTTCTTTACTTTTATATGTAATCTAGGGAAAGGAGGTATTTAGAACTTTTATTTTATTTTAAAGCCTCTTTTTTTTCCCCACTACTTTATGGGAGATTCTATACATTGATATTGCGGCTGGTCATATCATAGACCCCCCCCCCCCCCCCGAGTATAAGCCGAGGGGGGCTTTTTTCAGCACAAAAACTGTGCTACAAAATTTGGCTTATACTCGAGTGTATACGGTATATCATAAATCTCATGTCCCAGATCTCTGCTTTATGACGGCATCAAACTTTATTCACCCTTTTATTTTTTACGGAAATTATAAGATTTACAAGTGAAACAATAATATTCAAAATTTTCAAGAAATTTCTAAAACCCATTTTTTTAGGGACTAATCCAGTTATGAAGGTGTTTTGAAAGACCCTTGAATTAAAACCCCCCATAAATCACCCCATTTTCAAAACTGCACCCCTTAAATAAGCCAAAACAACATATACCTAGTATTTCAACCCTATAACTGCTTAACAGGAATTAATACAAAATGGAGGTGAAATTTTCAAATTTGATTTTATTTTACTAATATTTTCGTTTAGCCCTAGAACTTGCACATTCACAAGGGGTTAAAGGAGAAAACGCATCCCAAAATTTGTTATGCAAGTTCTCCGGACTACCATAGTACCCCACTAGTGGGTGGAAACTAATATATAGACGCACAGCAAGACGCAGAAAGGAAGGCGCGCCAAGGAGCTTTTAGAGGGCAGATCTGGCTGTGATCAGTTTCAGGAACCATGTCGCATTTACAAAGCCCTTGAGGTGTCAAAACAGTGGAAACCTCTAGGAAGTGACCCCGTTTTGAAAACCGCACCCCTCAAAGAATTTATCAAATGATGTAGTGAGCATTAGTAACCCCGAAGTGAATGTGTAAGCTGTGCGGAGTAAATTGGGTACACCAAATCCCATTCTATTTTCCCACTAGCTCCTATGACACGGATGGGGAAGAGGAGCATTCTGGGGGGGTCAGCACTGGTGTATTCTCTCTCATAAGCTCTAAATATGGGGGGGTCTGCTGAAAACGCTCGCACAGCTTATACATTTCCTTCTAGTCGCAGCCACTTATGTCCTAATGATTTGGCGACTTTTGGGGGTTTTGTCTTCACATTATACAAGCTAGATTTTTATTTTTATTTTCTGGCAATGTGGCCATATGAGGTCTTGGTGTTTGCGGTATTAGATGTACTTTTCAATGCCACCATTTTGGGGCCTGTAACTTATTGACTACATTTTATTAACTCTTTCTGGGTGGGATGTAAAAGGAAACATCAATTATAGCATTGCTTTTAGCATTTTTTTTTTCCCGTGCAGCGTACAGCATAAGTAACATGTTACCTTTATTCTGCGGGTCAGTACGGTTACGGAGATACCTTATTTATATGATTTTTTAATGCGTTGCTATTTGTGCAGAATAAATTTGAATTTAGGGGAAAAAATCAATTATTTTTGCATTGCCATCTTCTGAAAGGCATAACATTTTTATTTTTCAGTAGACAGAGCTGGTTGAGGGCTTATTTTTTGCGGGATGACCTCTGCTTTTTATTGGTACCATATTGGTTTTCATCTGACCATTTGATTACTTTTTATTGGACATTTTGTAAGGCAAAGGTGGTGAATAATCACTATTTTGTGCAGTTTTCACCGGTTTTTTTTTAAGATGTTCGCCGTTCAGGTTAAATAATCTTTTACTTTTATTGTTCAGGTTTTTACGGACATGGTGATACCAAATATGTAATGTTTTTTTCTATTTTTCTTTATTTTACATAATAAAACATTTTATATGGGAAAATGGGATTTTGGGGGCTTTATTTTTTATTTATTTTAAACTTATTTAAACTTAGGGGATTGAAGCAGTGATCTGCTGATCTCTGCTTCACTAGATGTACACTGCAATACACGTGTTACACGTGTATTGCAGAGTACAGGGAGCTCTCAACCCCGTGCACACACACAGGGCTGACAGCTTCCATTTTGGCAGGATCAACCAGGCACGTGGAGGGGACAGCATGGAGCAGACCCGGGGTCACTGATCAGACCTTGGGCTGCCCATTGCCAACACCGGCACCCCCCGAAACCGTCGCGGGGAGTACCAATCGGCACCATTATGTACCGAAACCTCTGAGATGCCGGCAGTCATGTTTGACCACCGGCATCTCAGGGGTTAAAACCCGCGATCAGACTCGGTTCCGACCGCGGATGTTACAGGACATTGTCAGCTGTATGTTACAGCTGACACCCGCAGGGCATGGTGCGCACACAGTTTCTGTGTGCACACCATGCAGCCGCCGTAGTACTACGGAGGTTTGCGGAAAGTCCTTCCCGGCAGCGCCATACTGTTACGGCAGATCTCGGGAAGGGGTTAAAGAGGACCGTTCATCATCTCCACCAATTCAAGTTCTTGACATATTTTAATAAACACCTTTCCAGTGATTCCAGCACAGTTGGAATCCTAAGCAATAAGCGTAATGAGTTTTGAAGCCTGATGTGCTATTTCTGATCAGGTGGACAGTGTCAGGCAGGGAGGGGGGGTTGTGATTTTGAGACAACCCGAACGGAATACTGAATGCATTATAAAGTGGTTAGGTAGCAAACCAAACGGACCCCATAGACTATGGGGTCCATGTGTTTTCTGCGTGGTGTCCACAGTACTCTATCCACATCTAAAGCTGAAACTTCTCTGAATCATATACAACAATAAGTCCAATAAGTCCTCTTCCTAAAGCTGCCCATTGAATATCCATTTCTCAGTGCCCAGCCTGGCAGTCAAGAGTATCTCAACTCTCTACTCTGACTTAACAGACCACTGCTACAAAATTAACAATACGTATATACAGTCAGGAATCCAGACTCCAACTCACGACACAAGAACGTGTGACCCTGGATGTGAACTTAAAAGGGGGCTCCACGTATGCACTCACCTATCAAACTAGGCTTCAAAGGAGTGAAGAGACTCCACCATGTGCTCATCCACACAAATAGCTGCCTCTATGCGCTATTTATGGTAGAGGGGACAGCGTATTTGTGTCCTCTGACACCACACAGTGAACTTTTAGCACACTGGCAAACAAAACGATAGCAAAGCTAAGAAGTGTCTTCCCTCTTCTGGATTGTGGGGAAATTTTAGTCAGAAGGACAATCTTATTAAATTTTACGATTTATTATATACAAAAAGTACAGCGCTTACAGAAAAAGGATGTAACAGAAACACAAACTCATATTAGTTGGACTGTCTACACTGAATTAACATTCTGAAATAATGAATTACCTATATCTTGGGTTGTAGATTGTAAATTTAGTGAATAAAGACAGGAAACATACCCATACTTAACCTAACATACAACAGCACCGAACAGAATTAATAACTAGAACAATGCAATATGGTAATAATTCATCACAATACCACAGGGAAGCAGATTTGAGAAGAAATTGTATACTGCTACTATTTAGACTAAAGCAGTTACACACTGGGAACTTACAAAATAATACTCAAATGGCACCTGACCGCAGCATGAATACCCAAATTAAATCACATTTACCCAGACATTTGTACGATTGGATGTGGCCAATGTGACACATACATATATTGATGGTAGCTCTCTATCATTTTGATATTACTTAGGTCCTCTGTGTTCAGGACCCTGAAAGAGGACCTTTAATTGTCCTTGCCAAATTCAGCTCGTTGCATGATTTAATAGGCACTACTCCACTGATTCCAGGGCAATTGGAATTTTTTCATTAGCTCCCTTGTTCCAAGTAATCAATGCAGTTAATATTGGTGGATGATATGCTACTTATGCTCTGAACCATCAGGTGGGTGGAGTCAGGAAGGAGCAGGCAAGTGGGTGTGATTTTGGGCTCTGACACTGTCTACCTATGACTGGACCTCTGAATCATACCCCATTGCCTACTCCTGCCTGACAGTAGATAAGCTAAGTATCGCATCTGGAACCAAAACTGACTGTATCGTTTTCTCAGGAACACTGGGGACTAGAAAAAAAATTCCAAATCAAGTGGAGCAACAGCTATTACCAGATGCAAAGGTCTAGAGAGTTGGTGGAGGTGGTGAAAGGTCCTCTTTAACCAAATGCTGAATATAAATATTTCTTCAAATCCTGATTTAACTTAATTATATATAATTATTCCAGAGTTCCCCCTAAATTTTTTCCCAATTTAAGCATTATGTGCACCTAAGCATAATCATTCTGTGAAGGTTATAATCATGTAATGTATGAAAAACATTGTTATCCTTAAAAGCTGAATGCTAGATATAGTTGTTTATGCTTGAAACTGGTATAATGTTATATGATAAGATGGCACCTGCATCTGGGATGGGTGCAAGAAAAACAATTGCTTGGCTTGCTGCCAGAAGACATCTCCCTTGGGACACCGTGCAGGATCGGGAGTAGCTGGCTATATATGGAACTGCTTAAACTTTCTCTTTCTGTTTGATTGAAATGTACTGTATCAATCAGGAATGAATATGAAAATGTATGGTTTTGTTATCTCTCATTCTCTGCTACTATTTAACCCTCCTTGGTTGAGTGAGGAACTAATACCAACATTGTATGTCTGGGGTCATTTCCTTAGTGCTGGCACTCAGCCTAATTAATTAGGACGACAACAGTTACCCAGTAGAGATGAGCGAGTAGTGTTCGATCGAATACTACGGTATTCAAAATACTCGTACTCAATCGAACACTACTAGCTGTTCGAAGTTTAAGGTTCGATGCAGAACCAGTGTTGATTGGCAGAATGCTATATATTCTGCCAATCAACGCTGGTTCTTCTCTTACCTTTAGAAGTCTTCTCCGTGCGGCATCTTCCGGCTGGAATTCACTCTGCCTAGGCATCCGGCCTAGGCAGAGCCGACTGCGCATGCATGGGCATGCCCTCGCATGCGCAGTCGGCTCTGCTTAGGCGTCGAGCCGGGCAGAGCTGACTGTGCATGTCCGCGCATGACCGCGCATGCCTAAGCAGAGTGAATTCTAGCCTAAAAATGCCCTGTTGACTTCAAATTAGTAGAGATGAGCGAGTAGTATTCGATCGAGTACGAGTATTTCGAATACCGTAGTATTCGTTCGAATACCTACTCGATCGAATACTACGCGCTCATCTCTACTAATTTGAAGTCAACAGGGCATTTTTAGCTTTTATGCTTTTTTTTTTTTATCCTAAATGGAGCATGCATTACATTTTTCTCCCTTTTTTTTTTACAAGAATGAATTTTCAATTCCATACCATAAAAATGCTTACTAGCATATGACATTCTTCTAGAAGTCTGCCCCCTCCACAAAAAGAAAACCCACCAACATCCTATTTTGATGCAGTTTTGATGTATATGTAAGTAGTGATTCAGTGCAGTATGTAGGGAAAGATTCTACTTTTCAATTTAATCCACTCATTTTTGAAAAAAATTTTTTGGCTTCCATCAAAGACCTATCAATCTGGCATGTGTGAAAGCACCCTTATATACTGTATGTGCGGTTACCATAGTGGGGGTAATATGGCACCGAATAGATTACTGCTCCTGTCGTGTATACCTGAGAGGTATAGTATGATGAAATACATTCTACAATATGCTGCTTTTAAAGCAAATATAAAACAGATCAGCCTTGTCTCCGCTACATTACATTGGCAGTTACAGCTGACTTATATAGCACAACAATTAAATGCAATGTCTCTGGCATATTACATGTAGAAGATTTATGTTTGGACACCCACGCATATATATTGTCAGTCATAAAGAGGGTAGAAACAAAGTCAGATCAAAATGTTTTTAAATAAATCCTTAGTGTGAATAGTAATGTATGAAAAATGTACAGACAATACTGAGCGTGAGAAATATTTTATCAATAAATGACATTACATGATTCCACATAGTTTATGATGTGTAGCCTCCGGAACATATATTCTTTTATAGCAGCGCTGGTATATTTAGTGCTGGATTTTTTTCTCTGTTATTGATGTATGACAGATATTCTACAGGGTGAGCCATAAGTAGTATATATTAATTTTTACATATAAACATATGTGACTGATTGATGTAGAAATTTATGTAATTATTATATTATATTAAATTAGATTCTATTCCTTCCTTTTTTTAAAAAAGAAAATCTGTTTTTATTTTCTACTTAAATTTCTATCTCTATTTTGTATCAAATTAAAAAAATCAAAGAAAGGTTGAGGCCCCACATAGCGAGCCACAGTGAAAACCCGCCATGGAAATGTGTCACGAGGCAACATCTCCTCTCCTGTTACATGTTCCCAGTCCTCTACTGCAGATTCTGACACTTGTAAGCTGGTGAAACAGCTGATCTTTGCAGGGTCTGGCTGTCCTGTGGACTGGTCATCACTAAGTTCTCATTTACGCAGAGTTTTTCGGCAGTGGATTCTGACACAGAATCCGCCTCAAAATCCGCTGGCAAAATCGGTTCCCATTGACTTCAATGGGAGCTGCTCGCCTCTTTTTTCCGCTAGTAGCGGAAAAAAGAAGCGAGATGACCCTTTTTGCCGCAGATTCCACAGCTGAATCAGCGTCCGCGGTGTGAGGCTCCCTCCCAATTAAGCCCGTTCATTTTGGCCTATCTGGAGCGGAATGCTGCGATGGGTTGCCGGTGCACTGCGGTGTCACAGCTAGCCGTGTGTAATGTTTGCACACGGAATTCAAATTCCGCCATGTGAACACACCTTAAGAAAGATCCATTTCGGGCCAGAAAAAACAATTTAGCCTAAGGCCCCACATAGCGAGCCAGCGCCAAAGACACTGTGGAAAAGATTGCAATGGAGAGTTTTCCTCTGCAGACTTTCTGTCTCTATTATACCTATTCAGAAAATGCCCGCGTTTCCATACGGTATGTATAATTGACATGCTGCAATTTACAAAAACACAATGGCTTTTGAAATCTCAGCACTTCCACTGTGCATGTTTTTCTACAATGTGTGGATGGTATAAGCCAGAATCCCATCCACTTTACAGATGCTGTAAAACGCGGCGTTTAACCTACGTGGGCCCCAAACCTACGGCTCTATTCAGATCACGTTTTTTATATCACTTAAACAGATGCAAAAGATAGATGCAAACGGATGCAAACTGACATCATCGATGTTTAAAAAAACAGATTCTTTGCTATCATACTTTTGTGTCCATCCCAAAAAAATGGACAGCAACGGATGTTTTTTTTTTAATATTGATGTCTATGTAAATGGATGACCGTCCATTTGCATCTGTTTTTTGCATCCGTTAAACGGATGTAAAAAATGTAATCTGTATACAGCCTAAGGGGGCATTCACACTAAGTATACGCTCAGTTGATTCTGAACGTAAAACACGTTCAGAATCAGCGCGTACAAAGCAGATCCCATTCATTTCTATGGGTGCCGGCATACGTGCGTATCACATTGAAACCAATAGGGAAAAAAGCAGCCCATTCATTTCAATGGGGAGCGCTCATATGCCAGTTGAAATGAATGGGATCTGCTTTGTACGCGCTGATTCTGAACGTGTTTTACGTTCAGAATCAGCTCAGCGTATACTTAGTGTGAATGCACCCTAAGGCTAACGGCAGTTGCAGATACCGTGGACATCTTCAGTGTGCTATGAGGTATTTCATGGATAGCACATTGACCCAATCTTTTCTATGGGCCTGTACGCGGCCCCGTGTTTGGGCCAATAGTCTGGGCTGCAAAATATAGAACAGGTCCTATTCCTTGCATTTGTGGTTCCTGTTCATTTAATGAAAAGGGCTGCAGAAGCACGGCTCATGTATGGGCAGCACACGGGTGACCAGCATGGCTCCAAATAGGCTGGACCTCACGTGGCGTAAATGCCGCAATTTGGGTGCAGTGGAAATGCTGTAGGAAAAACTGTGGCATTTTACAGTCCCTTCTTCCCTCTTGTGAATCCCATCCACACATTGCAGAAAAATATGCACACTGAAAATGCTGTGATTTCCAAAAGTGTTGTATTTTTGGAAGTCGCAGCATGTCAATTACACATATACTGAAAACACTAAATACTAATAAAGATAAAAAGCTGGCTGATGGTACTGATCATATGTGATTGGAATTAGTAGATAATAAAACATAGCTAATATCCTCTGTGTTTTTGAATAATTTCATCTACCCTTGTAAAATATATGTTAGAGTAGTTGAATATTGGTACCAGAGTACTGGAAGTAAAAGTTATAAGAATACTACATTCACTGGGAAGTATTGAAAATGCAGTGATATTTCCTTATTTAGCCCTTGATCATAAAAGCATCCATAGTTATATGTGTCATTAAAAGATTTAATTGTATTTAATCTGAAAATGCAGCGACTTTCTCCTTGTAGTGACTAGGGTTCAGCCGACCTTGAGATTTCAGGATCGATTTTAAAATCCGATTTCCGATAATTTTCCAGCCAATCCGATCACGATCGTGAAATTTGCTCGATTGCCGATTGGGATCCGATCTTTCCCAATCCCGATTGCTCAACCCTAGTAGCAACTGTCTATATTACCACCATGGATATCCGCACATAGATGGCGAATACCCCAGCCCTCCAAATCTCTGTAAGTGGCGTTTTTCTTTAAAGTATCTGGCCATCAGCGGAATCTGAATACTTTAATGGGAACTATCCATTTCCTGCTGATTGATATTTTTTAAGCTCAAAAGTGCTCTTGGATCCTGGCTTTAAGATGGCAGTGTGTTTTACCAATGTAAGGCATATTGCAAGAACATTTCCACTCGTATCAAAATAATTGCTTACTTCATTTAGGTAAAACTTGACATGTGGTAGGAAAACAAAGGAAGTTTTTTGTTATTTTTATTAAACCCGGTATGTTTGAATTGACTTTGCACCAGACTATGGTCAATGGTATAGTTGTATCTGTAACCAGCTGATGTGTTTGGATCTAGGCGTTTTTGGAATTCCTGATCCTGTCGCAAAATTTCCCAATATTTATATTAAGATGAGTGGCATGTTATCCCACGGGAAGTGAAGTGTAGTAATAAGCCTTACTTTACGTTATCTGATTCCACTCTGACTGTTGGTTGTCATAAGGTTGATCTGTCAGCCCTAATGGTGTGATTGTACACTATGTTTATAGTTCTATTGGAATAATTCCTCACTTGTAAAGTGAATTTGAGGCTTTGGGCTTGATTTTTGAAATCCAGAGAAATTCCTCAGTCTTGCACTAGGAAATGCAGAGAGGGGAACAGAATCCCCGAATGGAGAGCCAGCTGAAAAACAAGGATAGCACACAGATCTCACTCATGGTTGTTTGCAAGGGGCCTTAGGAAGGAATTCACTCTTTGGAATTCCCCTAATGGTTCTAGACAGTTGTGCATTTTTTGCATCCAACAATCCATTAGTTGCAGTGTTTTCTGTATTGTTTTGTATTGATGTTCCCACGTGCATCAATTTTGACCGGAATGTCCAAAAATGGAACCTGAGATGGACTACATATAAAAGTTAGGTTGATATTATATGAATTTGTATTAAATAAACTGGATCAATTCTGGTTCTGTCCCGCTCTATACAGTATAAACACTATGTAATCTATATAATAACACTTTATGCAAATAAATTGTATTAACTAGGCATAGAAAGACGGCCATGTCTTCCACCACTTGGCAGGATTAGCATGGACGCATAATAGAGGGGAAAGGGGGGAAATATTCATTACTGGTCAGGTCTTATCTAATAGACCCCTAGAAGGCTATAGAACGCATTATTTTCATAGCGCCCTTTATCTAAGTATATTGATTATCTAATAACTATTTCATATCCTAGAATTACAGGGTATTATCGCACCAGTATTTTACTCTTATTTTTTCAATACATAATTTTTTATAGAAATAATAAAATTTATATTTTATTTATATTTTATTTCATTTTTGCTCACTACCTTTTTTTTCTTTTCTTTTTCCCTTCTCTTATATATACATTTTTATTTTATTTTGCAGTGCCCAAAAAAAAAATATTTTGTAATATCCGTTTGTGAGTTTGGATGTTTGTTCCTCAATCACGCAAAAACGGCTGAATGGGTTTGCATGAAATTTGCCACATACATAGATAGGAACCCCGATTAAAACATGAGCTACTTTTTATCCCGGTAAATGACGTCACTACATGACCGCAGTGAAGGAATTTAGGTTCACACTACAATAAAGGACCTGTGATGATGTCATCACAGGTCCTTGAGCCATTCTCAGATAGGATCATGCTAGGCATTGGGCGGAGCTACATGCTATTTTGTGGGCGGAGCTATATAGGATGAAGCTGGACAGTGTGAAAGCTGAAGAAAATGGAGTGTCATAGAAGATCAGGAGACTACAGAACATGCAGGCTGTGTGAGGGCAAGAGAACTATATCGGGTGTAGAGTTTCAGTGAGTACTACAGGGAATGTGTTATTCTGCCTCTGATGGGGGAGGGGGGAGAACTTTGGCACATTTCAGCAACATGCGTTCAGCCCTTTGTAACACAGAAGCTGCTCATACAGTCACATAACAAAACCCCTGTAATCACAATTGCCCGATGTAGCAGAGTTTAGAAAGCACAGTAGCACACCTCTATAGGCTCTCCATATGCAAACATGTACATACGGCTGGGTATCCTATGCATATGTATTGATGTAGCAGAGCCGAGACACGGGAGCACACTGATCTAACTGTGGCAAATTTCTGCAACATCCGTTCAGCCATTTCCAACACAGAAGCTGCTCAGACACTGACATAAGAACACCTCTCTAATCCAAATTGCCAGATGTAGCAGAGCTTAGGCAGCACTGTAGCACAGCTGAGTACACTCTCCATATGCAGAGATGTACATACAACTGAATATGCTGCGCATATGCTGCAATGTAGCAGAGCCAAGACGTGGGAGCAGGCGGATCATCCACAACAGCAATTGGCTAAATGTAAGCGGCTCAGCGCCAACACCAACCTGCAGATGAAGCCACGGGCAGATGCTAGTATATTTATAAGTGGATAGGTCTCTGCATTATCCAGTGGATTGACTTACTAGCAGATTTATAAAGACTGTCGTTTCCTACTCCAGTGTTCATAAAGGCCCCAACTAGTGCAAGACTGATTTATGAAGAGGCTCTACTATAACTAAGTTTTAATAAATATGTCTGGCTGATGCACCCCCCAATCCTGCCATCTATGTTCCCCAACCCACTCTGTCCAGATTCACAGAATATGATGAGCGAGTTGCCAAATATGCACCACAATATCATATCATAAAACCGGCACAGAGCAATTGATAAATATCCTCCAATTTCCTTTGGTGTGCACCCACTTACCGTTCTGGACTTTCTCATAGATAGATAGATACATTTTACCACTTTTCTTGTATTAATCCCTAGTTCTAGCATAGTTGGTATTGGAAAGAGTTAATTATTTGGATAAGCTGTCATTCTGTCTAATAAAACTGTGAAAATGTGGCAAATCACACCCCAATAATGTACGGTAGTGCCCATTTAATGTATAAATTAATCCAGAAAAAAATATTCCCAACGGGATCTTGAAGATATACAGACAATCTTTATTTGGAACCAAAGATATACCACATATTGATCCTCAAGTGCATCTATCTAAGTTTATCCATCGATTTGATAGATGTATCATCTATCTATCTATCTATCTATCTATCTATCATCTATCTACTGTATGTATCTATCTATTTATCTATCTATGTACCTACCTACCTACCTATCTTTCTGAATACTGTATATTAAATGACAGTTTCACACACACATCTTCAGAGAGTTATTATAATGCAGTACTCACTGCTGCACTAAATAAGATTTACCTACACTAAATTTCTAACCACCAGAGAAAGCTTCATGTATAGCTGTGTCAGCAGGGAGTACTGGAAGTCAGAGATATAACCTAAAGTTCCTGGGCCCAAATACAAAATCTCTATCGACGATGTTCCATTTATAATACTGGTATCCTATGTGGCAGTGAAGCCTTTGTATCTCATTAGGCACCAGCACCTAGGTACAACTACTACTACTGCACCCCATATAGCTTCTCCCTTCCTAGGAATTGGAAATTCAACAGCAATTAGAATTGTTCTTGTCTTAATGCCTTCCTGACCGGTACCCCCATTCCTGACTCTATTCTTTACTTATTTCTCACACTCATTCCTAAGCCAGACCAAGATTTCCTTGATTGTAAAAACGTTAGGGCCATTGCTCTGTTAAACACCAATCTTAAGCTCTTCACCAATGTTCTGGCCTCAATGAGGCCTTAATGTTCGTAATGTTCTTCTGATCATAAGAATCAGGTTGGCATTGTTCCCTGCTGGCAAGGTAGTGATAACACTAGGAGATCGATTGACTTGATAGATGTCGACTCTAGGTAGACTCGGAAATTTTGCTGCTCAGCTTGGATGTGGAAAAGGCCTTTGATCACCTGGGATAGCCCCTTATGTTTGTTGCCCCTTATGTTTGCCTCCAAATTTCCCTCCCTAGTCTCTATGCCCTCTTGAAACAATTTAGGGTTACAAAATGAATACCTCCAAATCTGATGCCCTCCAGATGCAAATCCCCCTGGCCTGCTTAGTGTAACTATACACCCTATTCACATATACATGGCCAGAGATTTCCCTGAAATACTTAGGTATTCACCTTACGAAAACATTCTTCCTATTGTATCAGGCAAACTTCCCTCTTCTTTATAGACAGATTAGAGCCCTCCTCACCAAGTGGTCGAGCTTTCAGTTATCTCTCTTCACTGGATATTTGTGATAAAATGCTGAAATTACTTTACCTATTTGAGACCGTCCCGATTCTGGGACCTTGAAGTACCTTTGGTCATTTCAGGACTCCATACCTACAGTACAATTTCAGGCCCATGGCATACAGCAGGTTTGTTCCAATCCGACTTGTTCTCTCCTAAGGTTTGCTGACCTCCAATCTAAATTTCATGTCCCATCCTCTAGTGAATTCCCATATGTCCAGATCTCCCATCTAGCTCATTTCATTTCTTGGAGCACTACCTATACCCATTGGTTTCGAGAAACTCTGTAAATCTGACTGCTCTACCACTGCCCTCAGTTCAGACATATTGGGATTGTTTCAGACCTGACTACCGATTTCATTCTCGCATATTCATATATGCGTAAGTGGGAGGGCTACTTAGGGGAGACCATAGCAGGCCACTTGTGGACCATAATATGGAGGTGAGTTACCAAGACCTCTCACTGTGTTACCTATAGAAAAATTTCTACAAGATGTTGATGTACTGGTATCATACCTTGCTTCATTCCTTTAATGCAACTGTACCGTATAACTACTGTAGGTGTGATGCCCGTCCAGCCAACATATTTCACTTATTTTGGTCATGTCCTCTACTTCAGCCAGGTGTAGTCCTTAAGTAACTGGGTGTTGGGGGTATACCTCCTCTCTGAGCGCCTATGCAAACACTCTGCAACCATTAATATATAGTCTTACCTCGGCTAGATGACTTATTGCCAAACACTGAAGGATGACCCCCTTCCTCACTCTAAGAACTGTATGCCAAACTTTTGGAGGTCAGGTCCCTTGAATACATGATGTTTTCAGAATGATGAGAGGAGGAAAGACTTTGAGATATCTTCTGGCCGTTCCATGACTTGTGGAGCTCGGTGTTCTTCATTTTCCCCCTTTTTGTCTTCTATATACACTTGTAGACAGTTTTTGAAGGAACTTGGCTGGGAGGTTGTTCCAGACATCTTGGAGAACTAACCTCAGATCTTCTGTGGATATACTGTAGGCTTGCCGCAATCCTTCTGTCTCTTCATGTAAGCCCAGACAGACTGGATGATGTTGAGATCTGCAATCAATTCACAAAAAAAAAAACTATTAAAGGGAACCTGTCACATTAAAAAGTAACCTTTATACTTACCTGGAGCTGAATCCAACAACTCGCATTGGAATGATCTCTGGTGTACCTGGTGCCTGCACAATAGTTCACTGAACCCGAGGAAGTAATTCTCAGACATTGGGTACCCGCACAGTGAAACAAAGGTGGACTTCAGTACTGCTGCCAGGTGCACCAGAGATGAGTCAGATGCTAAAGTGACACTGAACCACTTGCTGGCACCAGAAGTATAGAAGCTAGATATGTTGTTTTTATTTGTTTTTTTACAACAGGGTTATTTGGGAAACTAATCCCCTGATCCATAAGGACCCATGGGTCGTATAGTGTCCCAAATCAAATTCCCTTTAACGCTTCGAGTATTGAAAGTATCCTTACTGTGCAGCATTTTATCCACACCTGCCTAAAACATTTTGCATAGTACTGCACCTTCAGATTTGTCATATAGCAGAGTATATAGATACGATGTATACAGTGTAGATAGGTAATGTATGTAGCATATCAAATTTACATCTGTAAACACATATAGGCCCAAACTATTCCTTAGCTAATATATGTATGAGAACTAAAAATGTTCTTTCTACTGCAAACTACAAAGTGTACAGAAGCTTCTTCTTTCTCATACCGCCACCATGGGAATGATGAGTGTGTGCCATCATCATCCGGCTGGTGTCTAATGCTGCAGAGCTCCACTAGATGGCATTAATTCTCTATCTCAGCGCGGCCATAGCTCTGGGTATCAGCATCCCTGTAATCAGCTTATACTACACATCTTCTTGATTTGATTTAAATGAGATCCAGTCATGTGCAATGCTTTATTTTTCACAATCATTCTGCTTTAATTTATCATTACCATATGAGTGAATGGCCGAGGCTATTTCTGGTATTTAAACACAACACAATTACATCACGAATGAAGGAACCCCGCCATATTAATTTTGAGGATGCCCATACCTTCTTCTTCTTTTTTTTTCTTTCCTTTTTTTTCTACACTCGGTGTAGGCAGTGTTGCCAGTCAGCAGACTGCTTACATAAAAGGTAGTCTGAAGCACACATTTATGAATTAGGGCTTGGCTGCTAGTAACATATATACATCTGAAGTTTGCATATTCCTAACAGTACCTCTCAACTCCCCCTATTTTTCATCAAAAATTCTCTTTGTCTCTTGGCAGTCTGGTGATGCCCCTCATTAAGAGACAGAATATGAAAGCAGTCAAAGTAATTCTGCCTTTCAAACCGCTAGTTGATCATTCTTTCTTTATGTTCCTTATTATTCTGGAACAGTGAAGTGTTTGACTTCCAGATTTGTTATTACATTCGGCAGCAGCTAATCCTTCCATCCTAATTTTACTGTGTTATCCTATATCTTCTCCACGTTCCTAAATTTGTTTATAAATATATTTATATAGACGGCGATGATTCTGTGGCTGAGGGCACTTTCACAGTATGAGACAATATTCTATTCCACCCCATTTATTGGGTTCTAACCCTGACAAAACATCAATAAAAATGACTATTTAATTCCTAGTCAAGTGCACACATATAAAACAATAGCAAAAGGGGTAAAATTAAACCTGTATGCTCAGCAGTGCATGAATAATAAATCACTGCTTGTTTCGGCTATGTTTTAAGAGACTCCTTTCAAGCCTCTTACAGCAAATTTACATACGCTTAGAAAAGATATTACATATTGACCAAGGAAGCTGAGTAATTTATTTCATAGGGAAGATTTACTGTACAATTTATACCTCAATAATGTGGAATTTATTAGTGGAACCGTTCAACTTTTTGTCTATTTTTAGCCTATAAAATATGTATTTTTAGGTATAAATTTTTAGAATACACTGCGGTCATGATTGTATTGTCTTTGCGCATTCCTATATTATATTTAATGTCAAAATGAAATTGATTTGCTTAATTATTTTCTATTTTCTCTTATAAGTATCCTATAGGTAGGTGCAGGAATTATCTGGTTTATTATTGCAATTTTTGATTATCAATAGAAATGTTGATCAATGTTGATAAATATACTAACATATTTATATATGCGCTGTTTAGATTTATTTTTATACTATAGCATTGCATCATTCTTATATTGTCATGCAAAACAACATGGTATAAAGGCATATGCCTGGCCATATGAGCTTACAATCTATACGCATAGTGTTTGCATAGAAGCAGATAAATCGTGCACTGATTATTTTTCTCCTTCCAAGCCGGAATATAGCATGTTAGTAATGAAGAGATTAAAATCCCAGCAGTCTTTCACATTAGCATTCTTAGTCATGTATTGTATCTCCCTGCAATCATTCTTTTAGAATAATGAGAGCGAGTGGTTGAATAGCTACAGTAGCCCATTGGCAATATGATAATTTAAAGGGACCAAGGCCAAAAAAGGTGGATGTTTTTAAGTGTCCAAATGAATGCTTGTCTCTTTCAAAACAGTACAAGCGTCCATGACATAAAAAGGAATAAAGCAAGCGGGATAATATTAGATGCTGCTGAATTTGCCTCATGCAAATGTAATGAAGCCTAAATTGGATGTCACATCAAACCGAGGTTAACTGTTTAAATGTTTCCTGCATATTAAGTTTCATTTTCTTATTGAATTGCGCTGATAAATCCATCGCCATAATGAATGCACGGAACATGACATGATACAAGACACAAAACAATTTCTATTCCGCACCTACAGTCCATTGGTGTCAAAAAATAAAATCTATATTATATAAACATTGCTGGATTATTGCTGTTTTTGATTTTTTTGATTAGTTTTTTTTGTATAGTATCAGATTACATCACCCTTCCTAATGTGTTCTCGCTCCCGTTTGAAGCTTCAGGTTAACTAAAGACATCATTTGCTTGGGAAGGAAGTTTTAATTGTCTTACAACTACCTCTGTGCGGTACAATAGGAAACACAAGTACCCATTGATTATACTATTGGGTGGAATAAGGGACTGTTATCCCAGCATTTTTCTTTCAGTTTTTCCATTTCATTCTCTTTGAAAGAGACCAAATGGGTCCCAGCAGGTGAAAGCAAAGAAATCTGAAAGGTTTTCTTTGATAAATGACAATACCACAGTTGCCTCCCCCAATACATTTTGGAAGATTATAAAATCTTATTAAATCCTGCCCTGTTAGATATTGATTGAGAAGGAGCTAAACTAAAATCAACAATAGCAGCATGGCTCAAGACAAGAATTCTTTCCTCCTTCTTTTTCACAAGCCAAACACTGCTAAGCTCTGGATTTTTTTTTTTCACTCTGCAGTACTAAACTTTTGTTTAAGAAGTATGTCTGGCAGCAAACCAGCGGCGGTAATACACCGGCAGCGCAACTTTATTTAATTATCCAAATACTTTGTTACCCAATTTTTTTACTACTTTGTTTTTGTCATTTTGTTACTTGACTATTGAGAGTTATCAGCAAAAATTTTCTGCATTTACATGTAAATAAAATAGGTATTAATGAGGATTGTAGCAATCTCTAAACCTTAGATTGATCATTTGGAATTCCGAATTATTAGAAAATAAAACAATGTGTCATATGGTCGGAAAATATATATCTCTAGCTATATACTGTATATATGGAAGATAATTAGAATCTTACTAGTGTAGCTTTATCATTCTAAAAACCACTGGAATTGTATATCAAAAGTATGTTGTAAAATCTGATAGAACCTTTAATAATAACGTATCTACTGACCACAATGGTCGTTTTTAGAGATTTCTACCCATATAATAATATTAACTCTCTATATAGTCAATATATATTTTATAGGCAGTCTTTATTGTTTGTGACCAGCACTGACCTTACTGTCTGTCCATGTTCTGACTACATGATGGTGAGTAGAGGTCATAGTTCATTGGAGCTTTTTTGTGATGTTTTGTTATTGTGTTTTATTTCTATATGTCATACTGTCATTGTCACCTGTGGGCAAACTGCAATAATGATTTTCTCACCACATACTGTGGGTCTGAGACTCTTTTAATTGAAGCGCAGATTAGCATATTCTTGGCATATTCACAATTACTTTGCTGGGAAGGCAGAAATGTATTTTTTTTTCGATATTTACTTCCCTAAGACAGTTGGTTTTTTTTTTCTTTTAAAGGAAACATACAAACATTGCATAAAACCATTTCTTATACATACACTATATGGACAAAAGTATCGGGACACCTACACATTACACCTACAGGAGCTGTTATGATATACCATGCTAAATCCATAGATCTTAGTATAGAGTCGCTCCTTTCTACAAGATTTTGGAGTGTGTCTGTTGGAAATTTTGCCCATTCATCCAGAAGAACATTTGTGAGGTCAGACAAAGGAATATGCAAGTAAGTTCTCCTTGGTGGAAAAGAGGACCTTGATCTGATACCACCTTTTGGCCAGAAGTAGAGATGAGCGAACAGTGTTCTATCGAACTCATGTTCGATCGGATATTAGGCTGTTCGGCATGTTCGAATCGAATCGAACACCGCGTGGTAAAGTGCGCCATTACTCGATTCCCCTCCCACCTTCCCTGGCGCCTTTTTTGCTCCAATAACAGCGCTGGGTAGGTGGGACAGGAACTACGACACCGGTGACGTTGAAAAAAGTAGGCAAAACCCATTGGCTGCCGAAAACATGTGACCTCTAATTTAAAAGAACAGCGACGCCCAGCTTCGCGTCATTCTGAGCTTGCAATTCACCGAGGACGGAGGTTTCCGTCCAGCTAGCTAGGGCTTAGATTCTGGGTAGGCAGGGACAGGCTAGGATAGGAAGGAGAAGACAACCAACAGCTCTTGTAAGAGCTAAATTCCAGGGAGAAGCTTGTCAGTGTAACGTGGCACTGACGGGCTCAATCGCCGCAACCCAGCTTTCCCAGGATCCTGAATGGAATACACTGTCAGTGTATTCCCGTATACCCGATATATACCCCGATACCCGTTCCAACGGTGTGCCCCCCCACCTTCACCCCAGAAATACCCTGCAAGTCCCCTAGCAATAGAATTGGGGCTATATACACCCACAATTTTTACTACTGGTATACAGTGCCATTGTCTGACTGGGAATTCAAAGAATATATTGGGAATACAAATACCCTCATTTCTTGCTACTGCCATATAGTGCCAGTTTCTGACTGGTAATTCAAAGAATATATTGGGGTTACGTGCACCCACAATTTTTACTACTGGTATACAGTGCCATTGTCTGACTGGGAATTCAAAGAATATATTGGGAATACAAATACCCTCATTTCTTGCTACTGCCATATAGTGCCAGTGTCTGACTGGGAATTCAAAGAATATATTGGGGTTACGTGCACCCACAATTTTTACTACTGGTATACAGTGCCATTGTCTGACTGGGAATTCAAAGAGTATATTGGGAATACAAATACCCTCATTTCTTGCTACTGCCATATAGTGCCAGTTTCTGACTGGGAATTCAAAGAATATATTGGGGTTACGTGCACCCACAATTTTTACTACTGGTATACAGTGCCATTGTCTGACTGGGAATTCAAAGAATATATTGGGGTTATAAATACCCTCATTTCTTGCTACTGCCATATAGTGCCAGTTTCTGACTGGTAATTCAAAGAATATATTGGGGTTACGTGCACCCACAATTTTTACTACTGGTATACAGTGCCATTGTCTGACTGGGAATTCAAAGAGTATATTGGGAATACAAATACCCTCATTTCTTGCTACTGCCATATAGTGCCAGTGTCTGACTGGGAATTCAAAGAATATATTGGGGTTACGTGCACCCACAATTTTTACTACTGGTATACAGTGCCATTGTCTGACTGGGAATTCAAAGAGTATATTGGGAATACAAATACCCTCATTTCTTGCTACTGCCATATAGTGCCAGTTTCTGACTGGGAATTCAAAGAATATATTGGGGTTACGTGCACCCACAATTTTTACTACTGGTATACAGTGCCATTGTCTGACTGGGAATTCAAAGAGTATATTGGGAATACAAATACCCTCATTTCTTGCTACTGCCATATAGTGCCAGTTTCTGACTGGGAATTCAAAGAATATATTGGGGTTACGTGCACCCACAATTTTTACTACTGGTATACAGTGCCATTGTCTGACTGGGAATTCAAAGAATATATTGGGGTTATAAATACCCTCATTTCTTGCTACTGCCATATAGTGCCAGTTTCTGACTGGGAATTCAAAGAATATATTGGGGTTACGTGCACCCACAATTTTTACTACTGGTATACAGTGCCATTGTCTGACTGGGAATTCAAAGAATATATTGGGGTTATAAATACCCTCATTTCTTGCTACTGCCATATAGTGCCAGTTTCTGACTGGTAATTCAAAGAATATATTGGGGTTACGTGCACCCACAATTTTTACTACTGGTATACAGTGCCATTGTCTGACTGGGAATTCAAAGAATATATTGGGAATACAAATACCCTCATTTCTTGCTACTGCCATATAGTGCCAGTGTCTGACTGGGAATTCAAAGAATATATTGGGGTTACGTGCACCCACAATTTTTACTACTGGTATACAGTGCCATTGTCTGACTGGGAATTCAAAGAGTATATTGGGAATACAAATACCCTCATTTCTTGCTACTGCCATATAGTGCCAGTTTCTGACTGGGAATTCAAAGAATATATTGGGGTTACGTGCACCCACAATTTTTACTACTGGTATACAGTGCCATTGTCTGACTGGGAATTCAAAGAATATATTGGGGTTATAAATACCCTCATTTCTTGCTACTGCCATATAGTGCCAGTTTCTGACTGGTAATTCAAAGAATATATTGGGGTTACGTGCACCCACAATTTTTACTACTGGTATACAGTGCCATTGTCTGACTGGGAATTCAAAGAGTATATTGGGAATACAAATACCCTCATTTCTTGCTACTGCCATATAGTGCCAGTTTCTGACTGGGAATTCAAAGAATATATTGGGGTTACGTGCACCCACAATTTTTACTACTGGTATACAGTGCCAATTTCTAACTAGGAATTCAAAATGCGCAAGGCTCCCGGAAAGGGACGTGGACGAGGCCGTGGGCGAGGTCGGGGGAATGGTTCTGGGGAGCAAGGTAGCAGTGAAGCCACAGGGCGTCCCGTGCCTACTCCTGTGGGGCAGCAAGCATTGCGCCACTCCACAGTGCCAGGGTTGCTTGCCACATTAACTAAACTGCAGGGTACAAACCTTAGTAGGCCCGAGAACCAGGAACAGGTCTTGCAATGGCTGTCAGAGAACGCTTACAGCACATTGTCCAGCAGCCAGTCAGACTCTGCCTCCTCTCCTCCTATTACCCAACAGTCTTGTCTTCCTTCCTCCCAAAATTCCGAAGCTTTACAGAACAATAACCCAAACTGTCCCTGCTCCCCAGAGCTGTTCTCCGCTCCTTTCATTGTCCCTCAACCTGCCTCTCCACGTCACGATTCCACGAACCTAACAGAGGAGCATCTGTATCCAGATGCTCAAACACTAGAGTCTCCTCCATCTCCGTTCGATTTGGTGGTGGATGACCAGCAACCCACCCTCATCGACGATGATGTGACGCAGTTGCCGTCAGGGCATCCAGTTGACCGGCGCATTGTGCGGGAGGAGGAGATGAGACAGGAGTTGGAAGAGGAAGTGGTGGATGATGAGGACACTGACCCGACCTGGACAGGGGGGATGTCAAGCGGGGAAAGTAGTGTGGATGTTGAGGCAGGTGCAGCACCAAAAAGGGTAGCTAGAGGCAGAGGCAGAGGTCAGCAGCTTAGGCGAAGCCAGGCCACACCCGGAATCTCCCAAGATGTTCCAGTTCGTACCCAGCCCCGAAAAACTCCCACCTCGAGGGCACATTTCTCGAAGGTGTGGAGTTTTTTCAAGGAATGCGCCGAGGACAGATATAGTGTTGTCTGCACAATTTGCCTCTCGAAATTGATTAGGGGCTCTGAGAAGAGCAACCTGTCCACCACTTCAATGCGCCGTCATTTGGAATCCAAGCACTGGAATCAGTGGCAGGCAGCAACGGCAGGACAAAGGCCGACTGCCGTTCACGCCACTGCCACTGCCTCTGCCTCTGCCTCTGCCACTGCCACTGCTGACTGTGCTGGCGATGCACTCCAGAGGACGAGCCAGGACACCACTTCATCTGCCTCCGCCACTTTGTTGACTTCTACCTCATCCTCCCCTGGTCCTGTCTTATCTCCTTCTCCTGCACCATCAAAGGCACCATCAGGCGTTTCTTTACAACAACCCACCATCTCTCAGACATTGGAGCGGCGGCAGAAATACACTGCTAACCACCCACACGCGCAAGCCTTGAACGCCAACATCGCTAAACTGCTGGCCCAGGAGATGTTGGCGTTCCGGCTTGTTGAAACTCCCGCCTTCCTGGACCTGATGGCAACTGCGGCACCTCGCTATGCCGTCCCTAGCCGTCACTACTTCTCCCGGTGTGCCGTCCCCGCCTTGCACCAGCACGTGTCACTCAACATCAGGCGGGCCCTTAGTTCCGCGCTTTGCACAAAGGTCCACTTGACCACCGACGCGTGGACAAGTGCATGCGGACAGGGACGCTACATTTCACTGACGGCACACTGGGTGAATGTAGTTGAGGCTGGGACTGCTTCCCAAACTGGCCCGGTGTACCTCGTCTCCCCGCCTAACATTCCTGGCAGGGACACGAGAAGAACACCCCCCTCCTCCTCCTCTTCTACCGCCTCCTCCTCCGCCACCGCCTCCTCCTCCGCCACCGCCTCCTCCTCCGCTGTTAGATTGACCCCAGCTACGAGTTGGAAACGTTGCAGCACTGGCGTTGGTAGACGTCAGCAGGCTGTGCTGAAGCTGATCAGCTTGGGGGACAGACAGCACACTGCCTCCGAGGTGAGGGATGCCCTCCTCGATGAGACGGCAATATGGTTTGAGCCGCTGCACCAGGGCCCAGGCATGGTCGTTTGTGATAACGGCCGGAACCTGGTAGCAGCTCTGGAGCTTGCCGGACTCCAACATGTTCCATGCCTGGCCCACGTCTTCAACCTAGTGGTGCAACGTTTCCTAAAGAGCTACCCCAATGTTCCAGAGCTACTGGTGAAAGTGCGGCGCATGTGCGCCCACTTTCGCAAGTCGACAGTAGCCGCTGCTAGCTTAAAATCTCTCCAGCAACGCCTGCATGTGCCACAACACCGGCTTTTGTGCGACGTCCCCACACGCTGGAACTCAACGTTTCAGATGTTGAATAGAGTGGTTGAGCAGCAGAGACCTTTGATGGAATACCAGCTACAAAACCCTAGGGTGCCACAAAGTCAGCTGCCTCAGTTTCACATCCATGAGTGGCCATGGATGAGAGACCTTTGTGACATCCTACGGGTCTTTGAGGAGTCCACAAGGAGGGTGAGCTCTGAGGATGCGATGGTGAGCCTTACAATCCCGCTCTTGTGTGTTCTGAGAGAATCCCTGATTGACATCAGGGATAACTCAGATCACACAGAGGAGTTAGGGATAGCATCCGATCCGTCACAGCTGGAGAGTAGGTCCACACATCTGTCCGCTTCACTGCGTTTAATGGAGGAGGAGGAGGAGGAGGAGGAGGAAGAAGAGTTGTCCGATGATGTGATGGTGATACAGGAGGCTTCCGGGCAACTTCGAATCGTCCCATTGTTGCAGCGCGGATGGGTAGACATGGAGGATGAGGAGGAAATGGAGATTGAACTTTCCGGTGGGGCCAGAGGAGTCATGCCAACTAACACTGTGGCAGACATGGCTGAGTTCATGTTGGGGTGCTTTACAACCGACAAGCGTATTGTCAAAATCATGGAGGACAACCAGTACTGGATCTTTGCTATCCTTGACCCCCGGTATAAAAACAACATCTCGTCTTTTATTCCGGTAGAGGGGAGGGCCAATCGCATCAATGCTTGCCACAGGCAATTGGTGCAGAATATGATGGAGATGTTTCCAGCATGTGACGTTGGCGGCAGGGAGGGCAGTTCCTCCAGTAGGCAACCAAGTTCTCACCGGTCCACACAAACGAGGGGCACACTGTCTAAGGTCTGGGACACCTTGATGGCACCCCCTCGCCAAAGTGCCGCCACGGAGGGTCCTAGTGTCACCAGGCGTGAGAAGTATAGGCGCATGTTGCGGGAATACCTTTCCGACCACAGCCCTGTCCTCTCCGACCCCTCTGCGCCCTACACGTATTGGGTGTCGAAGTTGGACCTGTGGCTTGAACTTGCCCTATATGCCTTGGAGGTGCTGTCCTGTCCTGCCGCCAGCGTCCTATCTGAGAGGGTGTTCAGTGCAGCCGGTGGCATCATCACTGACAAGCGCACCCGTCTGTCAGCTGAGAGTGCCGACCGGCTCACTTTGATAAAAATGAACCACCACTGGGTAGAGCCGTCATTTTTGTGCCCACCTGTGTAAAGCACCCCAACATGAAACTCCATGTCTGTACTCAACCTCTCCAATTCCTCCGCATCCTCATACTCATCCACCATAAGCGTTGCACAATTCTGCTAATACTAGGCTCCCTCCACCCTGATTTCCCCCAACTCTGCTGGTTAGAGGCTCCCTCCACCATGAATTTGCCCAAACTGGGCTGTTTAGAGGCTCCCTCCACCATGAATTGGTCCAAACTGGGGTGGTTAGAGGCTCCCTCCACCATGAATTGGTCCAAACTGGGGTGGTTAGAGGCTCCCTCCACCATTAATTGGTCCAAACTGGGCTGGTTAGAGGCTCCCTCCACAATTAATTGGTCCAAACTGGGCTAATTAGAGGCTCCCTCCACCATGAATTGGTCCAAACTGGGTTTTTTAGAGGCTCCCTCCACCATTAATTGGTCCAAACTGGGCTGGTTAGAGGCTCCCTCCACAATTAATTGGTCCAAACTGGGCTAATTAGAGGCTCCCTCCACCATGAATTGGTCCAAACTGGGTTTTTTAGAGGCTCCCTCCACCATTAATTGGTCCAAACTGGGCTGGTTAGAGGCTCCCTCCACAATTAATTGGTCCAAACTGGGCTAATTAGAGGCTCCCTCCACCATGAATTGGTCCAAACTGGGTTTTTTAGAGGCTCCCTCCACCATGAATTTGCCCAAACTGGGCTGTTTAGAGGCTCCCTCCACCATGAATTGGTCCAAACTGGGCTGGTTAGAGGCTCCCTCCACCATGAATTTCCCAAAACTTGGCTGTTTAGAGGCTCCCTCCACCATGAATTTGCCCAAACTGGGCTGTTTAGAGGCTCCCTCCACCATTAATTGGTCCAAACTGGGCTGGTTAGAGGCTCCCTCCACCATGAATTTGCCCAAACTGGGGTGGTTAGAGGCTCCCTCCACCATTAATTGGTCCAAACTGGGCTGGTTAGAGGCTCCCTCCACCATGAATTTCCCAAAACTTGGCTGTTTAGAGGCTCCCTCCACCATTAATTGGTCCAAACTGGGCTGGTTAGAGGCTCCCTCCACCATGAATTTGCCCAAACTGGGCTGTTTAGAGGCTCCCTCCACCATTAATTGGTCCAAACTGGGCTGGTTAGAGGCTCCCTCCACCATGAATTTGCCCAAACTGGGCTGTTTAGAGGCTCCCTCCACCATGAATTGGTCCAAACTGGGGTGGTTAGAGGCTCCCTCCACCATGAATTGGTCCAAACTGGGGTGGTTAGAGGCTCCCTCCACCATTAATTGGTCCAAACTGGGCTGGTTAGAGGCTCCCTCCACAATTAATTGGTCCAAACTGGGCTAATTAGAGGCTCCCTCCACCATGAATTGGTCCAAACTGGGTTTTTTAGAGGCTCCCTCCACCATTAATTGGTCCAAACTGGGCTGGTTAGAGGCTCCCTCCACAATTAATTGGTCCAAACTGGGCTAATTAGAGGCTCCCTCCACCATGAATTGGTCCAAACTGGGTTTTTTAGAGGCTCCCTCCACCATGAATTTGCCCAAACTGGGCTGTTTAGAGGCTCCCTCCACCATGAATTGGTCCAAACTGGGCTGGTTAGAGGCTCCCTCCACCATGAATTTCCCAAAACTTGGCTGTTTAGAGGCTCCCTCCACCATTAATTGGTCCAAACTGGGCTGGTTAGAGGCTCCCTCCACCATTAATTGGTCCAAACTGGGCTGGTTAGAGGCTCCCTCCACCATGAATTTCCCAAAACTTGGCTGTTTAGAGGCTCCCTCCACCATTAATTGGTCCAAACTGGGCTGGTTAGAGGCTCCCTCCACCATGAATTTGCCCAAACTGGGCTGTTTAGAGGCTCCCTCCACCATGAATTTGCCCAAACTGGGCTGTTTAGAGGCTCCCTCCACCATGAATTGGTCCAAACTGGGCTGGTTAGAGGCTCCCTCCACCATGAATTTCCCAAAACTTGGCTGTTTAGAGGCTCCCTCCACCATTAATTGGTCCAAACTGGGCTGGTTAGAGGCTCCCTCCACCATGAATTTGCCCAAACTGGGGTGGTTAGAGGCTCCCTCCACCATTAATTGGTCCAAACTGGGCTGGTTAGAGGCTCCCTCCACAATTAATTGGTCCAAACTGGGCTAATTAGAGGCTCCCTCCACCATGAATTGGTCCAAACTGGGTTTTTTAGAGGCTCCCTCCACCATGAATTTCCCAAAACTTGGCTGTTTAGAGGCTCCCTCCACCATGAATTGGTCCAAACTGGGCTGGTTAGAGGCTCCCTCCACCATGAATTTCCCAAAACTTGGCTGTTTAGAGGCTCCCTCCACCATTAATTGGTCCAAACTGGGCTGGTTAGAGGCTCCCTCCACCATGAATTTGCCCAAACTGGGCTGTTTAGAGGCTCCCTCCACCATGAATTGGTCCAAACTGGGCTGGTTAGAGGCTCCCTCCACCATGAATTTCCCAAAACTTGGCTGTTTAGAGGCTCCCTCCACCATTAATTGGTCCAAACTGGGCTGGTTAGAGGCTCCCTCCACCATGAATTGGTCCAAACTGGGGTGGTTAGAGGCTCCCTCCACCATTAATTGGTCCAAACTGGGCTGGTTAGAGGCTCCCTCCACCATTAATTGGTCCAAACTGGGCTGGTTAGAGGCTCCCTCCACCATTAATTGGTCCAAACTGGGCTGGTTAGAGGCTCCCTCCACCATGAATTTCCCAAAACTTGGCTGTTTAGAGGCTCCCTCCACCATTAATTGGTCCAAACTGGGCTGGTTAGAGGCTCCCTCCACCATGAATTTGCCCAAACTGGGCTGTTTAGAGGCTCCCTCCACCATGAATTTGCCCAAACTGGGCTGTTTAGAGGCTCCCTCCACCATGAATTGGTCCAAACTGGGCTGGTTAGAGGCTCCCTCCACCATGAATTTCCCAAAACTTGGCTGTTTAGAGGCTCCCTCCACCATTAATTGGTCCAAACTGGGCTGGTTAGAGGCTCCCTCCACCATGAATTTGCCCAAACTGGGGTGGTTAGAGGCTCCCTCCACCATTAATTGGTCCAAACTGGGCTGGTTAGAGGCTCCCTCCACAATTAATTGGTCCAAACTGGGCTAATTAGAGGCTCCCTCCACCATGAATTGGTCCAAACTGGGTTTTTTAGAGGCTCCCTCCACCATGAATTTCCCAAAACTTGGCTGTTTAGAGGCTCCCTCCACCATGAATTGGTCCAAACTGGGCTGGTTAGAGGCTCCCTCCACCATGAATTTCCCAAAACTTGGCTGTTTAGAGGCTCCCTCCACCATTAATTGGTCCAAACTGGGCTGGTTAGAGGCTCCCTCCACCATGAATTTGCCCAAACTGGGCTGTTTAGAGGCTCCCTCCACCATGAATTGGTCCAAACTGGGCTGGTTAGAGGCTCCCTCCACCATGAATTTCCCAAAACTTGGCTGTTTAGAGGCTCCCTCCACCATGAATTGGTCCAAACTGGGCTGGTTAGAGGCTCCCTCCACCATGAATTGGTCCAAACTGGGGTGGTTAGAGGCTCCCTCCACCATTAATTGGTCCAAACTGGGCTGGTTAGAGGCTCCCTCCACCATTAATTGGTCCAAACTGGGCTGGTTAGAGGCTCCCTCCACCATGAATTTGCCCAAACTGGGGTGGTTAGAGGCTCCCTCCACCATTAATTGGTCCAAACTGGGCTGGTTAGAGGCTCCCTCCACAATTAATTGGTCCAAACTGGGCTAATTAGAGGCTCCCTCCACCATGAATTGGTCCAAACTGGGTTTTTTAGAGGCTCCCTCCACCATGAATTTGCCCAAACTGGGCTGTTTAGAGGCTCCCTCCACCATGAATTGGTCCAAACTGGGCTGGTTAGAGGCTCCCTCCACCATGAATTTCCCAAAACTTGGCTGTTTAGAGGCTCCCTCCACCATTAATTGGTCCAAACTGGGCTGGTTAGAGGCTCCCTCCACCATTAATTGGTCCAAACTGGGCTGGTTAGAGGCTCCCTCCACCATTAATTGGTCCAAACTGGGCTGGTTAGAGGCTCCCTCCACCATTAATTGGTCCAAACTGGGCTGTTTAGAGGCTCCCTCCACCATTAATTGGTCCAAACTGGGCTGGTTAGAGGCTCCCTCCACCATGAATTTGCCCAAACTGGGCTGTTTAGAGGCTCCCTCCACCATGAATTGGTCCAAACTGGGCTGGTTAGAGGCTCCCTCCACCATGAATTTCCCAAAACTTGGCTGTTTAGAGGCTCCCTCCACCATTAATTGGTCCAAACTGGGCTGGTTAGAGGCTCCCTCCACCATGAATTGGTCCAAACTGGGGTTTTTAGAGGCTCCCTCCACCATGAATTGGTCCAAACTGGGGTTTTTAGAGTCTCCCTCCACCATGAATTGGTCCAAACTGGGGTTTTTAGAGTCTCCCTCTACCATGAATTGGTCCAAACTGGGGTTTTTAGAGGCTCCCTCCACCATGAATTTGCCCAAACTCTGCTGGTTAGAGGCTCAATCCACCCTGATTTTCAAAACAAATGTTGGTGCCAACCTCAACTTACTACAAGGGCCAAATTCACTGCTGGTGACAAGCTCTCCTCACTGCAAGTGCCAAATACACATGTTTCAAGGTGTTTTCCTACTGTCAGAGAGGTGGTATTGAGTGTGTAAAGTGTGTAGTTGTTAGGCTGTGATGTTGGGGTAATAGAGGGTCTTTGGTGTGTTAGATGCCCCCAGACATGCTTCCCCTGCTGTCCCAGTGTCATTCCAGAGGTGTTGGCATCATTTCCTGGGGTGTCATAGTGGACTTGGTGACCCTCCAGACACGGATTTGGGTTTCCCCCTTAACGAGTATCTGTTCCCCATAGACTATAATGGGGTTCGAAACCCGTTCGAACACACGAACATTGAGCGGCTGTTCGAATCGAATTTCGAACCTCGAACATTTTAGTGTTCGCTCATCTCTAGCCAGAAGGGATACTATGTCTCAATACAGAGATATTGCCTCAAAAGAAGCCCGTATGTAATTTACAGGGATTTATTAGACCTTGCATGCCACATATAGGGCCTCTCACTCAGCCAGACCCTGCTTAGCATTAATGACAGGAATTATTCTGGCTTGGCTTTATTCCAAGATTATACTAGGTTTCAAGAAAACCAGGCAGTGATCAACAGAGAGCTACCTACCAAAAGATGGTGCTAGAGAAAGTTCCTTTTTTCACTAAGGAGGGCTTATGTATATATTCCTTTCCCTAAATCCTTAGCAGGGTATGCATTGTGTGATAAGTCCCAATATGATGAAAAAATTGTGCTTTATGAAGCAGCGTCTCTATAACAAGATAATGTTGGATGAGAGGGCTTGGCTTGCAGTCTGTTTGGGTCCATTCACACGGAGGTAAATGGTGAAGAATTTGGTGTAGAATTTTCCACGCTGAAAATAAAGCCTCCCACTGATTTCAATGGATTCTGTTAGCTTCTTTTTCTACTAGTGGAATTTTCCACTAGTGGAAAAAAAAGCTAGCAGCACCCATTGAAGTCAATGGGAGGCTTTTTTTTCAGTGTGGAAAATTCTACACCAAATTCCTCACCATTTACCTCCATGTGAATGGACCCTTATAGCCCATCCCAAAGGTATTGGAAAGGGCTAAAGTCAGGGCTCTGTGTGGACCAGTCGACCTCTTCCATATCAAGGTCATCCAACCAAGCCTTTTTGGGCCTTGCTTTGTGCACTTTTGCACCGTCATGCTGGAACAGAAAATGGCCTTTCCCAAACTGTTCCAAAAAATTTGTCCAAAATGTCTTGGTATTTCGAATCATTAAGATTTCCCTTTACTGGAACTAAGTGGCTAGGATGAACCATGAAAAACAACACCATAGAATTCTCTCTCCTTCACCAAATTTTAGATTTGGCACAATGCAGTGAAGTAGGTAACCTTCTCCAAATTCCAAAGCCAGACAGAGTGCCACATAGAGAAGAGTGAAATCCAGTGGCAGCTGCTTTACACCATTCCATCTGATGGAATTGTACTTGGTGATGTAAGACTGGCTTATAGCTGTCTGGCAATGGACACCCATGGCATGATATTTCTGGTGCACAGTTGTGCTGATGCTAATGCCAGAAGAGGATTGGTATTCTGCAGTTATTTAGTCAGCAGAGCATTGGCGACATTTAAGCACTATGCCCCTCAGCATGTGGCATCCATGTTCTTCACAACTGAGTTTCGGTGGTTCTTATTGTGCAATATCTAGAAGAGAAGAAATGGACATGTTATAAGGCCATCATCCTATTACAGTACCATGCTGGAATTCATGAATTTACTCCTTAAGGCTAAGGTCCCACATAGCGAGCCACAGCCAAAAAGCGCTGCAGGAAAAAAAATGCATCGAAAAGACATTGTGGTTTTTCCCGCATTGCTTTTCACAAAAAGTGCACAGAATTTTCCTTCAATTACACCTATACGAAAAAAAAGTCAGTGTTTCTGTAGGTACAGTGTTGGCCAAAAGTATTGGCACCTCTGCAATTCTGTCAGATAATACTCATTTTCTTCCAGAAAATGATTGCAATCATAAATTCTTTAGTATTATTATCTTCATTTAATTTCTCTTCAATGGAAAACCACAAAAAGAATTGTCAAAAAGCCAAATTGGATATAATTCCACAGCAAACATAAAAAGGGAGTGGACAAAAGTATTGGCACTGTTTGAAAAATCATGTGATGTTTCTCTAATTTATGTAACTAACAGCACCTGTTACGTACCTGAGGCACCTAACAGGTGGTGGCAATAACTAAATCACACTTGCAGCCAGCTGAAATGGATTAAAGTTGACTCAACCTCTGTCCTGTGTCCTTGTGTGTACTACATTGAGAATGGGGAAAAGAAAGAAGACCAAAGAACTGTCAGAGGACTTGAGAAGCAAAATTGTGAGGAAGCATGAGCAATCTCAAGGTTACAAGTCCATCTCCAAAGACCTGAATGTTCCTGTGTCTACCGTGCGCAGTGTCATCAAGAAGTTTAAAGCCCATGACACTTTTGGCTAACCTCCCTAGATGTGGACGGAAAAGAAAAATTGACGAGAGATTTCAACGCAAGATTACGCGGATGGTAGATAAAGAACCTCGACTAACATCCAAACAATTTCAAGCTGCCCTGCAGTCCAAGGGTACAACAGTGTCAACCCGTACTATCCGTCGGCGTCTGAATGAAAAGGGGCTGTAAGGTAGGACACCCAGGAAGAACCCACTTCTTACCCAGAGACATAAAAAAGCCAGGCTGGTGTTTGCGAAAACTTACCTGAGATAGCCAAAAACGTTTTGGAAGAAAGTTCTCTGGTCAGATGAGACAAAAGTAGAGCTTTTTTGGGGAAAAAGAGGCCTTCAAAGAAAAGAACACGGTCCCTACAGTCAAACATGGTGGAGGTTCCCTGATGTTTTGGGGTTGCTTTGCTGCCTCTGGCACTGTACTGCTTGACCGTGTGCATGACATTATGAAGTCTGAAGACTACCAACAAATTTTGCAGCATAATGTAGGGCCCAGTGTGAGAAAGCTGGGTCTCCCTCAGAGGTCATGGGTCTTCCAGCAGGACAATGACCCAAAACACACTTCAAAAAGTACTAGAAAATGGTTTGAGAGAAAGCACTGGAGACTTCTAAAGTGGCCAGCAATAAGTCCAGACCTGAATCCCATAGAACACCTGAGGAGAGATCTCAAAATGGCACCCTTCAAATCTCAGGGACCTGGAGCAGTTTGCCAAAGAAGAATGGTCTAAAATTCCGGCAGAGCATTGTAAGAAACTCATTGATGATTACTGGAAGCGGTTGTTCGCAGATATTTTGTCTAAAGGTTGTGCTACCAAGTATTAGGCTGAGGGGGCCAATACTTTTGTCCGGTCCATTTTTGGAGTTTTGTGTAAAATGATCAATGATTTGACTTTTTTTTTCATTCTTTTTTGTGTTTTTTCATTGCAAGCAAAATAAATGAAGCTATTAATACCAAAGAGTTTGTTCTTGCAATTATTTTTTGGAAGACAATGAGTATTATCTGACAGAATTGCAGGGGTGCCAATACTTTTGACCAACACTGTATAAATGACCTGCTGTGATGTCCAAAAACAGCATGTCCACTTCAGATATTTTTCTGCAATGCGTGGATGTAAAATGTCTCAAAATTGTGGAATTTAGGCTACGTAGGAAATTGCCTGACTATAATCCTGGCTAGGAGCCGGATTATACAGTATACACCAGTAGCAATGGGACTGAATGAAACACTGGAATTTAATAATTGAGAATTGTGTCCCAATACATTTCACCACACAGTATATTATATTCTCCATTGTTTGGGGATAACTTCCAGACTTCTCAGTAGTTGTACTGAACTGAACTGTAGGTTTTGTTGCAACCAGAATGGATTACCTAATGTATGTAGTTGCATGCCAGACATAATGTCACATCACCCAAAGACATCCATTTTTAAAAACATAAACCATGTGTTGTACCTGTTGCTCTGTGAAGCCTCACTACAGGTAAAGACCAACCTCACTAGTTAGTAGCTTTAGCAGGGTGACTGTTGATGGCCATATACTGTATCCCTACCCAAGACAGGTTATAGAAACCCCTCCATGGTAAGTTACATGTGGCATGATGCTTGATTTACTGATCAAAGTACAATCGTTGTACTGATGTTTGATGTTACTGCTTTGCACTTTGATGTATTGATGGCTGCCTTCTCTTGCAGGTACAATGGAGAGAGGGATCTTTGGCTGCGACTAGGAGTTGAAGAAGTAGCTATTTGGCATGTCCTGTGGCATGAGCTCGATGCTGCCTGAAGCCATACTGTGGCAAGTACTTGCCATCACAACTACACTGCACCACCAGCACGCACAGGAGTGTCACAATATAACACATACACAGTTTGATGCCACACTTTCTTTTCTAGAATAAGTAAAGGAATGGAGGCCAGCACTCATATAGAGAACATTTTAGATCTGAGATACAAAATTTCAACCAAACTTTCAACCAGAAGGTTGCATCTGTGGGTTACCATTTTCACTTGACTTGCAACCAATGATTATGTCATGGTGCTCAGAATGGCGCACCGCCATGGGCCCAATAGCAGACCTCAGCAGTAACCCCGGGTACATGACGTCACCCAGAAGACCAAGAGAGCTGGATGCCACAAGGAGGCCTGAAAGAGGTGAGAGAAGGTGAGTATATTATAAGAGACATTAGAGCGGTCTACGTTAGTAGAGTATAACAATTTAACCTCTGGATCTATCAAAATAAATTCAAACCAAGACAAACTGGAGGATCGATTCATCCAAACCTTAGACGAAACAAACAAATCCTCAGAGGTTCGCCCATCTCTAGTATCAGGCTGAACAGGATGAGCAGACTGCAGTGGAGTCAGCAACAGGTATCGGGCAGATCAAGATGGACAGATAGATGCAGAGTCAGGAATGAAAGCAAAATGTCAATACATAGGTTTACTGAAATTACCGGACAAGCCAGAAATCACAGGAATAACCTATAACATGAACCTATGAAATTGCTCAGGGACCATGCTGAGGACAGACCAGATGTAAATACAGTCCTATGAAAAAGTTTGGACACCCCTATTAATCTTAATCATTTTTAGTTCTAAATATTTTGGTGTTTGCAACAGCCATTTCAGTTTGATATATCTAATAACTGATGGACACAGTAATATTTCAGGATTGAAATGAGGTTTATTGTACTAACAGAAAATGTGCAATATGCATTAAACCAAAATTTGACCGGTGCAAAAATATGGGCACCTCAACAGAAAAGTGACATTAATATTTAGTACATCCTCCTTTTGCAAAGATAACAGCCTCTAGTCGCTTCCTGTAGCTTTTAATCAGTTCCTGGATCCTGGATGAAGGTATTTTGGACCATTTCTTTCTACAAAACAATTCAAGTTCAGTTAAGTTTGATGGTCGCCGAACATGGACAGCCCGCTCTCAAATGATCTGAAAACAAAGATTGTTCAACATAGTTGTTCAGGGGAAGGATACAAAACGTTGTCTCAGAGATTTAACCTGTCAGTTTCCACTGTGAGGAACATAGTAAGGAAATGGAAAACCACAGGGACAGTTCTTGTTAAGCCCAGAAGTGGCAGGCCAAGAAAAATATCAGAAAGGCAGAGAAGAAGAATGGTGAGAACAGTCAAGGACAATCCACAGACCACCTCCAAAGAGCTGCAGCATCATCTTGCTGCAGATGGTGTCACTGTGCATCGGTCAACAATACAGCGCACTTTGCACAAGTAGAAGCTGTATGGGAGAGTGATGAGAAAGAAGCCGTTTCTGCAAGCACGCCACAAATAGAGTCGCCTGAGGTATGAAAAAGCACATTTGGACAAGGCAGCTTCATTTTGGAAACAAAAATTGAGTTGTTTGGTTATAAAAAAAGGCGTTATGCATGGCGTCCAAAAAGAAACAGCATTCCAAGAAAAACACATGCTACCCACTGTAAAATTTGGTGGAGGTTCCATCATGCTCTGGGGCTGTGTGGCCAATGCCGGCATCGGGAATCTTGTTAAAGTTGAGGGTCGCATGGATTCCACTCAGTATCAGCAGATTCTTGAGAATAATGTTCAAGAATCAGTGACGAAGTTGAAGTTACGCCGGGGATGGATATTTCAGCAAGACAATGATCCAAAACACCGCTCCAAATCCTCAGGCATTCATGCAGAGGAACAATTACAATGTTCTGGAATGGCCATCCCAGTCCCCAGACCTGAATATCATTGAACATCTGTGGGATGATTTGAAGCGGGCTGTCCATGCTCGGCGACCATCTAACTTAACTGAACTTGAATTGTTTGTCCAAAATACCTTTATCCAGGATCCAGGAACTGATTAAAAGCTACAGGCAGTGACTAGAGGCTGTTATCTTTGCAAAAGGAGGATGTACTAAATATTAATGTCACTTTTCTGTTGAGGTGCCCATACTTTTGCACCGGTCAAATTTTGGTTTAATGCATATTGCACATTTTCTGTTAGTACAATAAACCTCATTTCAATCCTGAAATATTACTGTGTCCATCAGTTATTAGATATATCAAACTGAAATGGCTGTTGCAAATACCAAAATATTTAGAACTAAAAATGATTAAGATTAATAGGGGTGCCCAAACTTTTTCATAGGACTGTATGTGGGTCTGCCTGGGATTGGCTAAGGATAGCCCACAGGTGTGCAAGTTAGACCTTCAATTTGCAGGGAGAAAGATCGTACCTACCCTATGGGCCGAGCCAGGCGCAGCAACAGAAGGAAATACACATCAGCATGGTGCGGCAGGAATCACAGTGTGAAAGAGGTAACACACATAGTAGAGAAAGATACAGGTCCATCACGTCCAACCTAGAAATCTGCCAAGTTGATCCAAGGGAAGACAAAAAATCTCCATGAGGTCCCCATCAGAAGAAAAAGTTCCTTCCCAATTGTAAATATAAGAATTGGGCTAAGTCCCTGGATCAACATCCTATTTAAAAAATTTCTAACTCCCATAACCTATATAATTCTAATTTTCAAGAAAGACATCCAGGCCCATCTTGAACTACTTTAAGTTATCAGATATTACCACATCAATAGTTTCACTTACTGTAAAGAAGCCTCACCTATGACAACAGTAAAACCTTTTATCCTCAAGATGTAGAGGATGCGCCCTTGTCACAGCCTCATTATAAAGGGATTATTGAAAATAATCACATATTCGTACGTCATATATTTTTACATTACTATTAGGTGTCCAAAATTGTGTACAGGACAGATGGCAGATATGTTTGCTGGAACAGAGAGTTTGACAGCGGATGCAGGTCACTGGCATTACAAAAGCAAAGGCCTCATGTACCTCTATAGAATGAGTCTTTAAAGGGGCTCTATCAGCAAAATCATGCTGATAGGGCCCCACATATGCGAGAATAGCCTTTAAAAAGGCCTTGGTGAGTGTGCCCCTGCCGGGTGTGGACCAGATGGCAGTTATTCGCCTGTTGGAGGAACTCTCCTGTGTGCCGCCAACGAGAGTTGATGGAAACATCTCCATCATATTCTGCACCAGTTCCTTGTGGCAATGACTCATGCAACTGGCACTCCCCTCTACCGGAATAAAATTATAAACATTATTTTTATACCGAGGGTCGAGGATTGCAAAAATCCAGTAGTCATCGCTCTCCAGGATTTTGGCAATGCGTTTGACAGTTGCAAAGCACTCCAACATGTATTCAGCCATGTGTGCCAGAGTGTTACTTGGCATGACTTGGCTGCCCCCACTGGATTGGTCACTCTCCATTTCCTCCTCTTCCTCCTCCTCCATTTCGCCCCATCTGCGCTGCAGCAATGGGACACACTGAACTTCCCCTCTAGCCTCCTGTGTGACAATGAGATCTGCCTCTTTGTCATCCTCCTCCTCCTCTTCCTCCCTCAATATACGCTGTGAAGCGGACAGGAGTGTGCCCTGACTATCCTGCTGGGATGGTTTTGCTCCTATGCCCGACTCCTCAGCGTCCAATGCATTATCCCTGATGGCAATGAGGGATTCTCGCAACACACACAGGAGCGGGATTGTGACATTCACAAGTGCGTCGTCACAGCTGACCCTCATGGTTGACTCCTCAAAGACATGCAAGATCTCGCATAAGTCTGCCATCCATGGCTACTCGTGGTGTAGAAACTGCGGGAGCTGACTCTGAGGAACCCTTGGGTTTTGGAGATGGTCCTCTATCAAGGGTCTCTGCTGCTCACACACTCTACTCAACATGTGGTATGTCGTGTTCCAGCATGGGGGGTCGTTGCACATCAGCCGGTGTTCTGGCAGATGGTGGCGTTGCTGGAGGATTCGGAGGCTAGCAGCGGCTACTGTAGACTTGCGAAAGTGGGCACACAAGCGCCGCACTTTCACCAGTAGCTCGGGTACATTTGGGTACGTTTTTAAAAACCATTGCACCACTAAATTGAACACGTGGGCCAGGCTTGGAACGTGTTGGAGGTTGGCAAGCTCCAGAGCCACTACCAGGTTCCAGCCATTATCACACATGACCATGCCTGGGCCCAGGTGCAGTGGCGAAAACCATGTTGCCGTCTCATCGAGGAGGGCATCTCTCACCTTGGAGGCAGTGTGCTGTCTGTCCCCCAAGTTGATGAGCTTCAGCACAGCCTGCTGACTTCTCCCCACGCCAGTGCTGCAGCATTTCCAGCAGGTAGCTGGGGTCGATGTGATGGTGGAAGAGGAGGAGGGTGGTGTTTCAGAGCCCCTGCCAGGGATGTTGGGTGGGGAAATGAGGTAGACCGCCCCAGATTGTGACCTGGTCCCAGCCTCAACTACATTCACCCAGTGTGCCGTCAGTGAAATGTAGCATTCCTGTCCGCATGCACTTGTCCACGTGTCGGTGGTCAAGTGGACCTTTGTGCAAATTGTGGAACTTAGGGCCCGCCTGATGTTGCGTGACACGTGCTGGTGCAAGGTGGGGACGGAACAGCGGGAGAAGTAGTGATGGCTAGGGACGGTATAGCGAGGTGCTGCACTTGCCATCAGGTCACGGAAGGCCTGAATTTCCACAAGCCGGAATGGCAACATTTCCTGGGCCAGGAGTTTGGAGATGTGCGCGTTTAAGGCTTGTGCATGGGGGTGGGTAGCGCTGTATTTTTGCCTGTGATCAAAAGTCTGGGAGATGGTGGGTTGCTGTTAAGAGGCGCATGATGGTACATGAGAAGGAGCTGAGGTAGGAAAAGGGGAGGATGAGGGAGAAGCCTCCAAAGTGGTGGAGGCAGATGTGGAGGTTTCCTGGCTGCTGGTCTGGATTGCAGCGCCAGCACTGGCAACAGTGAGAAAGAGGCAGTGGCGGCAATGTCGGACGACGATTGTCCTGCCTTTGCTCTCTGCCACTGAGCCCAGTGCTTGACTTCCAAATGATGGTGCATGCCAGTGGTCGTAAGGTTGCTCTTTTCAGAGTCCCTACTCAGTTTGGAGTTGCAGAGTGTGCAAACTGCTCTATATTTGTCCGCCGCCTATACATTTAAAAAATTCCACACCACTGAAAACCGTGGCCTCGATGTGGGAGTTTTTCTAGGCTGGCTACAGGAGAGAACATTTTTGGCCCTGCTGGCTGTGGCCTGGGTTTGGTGAAGCAGCTGTCCTCTGCCTCTGAACATGCCTCTGCCTCTAGCCACCCTCTTTGGTGCTGCTTTTCCCTCCACATCTACACTGCCCTCCCTGCTTGACATACCCCTGTCCAGGTCGGGTCAGTGTCCTCGTCGTCCACCACCTCCTCTTCCAATTCCTCCTCCTCCTCCTCCTCTTGCACACCGACCATGGCAATAGGCTTCCCTGATCGCAACTGTGTCACTGAGGGACGATTGCTGGTCAACAACAACAACAGGAGGTAACAGATGCTCCAGTGTTTGTGCATCAGGACACAGCAACTCATCTGCTACCTCTGGTGATTCAGGACGTGGTCGGACAGAGAGAGGGACAGTGAAAGGACCCGAAAACAGCTCCTGGGATGTGGGAAAGGTGGGATTAGTTTGCTGGGAAGATTGGGCATGTTGTGAGGAAGGAGGACCAGACTGTTGGGTAGGAGAAGAAGTTGAGGTAGAGGCTGACTGGCTGGTGGAGAATGTGCTGGAAGCATTGTCTGCCAGCCATTGTAACACCTCTTCCTGGACACCCCTGAGAAAAGCTATTTTTCACGTATATAGCAAGAAGTAACTGCTGTGGATTCCTGCTATTTTGTGGGGGGACACCCCTAATAAAAGCTGGTTGGAACATATATGGCAAGAAGTAACTGCTGTGGATTCCTGCTATTTTTTGAGGGGACACCCCTAATAAAAGCTGGTTGGAACGTATATAGCAGGAGGTAACTGCTCTGTATTCCTGCACATTTGTGTGTGTGTGTGTGGGGGGGGACAACCCAAAGAAAAGCTGGTTTGAATGTATATAAAAGTAACTGCTGTGGATTCCTGCTATTTTGTGGGGGGACACCCCTAATAAAAGCTGGTTGGAACATATATAGCAAGAAGTAACTGCTGTGGATTCCTGCTATTTTGTGGAGGGACACCCCTAATAAAAGCTGGTTTGCACGTATATAGCGGGAGGTAACTGCTCTGTATTCCTGCAAATTTGTGTGTGTGTGTGGGGGGGGACAACCCAAAGAAAAGCTGGTTTTAATGTATATAAAAGTAACTGCTGTGGATTCCTGCTATTTTGTGGGAGGACACCCCTAATAAAAGCTGGTTGGAACATATATAGCAAGAAGTAACTGCTGTGGATTCCTGCTATTTTTTTGGGGGACACCCCTAACAAAAGCTGGTTTGCACATATATAGCAACAAGTAACTGTTCTGTATCCCTGTTTTCCACCGTCTGTGGAAAGCTGGGCTCTGAGAAGAGCTGTTGTTGTTCTTCGGTTTTTTCCCTGCCTATCTGAAGCTAATCCCTATCTACCCCTCAGCAGATATGTTTCTCTCCCTATCTCTGACCGCAAATCTGGCGGTGGCCGTTCTTATAAATGGGAGGTCACATGTTTTTGGCAACCAATGGGTTTTTTAAATTTTTTTTCGATGCCTCCATTGTCGTAATTCCTGTCCCACCTCCCCTGCACAGTTATTGGTGCAAAAAACGCACCAGGGAAGGTGGGAGGGGATACGAATTTTTACTGCGTATACCACGTGGTATTCGATTGGGAACGAATACCTTGAACGGCCTGATATTCGATTGAATACCTATTCGATCGAATGGTGTTCGCTCATCTCTAATAATGATTTATACATTACATATAGCACATTTACTTTCCATTGCTCTTTTTGGTTTTACACAAACATACACGTTGCTTTTTTTTCTCTATGTATGCGATTCTGAAAATAATATACCTCTTTACTGCTCTGCATATTAATATAGAAAAATCCATCAACGCTGTGCTACTTTAGGAGCATAGACAAGTGTTTTGCTTTTTGTGATTTTCAGTTCCTAAAATACCAGGTTGGAATTGGTAATGTGCTTTGCTAGAATAACACTTGAGCTGTGCTGTGTGACTTTACACACCATTTGCTTATATGATGGTAATGACCATGAGCTCATGTCTTCACTTTTCTGTTCTTCTCTCTGTTGTTTGTTCTGTCAATGATGGCGCTATAATTGAGATGGATGTCCAGACATACAAAGTGAAGAGGAAGACAATACAGCTCTACATGGTGTGATGCTGTCTTTATAGCATCTATCTATCTATCTATCTATCTATCTAACCTCAACCTATCTTATAAAATTAAACCTTTACTTAATGGCCAAAAGAAAATAATAATCCAGCAAGTGGCTAAGATACAGGATAACAGGGTAGTCTGGCAGAGTTATGGGTGTCTATTAGAGATGAGCGAACAGCGTTCTATCGAACACATGTTCGATCGGATATCAGGGTGTTCGCCATGTTCGAATCGAATCGAACACCGCGTGGTAAAGTGCGCCAAAATTCGATTCCCCTCCCACCTTCCCTGGCGCCTTTTTTGCACCAATAACAGCGCAGGGGAGGTGGGACAGGAACTACGACACCGGGGGCATTGAAAAAAATTGGAAAAAGTCATTGGCTGCCGAAATCAGGTGACCTCCATTTTAGACGAATAGTGGATTTCAAATCCGGGTCATATGAGAATGTGAACTTTGTGACTATGAGACAGGGATAGCTGTACAGGCAGGGATAGCTAGGGATAACCTTTATTTAGGGGGGAATGTTATTAAAAATAACTTTTTGGGGCTCTATCGGGTGTGTAATTGTGATTTTTGTGAGATAAACTTTTTCCCATAGGGATGCATTGGCCAGCGCTGATTGGCCGAATTCCGTACTCTGGCCAATCAGTGCTGGCCAATGCATTCTATTGGCGTGATGAAGCAGTGCTGAATGTGTGTGTTTAGCTCAACTACACCGGTGGAGTAGTTGAGCTAAGCACACAGATTCAGCTCTGCTTCAATCAGCGCTGGCCAATGCATTCTATTAGCTTGATGAAGCTACTACATCAGAGCCGAGGGTGCGCTTGAACCCTTGTGCACACTCTGCTTCATCAAGCTAATAGAATGCATTGGCCAGCGTTGATTGAAGCAGAGCTGAATCTGTGTGCTTAGCTCAACTACTCCACCGGTGTAGTTGAGCTAAACACACACATTCAGCACTGCTTCATCACGCCAATAGAATGCATTGGCCAGCACTGATTGGCCAGAGTACGGAATTCGGCCAATCAACGCTGGCTCTGCTGGAGGAGGCGGAGTCTAAGGTCAGACCTGAATGGAGACTGGTGTGGAGCAATCTTAGACTCCGCCTCCTCCAGCAGAGCCAGCGCTGATTGGTCGAGTTCCGTACTCTGGCCAATCAGCGCTGGCCAATGCATTCTATTAGCGTGAACTGAGTTTGCACAGGGGTTCTAGTGCACCCTCGGCTCTGCTACATCAGATTGTTACATCTGATGTAGCAGTGCCGAGTGTGCATCAGATGTGTAGTTGAGCAGAAATGGCTCAGCACTGCTAAGTCTCTGCATTCGCATAGGAATGCATTGGCCAGCCTTCGGCCAATCAGCGCTGGCTCTGCCAGAGGAGGCGGAGTCTAAAGTCGGACCTGAATGGAGACTGGTGTGGAGCGATCTTAGAATCCGCCTCCTCCAGCAGAGCCAGCGCTGATTGGTCGAGTTCCGTACTCTGGCCAATCAGCACTGGCCAATGCATTTCTATGGGGAAAAGTTAGCTTGCGAAAATCGCAAACTGACAGGGATTTCCATGAAATAAAGTGACTTTTATGCCCCCAGACATGCTTCCCCTGCTGTCCCAGTGTCATTCCAGGGTGTTGGTATCATTTCCTGGGGTGTCATAGTGGACTTGGTGACCCTCCAGACACGAATTTGGGTTTCCCCCTTAACGAGTATATGTTCCCCATAGACTATAATGGGGTTCGAAACCCATTCGAACACTCGAACAGTGAGCGGCTGTTCGAATCGAATTTCGAACCTCGAACATTTTAGTGTTCGCTCATCTCTAGTGTCTATGAGTAATGCAAGCTACAGAAAGTTATACATGGTACATACTGTACATGTATTGAGATAGTCAGGACCTATAAGTACCTGGGCGTGCTCCTCAATAATAAACTGGACTGGGCTGATCACCTGGAGGCGTTGCACAGAAAGGGCCACAGCAGACTCTACCTGCTCAGGGGGCTGAGGGCTTTCGGGGTCCAGGGGACATTTCTTAGGGCCTTCTTCAACTCTGTGGTTGCTTCAGCCATCTTTTTCGGTGTGGCCTGCTGGGGGAGCAGTATATCAACCAGGGACAGAAATAGACTTGACAGGCTGATCAGGAGGGCCAGCTCTGTCCTGGGGAGCCCCTTGGACCCAGTACAGGTGGAGGGTAACAGAAGGATACTGTCTGTGGTGACCTCCATGCGGGAGAACAAATCCCACCCCATGTATGGGACCCTGATGAGACTTGGCAGCACTGTAAGTGACCTTCTGCTTCACCCCAAGTGTGAGAAGGAGCGCTATCGCAGGTCCTTCCTTCCAATCGCGACCAGGCTGTATAATCTACATCAGACCAAGCGAAGATCACTCCGCACAGAGAACTAATGATTTATGACGATGACCATGAAGTCTTCCTTCTTTCTCTTCCGTTCCTTAGCTGTTATGAACTCCTAGTATATCTTCTCTTCTCAGCATATGTGTATCCACGTCTGTATTATATTACTGTGTATTATCCTGTATCTGTATTACTATGCTGCTGTAACTTGCTGAAATTTCCCCACTGTGGAACTATTAAAGGATTATCTTATCTTATCTTACTGCAATAACAGTACAGACAGAAGAACATAACTTTATCATGCTTTGAATACAGCACTTTTGTTCCATGTTAACCCCGAGCACAAATTGGAATGGAACACAAGATGCCTCAATTTTAAAATACTACCAGAAATCCACTGACAAAAGCACTGAGATTTATTATTAAAGGCACCGACTGGCACAAGCTGCACTTAAGTTATCTACAGGCTCCGACCTCTTAATAAATGAGTCGCACGCCCGTGCGTCAGAGTGGAAGTCTACAGATGGCATAGAATTCCGGTATATCTCACACCAGAAAAATCATGACAAGGTGTCCTTCTCTTTTGGTGAAAGAAAGGACTTTGCATCAAAAACAAGCCAAATTATCACCAATCTACTCCAGAAAACTGACACTGTTAAATTTCCCCCTAAATCAGTAGAATGACCCTAAACAATGCTAGTAAATTGTCCTTTGAGAAACCGTGCCTGGCTTGTGCTGTTATACACAACCACAGCGCACCACATAGAGATTTCTAGTTTTTGTGGTACAAGTTGTTGCTCTGAACAGCCATAAAGTTAAATGAAAAAATGCTTGTTAATTGTAACTACAAGTAGGGGGATCCAAACATATAGTAGGATCAACAAGATTAACACAATGTAACCAGCTCACTAGGGCAGTGATGGCGAACCTATGGCACGCGTGCCAGAGAGGGCACGCAGAGCCCCCTCTGCTGGCACGCGTGCTGTCGCCCTGATCGCTCACTAACGGCGAATCCGATGCAGGATTCCCCGTTAGTGAGCGATCGCTGCCTTCAGCTGGTTGTGCAAATGCGCATCCAGCTGAAAGCTGTCAGTGTAGCTCAGTGTAGGCCACGCGTACTACGCGGCCTACACTGACTACAGAGTGTGACCTCTGAACAAGCGCGGGCGTGATGACGTAAGTCATCAGCGCGCGCAGTGAACAGAAGAGAGAACACCCGGCAGCTCTTCAGTTAACTATATTGTGTTTGTTTGCACTGTCAGGGGAGGGGGGCAACGGTAGACATTTCATGTTGTGTAGGAGGGGGCTACTGTAGACTTTCATGCTCTGTGGGAGGGGGCTACTGTGGACCATATAATGCTGTATGGGAGGGGGCTACTGTGGACCTTTCATGTTGTGTGGGAGGGGGCTACTGTAGACTTTCATGCTGTGCGGGTAGGGGGCTACTGTGGACCATTTTATGCTGCTACTGTGGATCTTTCATGCTTTGTGGGAGGGGGCTACTGTGGACCAGTTCATGTTGTGTGGGAGGGGGCTACTCTGGACCATTTCATGCTGTGTGGGAGGGGGCTACTGTGGACCATTTCATGTTGTGTGGGAGGGGGCTACTGTGGACCATTTCATGTTGTGTAGGAGGGGGCTACTGTGGATCTTTCATGCTCTGTGGGAGGGGGCTACTGTGGACCATTTCATGTTGTGTGGGAGGGGGCTATTGTGGACCATTTCATGTTGTGTGGGAGGGGGCTACTGTGGAGTATACAGGTATAATCCTGTGTGGGGGCCACTGTGGGCCAGATTGTACTGTGGGGGGGGCCACTGAGGGGTAGATTGTACTGTGTGGGGGGCCACTGAGGGGCAGATTGTACTGTGTGGGGTCCCCTCACTATGTATATCACACAGTATTTGTTTTATAGCAGACGTGAAATTAGTACAGGATGTAATAACATTGCACGGTAAACTATAAAACAGATCCTGTGCGATGTAAATAGTGAAAATTAATTGTTTAAAAGTACAGAATGCAGAGACCTTTACCTTTCAGTACAAGATCTGTAAAGCCCCAGTCACATGACTGTAATTTGTGGGTCCGCAATTGTGGACCCACAGAGTTTTAAGGTTAAATTGCCGTGTTGGCACTCCGTGATAATTTATTTGGTTTTGGGTTGCAGTTTAGGCACTCGGTCTCAAAAAAGTTCGCCATCACTGTGCTAGGGGATGTGATGATACAATATATACCCAGATCTCTAATAAATGTAAGTACTTGGAAGGTTTCAAATAGTGGTGTTAGACCCAATGCACACAACAGTTAAAAATGGACATGTAATTGACTTTTTTATTGTCTGTTTCTTGTCCATTGTTAGTCAATGGGTACATACACACGGCCATTTTTTTTTAACTGAAAGTAAATGATGTAAGTGACAATATAGAACATATCCTAATCTTGTTTTTTATTCTGGCCTGATGGATCAAATGCAAGTCTATGGGGTCAGTTTTTAATATCTGATTTTGTGCAATGTATCAGCTTCTTTTTACATTCCTTCTAGCCCAGCTATAATGACATTCAGGCCATCTGCGTCAGCGGGGCTTGTGGCAAAACAACCCATGTGATCGCCAGGCAGGACATTATGCTGTCACAGGTATTGTCCTTGTTGCATAAAAAATGGAATTCCTGTGGGAAAGTAACTTCTATCTTAACCATGGGAAATGTTACAATTTTTCTTTGTGAGTCTTTAATAGGAATTGTTAAAGCACCATATTTCACACTGTGTAGCATGCAATTGCTGGTGATTTGCTTATTTATAGTATCCAAAGAGTTGGGATCTATCTATCTATCTATCTATCTATCTATCTATCTATCTATCTATCATCTATCTATCTATCTATCTATCTATCTATCATCTATCTATCTATCTATCTATCTATCTATCTACCTATCATCTATCTATCTATCTATCTATCTATCTATCTATCTATCTATCTATCATCTATCTATCTATCATCTATCTATCATCTATCTATCTATCTATCTATCATCTATCTATCTATCTATCTATCTATCTATCTATCTATCATCTATCTATCTATCTATCTACCTATCATCTATCTATCTATCTATCTATCTATCTATCTATCCATCTATCATCTATCTATCTATCTATCTATCTATCTATCTATCTATCTATCTAGCTATCTATCTATCCCAACTCAAAAGAAGAGATGTAGATGAGCTGTAGATAAATTACAAAAGGTGGTGTTTAAGAACGGAACAAATTGGTGCCTGAATTTAATGGAACACAGGGATAAAATTCACCATCCATTATACCAGAAAGAATTTTCCTATTGCCCTGAGGCCAATAAAATCATCAGCTTGACAAGACTATTAAGTTAAAGTAAAGAAACAGCATGACCCATCTTCTTCAGTACAGAAAATGACCTGAAATAGATCCCTGCACAATTTCTGAACAGATCTTTGTGACATACATTTCTCCATATTGTTAGGTCTTGGTGTATTTAGCATAATCAATGTTACCATAGATTTCTGATACAGAGGAGGGTTCCAGAAATCCCATTCACTTCACTGCCAATTGACTGTACATCCATGGCCATATATCCAGGTAGAAGAGAGAGACTTTTTTCTGTACATTGTTATGGGGTAACATGCCTTAGTCGCTGCTCTGCTTTGTCAAATCATTTCAGAGATTTGCTTTACAGCAGCCACATGAACCATTGCATCTTGTAATCTGAAGATAGCTCCTTGACTTCTGTGGGAATGTTTTCTAGGCATGGTCTTGCACTGGGGTCACTCTGACGGGAAGGAAGGAGTTGAGTTGTGACATCACCTATTGTGAATGTTGAATATTGTGTTATCTTTATATATAATCATTAAATGGCTTATCCAGGATTAGGAAACGTGGCCGTTTTCTTCTAACATCACATCCATTGTCACATGGCTCAGTCCTATTGATTTGTATGGGACTGAGCCATAGAATTGCAACGTGACCAACAGAAGTGATGGCACTTCCTGAGAAGAAGAAACCAGCCACATTTTGATGAATAAGCCCTTTAAGAAAATATAGTAAGTTTTGTTGGTGTTCTTGGCCAAATTTATCCAAGACTTTGCAGCCTAAGGGCCCCTTCACACGGCGTAAGCGAGCCACTCATTTAGACACGTATACACGTGTCCGAGCGTGGCGCTTCAAAACAGAGCCAATTAATTTCAATGGGAAGCGCGTGTATATCGGCATACAGTCCTATGAAAAAGTTTGGGCACCCCTATTAATCTTAATCATTTTTAGTTCTAAATATTTTGGTGTTTGCAACAGCCATTTCAGTTTGATATATCTAATAACTGATGGACACAGTAATATTTCAGGATTGAAATGAGGTTTATTGTACTAACAGAAAATGCGCAATATGCATTAAACCAAAATTTGACCGATACAAAAATATGGGCACCTCAACAGAAAAGTGACATTAATATTTAGTACATCCTCCTTTTGCAAAGATAACAGCCTCTAGTCGCTTCCTGTAGCTTTTAATCAGTTCCTGGATCCTGGATGAAGGTATTTTGGACAATTTCTTTCTACAAAACAATTCAAGTTCAGTTAAGTTTGATGGTCGCCGAACATGGACAGCCCGCTCTCAAATGATCTGAAAACAAAGATTGTTCAACATAGTTGTTCAGGGGAAGGATACAAAACGTTGTCTCAGAGATTTAACCTGTCAGTTTCCACTGTGAGGAACATAGTAAGGAAATGGAAGACCACAGGGACAGTTCTTGTTAAGCCCAGAAGTGGCAGGCCAAGAAAAATATCAGAAAGGCAGAGAAGAAGAATGGTGAGAACAGTCAAGGACAATCCACAGACCACCTCCAAAGAGCTGCAGCATCATCTTGCTGCAGATGGTGTCACTGTGCATCGGTCAACTATACAGCGCACTTTGCACAAATAGAAGCTGTATGGGAGAGTGATGAGAAAGAAGCCGTTTCTGCACGTACGCCACAAATAGAGTTGCCTGAGGTATGAAAAAGCACATTTGGACAAGGTAGCTTCATTTTGGAAACAAAAATTGAGTTGTTTGGTTATAAAAAAAGGCGTTATGCATGGCGTCCAAAAAGAAACAGCATTCCAAGAAAAACACATGCTACCCACTGTAAAATTTGGTGGAGGTTCCATCATGCTTTGGGACTGTGTAGCCAATGCCGGCACCGGGAATCTTGTTAAAGTTGAGGGTCGCATGGATTCCACTCAGTATCAGCAGATTCTTGAGAATAATGTTCAAGAATCAGTGACGAAGTTGAAGTTACGCCGGGGATGGATATTTCAGCAAGACAATGATCCAAAACACCGCTCCAAATCCTCAGGCATTCATGCAGAGGAACAATTACAATGTTCTGGAATGGCCATCCCAGTCCCCAGACCTGAATATCATTGAACATCTGTGGGATGATTTGAAGCAGGCTGTCCATGCTCGGCGACCATCTAACTTAACTGAACTTGAATTGTTTGTCCAAAATACCTTCATCCAGGATCCAGGAACTGATTAAAAGCTACAGGAAGCGACTAGAGGCTGTTATCTTTGCAAAAGGAGGATGTACTAAATATTAATGTCACTTTTCTGTTGAGGTGCCCATACTTTTGCACCGGTCAAATTTTGGTTTAATGCATATTGCGCATTTTCTGTTAGTACAATAAACCTCATTTCAATCCTGAAATATTACTGTGTCCATCAGTTATTAGATATATCAAACTGAAATGGCTGTTGCAAATACCAAAATATTTAGAACTAAAAATGATTAAGATTAATAGGGGTGCCCAAACTTTTTCATAGGACTGTATACGCACGCTTCCAATTGAAATCATTTGCCGTGTGAAGGGGCCCTAAGGCCGCAAAACAAGCCCCAGTTATCAGTCCTCCACCAATGTGCGTAATAATTAGGTAGGAGATGTTTGTGCTGAAATGCTGTGTTTAGTTTTTGCCGAATGTGGTTGTGTACTTTATGACTAAATGTCTCCACTGTCATCTTGACTGTCCAAAGGAAATTGTTGTACAGGTCTTGTGGTTTGTCCAGATGCAACTTCACAAACTTGCACAAAATGCTGTCATGTTCTTTATTATTTTGCTTTTACCTGGCAACCTTCTCAGATAAGCCATACTTGTTCTATCTTATGTAGGGGCATGAACTTGAACAATTAACATGGTAACTGAGACTTGTACAGACACATTCAGCTCTTTTGCAGTTTCTCTGAGCAATGGACAAACTGACTTTGGGGTGAATTTGCTGGGACACCCTCTCCTTGGAGGATTATCATTTATCTTGGATGTTTTCCACTTTTGATTAATCTTTCGTTCTGTATGATGATGGGCTTAGAATTATTTGAAGATGGCCTTATCGCCCTTCGCAGATAAATGGGCAATAACAAATGCTTGTCTAAGATCATTGCTGATGTCTTTCCTCCTTGGCATTGAGTTAACACACACGTGACTGTTCTAAACCAACAAAATGCCGAATTGCTACTCCAGAGGTGGTGACACTTTCTGATGATCAATTAATCAAGGGCATTTGACTAGCAGGACCTGGAGGCTACTTACCCTCTTATTTCCTAAGGAAAGGGTGCACTTAATTTTTCAAATACTCCTTCTGCATCAAAGGGGGTACTACAGGTATTATGTGTCATTGTATTCCTGCCTACCTGTTAATAAGATGACTATTGCAAAGTGATCTTTTGGAAGTGCCCCCCCCCCCTATTCTGAGGTTATACACACATACCTAGCTACCTACCAACACTTACTACATTAAATATCAATAACTTATGTGTACACTAAATGACATAGGTGTGTGCACACCAATTCAGTGTGCATCTTTTTGCCATATTCCCTAAAAACATAAGTTTCCAAATACATCAGATACAGGTTTAATTCATAGGCATGGTGCCTGAACCAAGTCTAGTGCATAGACATAGTAACAGAGCTACGTTTAGTGAACTGAAAACAGTGCACAGATATAACATATAGTTATGACAGGTTAATTGATTTGAAATATCTGCAGTATCTTGCTGGCCAATCTATTCTCTAGTTGGAGGAGCCTTTATGCATGGTTTCCTATCAGTTCTTCTGCTGCTAATAGCCCAATTATAGCTGCAGCACATTTTACTTTTCTCCCTGAGGCAAGAGGTGTAATCAATGAGAGGCAGCGTGCCCCCTCCCCAATATATTATTGGTACTACTATTTAGTTACATGTAATTATGCCAGTAGTAGCTATAAAATAGCAAATAAATTTTTCAGAAAAGAATAAGTGACCATAATATAGGAGATCAAGAGATACTGGGCTGCAAATTCAGGTTGTAATGCAGCTAAAAGATACCTGGCACAGAAAAAAGAAATCTATCAGCACAGTCAGGAAAGCTGATTGCTGTTTGTGACTAACATCCCATCTGAAATAACACAAGCAGCCAGAAGTAGATACAGGCACATAAATAAATTTATTTTTACATTGTAAGATCTTGCAAGATGTTGTCAGTTTAGTTTAGAGCCAGGCAAAGTTGTTGCAGACATGTGGAGACTATAAGGGGGAATATCATCCACTCCCCTCTCCATTCACTGTGTGAAGAAAACCAGTTCCTCCTGCCTCCACTTACTGTGCAGATGCCATGCTTTTGAAGGTAACTAAGGATGGAACTTCCAAAGTAACAGAGTGTGAACAGCAAAATAGCTAGATGCAGGAGGTATAGAGAGATTTGTCAGGCAGAAAACAGCAATAATTATAAATAAATGACACAACATTGGGTACAGAATCAGATGTTTTATGAAATGACACAAAGTTGTTTCAATAATTAGTTAGCGACCATTTAATCCCATTGTTGGTCGCATGACTGCTCACAGGATGGCAGGGATCCCAGCACCCATTATGAATTAGGCACAAACATTCCAGTGCACAGGGATCAAGACTGGCATATGTAAGGCAGCCTTGGTGAACTCTGAAAGAAGAAAAACACAACAAAAATCATATTGATGCTACATGTACTAAAAAAAACTAAAATGTCTGGTCCTGGAGAACCAAAATATCCCAATCCTATATAATTTTAAAAGAAAATCTTTGATTTCTTATATCTTCACTTGTGTGGTTCTTATAGATGATAGTACACCTTATACATCATGAAACAATAGAGCAATAGAAAATGGTTGTTAACCTAGAGAAATAATAACTATATGGAATATTAAAATGTAAATGAATAATGATGATTAGTATATATATGACTGTAACCATATTCACTAGACGTTAAAGGGACTGGGAAGCTTCCCCGAAGCTCAGCAGGGAAGTCGAAGACAACAAAAGCATTTTCATCCTTTAGCTGTTTCATCAAAGTGCTTGTACTATAAGGAAGTGACTGGTGTAGTCATATGTGGTTATAATTGCATGTATGCAGTCCCAGCACGTTCACGCTGCCCCTCATTGCTCTATTTTATAGAACACCTTCATTTTAAATATCAATACATTCCCTACTGTTTGCCAAGCAGTTTTCCTGCTCTCTATCAGTTACTTTAGTGTTAACAATGGTGACCCTTTTAATAGTTTTATGTCCACATTCACAGTTTTACACTATAGTCTATCAAGGAAGATGTCAATGAAGAACACTATACTATACTATACATTGTAGTATAAAACAAAGTGGTAGAAATATGCAAAGTGGTAGTAAAGCCAATAGTTTTAATCTGTCAGACATAATTGTGAAATGCTTCAAATATGAATAAAGTTTGATATTTTGTCTTTTTGGAGGGATTTTGGACTGTATATGAAAATAAATTACTTTCCATAAAAAATATTTAAATGTAAATATACAATTATTTTTAATAAATTGATAGTTCAGATGAAGAGAACAAACTTTGTAACCTATTTCACTAAGGAAAAGTGACTGTCTTTAAGAATGACTCCTCATATCTGAGTGATTTTGGTCCATACACAAGCAGATTAGTTTACAGTCTATAAAGAGGTGAGGGGAGAGGGGGAGGAAGAGAGACACAGAAATATCAAGTAGTCTACACCTTAACTGAGTCAATCTTATCAGGAGATAGTGGGAAAGAAAACAGTCTCTTTATAGCACTGGTGTCTCTCACCTATAGAGCACTCCTTTTCCCCACTCCCCTCTCCATAGACTCCTAAGGATCAGATGAATAACTAACAAATTATTTCATTGAACTATGAGTTGTCTAGTAAAACTAGAGGTGATTGAGCTATCTTTAACCCCTAGGCAAAACGCACCATAATAGTATGGCGCAGATGCCTAGGTCTAAAGGCAAACCGGTGTACTATTTCTTCCGGAACGGGTGTCAGCCAAAAACTGAAAAGCTCTCCTTCCTCAAACAGGGGTTTATACCGACATAAGGCATTGTTAAGTACATTATTCTGGGTACAACAGTGTCATACATGTGAGCACATAACAGGGCGCAGATGTGAAAGAGCACTAAGTGGCTTCTGAAGCACAAGTTTAGATTTTTTTAAAGCCATGTCATGTTTTCATAGACCATAAAAGGGGGAATTCTAATTTACCTGTATCTCTCGGACTCTGAAAAAGCAATCCAAGACGTCCAAAACTCAATCTCTCTAAATCGTTACTCCAAAAGCTAAAAGCACAGTGCTCCTTTCCTTCTGAGCCCTGCTGTGTGCCCAAACAGCAGTTTAAGCCCACAAATACAACTTTATGTGACCCAACATAACCCAATTTTTCAATAAAAGAACACAAGGCCACATGGCCATTACTTATCCAAAAGAAAAACCACATGGACATATTATTAGTAAAATGGATAAACAGGTAACAAGCCACATGAAAAAACAAAGTAACAGACAAGGATAAGACAAGACAAGAAAACAGTGGTGTAAGAAATGACAGGGGGATGACATGAAGTTCCAGTAAGTAGCATAATTACAAAGGCTGAGTGGCCCAGAACGCATCCTGCAAATCCCAGATAGTATGAAAGCGCTCCTCCTCGTTATTGAGTACAGCCGTCAGGTATTGCAGAGTTTGTGCATTCCTGATCCTGCAGTATAATTCTTCAAGAGGAGCCGGTTGGCACCAGTACTTAGCAATCAAACACCTAGCTGAGGTGAGAAGAAACAAGGATAGGCGGAGGGCTGGCTTGCGCAATTTAACGGGGTGAGGTTAAGGAGGTACGTTCTGGGAGAAAGAGGGAAACTCACTCCCATCACTTGACTCAGGAGACCTTGAACCTGGCACCAGTAAGAACACAACAGTAAGAGTCACAACCGTCACAAGACCACTGCGCAGGCTGAAGAGCAGAAATACATATCACATGCTGGAAGAAGTGGTCATGGCGGTCCAGAGGGAAGAGATGGGAAATGTGAGCGATTAGTCAGGGACATCTCCGCTTTCTTTTTGCACTTGAGAAAGGGCCATTGTGGGGCCTGAAACGCGTCGTGATGTGTGCTGTGATGTTGGTTATCCAATAAATATTTTAAGTTTAGATCTTGGTCTACCATACTCATCTGTAAACCACAGAACGCGGTTCTTCCACAACGAACCTTTGGTCCTTCTTCTCTGTCCAGTAAGGAACAAGGGAGGGGCAGAACCAAAACAGATGAAAGATATGTGCAGGACGAGCACCACAGCGCCAGCAGCAATCCGGAATAGACCTATCAAAAGAGTGGAGAAGGGATGGCGTGTGATACCAGTGCATCAACATCTTTAAAAAATTCTCCTTATGGACAACACAGCTCGAGGTCTTCAACCCTCTATTCCAAATTAGGGACCAGTCAGGGCTTGAGATGGTTTGTCCCAAATAAGTCTCCCATCGAGACATATACGGATGTCTGGGTAAAACATCAGGAGTAGGGTCAGACAAAAAGCGATATATATCAGAGACCAATCCCTGCGTCCCTGTGCCAGCCTTACAGAGTCTCTCAAACATCGTAGGAGCAAGATGGCCCACTTAAAAGTTTTAGGAGTGTTTGTCTCTGTTGACACGATGTGGGCACAGCACATTGGGCATTGAAATGGCATATTTCTTTAAAAATTAAGATTTTCATTTTGAGCTAAAAATGATAATATCCCTTATTAGATTCTCTGAGAGGTTTCCATTGTATTGGTATTCTAGGAACTCTGCAAATGCGACATGGCAACCAAAATCTATTCCAGCAAAATGTGTGGAGTTACTCCAGTCGGTAACGGACCCTATTTACTGATCCCTGTGGCAGCCACTACCCCTGCTACCCCGGTAGTTATGCCACTGTCCGCGGAGGAAAACTCTGTGAACTTTCTGATTAAAGTGCTGCGGGAAGAACCGTGCTGTGGATCGTCCCGTGGAGCCTTAGCTTAAGGCACTTTTTGGCTTTAGCGGGTTAAAATGTTATTTATGTTATGTTAATTTATTTTTTATTTAATAAATCAATAGTTTGAAAGTAATACACTTTGTAATATACTATATTAAAGTAAAAAATACCCATTTCTTTAATGATTTTCTTCCTCTTGTCTCTGCTCTTATTGCTCTTTTTATTCAATGGCCTTGTGTGACTACAAAAACAGGAAGGAAATAAAGAGGCAATTTCTTTAAAAAATATAAAGCACAAAGTTTCCATTATCACCTGCACTACTGATGTATGAAATATAAAATGTTTTAACAGCTTTAAGTCAACAGCTAAACGTCACACATCAATACACTCACCACAAACACAAAGAGGTCACAATACCATGTGAGCAATCTTTACTGGGCATTAATACCAGTGACATTTTGGCTTCACCTAAACACTTACTGAAGTCAGCAATGCTTTTGATATTGGTGTGTGGTTCAGTGTTACTTGCTGGAAATGATATGCTGACATTTTCATATTTTTTACATGAATTCTTTGTGGGTGGACAAGCCCCTATATGGAGTGGCCATAGTGTTACACTGTGTTGTTTTCTGTTTGTTCTATTGTGTTTCTATGTGTATTCTATTTTAATGCGGGCAGCCAGTTCAGCCAGACAAGTTTTTGTCGGGGAAAGTTAAGTGGCCATCAGACAAGTCTGCTAGAAATCAATTTGTTGAAGGAGCATCAGTCATAACCCATACATTTCTCATTCACACTGACATTGAATATGGACGTACTCTCATCAATAACTAACAGTAAAGGACAAATCAGAGCTGCAATAAACTTACACTGATGTTAGATTCTGACATACAGATGTAGCAGAGTTAACACAAACTTATGCAATTGAATAAACTGCTGCAGTGAGATAGTTTATCATAGAACACAACAGAAACCAATGAAAAGTCATTGAAAATAAAGGTTAAAAATAAAGGTGTAACCTCTCTGCCTGTTCGGGTCTCTGCGCCACCCTCCGCTTACACGCTGCAGTGCAGGAGGCGTGTCCAGTTTCATTTGTTGCTTGGTGTTTTTAGTTGCACTGTGTGAACAATGCTCCATCTTAGTAATTTCATTTTCACCACACCCATTTCCTGCACCTTGTTTCCCTCTGTTCATCAAATGGTTAAAGGGGCTCTATCACTAGGAAAAGTATTTTTTATCTAATCACATGCTTGCATAGGCTTTAGAAAGTCTATTCCACACTTACCTTTTGTATGTAGATTGCTTCAGTTGTGTCAGAATAAGTCTGTTTTTATTCATATGCTAATGAGCCTCCAGCCAGCTCAGGAAGTTCCCAGCAGCCTCCTCTCTTCTATTATCTTCTATGTGTGTGAAGCAAACAGGAAGCTGAGTCATCATCATCAGCAGCAGCCTCCCATAGAAAACAGCAGGGAGAGGTGTGCACGATCTATCGTGCACCAGTCTAATTAGCATATGAATAAAAACAGACTTATTCAGAAACCACTGAGGCAATCTACATACAAAAGGTAAGTGTGGAATAGGCGTTCTAAAAGCTATGCAAAGGTGTGATTAGTTAAAAATGACTTTTCCTAGTGATAGAGCCCCTTTAATTCTAGCCTTGCCTTTGTGAGTGACAGCCTGTCTACCAATCAAGTCTGGGGCAGGTCCTGAATTTCCTATATATAGGTCATTAGCCCACACAGGTTTGCTGGCTATTTTGTCTCTAAGGCCTTGACCCTTGGCTTGCTGACTTCATTTAGGGCTCACTGTCTGTCTTCCCCCTTCTTTCATTGTTCCAGCAGCAGCACTAGGGGATTGCACAACTAGCTATCCCTTACAATTTTGTTTCAAAACTGATATAAGTCACTTTATATGGCAATAAGTTTGAGATGCTTTAACTTACTCTAGTAATTTTAAGATTGTTTTTTTGTGATATATTGTACTTCAAGCTAGTGGTAAACATTGATCAATATTTAAAAAAAATAAAATAGGATATTAGATGGAAATTTTTTTGAAATAGCAATTTTTAAAATGTGAAGTCCTCTGTTTTTCAGACAGAAAGTCATACCACCCAAATATGTTAATAAATATTATCTACCGTACCGCTGTTTTATATTTGCATCATCCTTTAAGCGTCCTTTAATTTACTTTGCAAGTTAAATGGCTTAAAAATCTCACAGTGATCTTCCAATCAAGCCTAGGGCTGGTCTTGGGCTTGCTATATACAGACCATCCGCCCACACAAACTCGCTGGCTATTGAGACTCTGTCCTTAGACCTTGTCCCTGCTAGCTCCTCTATCTGCTACTATTGTATTACTATTTCTGACCTCTGGCTTTCTCTACAGACTATTCTTTTGGATTTTGATTCTTTACTGCGTTGCTCGACTGTTACTGGACCCTTGACTAGCTGACCTCCCTTTTGTGTTGTTTGTCTTGTCTGCATTCTGTGTTGTCACCTATACAGGAAGGGCTTTGTCGTCCAGTTGTTCTCTTCCACCTAGGGCAGTGAGGCAAGCAGGTAGGGGCAGCGGTGGGTTCAGCTTAGGACTCACTGTCTCTTGTGCCCCTTCCTTCAGGGATTTCCAGCAGCTACTGGGAAATTGCTCCCCTCGCAATACCCTTACAAAAGGTCAGTCAAGTTCAACCTGTTACTCATATTATGTTAATCCAGAGAAAGGTAGGTAGGCGCCAGTTGCCCCATATTAGGGTCAAAATTCCTTCCGGAATCAGAATAAATCACTGAATCAGCATCACTTTTCCAAAAATCTTATACCTATAACTTGTGATTGTGAGTATATTTTTGTGATTGTGATAGTATATTTTTGCAGTCCTCTCTTATTCAATGAGTCAACCATGATAACATGTCATAGTGGGGAGATCATCATCCCCCTGCTCTTACAGTAAAGAATCAACTACTCCTTTAGCCAAATAAAATCCCTCTTTTGCATGGTTACTGCCGAGATGTGAAAAGATACATGGCACATCGCATAACCATTGCACAATCGTCAACCAAAGTCATGGCCGAACATTATGCTCATATACTGTGTTTGCTTTGCCGCAGGTAGCTGCTGTTTGGTCGCACTTTTTGTTAAAAAGAGTCTGTCAGGCGTAAATTGGTTATAAACCTAATCCCAGTACCTTGTAAGGCTACAGCCCCATGTGGCATAAACACCATATTTTGGCTGCAGCAAAAACCGTGGTGTTTTATAGTCCAACTTCTACAGAAAACCACATTGCACACTGTATTGTGAGTAAAACCATAATTATACGTTTTGTATCGTCAATGAGATTTCTCTGAGATTTCTCTCAGTCTTATTACTTGTGTCGACACTGAATGTTTTTCTCGTATTTATACACTGCAATTTCATAGATTTCTTTGACGTTTGTTGAGCGCCATTTAGGCTTGGATCACAATATGCATTTTTTGCAGTCTTATAGAAAACAGCAGAAAGTAATGAGTACCATCAACATCCAGTTAACAAACGCTGGAGAAAGTCTCCATTATGGTGCGTCACACGTAACACATTACATCTAAGTATGATACATATAATACATATGTTTGTTCCATTGAAGTCAGTCACAAATAATCTAAATGCTTAGTTATCCACCATTTCTTTTAGCTCAGAGCACATGTATAAGTACCTGTCAGTCACATATTACAGAAGACTTATCAGCTCATGGGAACGCATTTGTTCTATTGGTTATTTGATGTTGGTTTAAGATAGCTGCCAATGACAAGTTCTAAATCACACTAATGCTAGGTTCACACCTGCGTTCGGGTCTCCGTTCTGAGCTTTCCGTCTTCTGCATGCAGAAGACGGAAAGCTGTCAGAGCGGGTCCGCCCGTGAGTGGCGGTGAGCGTTTTATGCTCTCCGCCGCGAAACCGTTTTTTTAAAACCGGACACAGAGTACTGCATGTCTGTGTCCAATTAAAAAAAAAACGGTTTCTCAGCGGAGAGCATAAAACGCTTACCGCCGCTCACGGCCGGACATCTTTCAAACCCATTCAAATAAATGGGTATGAAAGAGTCCTGCAGGTTTCCGTCTCCTGCCTCTGTTTTGTGCAGGAAACGGAAACCTGCAGAACGGAGACCGGGCGCAGATGTGAACGAGCCCTGATGTGCGAACCAGGCATAACTTATTATAGTGTTCAGGGGAGTAACAAATAACCATCAGACCCCATAGCAAAACTCGTAATTGGGCCCCACTGTACCATGAGCACCATAGGCAACAAGTTCAGAACTTGAAAAGTGCAAGTTTATTCTGGTCTTCTTCACATGCATGGATAATGCACATAGTGATGTCACAGTACATGAATAATAAACACAGTGATGTCACAGCAGCACATTAATAAACACAGTGTTGTCACAGCAAATGAATAATACACAAAGTGATGTCACAGTACACGAATGATAAACAAAGTTATGTCACAGCACATGAATAATACACAAAGTGATGTCACAGTACACAGTTATATAGTAGATGAGGTTGGATGAAGACATCAGTCCATCAAGTCCAACCTATAACCCTACAGTCCCTACAGTGTTGATCCAAAGGAAGGAAAACCCCCCCATGAAACTAATGCTAATAATAAACACAGTGATGTCACAGTACATGAATAGTAAACAGTGATGTCACAGTACATGAATAATAAACACAGTGATGTCACAATAGATGAATAATGTCCACTATAACATCATAGTAGTAGCCCAAGGATAGGGCACACACAGAAATATCACTGTGTAAACTGCATATGAAGAAAATAATTATAATGATGTCACATACAGGCATTATGATGTCATAGTAAAGTAATGGAGGCCCATTAAGTTTTCACCATCCCCTTCCATCTTCATAGTTCTCATTAATAGCACCCCAGGTCTCAGTGGAAATGGACCTCTTAGTTATCGAGCCCCATGGCCACTGCTATTCCTGCTATCCTGCTAGTTACACCCATATATGTGAATGTTATACATTTACATACATAGGGTTGTTCCCACCTTTCCTAATGATGATTAAGCCAAGCTGAGATCAATCAGTTATACAGAGACTGTAACCACCCCTTGTTTTGGCAGCAGTGAGTGGTGTATGATGATGCTATTGATCTTTCTCTTGACTTCTAGGAAGCTTTAGCTAACGTGAGTGCAACATTCTCTATATTCATCTTGTCCAATATGATCAAAAGTACCCAAAAGTTCATGGGTATACTCTTCCCCAACAGATGGCATGAGGGGAAGGAAGAATGACTCATGTCAGATCTTTTGAAATTTCAAGGGAGAAGATGCGTCTTTCTCCCCTTTCTCCATAGATGCCTCTGAATGGGGGAGTTGGGCGATAATGCTGTAGGCCGAACCATTGTTTACAAGTGTGTGCCTAACTTGGCAAATATGATATGTGCATACTGTGCATACATGTGTTTTTACTGGGGAAAGGGAGTATGTGACTGCCAGATACCTCTGGCAACAATTTATTCCCCCTGAGAACAAAGGATCGATTGTTAAAATTCAAAATGCCAATCCTTCCAGACCCCAAAGTCACCTGCCAGCAGACAGCTGTGAGGCCCCCATAGACATTAGATGGTTGACCAGTCCTGTCGGAGGGTTCGGCCGACATTCAGTCTAATTTGTATGGGTACCTTTAGTTTATTAGAAAAACCAGACAGACTTGCAGGATGTAATGCACCTGAGATAAGGGCAGATTTCCAGGGGAAACTGAAAGGCCATATCAGTTTTTCACTCTTGAGTTGCAATTTAAAAATAATAAAACAATATACCATCAAGGAGATAAGGTTATTTTATTGTATGTACAATTGCTGAAACTTTCATTCCCCAAACCTCTTATAAAGGTTCTTTAGAGAAGACAATGCTTCTGAAGTGTTCAGAGGAGAAAAGAGTGATGATTAGTCTAGCAAGTGAAAACCTAGTAAGATGAGACAGCTGTGACTAAGTAAGACTGAAGGCAATAAATACAGAATAGATTGCAAAGTCTGTAGTAAGTGCACTTGTTATATTCACAGAATTAATAATACAGACTTTTAAAGGAGCCAGACCGAGAGCAAACTTGTTTGTTACATTCTTTACCGATGACAGAAGAGAAATGGCCGCCGTCTTGTGTAGATTTGGCCTCTTTTACAGAAGAATGGATTTCACACAATACACAATTGCTGTATGAAACATCGAGTGTATGACGTTCTCCAACAATGTTCAGAAGTTCTTCTAACTATAAACTGAATTCTCAGTAAACTGGTTGTACCTGGATCACCGACAATTGGATTTCACTGTGCAACTAAAATGCTGGTCATATTTGCAATAGATCAGCGGTCCCAAAAAATATCCACAGAGGGAACTTTCCTAATACCATATACATCATATACATCAGTACTCACCACTTGGGTTATATGCATGCAACTAAGAAAAAATTAACATAAAATATGGGTGAAACTGTGTTTTATCAGTTTTCTGATTTCTAATGTCCATTTTGCATCAGTTTAGCTGCATTGGTCTATTTCTTTTCATTCAACCCACTCATCCTTTTCTGATGGTTTCACACAGATACAAACCTGTATTGTCAGACATTACAAATAGACCCATTGACTTGTATTGGTCTGTCTGTCAGTGAAAATAGACACAAACAGGACATGTTTGGTAAAAGGGACACGTATATCCATTGGCTCCCATTGTCCTAAAAACAATGGCATAGTGGACATTAAGAAAATGTCTGTTACATGTCCATTTGTGCATGGGGCCTTACGGTGGATATACATATATACGTTGATTATACACAGTCCAGTCATATTAATGTGAGCGCCGCCTACTTTTGACATCAACGTTAAATAACCAATCGCAGAAGGCATGTGTCATCAGCCATCTGGGTGCACTCATCATTGTGGAAGGCACGATGGATCTACACAAGTATGCATCTATCCTTGCGGACCATGTTCACCCCTACATGTGAAATGTCTTTCCTCAGGATGATGGCATCTACTAGCAGGACAAAGCGACATGTCATGAAGCTGGCAGTTTACGTGCGTGGTTGGAGAAGCACCAAGATGAGTTTACCGTACTCCCTTGGCCAGCAAATTCCCTGGACATGAACCCAATCAAGAATCTGTGGGACCACCTCAATTGGGTTGTTCGCGCCATGGATGCTCAACCGCGTAACCTAGCGCAGCTGGCCACGGCACTGAAGTCGGCATGGCTCAACATCCCAGTGAACATCATCACAACATCCCCTCTCTTCCTGCACATCTCGCAGCAGTCCGTTCTGCAAATGGTGGTTATTCTGGATTGTGACAGGTGGTCACACTAATGTGACTGGACTGTGTAGTAAAACTAATCAAGTTTATGAAACAAAAGATGTTTAAGGGAAATTTTCCAAAAAATTAAAAAGATTAAGGTACCGATCTTACTACCTACTTGTGTCCTTTAAGTAAGATGCAGAAGATTGCTTTGCTTCTAGCTGTATGATTGTGGCCTGTGGCTGATGAGATCTCTGAGGAAGAGACCATGGCTGCTGTAATACCGGACAATGGTAGAACAGCTGAGAAGAGTGGTTGTGCTACTCCACTGCCTTCTGGTATTTGTATAGCCATGACCGGTACCATGGTTAGAAATCATATCAGGCTGATACACAGGATGAATAGAGACTAAAATGATTAAAGGGGTTATCCAGCCTACGAAAATTATCTGCAAATACATCTATAGCAGTGCTAAATACTCACTCTTTCCTTGTGCAGCCTTTGCTTGGCTTTATTTTACTTGCTGCCTCTTGTATGACTGTTATTTACATGCAGTAAATCTGTGGATAAACTACATTTCCCATGATGCATCTCCCTGCTCTCACTCTCTGTGTTTGCTGTTCACAGGAGGGGGAAAGGATTGAGCTTGCTTACGAAATATCACAGAAGCAGTGGCATAGGGATCGTGGTCACAAGGCGTGTGACAGGGCCACTAAAGGTACAAGGCCTGTGGCTAGCTGAAAATGGCCGGCGCTCTGGACCACCATGATAGTGGTTGGAGGAAGCCTGCTTCCCCGACTGCTATACATATTGGTTCCCCGACTGGGCCCCTTTCCATTAGATAACAGCCCAGGGGAGGTGACTAAAAATAAAAATGATACTTATACTCACCTGTCCTGGGCTCAGCATCCACTCCGGGGCTCTTCCAGTCTGTAACTGAAGTCATGCTCCAGTGGTCCAAGTGGTCACATAGGGTTCACTGTTGTAATGAGATCATCACGCCCCATGTGTTAGGAGTAGGATCGGAGCCTTCGTGACACTGTGGGCAGGCTGCCGCTCCTCTCCTTCTTGCGATGCTGAGTCCCCTGCTCTGGGTTTCAGAAGGCAGGCTGGAACCTCTGCAGCATTGCAGGTCTCCTCCTGAGCCAGACGGGGGACTTCCGGCTGGAGCATATTTAAGGATGGCTCTAGCTCTGGACTGCCACTGGCTATTCAGTGTTTCCTTGTGGTTCCTGATAGTAAGCGTTCTCCTGTATCTGACTGCCTGTGCTCTGACCCCTTGCCTTAACCTCTGACCCTGCCTTTGCCTCCTGATTGTTGTACTGTACCTGCTCATGGGTTTTTTTTTTTTTTAATGTAGATTGTGAGCCCCCATATAGGGATCACAATGTACATTTATTTCCCTATCACTATGTCTAGTGCTAACCACTGAGCCACCGTGTTGCCCCTCGTGCCTGCTCATGCTTGCCTGTAGACCTCTGCTTCCTGAGCACTGATTATTTACTGCTCCACCGCTCCTGTTACCGACTCAGCCTGTGTGACCTTCCCTTTGGATTTCCCACTGTACTGCAACATCAGTCACCAGACTGAAGAGGATGCTGCAGACAGCAGGAATGAGTGAAGATGCCCAGGAGAGGTGAAGTAAGGTGAGCACAAGTGTTTGTTATTTTTAAACACTTCTCCTGGGACTCTACTTTTTATGCTCTGGGGTCTGAGGATATCTCAGAGTATAATAATAATAATAACACCAGCTCAAGAGGAGAAAAAGGGGCTCTTGAGATAGTATACTGTGTGGTGGCCACTGTGGAGCATGCAATACTGTGTGTGGGTCACTGTGGAGCATGTAATACTGTGTGCGTGGGCCAATGTGGAGCATGTAATACTGTGTAGGGGCCACAATATTACTATTATACTATTATACAATAGTATAAGTGAATGTAAGAATCTTTGTAATATATCTTATTAATATATCTTATTAAAAAAATCTGTTTGCTTCTCCCCTTATCAGGCTGCTCTGCTCCCTCTTATCTCCTTATCAGCCTATTTGTTAACATAGAATTGGTAGCTATATTCAGCTAACACACTGAACTCTATGGAGAGAGGAGGGAGAGAAAGGGGCTGATAATTGATTTATTGCATATTATGTGCACTGAGAGCCTGTTATTACTAGCATAGCAGTATTAAAAGAACTACCCAACTCACAGAGTAGTAGAGTGCAGCAGCAGCAGCACCCCCCTCCCCTCCCTTCTTGTTATCTGTGCCATATGTAAAGGACATGTTCCCGAATTTTATGGGTTCTCAATTCAGCCCAAACACACAGCCGCAAAAACTATGGATGTGTGTATGGGCCCATTGAAATATCTGACTGTACTTTTACTATTACGGTACTTATTGCTGACCTAAAATTGCAAATTAAAATCTGTTTGTGTACAACCTTAGGATATATTCATATTCATCAGATCCTTGCAAAAATGTTTGTGAATGGAAAATAAGTTCCATTCATCTAGATGGGGTTGCTTTGGCGGCAAACACATGGCAGAATGTGTTTACGCATGTACATTTCCTGATTTTATTTTTGATTTTCCAGATCAATATAGCACACTAAGAAAATGGCAAGTAAGTGATCCCTGTTTTCCAGTAACTTGCTGCCAACTAATAATGGCAAGCCTTCTAAGGGTTCATCTTAACTAGCAGTTGGACTATACGCAATGGAGCAATTAAGTAACCCATATTTAGCACCTTTGTCCAAACCATAGAAATGGGACATGATTCCACTAGATTAGCAAACAATTATATGCTCCGAGCTGATCAATTCAGTCAATTTACTTTGCAGAATAAATTTATTCTATGGAACAAAGCAGTAAGTCAGCGGGGTGTTACCTGAGAAAACAGCATGTCTGTGTACACTGAACTGTCCCTGCTCCTGTGTGGAGTGGCCCCGCGCCATATGGTGCCACTATGAACTTATTAGCTGACAGATTAACTGATCCCAGCATTTGGGATCCCCAGTTTCCAGCTGTGAGAATGATTGATGTTCTAACCACTGCTCCAGTCTTGAAAGTTATTTCCTCCATTTAACAGAGTCAAGAAGACAGAAAATTGCCACCTATTGTAAATGCTAATCTCACCCCCCTTGTAAAACCCAACATAGCAATTTATTCAAGCCATAGTCTTAAAAATTGGTATAGTGAACATCAAATGCATACTAATTGGCCATTTCTTTTGAAGACCCCCATCCCTACTTGAAGTTCTCCTCTTCCATATGTTCATCATGCCCTACTTCACCCTTTGATTACAAAACAGGACTTTCTGTTAATTATGGAAAAGGTATGCGGAGCGTAGAAATATGATTAAGAATATCTCCTTCCTGAAGCATAATTTAATCAGGATATGGGGCAGAAGAAAAAAATATATTCATCTTGTCTTATTGAAATGACAATATGTTGCCAAGACCAAATGCAACCTGAGCATTGATTACAATCTCTGTATTCACATTCCATTGTGTGCACTGGTTTCAGAGATTTAGATATGGATGTCACTGTGTGTCAGATCAATATCCTTAAAGGGGTTTTCCAGCACTATGATATTGATTACCTATCCTTAGGATAGACCTTTATTATTAGATCAGTGAAGTCCGACACTCAAGACCCCTGCTGATCAGTTGTCTGAAGTGCTTGTGGCACTTGGGTGACCTTCATTTCTTATTTTAAGGATACCTCGGCCATTGGTCACTTGGTACAGCTGCAGTTTAGTTCCTTTCAAATTAATGGGTTTGAGCTGCAATACCAAGCACAACCACTACAATGTATGATGTTATGCTTGGTAAGAAGTGAAGAGACGCAACATTTGTTCAACTGCTGCAGTCCCTTCAATCTGCTTATATGTGAGGTTTCAGGTGTTGGACCTCACTTACCTGATGAACTATATTAAGGAAAGGTGACCAATATCATAGTCTCAGAGATCCCTTTAACCTAATTATGATCAAATTTGCAGCGCTTGTTCTTACCTTAAATCCTACACTCCTGTAAATATATGTCAGGGATTTAAAACTTCTGCAAAATATCAATAGTAGCTTGGGTGCCCAGTTGCCAGAGACAGCTTTGGAGCCTGAGCAGAAGACAGATCTGACAGATGTTCTCCTTGTATCCCAAAGCCTTGATGATAACCTACCAAATGTGCAAAAACACTCAAAAGCATCTGGTTTCTAATCTCAGGGTTTCACCTTCTCTCCTGTCTCCTCTTCCTTCCACTTCTTGGCTTAAGTGACAGGTTGGTGGGCTTGCTTAGCCTGTGTGATGTATAGTTCATACCATGAGCAAGTTCTAAGGCTCAGCAGCTAAGTCCACTTTGCAGAGCTGACTTAGAACCTTAGAACCTTGTTGCAATAACAAGAATAGGGCAAAGGCGGATGGGCCAGTGTGTGCTGCTGCTAGATAAAATAAGATAATCTCACCATGGGGAAATTCAGATACCTTAGGTCTGAAGCCTAGGCAATGAGCTGTAAACACCTAGGAGAAATATTTAGCTATATCTGGCAAACAGAGCATGATAAAGCAATGCATTGGGTAAAACACTTCAGGTAGCTTAAGCATTTAAATATGATCCTGGAGATGATAATACTCCTTGAAGGTCTGGTCATTAAGGGGTTAATCATTAAAAATTCATGGAATATAAATACTGACTGTAGATCAGGGATTTTTCACATCGTTATGGTCAGTTTGTGATTTGTGCAAGTCAACTTTTATGTATAGCTTGCAAAAGAAAAATCACATAAATCAATTTCCAGTGTGCCATAGGAAATCCTATTAATATGCTTGAATACTGTTTAGATTCTGTTGCACATATTCTTAGCATTCAGGAAATTATTTCTGGTTGATATTGTACTACTTTTAACACATATAAGCTTGAGGAGCAAAGGGGACTCTTCAGTCAGATGAATTTACAAATTCCATTTGCACATTCTTCCGATGAATGGATCTCAGTGCACTTGGTACTAGGTAAGGCATTACATTACTTTTTGTAACATATGATCTTTAAACTGTCTATCACCGAAAAATTATCTCTTCTGCTACTTCAGGATGTAAAATGTTCAAACCTTGTATTGACTTTGGAATTTGAAACTAAAAGTACAAAACCCAGAACATTTACCGCTCTATTCATATTTCACATAAGAATGGCAATAAAAACATAAAATGTAAAATCAGCCCGATATAACTTGCCTTAATTTTTAGCTATATTTTACAATAAACATTAGGTTAGTAGCTGGATGTAAGGTGTCCACGAGAAGGAAATAGGATCGATTTATGGTAACATGACGGGAAAGGTATACAGTAGATGAATAATATAGATTGGGTTGAATCTAGACTAATATATATGAATATTTCTAACGCGTTATAAAGATACAATATATGTAAGCCAATTCTCTACTCTGTACTTGATATATTATTGTCAGAAGACTGAAAAGCGAATTTTGATCATACATAAAAAATAATTCTAAATTCATTACAATTCATTAGAAGCAGAAGTGTTATCGGTAACTACAGGACAGGTTTGGGGAGATCTGAATTTTTTTAGATAGACGATGCAACATGAACAGAGCATACAGTAAGGCAGACAGAAAATATATACTGGATGCTTTGAGACGCTCATCCGAATGATTTCAGGAATTATCTATATGAATGTTTTCAGTATGTTTTAAAGGGGCTGTGTGAAGAAAATAAAGCACTGGAAAAAGCTATATTACTAATATATATGCAGATGTTACTTCTTTCTAGCATCCTTTCCTCCATGCCATGCTAACGTAAGCACATTCTGATCTCCTCCAGTCAATCTTTGTTGTCCAGAACATATGTTGCAGATTTTGCTATGATTTTTAACCCAAAGCCTGGAGTGGAATGAGCAGAAGACAGATGTATAAGAACTTCCCAGATAGTTCTCATTTCATTTGTAGCACTTTTGGCTTTGGCTCCAAAAACTTTTTAAACTTTGCAACCATAAAGTTTCCACAATTTGGGACTTCAGCTTTAAAGTAGCTCCATTATGCACCACACATCTGAGCAATATAGGTTCCGAACATATAAGTTCCTGGTTCATGGTGTTCAGCATCTGCATTTTTTTGTTTCTTTGCATTCTAACTAGAGATGAGCGAGTAGTGAAATATTCGAAAATTCGATTCGAGTAGGCCTCAATATTCGACTATTCGTTCGAATATCGAATCCCATTATAGTCTATGGGAAAAACATGCTTGTTTCAGGGAAACCAAAATTCGATGAATTGTAGTCACCAAGTCCACAATGACACCTCAGGAAATGGTGCCAACACCTCTGCAATGCAACTGGGACAGCAGGGGAAGCATGCCTGGGGGCATCTAACATGCCCAAGTCACAGTATTATTATTATTACTTCTGCTGCTACTGATTTAGCCAGCCAATGACTGTATACATTTTTTTTCAATGCCTACGTTGTCCTACTTCCTGTCCCACCTCCCCTGCATAGTTATTGGTGTAAAAAAAAAGTGCCAGGGAAGGTGGTAGGGGAATCGAATTTTTACTGCGTTTACCGAGTGATATTTGACCGAGTACGAGTATTTTGAATACTGTAGTATTAGATCGAATACCTACACGATTGAATACTACTCGCTCATCTCTAAATTTAACCTTTGGCATGTTTCTGACTTCCTCTTTTACTCTGCTCTTGTTCTGCTGATCTCCTGCATCTGACTTTGGCCTGCCTGTGACTTTTGATTGTTTCACATTACCCTCATTTTTGGCCTGAACAGATTCCCTTATTCTACTAACCTGACCTGTATTTGATCACTCTCGACTGTCCCCTGGTACTTTGCATTAGCATCTCTCTGGCCTTTGGGCAGACGCCACCTATACTTGGACTACTCTGAAAGGTAGTAACTTGTAGTCTCCCTGTAGTGAAATCCAGATCCTTGTGGGAGTGAGGTGGGGTTTGAAGGGTGAATACTGGGTAGGATACTTAGACAACACCCTTGGGAGTATCCAAAGCCAAGGCACAGTTACATGGCATGGTGGTTCCACAACACACTTCTCATCGACTTTCCTTGCTGTAGCTCTGATTCTCAATCACATGATCAACTCGCCTTTCTTTTATGACCTACAGCAGGAGCACAGCAGAGTCAGTGACATCACTGGTCACTGAAATGGTAATAGAGGAGGCAGTATAAAGAGACTTCTGGCACCCTGCTTTGTTCTGCAAATGTATTCATCCGGGCTCTGAGGGGCCAGTGTATTTGTTATGGAGTGTTCACACTTGTGCTTGTGTCTCTGTCCTATTCCCCAGGAAAACTGGATAGGGGACGGCTTCCCGGTGGTCAGTTTTAAAACCCATTCTTTTGAATGGGTTCTTAAAGCAAACCGCCGATGTCCGTATGCCGTCTCTCTGCATGGAAACCATTTTTTTTTTGCACGGATTCAAAGTTGGACATGCAGGACTTTGTGTCCGTCCAAAAGAATCGGTTTATCTGCGGAGAGGCTGTATACGGACATACGGACACCGGCGGTTTGCTTTAAAAAACCCATTCAAATGAATGGGTTTTAAAACTGCCTGCTGGGAAGTCGTCCCCTATCCAGTTTCCCTGGGGAATAGGACGGAGACCCAGCAGTCGGACACAGACGCAAGTGTTTTAGTAATAAAATTTTTCCAGTGAAGGAAATGGACTGGCCAGCTCATCCCAACACCCAACTTACCTATGAGTTTATTATTGGCCTATGGGAGAAAACCCACACAAACACACGGCGAATATACAAAATCCATGCAGATGTTGCCCTTGGCCGGATTTGACCCTTGGACCCCAGCACTGCCCACTGAGCTACTGTTCTACCCATCACATCACCTTGCCTCTTCTATACACATTTCCTTGTCTTCCTTCCCTTATTTCATTCCTTTCATTCCTTTCCCCTCTTGTTTTACAATTTCCTTTTTTATCTATTTTGATTTCTTTTATCACCGAATGTTCTATGTATAAAAATACCTCTTTGTCTACAGATTTGCAGATCAGACATTAGCCTGCTGTAGCTGAATATTTCTCGGAATTGTAGGAATATCTATTTTTGAACACGGTGCATTAGTATTAGTGTGCTCTGGAATTTCTTGTATTTTCACGGAATCTGTGTAGTATTATTTTACTATGTTTTTATTGCTGTTTTACATAGAAACATGCAGAATCCAGTTATTTACTATTTAGTTTTTTATGATCATACTAAGAAAGTACATCAAAGACAATATGCCTTTACAGTAAATCAAACTTAGTAATAGTTATATATGATTACATATTATAATATAATTCAGATGCGGTTTTGTGGTCCTGGTTATTCTATATTTCACAATACATTTGTTACATTTATTATAACTATACATATTATGTTCTATGTCTCTCAAGACTCCTCTACCTATAGCAGGGATGTTGGTGCACCAAGTATATAACATAACATTTACACAAAACATAAAGTTTCTCACTGAAATGAACCTTAAAAAACCCATTCCTTTCCGTATCAATGCAGTCATCTTAGTCATTCCTGACTCCCAGGGGTCGTCATCATTTCCAGAAAAAAATTAATGATTTCAGTCAGTAGATGACATTCAAAATATGAAAAATTTCTGCTAACCCATATGACACTTCTAGAACTTTTCTTAGGAATCAAAGTCAATGGATGACATTTAAATTGTCAGCTTAATTTATCTTTAAGCTTAAGAATTAAATGAAGTTTTGTGGTAGCCGTCAGTCCATTTGGTAACTTGGTATATTTCGGCTTTAATAATGTCCTCATTGTAGAAGTCTATTGTTATGTGAATGGTACAATGTAGCGATCCAGACAGGAAAGCCGGTAACTGACATTCACTATGATATTATGTTCGCCTTGTACATCATGTACTTAATAACAAATAAAATAGGTTTTCCACCTTATTATTTTATGGGCTGCGTTGGAGGATATTATGTGGTTTGAATTGATAGGTTTATAGGATTTCTTTATCTTAGGCTGGGTTCACCGTGATTTTGCGGCGGCTGCAAAATAGCGCTGCGTATACAGTCCCGGCTCCCATTGAAATCAATGGGAGTGTATACGGCCCGCAAAAGCTCCCGCGGCATCTACGTGCCAAATTACGAGCCAAAATACATTGTGTGAACCCAGCCTTAGAAAGATTGCTAAGGTTATGGTCATGTTTTTTGTTATTGGGTTCCACTGCTTTTGTGAAGAGCAGAAACGATCTGGAATTTCAATGGATTAGGATTAATAGATCTATGAAACTAATTTTAAGGCAGGGGTCCCACGTCAAAGTACTGCAAAGTGGATGGGATTCTGGCTAATCCTTTCCAGACATTGCAGAAAAAAATCTGCTGCGTTCGGTTGGTCTTACACGGCCATAATTTAAGTCCACAAATGGTCCGCAATTGAGGGTTTTCAATTGCGGACGATTTATGTACACATTATATTCAGTGCGACCTCTTACACCACCGGATATTTTAACTGTGGTGCGCCGGGCCATGACTGAGATCCACACTGAATAGAGCAGGTCCGCAAAGGCCGTGAATTGAGAGCACTGCACGGACTCACCCATAGAACTCTATGGGCGAGTGTGGTAGGACACGGGCATCTGCGATATCTATGTTGCTGATCAGCAACTAGTAAGCCTAAATGTTATGATTTCAAAAAACAAAAAAACATTGCATTTTTTGTAGATTGTAGCATGTCAATTATACCTATGGACTTTCTGTGAAAAATGCTGTAGAAAAAAAGTGATGTGTTTCCAATGTGGTCTTCTCCGCAGCGTTTTATTTAGCTATGGACGCTACGTGGGGCCTTAGCCTAAAGGGGTTTCTCAGTTGAAAACTAATTGGGACCTTGAGTTCAATACAATAAAAAATTTATACAATTTAATACAATAAAAAAATTACACTCCCCTTTTCCCGGTACTATTATAGTAGTGCGTAGATGTGCAGGAGCTCAGGTCACTTACCTTGGCAGTCACATGTCTACTGATGATGTCACTGCTGAAATTTCACAACATGTGACTGCTGAGGCCAGTGATAGGTCATGTGATAGTGGCCACCTGAGCTCCTGCACATCCAGCTAGAGCAGTCCCTAGGATTGTTGGAAGGGGGCGCACTGTCCGTACCAAGGATTGGGGGTACTTTAATTTCTTTTTGTATTTTACCCCAGTTAGTTTAAATTATCCTGGAAAATCATTTTACTGTTTGTCCATATGCAGCTACTAGCTTTCTATACATATTCTGCAAATGAGCTAAAAACCAGTGTGAAGTTTATAATCATGTAATGTATGAAAAACATTGTTATCCTTAAAGCTGAATGCTAGATATAGTTGCTTATGCTTGAAACTGGTATAATGTTATATGATAAGGTGGCACCTGCATCCAGGATGGGAGCAAAAAAACCCAAATGCTTGGCTTGCTACCAGAAGACAGCTCTCCAAGGTTACCACACAGGACCGGGAGTAGCTGGCTATATATGGAACTGCTTAAACTTTTTCTGTTTGATTGACATGTCCCATACCAATCAGGAATGAATTATGAAAACTTACGTTGTTGTTATATCACTTCCTTTCTCTGCTACTATTTAACCCCCGTGTTCATGAATAAAAGTGCGTTAGCATACATTCTTTGGTTGAGAGAAGAATGAATACCAACACATAGAGTGGTGTGATTTCTTGACCGCCGGCCCTCAGCCTCAGTAATTAGGACAACGACAGTTACCTGAGATTATTGGTTAATTAGTCATAAACACGACTATGACCTTAACACCAGGACTGTGTCTGAAACTCCTAGATACATAGGTAAATGGATATATAAATCCTGTCAAACTGGAAGCTATGACATCAATGGAAGAAAAGCCTTTACATCACAGGCCAGGTTTATAATAGAGACAGTGCTTGTATGACCCATTGACTAATGGTTCGGTTTGGTTGCTGGGACCTCCAAGCTTTCATTTAGACTATTAAAAATTTTTTTTTAGAAGCAGCACAATTTGCCTGGACGTTAAGGATCAGAAAGCCAATGGGAACTTTTATTCTACCCTTGTTGAAAATAAGCTAAGTGCATCTGGAACATGTTCTGGGATGGCTGAGTATTGCGGCAAAATCTTCCTCTTGCTCAATACCTCTTCCAAGCATTTTATTGATATCCACAACAGTACCATACCCATTGCAAGTGTAACCTGTGTGCACTATGTTACCATGACATGTAATTCGGCAGAGTGCACCGAGAATAGCTTTATTTTGGTGCACCGTACAATGAGCATTCCAAAGTTTATTAGCTGTATAACAGAGGAGAATGCTGCAAAATAGGTGATTTCAATCATTTTTAGGTGAAATATTCCATTAGTTTATCTCTGACATTGGTAAAGAGCCCTGCACTAAGTACTTGAGTGCATTTCAAATGTCATTTTTTTGTATCATTCCAGGTCTATTTTATAATCTATCATACAATAAAATTGTATTGCCATTAAAGAGATTTTCCGGGCCAGGTGGATTTTCATAATGATGAGCTCTCCACATAATAGACCATCAGTATGGGATATTTGGGGGTCTGACACCTGAACCCATACAGATCAGCTTTTCCCACAAAGCAATCAATATGGTATACTTTATATCTATTTCTGACTATATGATATTGACTTCTGTTGCATCAATATGTGAAAGAAAGCTACATAACCTGTTCATCCAGTACCTAAGGCCCCATTCTCAAGACCAAGTGGGGTTTACAGTGGAATGCACTAGGGTGACACTCAGAGTGGCTTCCAATCCAATCTGTTCTTATGGCACGAAGCAGGATTGGAACGGAATGGATGGAAAGCCTCCATAGACTTGAATGCATAACGGAATTCACTCGGATGTCACACCAAGTTACTCCAAACTCAGCCCCACATCGGAAGCATACTCGGTCCTATGTATGGGGTCTAAGAGTGTAATTGGTGGATGACCTTTACTAATCAGACAGGTATAGCAGGTCCAAAGAGTTATCAATCAGAATAGTCCTTTTACTCCTTTTACATCAGACACTTAGAAACTTGGTTGTTGATCCCATTGTAAATGGAAATCCTGGTCTACCACTACCAAAATCACGTTTAAACCACATTATGCTTTTGTATGGGTAGTTAGTGACCACTTAGTGAACAGTCCTATTTTGTGTCAAGGTACCGCAAAGAAAATCAACTTTAAATTTGTATGCAAATGAGCTGTTCAGTGTGCCCAGGGAATGGCCGTGTCTACCAGACACTTGTTTTGCCTCTGGTCACTACACATCTGGACCTGTCAATCTTTAGATGCCAGCACTAGTTGTGGATCACAGGAAAGGAGGGGTTAATAACTTAAAGCTTTTTTAAAAAAAATTCAAGTAAAAAATAATCATCAAAAAGATTTGTCATATTCTGATAAGCTGTAAAAGAAATCTATGCAGTTTTATTCAAGGGAAGCTGTGTGTCAAAAATATGGCAATATTCTAGAAATGGAAGAACAAACGACAATAAAATAGTCAAAACAGTAACATTTGCTCTCAAATACGATTGTGTCCTCTCTATACATTCTGAAATTTCATATAAGACTTCAATTTCGCATGTTACAGTTCTAATACAATTTTTGCGATATGCTAGCAAATGCCTTGACAATCTGCAATTCCTATCACAAACACTAGGAGGCCACAAATATATATACCATATGCATTACAGATGGCTGAACCAATTCGTCATGAGCTGGGTTCGACCTGAATATTCCAAATTGTTTGGTTTTTAATAAAAGACAACAAATGGTGATTCATCTCAGACACTGTAAAATGGCTGCCACCTCATGTATTCTGCAGTACCAATATAGAATAGACATGTGTCTTGTGAGTCACTGTAGCCCTCAGCTGACAGCATTGCAGCCAATACTCAGTGGTAGGTGGGCACATTAGAGTGCAGATATCATATACTCTATATAAGGTGCTGTGGGCATGAACACAAGACATTGCAGTGATAGTGGATATAGGGATGGATCTGTTGTTCATCTCACTGCATGCTTAACAGCTTACAAATTGCAGTAGAGCTAGAGAATCTTAGGACTGCAGCAGCAATGAAAACAGACCAAGGACAGTTAACCCCTTTACTGCCAATAACCTAATTTTGTCTAAGTCTGTTGTGCAGTAGAGCAGTTTCAAATGTCTACAGAGTGTTTAAACATCGTTTTTACTGACAGTCAGTCCTGTTAGTGAAAAATCTTTTGTTAAGGGTATTTTGCCAAGAGTTTAAATTCTTTTGTATTCAAAACACACAAACCTCTGATTCCTCCTGCACTAATCTGTAAAATATCTATTTAAACAGTTATTTAAACATTTTTTGTTGCTCATCCAAGAAACAGTCTCGTAAAATCTCACCACTCAGCAAGACATGTCCTGTGGCCTAGTCCACCATATTATTCCATGCTGCATAGGCACTTATGTTGCCACATCTACCACAACTCAGCCAGACATGTCCTGTGGCCTAGTCCACCATATCATTCCATGCCATACTACTACACGTTGCCACAGCACCACCACTCCAGCCATGTTCTACGGCCTGGTCTATTATATTATTCCACACTGAACTGCCTTTTATGTTGCCAAAGTTAATACCAATGTCCTGCGGCCTTGTCAATCATATTTCACTATACCATACTGTTGGTGTCGCCATTTTGATTTCACATCTGTTCCCATAAAGGGGTAATTTTGGGGACTTTTGTTTTGAGTGAAAAATTAATCACTTTTCAACTAGGCTTACAGTAAGGGTTAGTTTACACGGGGAGGGCGGTATGGCGAGTTTTGGCACCGAGAGTGATGTGGGGAACCGAGCCACGGAATCCGCCTGAAGAAAGGGCAGGCTGCTGCTAACGTAAAAAAAGTAGCTTGGGGTCTCCATAGACCACCGTTGTGAGGGGATGGACTATGACGTGGATTACATGCCATAATCCTCCTCCTCCAGATTTATCTCACAAATAACAAAAAACTGTAGTACAAGTGATCAAAACAGGCTAATTTTTTATACATACCACCATGTGTGTCAAAAAAAAAAAACACGGCAAGCACCCCTTCCCCAAAACCTGTATATCTACTGGTTACCATCTGGTTTTGCATAGACATACTTGTCACTTTCACTTTGACATAACTGTGCCTGTGTTTGCCTTAGAGAGCTAAAAAATTGGATAGATAGGGGTTAGCGTGTTATTTGTTAAAGTCAATATAAGTTGTGGTTTGTACCGAACTTGTTCGACCTTAAACAAATCTGGGATCTGAGCCACCTATTCCTGAAGCCCTACACTCACCGGCCACTTTATTAGGTACACCTGTCCAACTGCTCGTTAACACTTAATTTCTAATCAGCCAATCACATGGTGGCAACTCAGTGCATTTAGGCATGTAGACATGGTCAAGACAATCTCCTGCAGTTCAAACCGAGCATCAGTATGGGGAAGAAAGGTGATTTGAGTGCCTTTGAACGTGGCATGGTTGTTGGTGGCAGAAGGGCTGGTCTGAGTATTTCAGAAACTGCTGATCTACTGGGATTTTCACGCACAACCATCTCTAGGGTTTACAGAGAATGGTCCGAAAAAGAAAAAACATCCAGTGAGCGGCAGTTCTGTGGGCGGAAATGCGTTGTTGATGCCAGAGGTCAGAGGAGAATGGCCAGACTGGTTTGAGCTGATAGAAAGGCAACAGTGACTCAAATAGCCACCCGTTACAACCAAGGTAGCCAGAAGAGCATCTCTGAACGCACAGTACGTCGAACTTTGAGGCAGATGGGCTACAGCAGCAGAAGACCACACCGGGTGCCACTCCTTTCAGCTAAGAACAGGAAACTGAGGCTACAATTTGCACAAGCTCATCGAAATTGGACAATTGAAGATTGGAAAAACGTTGCCTGGTCTGATGAGTCTCGATTTCTGCTGCGACATTCGGATGGTAGGGTCAGAATTTGGCGTCAACAACATGAAAGCATGGATCCATCCTGCCTTGTATCAACGGTTCAGGCTGGTGGTGGTGGTGTCATGGTGTGGGGAATATTTTCTTGGCACTCTTTGGGCCTCTTGGTACCAATTGAGCATCGTTGCAACGCCAAAGCCTACCTGAGTATTGTTGCTGACCATGTCCATCCCTTTATGACCACAATGTACCCAACATCTGATGGCTACTTTCAGCAGGATAATGCACCATGTCATAAAGCTGGAATCATCTCAGACTGGTTTCTTGAACATGACAATGAGTTCACTGTACTCCAATGGCCTCCACAGTCACCAGATCTCAATCCAATAGAGCATCTTTGGGATGTGGTGGAACGGGAGATTCGCATCATGGATGTGCAGCCGACAAATCTGCGGCAACTGTGTGATGCCATCATGTCAATATGGACCAAAATCTCTGAGGAATGCTTCCAGCACCTTGTTGAATCTATGCCACGAAGAATTGAGGCATTTCTGAAGGCAAAAGGGGGTCCAACCCGTTACTAGCATGGTGTACCTAATAAAGTGGCCGGTGAGTGTATATGTCCATTTTTTCTATGCAAGATTTTTAAACTAAGCAGTAGTTACCATTATGGTTTTTATAAGTGACTTTTATTGTTACCCTTTTATAAAACTTTAATAAAATTAATAAAACTGAAATTTTTCAAATATCACAGAAACGTTTACTTTTGAACATGCGGGTAACTCATCATGTGGCAGCTGTCCAAAAGCTATGCACAATTTTTTTTCGCTTAAGGTACATGAACAAATACAAAACAGATATAAATATACATTTTGCCATATTAATATCATACACGGTTTTTAAATAACATTTTTACTAATAATTTTGACAGAACATTATCAGATAGATCAAAGAAGCATACTATTATCATTCAGATTAAGTGACCATATGGCCTACTGTGTATCAATTTATATGTCTGTATATCATCATCATGGTGCTTTACATTTGGGGGTTACATACAATACACAAAATATACAGACAAATATGATACTAACAATGACCGACTGGCCCAGTGGGGTAGAGGGCCCTGCACGCGAGGGCTTACAGTCTTTGATGGAAGAGGGATAGAGACAGAAGGTGAGGGGAGAGACTGTTCAGATGGCAGTGAGGTGATAGTGTTATTGGAGGTTGTAGGCCTTCCTGAATAGGTGAGTCTTCAGGGCCTTCTTGAAGCCTGTGATTGTGGGGATCAGTCTTATGTGTCTTGGTAAGGAGTTCTAGAGTATGCGGAGATGCAGGGGAGAAATCTTGGAGACGGTTGTGTGAGGAGCGGATGAGAGCAGAGCGGAGTAGGAGGTCATTGGAGGATCTGAGGTTACGTGTGGGCAGGTAGTGGGAGATTAGTACAGAGATATATGGAGGGGACAGGTTGTAGAAACAGGGGGAGAGGTGTATTAAGCGAGCAGCACAGTTTAAGGTGGACTGGAGGGGGGTGACAGTATTCACTGGGAAGCCATGGAGAAGGTGTTACAGTAATCTAACCGAGAGGCTATGAAGGCATGGGCTAGCATTTTTGTAGTTTCAGGGGCGAGGAAGGAGCAGATTCAATGGATGTCCTTCAGTTGTACATGAAACTATGCCATGTTGTACAACGCCATGTTGTATGATATGGTAGTCTAAACTAAGTTATATAATTCATTGGTTTGACATTTACTGACTGCCAGATGTTTAGTATACCGTATTACTACCCTCCTCCTCCTCCTCCTTGTGAAGTGTCCCCATTGTGAGAAAGGTCAAAATATGGATCCATAGAAAAATCTAGTTGCGGCTGGAAATTTCTTTTAAAGAAAATAATTTAAAAATTCTGCATATTATCTTCTTTTTTGTCAGGACAGAGATGATGTGACCACTGGAAAATGCCATCATGGGAGGGTGACAGAAGACAATGGAAACGTCACCAAGGGAGCATCAAGAGATTCTATTCATTTGTTTCATCAAATTCCACAATGCTTTACATATATTGTAGGAATCACAATCTAAATTCCCTATCAGTATATCTTTGGACTTGGTAATTGAGAATATTTTTTTTTGTTTTTCCTAGGAGACGAAAATTTGCCACAAAATTTGTACAATTTACTTCAGATTGTATCAGAATTTCTGCACAAAATTTACACAGCAAGTTCAACCCTCAGCTTCTATTCACATAGAGGAATTTGGAGCTGATTTTGAGGTAGATACTGAAGGTTTTTTCTGATCAACCATGTGAACATACCCTTACAGTTGACACACCAAATATTTATTTCACAATTTCAATTGCATGACCTGCAGTGAAATTTCACAACAAGGTGGAGAACTTTGCGATGGGGGTTTGAACAAATCCCATTCATTGACAGTGTAAAAATTTTGCAGCAATTTCCAGATTTCCAACCTCAACTGTTGCAGAAATGCCATAGGTTTCACAATATATTTCAATGTGAAATTCATAGCTCAGTCTGTATCAAAATTAACAATGAAATCCATGAGTAAAGAATATGAATTTTGTAGCAGATTTTCATGAGATTCTACAAGAAAAATTGTTGAGAAACGTGATTTTTCATATGTGTGTTCAGCGTGTAATATCTGCAATGGTCTTCAAGTTGGAATCCTCTGCAAGACACACTAAAGTAGTGCATGCTGGAATTTTTTTTTTGTATAATTAAGCCCATTTGGAAAAATGTGTGTATGGCGACATACACTACCATATATTCATCTGTACGTCAAAAATCTGCCCCAGGGTGGATTCACATGGGGCAGATTTGATGGAGAAGTTTCATTTGAATGGGGTTTGCATTAAATTCCTGGAACTTATTATAAAAAATAAATAAATAAATAAATAAATAAAAAGATAATTTTTTAGTTTTTGTAAAAAATCTGCTACATGTAAATAAATCCTGCGAATAGTAATAGAAAAGTATTCACTAGTAATCAAAAAACTGTCTCTAAAACATCTCATACCGAGCGCTGACCTTAGTTTAAAATTATATATTTTAAGAACCAAAACCAATTTGCATCTTGACTTTGAACCGGCCTGTCTAGGCATTTGTAGGTCACAAACGATCATCTAAGTATAATTGCTGTGAATTAGGTCGTTCCCTGACTTCATATTGGTGGTTGATATAATGGAGATCGCAGTTGCTTTTGTTACGCCAGAATGAACCCATCTGTACATGTGTGGTTAACTGAAGAATTGGCTTAGTCAGTCCAGATTCCTTTGTAAACAACCGGTTTTCTATAAGCCAGAGAGGGAGAGCGTTGTCCATTTATCTCCTAATCTGTGGTCATAAAGTTGTACTTCCATTGCATTGTTAGTGTGTAAACTGGTTTTATGGCTGCCATGCAGTTGTTGCCAGTTCTCGGGCAAGTTTTCCCTTCCTGTAAGGAATACTCTTTGCAGATGCAAAAGAACTGTGTGGGATCTTTCTCTACTGAGGACAAAGACTCCTAAGCCTTTTGAACGGTCAATTTTTCATTTCTGAGTTATGAATATTGATTCGAGACATAATCTTTGTTTTTTTGAATTAATATTTACATAAAAGATATTCACAGTCTACCCCCTAAGTCTAGAGGTCCTACACCAGTGTCAGGGAGCTGTCTGGGTATTTTTTCCCACGATTTGCTCTGCTATTCTGTTAACAATAGAGGCTCATTAACGTTTGGCCCTCCAAGTTAGAGCAGCCCAAGCCTGAGTCGCAGGACGTCTGCCCAATATGTAAAATAAGAGAATGAATAGGTTCCTTGGAAACAATGATAACAAGGGCTGGTTGAGCTAACTTTGACAGCGTGTGGTAATTTTCCAGCCCACTGCTCCTGTAAAGACTACTGGCACTCGAAGCAAAGACTACCAGGCTAAGTGCTGTGAATAGCTACAAACAAGTGTAGACTATCTGATGATGTCATACCCGCAACGTGACAGATTGAGCTCCCTTCTTTCATGTGATTCAGGGGCCCACATTTAACTCTTTCTAGGCCCAGCATAAAAGAGACATGCTGACGAATAATCCAATAATTGGACGACAGAGTGGCAAGGAAATCCCAGGTGAGGTCTCATTACAGGACTTCTCGTAAAGTGGTTAATCAATCATTATGCTTGGAGGATCACGTCTAAATCCCACACCACACGACCAGCCCTAGGGATACTTCAATTACAGATTTTTTTTTTTGAAGAAATATAGAAATTTGAACAAATTTGATATATAGAAAGCACTACATTTTAGTATTAGACCCAAAGTATCAATGAATAAAATACAATGTTGGAAAAAAATAAGGTCAAATTACTGGTTTGAAGGTCATTGTGTTATTGTTTAGCAAATTCACAGGAAATTACATATTTTTTTACATTGTTAATGGTTTGGGGCTTTAACACTGTTATGGCTATGTGGGGTGATGAGGATTAAAAATCCTTAAAGATGCTATGCCAAATAACAAATGTACAGCAGGGCATAACTGGGGGTGGGGGGTGGCACAAAAAACACAATTATGTGCATTTAGATACAAAATAAGGGTAGTGGTCTGACTGTGGACTGTGAATTTGCTTTGCTCACCATGATGATCATATTGAGATGCAACTCTATTGCAAGCAACAAAGCAGCTGTTTATATGCTACACTGTGGTGGGACAGTGAAAGGGGTTGGGCCATTATGGACACTAATTCCCTATCCACAGGACAGGGGATAAGTGTTTGATCGCTGGGGCCCAAACACTAGGTTCCCCAATAATCAGGAGGGCAGAGGACCAAAAGTTCCCTTAAAGCCTCTCTGTGAATGTAGCACCAGTGCACTTGCATGACCAGTGCTCCATTCACTTCAATTGGGCTGTCAGGACTGTAATCTCCAGCAGTACCCATGGTCCCATACAAGTGAATGGATCACTAGTCACACAAGTGCACTGATACTCCATTCACAAGGAGGCTTTAGCGGGGGACTTTTAGCCCCTATTCTTCTGATTACTAGGGGACTCTGTGTTCAGGCCCCCAGCAATCAGACCTTATCCCCTATCCACAGGACAGGAGGAAAGTGTCCATAACAGTACAAGCCCTTTAAGTCATGTTAACTAAACTGCAGTCCGTTTTATGGATGTGCTACCTATTTGTGTAGTGTCTTATAGGAACATAGCCTATGCACCTTTAAGAAGATTATGCAATTTAGGATGCTTTAATATCTGTAAATGAAAGTGGCATCCTCTATATTCTATCTAGAATACATCCTCTAAAATACATCTATTGAGAATACATCCTCTGTATTTTACCTAGAATGTGGGTAGACCTAAGTTAAAGGAGTTTTCTGGGCTAAAATTATTGATGACCTATTCTTAGGATAGGTCATCAATAACAGATCAGTGAGTGTCTGACACCCAGCACTCCCACTGATCAGCTGTTCTCAGCACCTGATACACATAGAATAGAGCAGGAAGCAGACAACTAACAGAGCTATCTGTCTCCTGCTCCATTCTCTGTGTATCAGCGGCTGAGAACAGCTGATCATTGGGGGTGCTGGGATCTGGTTAATGATTCCAATTTCTCTTGAAACCAATTCAATACAATACCTCAACATGCAAAACTGATGACAGGCTGATATGCTGATACATTGCATATATTTTTCAGCATGTTCATTTTAGCAGAAAACATTGCGGAAGTGGCGGCTCACTTTGTTTTTCCACAGTGGACATGTTTTTGACCAAATTTTTCCTTTGTGGCTGGGGTGAAATTTTGCGCTACGTCACAATGTAAAAAACAAAAGGCAACTTTTGCAGTAAGAGAAGAAGAAGCAGTTACTGTATCGCTATGGATGAGATAATACTAGGGCCATATTATGGAATGAACCTCTACAAGAGCTTTATTTAGCAGACACTGCAGATACATTTCACAGAATGATAGACATTTTCCTGCAAGAACATGTTGTATAAGAAATCTGGCAGCAGTGACACGCCATAGCATAGTATGTCAAGTGACAAGAAGCCAACCTAAAGTTCTCAGGGCAGGAAAATATCTTATGTAATTCCACAGTGTATAGCAACTGTCTATGGCTATGTCTAGATAGATCATTGTCCTATGCTTTATTAGGTACTGTATATTTGGTCTTAATGCCCATTTTATACATATCATCAATTTGCTCATTTTAGTGCCATTGATTTTCTAAAAATGTAATATTAGTGTTTTATATGTGGCTATAGAAAGTAATGTAGTACAGAAAAACTACGAAGAGTGCAAGTATAGTGACGAGATAAAAGTTGATCATCTTGTCTCAATGGAGGAGGCTCAGCCTGGTTTTTACATAATAAACAAGTCTCTACCATGAGGAAATTTGGCTGCAGGCAGAATATTTCCATATGTGCTTCCCCGACTCTTCTAAAGAAAAGACAGCAATGAACTGTTGAGGATCAGAAAAGCAATTGGTGTCCGGGAGAATGGTAGAGGAAACAATCTGACATACTTTTTAATATCAGAAGCTTCTGACATAAAATCAAATCTGAAGATACATAGAGTTGCATAAGCCATGAAAACCCTTCTATGGTCGCAATAATTGTTGTTAATTCTCTTTAGAAATAAAGCAAAAAGACTCATATATTCTGTAAAATATTGCGCCTGGGGTCCTAACTAATGGCAGGGAGTCTTCTAGGCCCAAAGAGTAAATGCTTGTCTCTAGGGGTGTAGTCACTCTGTATGATCACAGGTAAAAAATATGCAAATCTAGTCTCCTGGATGGAATTAGGAGAACAGAGTGCACTCTGTACACCACCCTATAGAGGGCAGCATCCTTAACATCATGAACAACTCAGTTATAAAGTCTTTTAATCATAATGTGGATTTAATTGCTAAATCAGTATTTCTGTCCCAAAAGGAACAGATTCTCAACTATGGACAGCGCTGTTTCGGCCTATTGGGCCATCCTCAGCATAGTGTAGGGATACTGATTTAGCATGGTGAGAGACTATAGACCAGGGTATGGGGGCACTCGTCCACATTAGGGAGAGTGTTCGCCTACATAGGCAGTACGGAGACTTACAAGTCATTCCTGCTCCGCTAGGGATTATGGGTAAAAAATATGCAAATCTAGTCTCCTGGATGGAATTAGGAGAACAGAGTGCACTCTGTACACCACCCTATAGAGGGCAGCATCCTTAACATCATGAACGACTCAGTTATAAAGTCCCTAATGTGGACGAGTGCCAGACTTACACAACTGGCAAAGTCTATAGCTCTTTAGAAAGATGAGGATGAATCCTTCCTGACTAAGCACAGCACCAAAGTCCTTAGGCTGAGTTCAGATGGGGGTTTTTGGACGGGAAATTTGACGTGGAGGCCGCCTCAGATTCCGGACCAAAAAACGGTTGCCATGACTGGATGCCGGTGTGGTGCACTGGCATTCAGTCATGGCATTGTGCTCTGGATTAGGCCCAGAATGAGCCGCGGAATCCTTCTGAAGGAAGGACATGTCGCTTCTTTTTTTTGCGAGCAGGAACAAACCCCTCATGGAAAAAAGAAATGACTTGTCTCCCATTGATCTAGCAGGTCCACATCTTAAGTAGGATAATGGTACATTTACAAACTGGAGAAGACTATTGGAAGTCTGTAAAAGAATTGAAAAGTTTCACAGAATTCAGACAGTGGTACATAATAAAGCATGGTAGAGGTCATTGGAAATGAACTTATCAATAAGATCATTCTATTTTCTTTTTAGCTGAAAAGATCGAAGGAAAAAATGTGCTCCTGACTTTCATTGACATGAATGGGAGAGTTGGGTGGTGTTTTTGAGGAAGAATTTGAGGTAGATTCCACCCCAAAAATCTGCTTGCAAAAAAAATCTGTGTGAATTTACCTTTAGAGAGTGTCAGGGGTTCCCTGCATTTGTAAGTTCTTTACACATCTAAAACATCAGATCACAATACTGCAGTAGGGCTTACAAATGCACCATGCAGATGGACCAATGACACAAAACCGCTAGCGGAAAAAAGAAGTGAACAGCTCCCATTGAAGTCAATGGGAGGCGTTTTTTGGAGCCGGATTCTGACGCGAAAAAACCTGTGTGAACCCAGCCTAAGAACACCAGATCTCAACATCATGAAATCTCTAATAACCTGCAGAAATAAAAGCTATTAAATTACTCAATACTTAGGCCTGGATCAGATTTGCGTTTGGGCCATTTCTTTCCCCTATCCGCATGAAATATGCAGAGAGAAAAGTCCTGCAAGCAGCACCACATTTTTCGTGCAGAAACCGAGCGGAACCCACCCATTACAGTCTATGGGGTCCGCGGGTTTCCACTTTTTGATGCGGATAGGTTTCCATTTGTGTGGTCCCCAAGCAGGCTCCCCAAACAGAAACCCGAATGCAGATGTGAAGCGGGCCTTAGATTGTTCCCTACTTGGAACACTGTAGACAATATCTCTGTAAAACGCTACCGACTATGATGGTGCTATAAAAGTATGTCTAATAACAACTAAAGAAGCTTAGAAGAACCTACTAGATCATTTTCTTCTATAGTTCTGACAGCGAATCTAAGAGAATGTACTTGCATGTAAAGGAATGTGACACACAATATAGAGATTGTAGTTCACTGTTATCCATCATTCGTTTGCAGAATTGTGAACATTTTGTATCAGATTTTCATGCAGTTTAACCTTATATATGTTATTGCCGTACACTTACACTTGAGGCAGGTACACAATTTGCCCTCTTGGTGCAAAACCTACATAATTTTAGACTATAAAAATTCACCGTTTTTAGACTTCATAATCCAAATCCTAACTACAATAAAATCTTGTACCCCTGCCCCCCATGCCACACACAGTTCCAAGTTATAGCTCAGTGCTAACTGCTTGCTAGGTTTTTGGGTGGAACAGAATTATCTATGTATGATAAAATCGCTACAGATTTCAGAAAATAACTGGAAAAAGAATTTTAACATTATCTAGCAGCTGCAGGGAAGCTGAAAGATGTTTTCGATGCTAGGCAACCAAGGACACTGAGGTATGCTGCTTTTCTTTTTCCACCATACATCCTGGCATAAAGAGTACATTCTTTTGTATTCATTATGCCCTGTGTAGGTTATATATAAGAGAACATTCTCTGTCCTAGATAAATGTGGTGCTGTCCTCCTCATCCCTGTCTGTGATCATTGAGAAAGTAACCTCCTGGTCTTCTCCAATGAGAACAGTCTTAAAGCATTTCCGTAAGTGGTCTAGCGGTGTATAATATGCAGTTAGGCTTATACAGTATATGTCAGTGTCACTCATCAATGCATACATGACTTAGACCTTCTTAGGTAGTTTGTAATAATAGTGAACGAATTGTATGAAATTTCTCATGAATCTAGAAAATAAAGGGTTACAGAATTTACACCACCAATCCCATTTTATCCAGAAGGAAAGGTACGTCTGCATAGAAGATTCTGAATATTCTAATCTTGGTCATATCATTAAAGGGATTGTCCAGTTCTTTTCTATTAATGGCCTACCCTCAGGGTTGGTTATTAATAAGATGTCACCGGTGGGGCTCTAATATCTGGAAAGCCTTGTTACAAATTTTCCAAAAAATGTTGGGTTAAAGAGGCTCTATCATTTGGAAATCGTGTTTTTAGATATTGATATGCCTAAATAGCCTTTAAAAAGGCTATTCAGGTGCTGCTAGTAGATTTTGAAAAGACATCCCCGTTTTTTTTACATTTCGGTAAAACCGATATGCAAATGAACCTCTCTGTGTACGCTGGGCGTTCCCCAGGCCATCGTGCAACCCCCTGCGTCATACCTTTATAACGCCCCCTCCTTTGCTTGTGCTCCTGTGATGCCCTCCTCCTCTGTAGGTGTAACCGCCTCCATTGTCTGTAGTCTTGATCCCCGGGCTTTGAAATCTCAGGCATGCGCAGTAACACTACTACACATGCCCAAGCGCCATTTTCTTGTGGACAATGGAAGAAAGCGCACAAGAAAACGGTGCTCGGGCGTGTGCAGTAGTACTCAGAAGGGAGCATTACTGCACATGCCCGAGATTTCAAAGTGTAGGGATTGAGACTACAGAAAATGGAGGCAGTTACACCCACGGAGGAGGGCATCTTGGAGCACAAGCAAAGTAAGGGGCGTTACAAAGGTATGATGCAGGGGGGTGCATGATGGCTTGGGGAATGCCCAGGGTGCACAGAGAGGTTCACTTGCAAAATCTGCGGGGTCTTTGCAAAATCTACTAGCAGCACCTAAATAGCCTTTTTAAAGGCTATTCAGGCATATCACAGAACATCAGGGGTTTTCTATCTATAAACCACTATTATATATGTAATACGTGTATGTAGATAAATGAATAGAAATAACTTGTTTCCAGTACCACACCGTACCTGTATCTATGCCATAATATAGTTTAATTTTAATAATGTTATAAAGTACGCCAGAACTGACTCTTTGACTTTGAACCTACCTACTGCCTACTAGCATAGGATGGCCTACATTACTTCCAAGATGTACAGGCCATCCTGATGCTGACTGAATCATTATGCTAACCTGCTTTATATAACATAGGCTTCATACACATATCAGCTGGCTTCTGTGATAACCTGCCTGGGTAACCTAAAAGGCACAAGTGCACTTTGTAAGGTGTCCTGCTAAAATTGTTTTTTCCAAGTGCCACAAAACAGGGTCATCTGAGTCCCCTGCATTGGCCAACTGTGTTAGGATTTGCTACAGTAGAGTAGTGGAACTAGTAATGTTGGATTTTAGATATTACTAGTTTTGATGACTGCTGCCAGCAGAGGACAGCAAGGTCTCACTAGTTCTCTGCATTCACTTAACTGCCAGTATTAGAAGACTCTTCTGCCTGAGTAAAGAATTGATCTGGTTATTGATACCCTGTTTCCCCGAAAATAAGACAGTGTATTATATTAAATTCTCTTCCGTAATATATGACCTGTCTTATTTTCGGGGGATGTCTTATGCAGTGGCTGGAGCAGGGGACAATCGGCAGTCATGCCGGCGCTTCCTTAGCAGAGCGCCGGCATGACTTCCGGTTGTAGGTGGTCCAGCAGGTGAAGGGGGGGTGTCTTATTTTCGGGGAAACAGGGGTAGTTCTTTCTGATGGGTGGCTCAACTCAAGATTTTCAACTCAAGTTTTTATCTGTTCTAGGCAATGTATACAAAACACTTAGTAAGTTTTTGGGTTTTTTACATATTAAAAAACATTATAGATTATAAAGATAGTAAGTAACACATGTCTAGAGGTCAGATACTGATAAGACAACATCAGTACATTTATGTTCTTCTATAAAATGCTAAGAATTACAATTGCGGTAATCAGTAAAAGCTTCTCCAGAGTCAAAAGCAAATATGGATACACAAGCTTTTTTATAGACACTCGAAAAAAGTCATCAATTTACAGAAATAATCCTATGGTAAAGCTGATAGCAAAACCTGAAGAATTTGGTGGCTGTATTTGTCTCCACCATGTAATTTTATGATGTCTTCCCCACAACCCAACAGGACCAAAAGGATCTAGCAATAGAATGTTTTATTATTTTTTGTAGTACATGTCTAGATCCAATGGAACCAAAGGTGACATCTTTATTTCTTTATATTTTTGACAAGAATTGGCCATAATATAAATCAGTAGTATTTAGAGATGGGCGAACTGCTAAAGATTTGTTTTATATCGGGTTCGGTCCAAAGATTTGCTTTGGTTTGAATAAGTTTGGTACAAACCACATATTTAATTGGCTTAAAACATAGTATATAACACTGTCAGGGCTCCTGGGAACCTTATCTATCCAATTTCTAGGCAAGCACAGCCAAAGTTAAGTCAAAGTGAAAGTGACATCTATGTCTATAGGAAAACGGATGGTAAGCAGTCAATGCAAACCTACTTTAACCATACTGCTGCCCTTTGCTTTTCTTGGAGAAATGTGCTTGCCTGTGTGTGGGGGGGGGGGGGTTAGCACCTATGATGGTTATATTGCAAAAAGCAATGGTTTATATAAAATTAGCCTCTTGTAATGACTTGGAAGTGCTACAGGCTTGTTGTTATTTGGGACACAAATGTGTGGCTGTGAGCATGACTGAAAACTGAAAATAATTAATTAAATACCATAATATTTTGATCAGGCCACAGGACATGGCAGTAAGGCACAGAATAATGTGATAGACTGGACCTTAAGGGGTCATTCACATGGAGTAACGCCGGGCGTGTATCACAGCCGTACACGCCGGCGTTATGGCAGACTGCCGAACACTTCCCATTCACTTCAATGGGAGCGCTCGTAACAGCGGCGTTTACGAGCGCTCCCATTGAAGTGAATGGGAAGTGTTTTGCAGTCTGCCGTAACGCCGGCATGTACGGCTGTAATACACTCCCGGCGTTACTCCGTGTGAATTACCCCTAAAGAGATGATGTCTGGCTGTTTAGGAGTAGCAGACAGCATCAGCAATGCAATAAATGGAACATGATACTGGGAGACGGTGGCAGCTCTATTTGGAGGCATCAGCTGGAAGTATGTGAAAATTCTTCTGAGTCATTTTGACAAATATACTTTTTCCACATTAGACACGTTTGGTCTCTCTAGGTTTTACAGGTGTTCAGTGTTTTGCCATTAGATACTTTATATACATATTTAATGAAAAAAATAAACTCTTTCCAAAAAAAAAAGCTTTATTAAAAGATTTTTCACTAACAGGACTGACTTTGTCAGTAAAAATAATGTAGGACACTCTGTGGACAGTCATATATCAAACTGTTCTACTGCAAAAAAGACTTAAAATATACATATTATTGGAAATGAAAGAATTAACTGGCTGGTCTCTATAGAAGCTTACATAACAGTGCAGAAATGTTCCCTCCCTCTACTCCTATGATTTATATATCTGCCTGAAATTTCATTTAAATGTAATGAAATCTAACTAAAATATGTTCTACTCCTCCTCCTTTTATTATTTTGTAATTCTATTGCAATTGTTGTTGCTTATTTCTAGTAGAAAATGGAGCAATTGCTTTGGATCATCCAGTGATAAATAACAAGTCTGTTGCCTAGCTTTCTGTATCACAAAATGTCTCTTGTTCTCCGTGCAAAGAACATTATATTCTGACTGTGACATCTGCACTGTAAGTTATATTTCAGTAGCAACATAACTCAGTAGTAGTGTAAGTCAGTAGTATAAATCAGTAGTAATGTAAGTCAGTAGTAGTGTAATTCAGACGTATAACTCAGTAGTAGTGTAAGTCAGTAGTATAAATCAGTTGATATATAAATCAGTAGTAGTATTATATATCAGCAGTCATATAACGCAGTAGTTGTATAAATCAGTGCAAATATAAATCAGTAATAATGTAAGTCAGTAGTAACATAAATCAGTAGTATTATAATTCAATAGTTGTATAAATTAGTAGTAGTATAAATCAGTATTTGTATAATTCATTAGAAATATAAATCAGTAGTGTTATATATCAGCAGTAGAGATGAGCGAGTAGTGTTCGATCAAGTAGGTGTTCGATCGAATACTACTGTATTCGAAATACTCGTACTCAATCGAACACTACTAGATGTTCGAAGTTTAAGGTTCGATGCAGAACCATCGTTGATTGGCAGAATGCTATACATTCTGCCAATCAACGCTGGTTCTTCTCTTACCTTTAGAAGCCTTCTCCGCGCAGCATCCCCGCAGCGTCTTCCGGCTGGAATTCACTCTGCCTAGGCATCCGGCCTAGGCAGAGCCGACTGCGCATGCCCTCGCATGCCCTCGCATGCGCATTCGGCTCTGCTCAGACGTCAGGCGGCGATGCCTAGGCAGAGTGAATTCCAGCCGGAAGAAGACGCGGGGACGCTGCATCGGGAGAAGACTTCAAGGAGAATCCAGCCCGACTGTCACTCGTGGACTTGGTAAGTATAATTTTATCGAATTTAGCGTACCCCTGAAACGAGCATTTCCCCCCATAGACTATAATAGGGTTCGAAATCCGTTCGAACAGTCGAACAGTGTGCGGCTGTTCGAATCAGATTTTGAACCTTGGACATTTTAGTGTTCGCTCATCTCTAATCAGCAGTCATATAAACCAGTAGTTATATAAATCAGTGGGAATACAAATCAGTAATAGTAGAAATCAGTAGTAGCATTTTTTTTCAATCTTTATTTATTAAATTAATTTTTTTTTTAAATAAAAGAACACACATAACATGACATTAAGAGAAACCACAATCAACAAGCAACAGAATAGTGAAAAAAAGGGGGGAAAAGGCAATTGGTAGGGTTGAGTAAATCCAGATAAGTCCATATGGGCTAGATCAAGCAAGTGTAAATGTTATACCAAAAATGAAGGGGGGAAGGCGATAGGCCTATGGAAGCCAAATATTAACTGGGTGGGGGGGATTAGGTATCTCTACGAAGGTATTGGTACCAAGGTTCCTAGGTAGACAAGTAACCAGAATGAACTGGAAGTCCCCACCTGCAGAGTTCCTCAAACCTATACAGTTGATTAACCTTTTCCTTCCACTGAGGGATAGAGAGGGGGTCGGTCTCATGTCACCAAAGAAGAATCAGTAGCAGATGCTATTCCTGGTGAGATTTGAACCTAGGACTCCAGCACTGCAAGGCTGTAGGGCTAACCACTGAGCCACTGTGTTGCCCCCCAAAAAGTGTTTCTTGTGGCAAACATATACAGTGAGTGAATAATAAAATAAACACTTTGGGTTGGGTTCACAAAGTGATTTTTTGCTGAACAATTTTTAATTGTAGTAAATTGCAGCAGATGTTACTATGCATTTTACTTATATACAATGGATCATTAAATTGAAAACCTTTGGTCTAATGGCCATTATCAGGGCTATAGTTATAGGGGGTGCCGTTGGTTACTTGAATGGGACAAGATAGGTAGGGGCCTCATTACAGATTTTGCACTGGTTACCAGGAGCTTCAAGTTATGCCTCTTATTTTAAAAGAATACAGGTAAGATGCATAGTAGTGTGCTACAAATTACTGTAATTAAAAAATGTGCAGATTTCTTCAGCAAAAATGCACCATGAGAACACAGTCTTAGGCCCCTTGCACACAATTGCATGCAAGTTTAATGTCCTAACCAGGTTTTTCCTGGATAGCACACTGATACATTCATTTCTGACGGACCATGCTCATGACTCATATGCCGACAGTCCGGGCAGTGAAACTCAGGACATGACAGGTTTTGCGACTGTACTTCTGCAGCCCCAATGATTGAACATTGACATCCATGTGCTGTTGATGCATTGGCCGTGCTGTTCAATCACAGCCAGCGACCCGCACACAGTAGTGTCCATCTAGACTTAGAGCATTTAAAAGGAGTCTATCATTGTCCCGAGGTGCTTTAAATGACTCCCATAATGCTGTAGATGCTGTAAGCAGAATATAATCAATACCTTATATTTCAGAACCCCATGGATGCATAGCTGGGGGGAGTGATAGTCTCCCTTTAAAAGAAATGAAAATCAAAAGGATTTAAGAAGTAATTTAGGAGGGAAGGAATCATCACAATTCAGGACAAATGACAGCTCAGTTTCTTAAAGAGGACCTTTCATGGTTTGGGGCACAGGCAGTTCTATATACTGCTGGAAAGCCACAGGGTGCTGAATTCAGCGCACTATCGGCTTTCCCGATCTATGTCTCGGGTAAAGCGCTATCGGTGCCGGTACTGTAGCTCTTTTCAGTCAGAAGGGCGTTCCTGAGAGTCAGTCAGGTATGTCCTTCTCCACAGAAGCGCCTATCGCGCTGTGCTGTGTGAGCGGGGAGGAACGTCCCCTCCCCTCCTGATAATACTCGTCTATGGGAGAGCACTGTGAGCAGAGGTAGGGGGCGTTCCTCCCCGCTCACACTGTACAATGCGATAGGCGCTGCTGTGGAGAAGGACCTTCCTGACAGACTGTCAGAAACGCCCTTCTGACTGTAAAGAGCTACGGTCTTGGGACCGATAGCGCTTTACCCGGGGCACAGATCGGGAAAGCTGACAGTGCGTTGAATTCAGCGCACTGTCGGCTTTCCAGCAGTATATAGAACTGCCTGTGCCCCAAACCATGAAAGGTCCTCTTTAACTATGTAACCACATTGCCTGGCATGGGGGATAAGAAACTTACTGGAATGCTATTTGTGATAATAAGAGGAACTGCTAAAACATTTTTTTTTTATTTAGTCCCTCCCTTACATGGTAAATGTTTGCTTTTTTTTTTTTTTTTTGTTAATTACTCCATGTGATGTGCTGTGAAGCCAGAAAAAAAATTGTGAAACTCAGTTGACTCGTTTTGATTCTGTAAGTCAGCAAATGTAGACTATGCACTGATATATAGATTACACATTCTGTAGTGGATACAATATATTTTGAAAATACTAAAGGGGTTGTGCCATCCTTTATCTACAGGAAAAATAACTGCCGAGACCTCCAGCGATCAAGAGAACGGGGGACCGAATGCTCCCCTGCAGTCTCCCGGTAAATGAATTTCCAATGCACTTGCATGACTGGTGCCCCATTCACATGTCAACTATTTATGTAGAAATAAAATTGTATATACACACATGAATTGACCATCGATAACCAATCTACCCTTTGTGCAAAGGTAGGTGTGCAAAGTTCTGGTATGCTGTACAACAGATTCTTTCTAGACTATAGGTAACAATGATAGTGTAGATTTCTGGGGATGGGACGTTAATCTATGGATGTGTTCTAATATTACAGGATGTATAAGCTGACTTTTTTCATCATTACAAATGGTATATTACCAATGTTAGAGCTCAATTCACATTTGCTGTGGTGGCTCCACTTCTAAAGTTATCAGACTGTATAATAAGAAAGTTGCTCCATGCCATTCTTCAGATGTGAACTGAGCCTAGTTGGTATGGTCAGTTAAATCTAATGTCTGCTTCATGTTATAGAGCTTTGTGTTAGTCACTACATGCAAGGCAGATTAATAACAGAAAAAAATGTTGCCAAGCAAAATCATGTCTTTAAGAATCTGCTGGAAGAGATCTGTCTGCTGACTGAAGAAACTATGTGCTACTTGTGTTACACCATTAACATGAGTCAATGCATCAGCATAGCACATTTTAGGTCTGATAAATATGAAAACCTTTAATTCCGGAAGGGTCAGGGAGATATACATTAAACTAAAATTGGTGTATTATGCGTATGGTAGCAAACTACATGAGCAAATCAAGTATAATAAGCTATTTTAGTGGTACTGGAAAATAAAACATCACTATGACCCATCCATCATTATGTTGATACTGCTCTGAGGAAACTAGAGGAGAAAATGCAATCAGCTCTGTATTCCTATGAATGGAGCCGAAATCACAGAGGTTACTCGTAGCAGATCTGTCTGCAGGGATGAACTCTAAACTAATGCACACTCGGCCGCCTTTTAAAGTTAGAACATTTGCTGTACACAGCTTTTACCAAGGGTCATTTCGCAAATGTAAAACATCAATCTGTATATACATAGTATTATACAGTATGTTGCAGATATTCCAGAAGCCAGGCAGGGCTGAGCCATTGTAGGGAGCCATTGAGGGTAAGGGGTGGATTTATGCCTAAAAAAAATACACCCTGCCTTTAAAAGAGGACATGTCACCATGCCCAATGGCACAAATAATCTGAGAGGCGCTGTCACCCTAAGCATAACGGTATTTTGTTTATCCCAATGCATTCGGCTATTCTGGAGATATAAGTCCTTTTAGTGTTGATGCAAATTAAGGCTTACCAGTCAAGTGGGCGGTAATGCTGTGGTTTATCTGGGGATGGGGGGCCTTGTATGCTGTATATCATGCAATGAAGCATCACTTGTGTTCATTAAGGTTTACAGTAGATGTAGGGTGTTTAAAAATGGCTGCCACTTTGAGTCAGTGTCCGAACTGATTGTAGGCATTAACCCTGTTGATGCCTCAGTAAAAGCTGACTGAGGCATTATTTTGCTAAAAGCACATGGGTGCCATTTTGGATCTTACAATGCATTGCAATGCATGGCATTAATGATCAGGGCTTCAAGAACCCAGGGAGGTCTAAAAGTAAAAAAAAATAAAATATAATAATATTAATTAATTAATTAATTACAAGTTTAAATCACGGCCCTTTCCCTACATCACATCTAAAATAAGTAAATAAAGGAAACATACACACATTAGGTATCTCTACATCTATAAATGCACGGTCTACAAATTTATAAAAATATTTTTCCCATGTAGCAGGGGAAAAAAATCTGTTTTGCCGCTCATTAAAATTTGAATAAAATCAATCAAAACATCAGATATTCCCCAAAACTGTATCAATAAAAATTATATCTTATGCAGCCCCATTCACAAAAATATAACTCCAACCAAAAAAATTTTTTCAACGTTTTTAATTTTTTTTATGGGGTAAAATGTAAATAAAACTATAAATTTTTCATCCCTTCTACATGTAATCATAATGACCCATAGAAACAGGTGACATATCACTGCACATAAAAACAAAACCCGTAAGAATGTCATGCAAACACAATTTTTCTCTAATTCCACTCTATTCTGAATTTTTCCAGCTTACTAGTAATATGGGGAATATTAAATGATACTGTTACAAGGTACAATGTGTCCCACAAAAGTTAACTGCTCATAGACCTCTGTGAATGGAAAAATAAAAAAGTTTTGGAAGGAAGGGAGTAAAGAAACAAAAATCGAAAAATAGCTGTGGCAGGAAGGGTTTGAGGTCGTACCACAGCATTTCAATTGGGTTGAGGTTCAGCTTGGACTGGGCCATGACAATATAATCTGTTTTCTGGTGTGCTAGGGATCATTATCTTGTTGCATGATCTAGTTTAAGCCAAACTTTAGCTGATGGATTGATGGCCTCTGTATACATTTGGCATACAGTGGAGTTCATGGTTGACTCAATGACAACAAAGTGCCCAGGCCCTATAAGCCGAAATCATCACCATTCTATGCAGCTATTTTTTTGTTTGTTTATTTGTTTGCAATCTCTTTGAGCACTGTAGAATAATGACTTTCCAATTGTTTGGAGCTGGCCCTATAACCCTTCCCTAATTGATGGACAGAAACAATTGCTTCTCCAAGATCACTGCTGATGTCTTTGCTTCTTGTCATTGTGTTAACACATGCAAAAATACTGTTGACCAGCAAACTACCAAAACTTTTACTTTAATAGAGGTGGTCAGACTCTGTAATGCCTTTTGGCCTCCTTTTTGTGTTTCGTTATTTTTGTTGTTAAATAAATAATGATACAATGTAACTTATCACGTATTGTTGTTTTTCACCTGTGGCCATATTATCATAATTTCAAGATCTTCTAAGGACTGTTTTTTTTATAGGTCCTGCTACAAACATGAATATGTAATCTTTTACATATCTTAATGTAAATGTAGGACGTTGCACGTCATTTTTTATTTTACTCTAGGGGTAAAAATAGGGACATATTTTTGAATATGTCAGCGTGCTGCTATTTCGATGCTAGGACTCAGGCGCGTTTCTAAGATCATTCATTCTGTTTAGAAACAGACTCCATTGTTCTGTTCTTGGCAAGGACGGAGTCACGGTACAGTGCCGTATGTCATTACACTGGAATTAGACACAGACCTCACATCGGGCTTCTCTCTGTGACCTCACATATAACACTTTACATGACTGCTTAATTTTCTATTTAAGAGCAATTAATTGTTGCATGCTTCTGGTGGACAAAGAGACATATATAGTGTCTGGGGGAGTCTGGAGGTCACTCAGAGTTTCTCTGGATTTATGGATCCTTGTTGTGGGACCTTTTAATGAACTTTGACTAAACTTTGCTCTGTGTGCATTGCAATAAGGTTAAGACTGGACAGCACAGGCATTTTAATGGTTGTGTTAAACACGCAATGGCCCAGTTACCATTATAATAACAGAGCTTAGGTCATACTGCATGCAACATATCTTTTTCAGTAAAAATTTGCATAAATTTTCAGTTTTATCTCGTTTGAAATGTTGATGCTACATGAGCAGCTTAAATTTTTGTTTTAGAATTGTATCTTTTGACCCTATTATGATCATACTTCTGTGCAGCCTTTGAAAACTTGATATGTCATAAACTGTTTTTGTCAATAAACTTTTTGGGCATGGCCTGTCAGATTTTTACTTTTTTTTTAAATGAAAGAGAAATGTAATACCCCTGCTATTCCCCAATTTTGGAAAGTAGGAAAGTCTTGTATGCTGCTTTCATTAAGCTTCTTTAACACCTTAAATAGTAACTAATTTTTCAGACAGCTTCTTCTCAATTATTAACGCATTTGGTTCCGGGCCGGAATGTAATGCACTTTTATTTTAAAATGTTGCTTTTTTTTGCTAGAAAAACTTCTCTAAGGGAGTCTTCACGCAGAGTTACGCTGCGCTCATTCTGATCATAAAAACACACGCGTAATACATTGAAAGCAATAGGGAAAAAAGCCTCCCATTCATTTCAATGGGGAGCGCACGTATGAGCAGCAATGCAGCAATGAGTCTAGTCCACAGCCCTCAGAAACACAAAAAATGTCTGTGTGCATGGGCCCATAGAAATGAAGAGGTCAGTGTGCAAAAAAAAATAGCAGACTAATGCAAACAAAGTTGGATATTTTATAATTCAGCATGTATATACAGTATAACCTTATTAAAAGTCAGTAGAGAGATATGTCTAATACTCTTATACTCAATATTTAGGGTGTAACTATGACAAGAGGGCATTTGATGGTGGGAATTTACTTTTCCCTGTGTGACAGAATACCCAAAGTGGGTCGGGACAGGGATGTCTTGACCCAACAAATTTACTATAACTCATACGAGAAAATTGTTGTGAGTTATATAGAAAATCTACACCAGTTTCTATTGTAAATTTCCATTCTGACGCATAGCAGTGTACCTGATGAAGAAGCTGCAGGCTGTTGATGACTCGGGCACAATTTGCACCAGTTTGGGACTTCATGAAGACTGGTGTATATAATTCCAGTCTTAATAATTTTTCCCCAGTATGTCTAGAAAATGTCAGATTACTAAAACCTGCATAAATAGGGTATTGGTATTGGAACAGCAGTGAGACTATGGGACTATGGATTTTCATTGAAAGAGGAGTCTGAATGCATTTCTTCAAAAGATTGCAAGTCCTAAATGGACTGCATTGCAATTTAGATATGGAAGGAACATTAATAAATTTAAGGTCATGGACACACAACCATCAATTTGGTCAGCCCGGCTTCTTTAAAATTTAACTTTTAATCCATAGAATTTTTTAAAAAATATAATGTGCAAAAAGGTAGAAAATACATACAAAAAAGTGAAAATAGCGAGATTAAAATTTAATTTTAATTACATTTATCTCGCTATTTTCACTTTTTTGTATGTATTTTCTACCTTTAAAAAAAATTCTATGGATTAAAAGTTAAATTTTAAAGAAGCCGGGCTGTGGAATACGTACTTCCTTTTGTATTGATGTATATTACCAAGCTCCGTTGAGTCCCGGGGCATGGATTGCACACCCTGAAGACTTCTTGGTTTCATATGATGAGTGACAACGAAACATTTTTTCTTTGATATACATCAATTTGGTCACCTTAACCCTTAGGCCCCGTTCAAACGAGGCAAGAGGGGGCATGTTGCCGCTCATGGAAAAAAGAAGCGGCTGCCCTTTCTTCAGTTGGATTACGCGGCTGATTCAGCCACAGCATCTGCCTCGCAGTAGCACGCTCCGGACTAGGCTTCCTGCGTCAGAATCAGGACCAAAATCCGCAATCCGCGCCCTGTGTGAACGGGGCCTTAGGAAACGCAGACATTTTTAATTTTTGTGTTTTTGTTTTTTACTCCTTAAATTCCAAAAGCCATAACTTTCTAATTTTTCTGTCTACATAGTCCTATGAGGGCTTGTTTTTGGCGTGACAAGTTGTACTTCAAAATGGTACCATTTATTATTTTTTTTCAGAGTGGCTGCCAAGTTTTTTCATGTGCAACAGGATGTAACTATATGTCCTGCTGCGCCTAAGGGTTAATTTCCAGTTGGTTTGTACTTTTGGTGATGGTTGTGTTGCAACAGGAGAATCATTTTTACGATCATTAGTAGGGCAACATTACAATCTTAATGTTGTATGGTCATGGTTGTCATGTAGTCCTGGCTTTATAGTATTCAGAGTTATGGACACCGGTTATTGACCAATAGGTTTATTCTGATTGCCCGATTTGATCAAATAAAATATTCCTATTATGGTGAATGAAAATGGAGTTCTTCCATATGAGGGATTATTGTCTATCTCTGCATAAACATTGTGGAAGAATAAGGACCTTTTTTTTCCCCAACTTTAGTATATTACTACCTTTGGGCTAGTTCACATAGAGTTTTTTGCAGGTGGATTTTGACGCTGAATCCGCCTCAAAATCCGCTTGCAAAAACAGCTCCCTTTGACTTAAATGGAAAAGGAAGCGAGATGCCCTATCTTGTCACGGATTCCATGGCTGATTCAGCCGTGGCGTCCGTGGCTCGATATACACTCCTATTTAGGCCCATGCATTCGGGCCTAATCAGGAGCCGGATGCCATGCTGAAATGCCGATGCTGCATCGCCATGCTGTCGCAGCTAGCCGTGCGGAAAGTTGATACGGCGGAAAAGGTTTCTGCGACCTTTTCATCCATGTGAACATACCCTTACAGTATCTGACTACACAGGGCTTGTTTGTAGTCTGTAATCAACAACCTCGTTCACATATAGTATATCTGTATCTGTACACACAATTGGAAGAATCAGAGGCTCGCGGCGTTTGTTTTGCTTTCACCTAGACCAACATTGTGGGATAAAAGGATGAACTACAAGAACTTACATCTTTTTTTTTACAACCTTGCTAACAATATTTCTATGTTACACTGAACAATATCTTCCTTGAGAGTTGACATCTTCTTACTAGGGAAACCATAGTGTCTTGCCCTAAGGGTTCACCATGTCTCACTGCGTATACACTGTTGACTTTTTAATTTAATCTCTTTAGCTTTTACTGAATCCGTGTTTATGTGTATATTTGTATGTTAATACACCTGACAACAACAGTAAAGCAAAGAGTAGAAATAACTATGTATTATATATAACATATCAACCCAGGTCTTGTATTTTTCTTCCATTCTGAGCAGCTCAAAAAACTGTCCAGATCTTTTCTATCTCTCTGAAATTGCAAAACTGATCAAGATGTCAGTTGAAATGACAGCAGCCGGCTTGTAGGAGAAAATCAGAGAGGGCAAAGGGGGACTAGCACCCCTAAGGTGTCAGCACAAAATAAGATAGTTCAAGACCTGCGTCACGGGAGCTGTCTTATAACTATGGTATTCCTTCACAATCTTTGCTAAAGCTGCTCATTGACAACCTGCACAAAGCATCATACTGGATGACTGCAACAATACCAGCAAAAAAAAAAAAACCTTAGGCACAAATATATATGGGAAAAGATCCCAATACTTTCACCTTATTTCACCTTTTTCTTCATTTTATTTCTAATGTACAGACATGTAAGGCTTTGAATACAGCAAGTATACTGTTCTATTCATCTGTCTATATGGGAGCAAACATATATAAATTTAGTCTTATAAAAAACATCACTGTTTTGCCTTTGCAATGATATGGCCATGTGTAATTATTTCTTCAATAAATTAATATTTTCACCATAAGTCTTGGAGATTATTTACATCTTTGTTTTTACTAGTATTTCTCCTTCTTTGCCATGGTATAGCCATATACAAAGGAAAAAAAATACTGCAATTTTTTTTTAGTAAAATGGCAAAGTCATTGTCATTTGTCACATACCAATAAGGCTCTTTACTGCCAAATTTCTTAGGTAGAAACAGACAAGGCTTTCTGAGATTCTGAGCTTTCTGAAGACCGATTAGACAGTGCATCCTCCCCTTTGTCTTGACAGTATAGAGCCTAATTGGCATATCAGGCCACAAAACTAACTGCACTCATTGCTCAGGAATGGTGGGAACTCGAGATAAAATTCCAACTGTGACAGAATTGGTGCAGTGGCCACAGTTGGAACTTAAAATGCTACAATTTACACCAATACAAATGCTACAAAATTCTGCTGGCAAAGTGATCAGCGCATTTAAAAGGCCCCTAAAATGTTCCTAGGAGTCTCAAGCATTGGCTTAACTCCCATAGGGACAAATAATTGGGCATGGTGAAATCCAGCATGCCCAATCCCTTTCACGACTATCTATCTTCAGCGGTGAATAGTAGCTCCATACACCAACTGATTTTTGTCTAATGTATACAGAGAGCAAAGACATAAAAGCCGGTGGAAATACAAGTGATCCTTGTTCTGTGTACACTTACAAAGCAGCATCGACAACGTGGACGTAAGCACAACATTCCCTTTTGATCTATATTTAAGTGACCTTTGTGGAGAAGATGCCGACCTGGTGAATACAGTCACATCTGCTTAGAATTTCATGTATACTATTTGTTGAGAATATTGTATATTGCACTATTGTACTCCCACAGTCTGACTTGGGTGAATTTCTTTCTCTCAGATACTTGTGTCAAAAAAAAGACTTTGTTAAAGCGTATTCTGGTTTAGATGTGAGGAACGGGAACAGATCAAAGAGAATTCCAGCATCTATTTTAAGCCGAACACAATAAAGACTTCTCTGACAGTATGTATCACTAACAGGACAAGCCCACCAAATATCTAACGTTAAACCAATCTGTCTGCGACCCCTCAACAAAGATATAATTGGAAAGGATTATTTGAGTTAGTCACTCAGGTGTAATGTGTCGTTTTCAACAGGCAATAGCTGCCAACTTCTATTGGTTTAGTTGCTTAGTTTTTATGATATCTGCGCTGGTAAGAAAACTTGGCACTTATTCACAGCTACCGACTAAACCATGGCAATACCACAAAATCTCCAATATATTTAACCTCCCAAAAACAGCTCAAATCTCCCAAAACATTAAAGGGTGTTGTCATAATTTATAGGAATGTTTTATACAAGAACAAGGATTATCACACGCTTGCTTGTCTAACACAATGGAAGTATGAAATTAGATGCACTGCATTTGGTAACACAATTGGGGGGTGGGGGGGATTAAATCATCTGCCATGCAAACTTGTGGCACAAAACGTGGCACGCAGCCATTTACAGCGAAAATGTTCTACTTTATCCAATATCTGAGAAAAGTTGAGAGCAGGATGAGAAATAAGGCCCCCCAGGGATGCATCCACCCAACAGATTTACTGTTGACAGTGATACCCAAAATCTGTACCAGACCCTTACTGGAGTAAATATCCATTCTGGCACATAGGACCTCCCATGATGCACTGAAATATTAAGAGACCTGGGTCGATTAATAAGTTTGTGCTGCCAAATGACTCAATGACAAGCGAGCCCATTCTCACTTCCCATGTAATATAAAGGGGTAGTCCCATTTCAAGGCCACATTCATATTTTTATTCTAAGCTAACTGAATTGTTTTAACCCATATATTGCTGTATCTATCTTGTTCCATTTATCAGATACAGCTAAATATCTCTCCTCAGTGTTTACAGCTGGTTGCCTAGGTTATAGTCCTATTCTCAGGTCAGAATGACGACACAGTCCCTGTTCCTGGCCTGTTTCCTTCTTTCTCCATGCTGCTTTCACTCTTTGAGCCCTGACAAACGCAAGTAAAGCTTCTTGTGCAGTGCTTGTGTATGTAAATCCAGAGATAACAGTTTACAAGTACAAGCACCAACACAGTTGGAAACCAGGAAGTGGAGGGGAGAGGAGACAGAAGGGCAGCTGAAATCCTGAGATGAGGATCCCTGTAACCATTGATGTTTGCACTAGCCTATGATTTTGCACAATCTCCACCCCATGTAAAGGACGTTTTATCTCATTTTGACAAGATATTCTCTACTTTTGTTTGAGTCTTCTCTTAAAACAATTATATTGTCATTTGATAACCTGCATTGTCCTGGGGCTTTGTTCAGGAATCGCAGTCTCCTACAGACAAACTTAACATCTCCTAAGAATTCTCATTTTGTATCGGACATCTAGGAGTGGGAACCTGTAAGGATACCTAGGTTGTTGAAGTATTTGTTAATGAACCACAGCCTTCCATGTTCTTTGGAGATACTCAAACTGGTAATATTGTTGGTTATAAAATGCTATGAAGTAAATGGAGCCTTATCAAATGTTTGCATGTCTTCCTTCACATTTTTCCCAGCGTCGGCAGCTTTTTAAAGAAAAAAAAAATATTTATGAGTTATCATATTCTCTTACCCATCATCCATCTCACTCATGCTTCAGGCAGGAACACATTGAGTGGAGGGGAGAGGGACAGTTCTCTCTTCACAGCCTATGTATTAGCCACAAATCTTTCCCAGCTAATACACTGCTCAGAGAGAAGTCTACAGTTTACAAAATGTATAAGGAGAGTCCGTCTATTTCTAAGTACTTGTGACTAGTTGATTGGTTATTGCAGATTGAGTGTAAGCAGTTTTCCTTATTTTTCCCAAAATTTTATTTTTCTGTCTGGAATCTTTAGCTGCATTATAATGTGGATTTGTGCTCCATTATGGTCACTGGGCTTTTCTCAGATATGTCTTTGCTATTTTCGAGTTCCTTCTGTCAAAATTACATATAAAGAATCCAATGGGAGAGGGAAGGTAGAGCGGGGGGAGCAAACTACTCATTATTATACATGCCTTCTACCTCATAGGACATACAAATATAGAATATCAATTTTTTTGTTTCATACTACCAAATATTCATTTGTTGTGTAGAACACACAACACTGTCATAGCAAATGTTCTCTTAATGACTGATACATCTGTATATACTCTCCAGCTGCACGGTTCATCAGTAATTATGATATATGTATGTGTGTATGTATATGTGTGTGTAGGTGACAGGCAGAGAGCTGAGGTCACAAAATATATATATATATATATATATATATATATATATATATATATATATATATACAGTCCTATGAAAAAGTTTGGGCACCCCTATTAATTTCAATCATTTTTAGTTCTAAATATTTTGGTGTTTGCAGCAGCCATTTCAGTTTGATATATCTAATAACTGATGGACACAGTAATATTTCAGGATTGAAATGAGGTTTATTGTACTAACAGAAAATGCGCAATATGCATTAAACCAAAATTTGACCGGTGCAAAAGTATGGGCACCTCAACAGAAAAGTGACATTAATATTTAGTAGATCCTCCTTTTGCAGAGATAACAGCCTCTAGTCGCTTCCTGTAGCTTTTAATCAGTTCCTGGATCCTGGATGAAGGTATTTTGGACCATTCCTCTTTACAAAACAATTCAAGTTCAGTTAAGTGTGATGGTGGCCGCGCATGGACAGCCCGCTCTCAAATGATCTGAAAACAAAGATTGTTCAACATAGTTGTTCAGGAGAAGGATACAAAAAGTTGTCTCAGAGATTTAACCTGTCAGTTTCAACTGTGAGGAACATAGTAAGGAAATGGAAGACCACAGGGACAGTTCTTGTTAAGCCCAGAAGTGGCAGGCCAAGAAAAATATCAGAAAGGCAGAGAAGAAGAATGGTGAGAACAGTCAAGGACAATCTACAGACCACCTCCAAAGAGCTGCAGCATCATCTTTCTGCAGATGGTGTCACTGTGCATCGGTCAACTATACAGCGCACTTTGCACAAGGAGAAGCTGTATGGGAGAGTGATGAGAAAGAAGCCATTTCTGCACGTACGCCACAAACAGAGCCCCCTTAGGTATGTAAAAGCACATTTGGACAAGCCTGTGGACTGTTGAACCAAAGATTGAGTTGTTTGGTCATACAAAAAGGCGTTATGCATGGCGTCCAAAAAAAACAGCATTCCAAGAAAAACACTTGCTACCCACTGTAAAATTTGGTGGAGGTTCCATCATGCTTTGGGGCTGTGTGGCCAATGCCGGCACCGGGAATCTTGTTAAAGTTGAGGGTCGCATGGATTCCACTCAGTATCAGCAGATTCTTGAGAATAATGTTCAAGAATCAGTGACGAAGTTGAAGTTACGCCGGGGATGGATATTTCAGCAAGACAATGATCCAAAACACCGCTCCAAATCCTCAGGCATTCATGCAGAGGAACAATTACAATGTTCTGGAATGGCCATCCCAGTCCCCAGACCTGAATATCATTGAGCATCTGTGGGATGATTTGAAGCGGGCTGTCCATACTCGGCGACCATCAAACTTAACTGAACTTGAATTGTTTTGTAAAGAGGAATGGTCCAAAATCCCTTCATCCAGGATCCAGGATCTGATTAAAAGCTACAGGAAGCGACTAGAGGCTGTTATCTTTGCAAAAGGAGGATCTACTAAATATTAATGTCACTTTTCTGTTGAGGTGCCCATACTTTTGCACTGGTCAAATTTTGGTTTAATGCATATTGCACATTTTCTGTTAGTACAATAAACCTCATTTCAATCCTGAAATATTACTGTGTCCATCAGTTATTAGATATATAAAACTGAAATGGCTGCTGCAAACACCAAAATATTTAGAACTAAAAATGATTAAGATTAATAGGGGTGCCCAAACTTTTTCATAGGACTGTATATATGTATGTATATGTATATTCTGTCTTGGGTAAGCCTCAGCCACAGGTGTGGGTTCCTGGGCTTGTTACTGGCCCATAAAAGGCTACATTGGCCTAGGTCTGTCTTGAAGGGCTGAGTTTTGGTGAGACCAAACTGGGACTTGGGTTTTGTTTGATCATATGGCCGGAAGTAAGCCACACGCACAGTTAGCCTTGTTCTGTATTAGCTAGGGCTTGGACCAGCAGTTTTGTTTTGCCTGAATTTAAGGCTGTACTTTATTTTGCTTATTTTTGTATCTGACCTGAAGGTTTATTTATTTTGCTGTTCTTACTAAATAAACCTGCTTGCACCAGATTTTGTGTCCCTATCTCTGACTGGTTGGGTCTGCGTATATATATATATATATATATATATATATATATATACACACACACACAACTTTAGGCTAAGACACCAAGTAGCAAAGCACCCCCACCTCCCCAAAAAAAACAAAAAAAAACAAAACCTATACAGAAAACATCAATATTTCTGCAGGTATAATTGGCATTCTGCATTATTTTTTGGAAAACGTAGATTTTCCGCTGCAGTGTGTGGATTGGATTAACCAGAATCCTATCCACTTGGCAGGTCTGCCGCGGCAAAAATGTTGTGTTTTCACAACACTAGGCTTCAACTTTAAAGGGGCTCTATCATTGGGAAACGTAATTTTTAACTAAGCACATATTTGTATATTCCTTAGAAAGGGTATTCCACACACACCTTTTGAATGTAAATTGCCTCAGTAGTTTTTGAATTAATCCATGTTTACTCATATGCTAATTAGCCTTCTCTGTGCACCTCGGAAGAGTCTGTGAGCACTGTCTGCTATTCTCTATGTGTGTGAGAGCAGAGAGATGAGTCATCAGCACAGCAGCCTCTCTACTCTCATACACATAGAGAATAGCAGAGAGGGTGCACATACACTCTTCCGGGGTGCACGGAGAAGGTTAATTAGCATATGAATAAAAATGGACTTACTCAAAAACTACTGAGGCAATTTACATACAAAAGATATGTGTGAACTAGCCTTTCTAAAGGCTATGCAAGTATGTGCTTAGCTAAAAATAACTTTTTCCAATGATACCCTTTAAGTTTTGTGTCATAGTGTGGTCAAAGCAGAAGGGGATGCTCCTACTGCAGCAGCAGGAAATAACCACAAAGAAGAAAGCAGGGCACGGCTGAGCACCTGGAACACAAGATTTCCTTATAAATTTATGAGCTTTAATAGTAATAGACAAAACTAACATACATGTAAAGAGGTAATGAATATGGAAAGGCTGGAATATTTTCTATTTGTTTTCGGTGAATTTTCTCTGTATAGCGTTCCTTCAAATGCTTTATCTGTTAATGCACTGCTGCTTAGACTTGTAGTTCATGCAGTAGGCAGTAGTTGAAAATGTATACAGTTCCACTCCTCTTAGGCTCGGTTCACATCTGCCTTGGAGGATTCTAGTCCGGATTTTTCGTACAGAAACAGCACTGACCCTATTATAGTCTACGGGCTCTGAAGGTTTCCTATGCGGATTATGTTTCTGTTCGGGGGAGGGGGGTGTCCCCAAACGGACCCCCCCCCCCGGACGCAGATGTGAATCAAGTTTTAGCCACAATTACAGAGAATAAAGGGGAGTGAGGTAGACAATTGAGAAACCCAAGTGTATTCACACGACACCTTGGTTGCACTGATGGAATATCCACTTAGCGGTCATTCCAAACGCATGCCTTAGGTGAACAGGACTACATAAAACAGGCTAAACATACATTATACAGATGGTCTTGGGTTCCAGTGACTTAATACATAAAACATATACATTTTTTTTCCATATAATACCAAAGCCATATTTTAATGGTCCCCATACATGAAAAATACTATTTTATTGTGCAAGCTAACTTCAACCAAATATTGTTAATATGCTCCAGTCAAATTAACCATTTAATGCATAGAATTGTACCATTTGTCAGCAACATGCATGCAACAGACAAAACATTTTCTTTAGTATCACAGTCAAAGTCTTGCGCTCTATATGTCTTCTATACATTTAAAGGCATTTATCATGAAGATTCATAAACCTATTTTTTTTTATCACTATAGTAAATTAAGTCAAAGTTAAATCAGTAATTTTTATGTGAAATAAAGAATCTATTTCATTCGAGATAAAAAGAGAAGGCTCTAAATCCACTCTCCATATGGCCCTTATAGCCAGTTGTTAGATGGTCTGGGCTCTGTTTCTGCATAAGCACTGTACAGCAAACTACAGTTATATGAAATTAAAGGGTCATCTGTAAAGAGGATTTCTCCTGACATATCTGTTTTAGTGCAGAAATATGTTCTCCATAATAGAACAATTCTGGCACTAGGAGTGTTACAACTACGTTCTGCAACATATTCCTATACAAATCCTACTGAATAAACTGTCAACATGGTGTTACTAAGGGGGGCCCTATACACATTCTCAAATTGTCCAAGCAGGTGTTGACACAGCTCATTGTGTAAAGGGCTGTGGAGTCGGTAGGCCAAAGCACTGACTTCAATTCCTGCTGCGACTCCTCCATAAATTGCCATGGTAAGTTAGAAGCAGTACAGATCCTCTAATTCACGAAAAAAAAAAAAAAATCTATGGATGGAATTCCCCTGAAAGTACCGTATATACTTGAGTATAAGCTGACTTATTCAGCACAGTTTTTATGCCTCTCGGCTTATACTCCAGTCAGGGTCCACAGAGCACAGAAAACTGGAAGGACCTGCATAAATTAAATGAAGGGGGAGGTCCTTTAGTGCTACTGCTCTGTGATTGGCTTGTCATGTAGGTCACGTGCCTGTGATGTCATCAAAGGTCCTGTAGCCACTAGAATGTAACATCTGCAGATAAGTCAGTGGCCAGGATTCATTGTGTCTTATAGAAGATTTCTGTCGTATGGAGGAGAGGAAGCTACAGTAAAGTGACAGTAAAACACACAGGTACATGCTGAGGTTACTATTCCTTGTAATGTCAGGCATTTGGGGTTATTAATTTAGTTTCAGTAACTCCATGTGCCTCACATTAATAACAGTTAACCCCCATCATGTCCCTCATATTAACCCCTGTGTGCCCCATATAAGGGTTACTAATATGTGAGACACATGGGGGTACTAATAAAGGACCTTAATTATGGAGATACCCAATATGTCTATATGTCCTATATATCCTAATACTCCATATGTCCCACATATCAGTAACTCTTATGTGAGGCACACGGGGTTAATGTGAGGGACATGATGGGGTTAACTGCTATTGCTATGATCCCCATGGAGTTACTAAGCTGCAATAATACACATGACCAGACTTTTTATCTGCAACGGCCCAAGGCTTATACTCAAGTCAATAAGTTTTCCCAGTTTTTATGGTAAAGTTAGGGGCCTATAGGCCTATTAGGCTTATATTTGCGTTGGCTTATACGGTAAATGTAAAACAAACTACGTATCCATTTATGCAATATTATAATTATTACCCCCACCCAACACATAGTCCATCCAAACCCTGGCCCTGACTCCACAGTCCTGCTTTGACAAAGGGTACGGTAACACCTACTTGTCAATTTTTATCTCTGTTTTATTTCTAGAGGGAATAAAAGAGGAACAGTACCAGATTGAGAAAATGGTTGTTGTCCGAGAGAAAATAGGTATATGGTAAAACATGTGTGCCAGGACTAATGACAGGTCCTCTGTAAAGGTGTTGCCTGGTGTTACAGAAGTGTCAGCTTCTCCCCCCCCAAACTGTACACAAAAATACTCCAGAATTATTAATCCATTGGCAATACAACCATTTACTAAAGCAGACATGTTCTTAGTAGCCAAAGGAAATTATAAGAAGTGCAGGGAGTTTGGTTTCCCACGATTTTCTTACAGACCTGTCAGCAGACAACAATATTCATATTGCTGACAGCCTATAGGAAACTAAAGGACATTTTAAATTTCTCTCATAAAACGTATAACATTGAAGAATCTATTTGAGGAGTGCATTTATATATTCCTGGCCTAAAATGTGCTGGGCTTGGCAGAAGGTAAGACCACAGAGCAATAAAAAAAAAAAAATTAAGCAAAAACACCATTAGATCTAAAAAGTATAAATTATATCAAGATTTTCTTCTAAATAAGTGCATATAAATATGTTTGATCTGAAATATATATTTATATAAGCTTACAGCTGTATGTAAATGATATTTAGTATTAAAGCTAATCAGTCAGCAGATTTGACCCCGCAAAACTGCTGCCAGTGCTAAACAAAGAAACAGGAAACCAGTTTAAAGAGAACCCTTCACCAGCTCTTTGCATCTGTTAATAAGCGATGCTGCAGCGATTCTGGCACAGTTGGAATTTTCTCTCTAGCCCTCACCATTCCTGAGAAATCAATACTATTATTTTCGGTGCCCGGTATGCCATTTAGATTCTGTCAAGAGGTGTTGTCAAGCAGGAGCAAACAAGGGGTGTGATTCTGAGCTCTGACACTGGATGCCCCTGATTGGAGCTCTGAGTCACACCCACTGCCTGACATCTCCTTTCTGACATTACAGAGCTCATCAGGCACCAAAACTAACTGTGCGTGTTACTCTGGAACAGTGGGCCTAGAGAGAAAGTTGTGACTGTGCTGGAATCAGTGGAGCGGCTTCTATTTAACAGTAGCTAAGAATTTGAATTGTTGGAGGTGGTGAAAGGTCCTCTTTAAACATACTTAGACAGTGGATCTTCTTAAGAGTATGACTGAGAAATAGTAGTCTTGTACTACAATGCCAAGTGTCCAGTAGGAGTTTCCTAACACTGAGTGCCCCGGAATCTCTGCAGTAAATCTTCCCTAAACCCTTCCCTTTACCCTTGAGTGACTACCTAGAATCCACACAAGAGACTACTAGAGCAGACACTCATGTACAGAGGGGAGGGTTAGGGAAGTTTGACTGCAGAGAGTCCAAGATACTTTAATGTTACTGAATAATCGTTAAGACACTTGGCATTGAGGCATGTCACAGATAAAAATTATATTCTTCTCACTCATGGCCCTACAAAGAATATCAACCTAGGTATCCTTAAACTGGTTTGCAGGTCACTTAGCGCTGTCAGCAGTTTTGAAAGTGGTCAAAACTGCTGACAGATTCCCTTTAAACCCCATATAGACAAATCAAGAAATAAATAAAGTGAGAACTTTTATACATCTCTTCTGCCAATAGGTCTCATTATCTAAAAAACAAAAACAAAACAACCCATCTCATATATATATATATATATATATATATATATATATATATATATATATATATATATATACATACACACATATAATACATCTGACACTACAATCTCTTACAGGTGATTTTGGAGTGATATTTAGATTAGGCTTTAGTAAAAATGATGCATAAATTCTGCAAAAATAACCGCCACCCACCTCATCCATGTACATACACACAGTCCTATATCTGGCAGTACGAGCACCAACACTTGTCAAGTGTTTACATGGTCAGTGAATGAAGAACCATTGTATACAACAGGATTTTTTTTTTTTTTTGTTACTTGCCGTCAAGCACACTTGGCGGTCAGGCATAGAAAAGTCACCAGATACCACACAGTTGTTCACATACATTTACTGTAATATACAGTAGCAATACATTCTGTCCTGCTGGAACTTGTGTCACTAAAAATGGACAGAGCCAGCAGAAATAAATTAGTCATCTTCAAGCCTCAACTTTCTTGTATGGCTCAGATCTCTACAGACAAATGCAAGGGATATTCTCGTACAGTATGTTCCATTGAGTTGCCATCCATTTTTTTGGAAGTATAAACCCAAAACTAAGAATAATGTGAGTGTAATACCAGCTAATCAAAGATGACTAGGTTATTTTACATCAGTCCAATTATTGTTATAAAAAGCAAAAAACAAAAACAAAAATCGGAACAAAACGAATTCTAGGTACGTGAATCAGCAGTTAAGTTTTCTTCGTCCTCTGAGGTAATGAAGATTAAGCTCACAACAGTGATTTGATACAATATTTACCCTGAGAATACAGAGGAAACATTGATACAAGACATGACGCTGCCGATATCTATGTGCTCTTGCCGATGCAGCTTCTTGTCTTATACTTGGTCCTTTTAGTATAAATGTTATCAAGTTGATCATGCCACTATTAAATACTGATGATAGAACAAACCAAAGAGGCTTGTAGAGAAAAGGCAGGCTGCTATCCACCAGGTAAGAAAGGATAAAAGTCCCCGGAAGAGAAGAGGGGTGAAAATGTTCTTTAACCCCCCAAGTGCCATTGTAATTTGTGTAACGGTTGCCTTCATTTTTTCTTCCGGACATGGCACTTCAGAGAAAGCCGGGCTCGTTCCTTCTACTGCGTCTGAAGCATTTGGTTCGTAGATGCCCCAAGAATGATTACCTAAAATTTTAGGGAAAAAAAAAAAGAAAAAGATTGAAATACAAAAAAAAACCATTTACGTGCTTGGTGCATTTACTGTTGTACACATATTCAAGTATCATATTCATGCCTACCTAATGTCTTCAAAAGCAGGGTTGTATGCAGGAGCATAACCATAGGTGCAACGTATTGAAGGGCAATAACACAAAGGTAGTAAAACACTCGAGCCACCTAAAAGAAAGGGAGAATCCATCAGTGTGCTGCGAGTATGAACAATCGACATAGCATACTCTCCACACTAATAAAGCACTCGTTTCAGAAAGAATAAAAGCAGCAAGACATTCTGAACCATATCAGGACAAAACAAGAAATATTTCTGCAGTAAAAATGGACAAGCATGGTGTGTGTAATGCTAAGGGCTCGTTCGCATCTGCGCACGGGAGTCCGTTTTGCAGGTTCCCGTTTCCTGCACAAAACTGAGCAGGAAACTGAAAGCTGTAGGACTCTTTCATACCCATTCATTTGAATGTGTTTGAAAGGTGTCCGGCCGTGAGCGCCAGTGAGAATTTTATGCTCTCCGTGGCGAAACCGGTTTTTTAAACGGACACAGAGTCGGACATGCAGTACTCTGTGTCCCGTTTAAAAAAAGCGGTTTCGCCGCGGAGAGCATAAAACGTTCACCGGCGCTCACGGCTGGACTCTGCATGACAGGTTTCCGTCTTCTGCATGCAGAAGATGGAAACCTGAGAACGGAGTGCTGAAAGCTAGTGTGAACCCAGCATAAAAGAGTCAGTATTATATGAATGAAAAAAACTCTTACACTGGTATTCCATTCCTTCACTGACTGACCGGTCCCAGCCGGTTTCAATCTTTGCTGGAAGTGGTCAACCACTGGCCTCGGAGATGACTTGTACACCTATGGCAACTGACTAATCCGGCTCCAGCAGTCATGTGTCATTGTGTACAGGTCATGGTAAATTTTATGTGTATCACAAAAACTGCTGATACATCATAACCTGTATGGCCAACACTGTCATAGGGTTAAAAAGAATAAGGGCCCTTAAAACAAGGCCTACTGAGATGAGAGGGCCTAACCAACACCCTACAATATTTCTTTTTCGAAGAAGCTTCAAAAGATCAGTTTTAATAAAACCTCACTCTTCTCAAGGTCAGTTTTTCATAGGAGAGAAGTACAAGTAAATATAAGAAACTTTATAACATTGCTAATTAAAGCAAAATGCTTCTTTCTCCACTGAAAGAGTCTGGAGGGAGGGAGAAGAAAGAGGTTTATCATTAATGCATTCCTGATATGGACAAGTTAATTCTAACAAAAGATATGGAGAGGGGGAGAAGAAGGCTGCAGGAGGGAAGAGACAGACACTGTGAGACTGCCCGAAGGAAGGCGCAGGAAGCCTGATAAACGGAGAACAAAGCATTTTTCTTTAATAAAATATATTACAAATTATCATCATTATCGTCCTGCATAATGAGTCGAAAATAATACACAACAAGATCACTTTAGGTAGATTTACCATTTTCTGTAGTTCCATGGTGCTTATCCTCCCAGCTTCCTTCTTCATTTGATCCACACATTTCTGAGCCAGATTTAGGTACGCCTGGAGATGGTACCTCATCATCATTAACCGTAAGCCACACAGGAATATGATGATCCAAAGTCGCACTGTGTCAAAGGTATCCTCGGTCATTCTGCCACCATAAAAAAAAAGGAAAAAACCTTTTAAAGATTTGCCAGATACGTCTTATAGGAGAGATCTTTGCCTATTGTGAGAATAAGAATCCAGTGTCTTATGCTATGTTTTTGATATGGCTGTAAAGAGCAGAAGTTTCCGTTATACTCTACACAAAGTTATGAGCATAGCTAATGACAATGTGGTGAACCTAACATTTTTTTAATCATGTTTCTACATTTTTAACATCTTCTACAAGTGCTCCTGAAAGACCTCCCTTAAAGGAGTGGTTATCTTGCTTCCAAAAGTTATTTGCAAATACATCAAAAGCAGTGTAACATACTCTGTTCCCTTGTGCAGCCTTTGCTTGACTTTATTTTACTTGTTGCTCCTTGTATTGCTGCTACTTATGTGCAGTGATTCTGTGGACAAACTACATTTCCCATGATTCATCTGTCTGCTCTCACGCTTTGGGTTTGCTGCTCATAGGAGGACAGGGGGGGGGTGTACCATGTGACCTCGGAGGTGGGAGTGATTTATCACCAGTGATTTCATTGCAAGGGAGAGTAGAGAAGGGAAGGGGTACATAGAGAGTGAGATCAGGCAGATGAATCACGGGAAATGTAGTTTGTCCCCAGATTTACTGCACATAAATAACAGTGATACAAGCAGCAGCAAATAAAATGAAGCCAAGCAAAGGCTGTACAAAGGAAAGAGGTTATTTAGCACTGCCATGGATATATTTGCGGATAATTTTTGGAAGCTGGATACCTTCTTTAATGAACTTTGTTCTTTGGGATAACTCTACCTTATTTCCTAACACTAGTTCAGTGTTTTATCTATGAAAAGGATGGAGAGTAGGTAAAAATGGATGTTTGCATGAGGCCTCACATAGTATTTTTAGTTTAAGAGCAGGCAATGCACTATATATTCAATATACACTTACAAAGGTACACTTTCCTTCCCCAGTGGTGGATTCAGAATGTAATCCTTGGTTATAGGTTTCACCCACAGCAGCACCATCAACAAAGGTGATAAAAAATTAATATGCAGCAAAAACCTACGAGTTAAACAAGTAAATAATGTAAAGATCAAAATACAAGTTATAATAATTATCATAGTTCAAAGACAAAGCCTAAAACAGCAGAGGTAAAGCTTCCCCAGAATATCTATATAGAGATATTCTATATGTAGAATGTAAAAAAACTAAGCAGAAAATATGTCATGAGCAAAAGTTTGTGCACCTTGTGCAGTGGAATCAAGCTGAAAACTAAATGGAGAGATTGCTGCTTATATGCTAGGATTCTGTAATTCCCACAGACTTGAATGCAGCAATGCAATATATATCCAGCTCTTTAACTTAGTCTGTGGTTGCATGTGGGCAGTGAACTAGCAGAATGGGCCTTGTAGTAGGTAGGGACCTCACAACTATAGCATTACCGATGGATATGCCAAAAATGTCAGATGTGAATATGCCACAATAAAAGGGATTCTTTTTTTTAATCGGAAAGAACAAAGAATACTCTGATTTTCAGAACTGCTTGGAAATTGGTTAGGTAGAAAAGGAACAACATTAGGCTGCCTTGGCATCGCTTACATAAACAATCTACAAGACACAAGTCACGGTATGGTCTATCCACAAGATAGGGGAAAAGTTTCAGACTGTTGGTTGTTTCACCACTGGGACCATTGCCAATGTGAGTATGGGGGACCAATGTCCTTTGTCTGAAATTTATGGATCTGCGGTTGCTCATATCTGCTGCCACACCATATATTGACTATAGAAAATCCACCACAATCGGCACTAGGTCACCTTTGACAGAGTGGGGTCACGGGACCCCTAGTGCATTTTAACATCACAACTGGAAAACTCATCCTCAGACTGATACATGACCCTAATAAAATCCTTACTGTGTCGCAGTTTCTCTTGTTTGATTTAGAGCATCAAGGTGCATCTGTGCCAAACGAAGGCCCGGGAATGTTAGGAAGGCTCCAATGAGAGAGCACAATACTGCCAGGAATAATTTAAAGGTAAGCTTGGACACGGGACCTCTGCAGGAGAGAAAGAAAATCATTACACAGTTATTACTGTAAGTTAATGTGCAACACATTACTAAATACTACTACAAGGAAAAAAGGTTAGCTTCTTAAAGAGGACATGACACTTGTCTGTTTCAGTAAATACTCGTATTCCTCAGGAAACACCAAATCTGAGAGTCTTATGTTGTCAATTTATAGATAAAACGTATAGGATGAATAACAGAAGAACAGTACAATGCAGAGTACTAAGAAAAGCTGCTCAAAAATTGATATTTTATGAAGAATATAATTAATAAATAAAAGACATGTCCAGAGAAATTACTGGTTCTCCTTAAAAGTGGTTCTTCAGCACTTCAACATTAATGGCCTGCCTTGAGGATGCAGAGTAGAGGGTCACCTGCTGGGAGTGCCATGAGAGAACAGTGCATCATTCCCTCAATATTCTTCCAAAGAGATTGAGTGTATATTGCAGCAGTCTAGCTCATTAAAGTTGTTATGGACAGTACTGTCAGGAGGAGCGTTCCTCATAGCATATCTAGACTGTCAGGAATGCCCTTCTGACAGTGGGCAAAGATCTGGTAATGGCATCGATATCTTCAGCCCTGGGGCACATAACAAGAAAGCCGACAGTGAGCTGGATTCAGTGCACTGTCAGCTTTCTAGTGGTATATAAAAGCGTATGTGCCTGAGGAAACTTATTCCATATTCATAGGTTAGTGAATAAGTGTCAGATCACTGGGAGGTCTGGCCGCTGCAGCAACAAGGTGAACAGAAGACTGAAAGTCCCCCATACCTCCTCCATTTGAACGAAGCACCTGAGTCCTTCTATGAATAGTGCTACTACATGCACAGCTACAAGGCTGCTTGGACTATAATCTCCAGCAGCCACATTGCAGTACGTGGAGAAATGGCACTTCATTCATAGGAGGGAGACATGGGGGATTTTCAATTTCCTGTCATCATCCCTGAGGAACTTGGGAATCAGACACTTATCCCCTATTAGTGTATAGGAAATAAGGGTCCTAAATAAGACCAGCTCTAATTGTGATAGGAGTATGTGTGCCCCATTTAAAAAGTGTATGTGCAACAGCCACTGTAATTGTATCCCACAGGAAGGTCTCGTAGCTTCCTACAATGGTGTTTGACAATGGTTTTGACCAAGAGTTAAATGTCTGGGATCAGAGTTATCTCCTTCACTGACCATTAAAGCAGCAACCGCTGTCTGTCACCGCCAGGCTCTTGCTACAATTACGTGGGCACAGCTCCTGTCCTTGTACTATCACAAAATGATATACATGAATCGCACCTCTTGCTGATGATGTATATATATGTTAAGGAGTTAAAAATTACTGTACCTTAAATAGCTAAAAACCATTCCCAACAAAGATAAGCCACTCACAAGTGTCCAGAGTGTCATGTTTCCGTCCAAAATCTTTTCCCCTTCTTTTTTTTTTTTTTTTAAAGTGATATATTTCACTATTTGGTTTTTGTTTTTTTTTATGTAGATTGTGAGCCCCACATAGAGAAAAGCTCACAATGTACATTTTTTCCCATCAGTATGTCTTTTTTGGAATATGGGATGGAAATCCATGCAAACACGGGGAGAACATACAAACTCCTTGCAGATGGTTTTATGCCCTTGGCGGGATTTGAACACCAGGACTCCAGCGCTGCAAGGCTGCAGTGCTAACCACTGAGCCACCGTGTGGCCCCGTCTTTTCCCCTTCTATATCAAACAGTGTTAGTAAACCGCACCTCCGATTCTAAGACATCCTTTTATAAATAAATAGTATATGTGAATATAAGAAACTTTGTGATATATTAAAGAGATCTGCTTCCTTTTCCACTTATTAGGCTACTCTCCTCCTCCTGATCCACCCGTTTACATTGGATATGGCTGCAGATTCAATCTCATACACAGAACTCAATGGAGAGGGGAGGGAGATGAGAAGGTTGTTGATTTATTGCCTCATTCACTGCACTGGTAGCCTGTTATCTCTAGTAGAGCAGTCCTAAAAGAGCTTCCTGACTCACAGAATAGCAGAAGCAGCAGTTCTCAGTGCGTTCTGCAGGCTCCTTCTCCCCTTTCTCCATAGGCTAATATGTAACTCAGCTTCATAATTGAAAAGGAAACATATCTTAAAAATAATACCGTATAGATTACAAAGTTTCACATATTGACATGTACTATTCAACTAGAGGTTTTATAATTGGAGGAATGCTTTAAATAAATCACATGGCCTGGAAGAAGTAGAACAATGTCTGAACAGTCCTTTCCATACTGGAAATACTTACTGAGATTCCAAGCCTTGTTTCTGAAGAAATTGTACAGCACTCTCCGAAAAATTAGTGAAGCCTAAGACAAAAACACATTTCAGTAAATGAAACATAGATGTATTCCTTCCACAAATGTATGACTACATGGACAACTAGGTGTAATCAGTTTTTGTAAGGCCTCCTGAATACGGTGAATATAGACTGGAAAATCCAGTCCATACATTGAGCGGTTTTTCTGGCCTAAACCTAGCCAGGAGTCCATTAGTGACTATGAAGTACAGGAAAAAGGAGCCATGAGAAGGCAGGGACACCTAACATCATATATCACTAGGATTAAAAGAGTTACAGTCTCTGGATACATTCAAGTCCTGGAAACGTAGTCGCTATATTGGCCAGATTCATATTTGTCCATGCGAATGGAGCCCTTAGATCTCTCACCCAGGAAAGGGGGATACAGGGGGTCACCTGCACTAAATTTTCATGACTTGAGTAGAAACACTTAAAATACAGGGAAACCTCTCCAAAATATCACCTCTTTGACACGATCACCCTCCTAATCCAGGTCCCATTTTCTGTGACCGATTTTCAGGTTCCCATATTAAACCATCTTCATTGAGAAGACCGCTCTCCATTTTTCGGTGGTCTTCACAAAGAGGTTTCACTGTATTCAGTATGGCGGCAGTGTTGTGTTGGGGTTGGCTCACCCTGGGTGCAGTTACCATATGGCAGCCATTAATTGCTGCCACCATCGATACATAGACATATCACAATATATCCCATCACTGCTGCCTAGATAGCAATAATGCCAGTCAATGACTGAGTTGGTAGTAGGGGATATTGTCAATCCTTAGGGAGAGACCACCATTTAAGTGTGTGGAGTCTTATTAAGCCACAGACGCTCCACTGTGCAAAGGAACATGGGAAGAATATGCAAATCTGTCTTCCATGATGTAATTAGGATGCCAGTGCCTCAGTCATGCAGCCCAATAGAGGGTGATCCCTTTAACATCATGCCCGACCTTCCCAGAGGCCTTTGCTACAATGACGTGGGATTTTACCAAGTACAGTCTCTCAGCTGAGGCTAGCTGTTTTGGGCTATTGGGCTGCATGACTGAGGCTCTGGATCTTTCCAATTACATCATGGAAGACAGATTTGCATATTCTTCCCATGTTACTTTGCACAGTGGAGCACAAAATGGCTTTATAAGACTCCACACACCTACTTGGTGGTCTCTCCCTAAGGAGTGACGATATCCCCTTAACCCTGTCTAGAAGCCTCTCACCTCTGCCAAGTCAGTATTCTCTGCGCCGGGCTGAAGAGATCCAATCAGATCGAAACAGCTGTCCTCGGCTGAGAGACTGTACTTGGTAAAATCCCACATCATTGCAGCAAAGGCCTCTGGAAAGGTCGGGCATGATGTTAAAGGGAGCACCCTCTATTGGGCTGCATGACTGAGGCACTGTCTTCCTAATTACATCATGGAAGACAGATCTGCGTATTCTTCCCATGAGTTGGCAGCAGTATATGTAAATCGGAACAGAGTTATTTATTCCATTTACACATGAAGCACTCCTTTGCAATTTATGCCAATTTCTCACCTGTCTCAAGTCCAAACTCCAAGTAGTTTTCAGTCACAATAAGGATTGCCATGGCTTTAACGAAGAAAAAGAATCCAAATGTGACGCAGACAGATCTCTCACCACCGTCTTCAACTTTAAAGTAATGGGTTGTTAGAGAGAACAGTACTTTGCTGGACAAGAACAGTCAAGGAAAGCTAGGATATTATACGGCAGCTTAGTGGTCACCATATGTCGAGAAGTGCAACTTTCTATAGAAATAACTTCATCATGTGTTTATTCAGATATAAACAGGAGACCTGGACTGACTGATGTGCAAAGTTATAGTTACAAAGCCTAAGGACATGGGGTAGGTTCCGTGCAATAATGTTTTACATTATACATAAATCAAGAAGTTGGACCGAGGTAGCATGCGGTCATATATCCAAAGGTTCTGCTCGATTGGGGTCTACCTGATACTGAGAACAGGAAGCCAAATGAAGCAGCAGGTTGCACAGGTCTATTGCCCCTACATCATTGAATGCTGTCCTCTGCCAATAGAGATGAACGGAGCAATATGCCTGCAGATCTGCAGATCCATTCATACAAGGAAAATAGACCTTCATTTCTGGGATCAGTGAGGAATTCCTGTGGACAGGTGATAACTTGCCATCTTGATCAAAGATCTTTAAATATTATACAAAAAAAAAAAAAAAAAAAGAAGAAGAAGAAGAATTTACCCCAACAGTATATTTTGGTAAACTATTGTCATCCAAAGTGGCCAAAAAAAGTCACTTAAGCCAACTGAAGTCTAGAGTGTACGGCCAGTGCTCTGCTCACATCTGCATTATTAAAAATGGCAGGGAAAACAGTGAAAAATTGATAATTGATAAATGTAAAGGATACATGGCAAATGCCAGAACAAGCATGCACCACACTATGCTGATATTCATCTCCTGGGACGGATCCACTAAACTGTAATAAGCTTCGGTTATCAGATACACGACTGTAGCAGCAACAGTGAAGTCTACAAGCCACTGATATTCAGGGAAATAATGGAGTGCTGGAAGAAAAGAAACTCTTTACAATCACTGAATATATACAAGATGTATGTTGTACTTGTAAAGAAAGTAAAGAAATTGATGTCTTACCTAAAGTATCAACTTCTGTAACAGTCTTTGTTTCCAAATGAAGGTCAATGTCTTTGGGAATGGTAAGAGGTTTATTCTCGATATGGCCATTGTATTTTCTGCAATAGGAAAAAAACGGAGACAAATAAGGTCACAAACAGAGACACCTGGCCGATACATTCTCCTTCAGACGTAAGAGAAGTATTTGAACGTGGCAGCGGTTTATTGTACTCTGGTCTACTGAAATGTTATGACAACTGTGTATGTTAATGTAGGACTCAGGGCCACATCATTGTTTTGGGCAGGTTAAGTGAGACCTACAATGGCCCTCACATTATGCTGTCACTTGCTAGGCTGCACAGTTAACAGTTAATAAATAAGTTATTCATTGGTATAGAGAAATCACTACTTATACAAAGGTCTCTTGACAATCCATAAGAATGTACAGGGGTGTCATCATGTGGATTTTTCTTGTACCAAATACTGGATTTCCAGCGTACTATAGGAAGTGGGTACAACCTACACAGAGCAGAAATTGCCAGAAAATGTATTTATTTATCAGACAATAAGACATTACCTATCTTTTTTGCTCTTTCCTTTAATTTGTTGCTTTCCAGCAAGTGTTCGTAACTCGTCTTCTGTAGGATGCTGGTACCAATATAAGCTGTGTAATAGAACCATAGCCAAAATATTAGGAAAACTGTTCAGTATATGTGCTATCAGACAACTTTAGAAAGACTGGTCAACCATCTAATCTGTGTTAGTCGAACTGTTGGAAACAACATCGCAGATCTTTAGTTCTGATATTCGCTACTCTGCTATTAGAACTATTAGGCTGTGTTTTATTCCCCTTTCTATTGAAGGGGTCTGGCCACCTTCAAAAGGGGGTTTCCACTTTGTAACATTGATAGACTGTCGTTAAGACAGGACATAAACATTAGATTTGTAAGGGTCCAACACTCAGGACCCATGCAGATCAGCTGTTCTGTGATAGCACAACTCCTAGTAATGCTTATATGTTGGGGGCCGTTCCCTTGTATCACTTAGTGGTAACCTTGGCTTCTACAATGCTGCTCCACTGAAGTCTAAGGGGCAACGTTGAGGCACCTAAAGCCACTGCTACACTTTGCACTACGACTACATGTAAAAATTACCGGGGCACCACACTTTACCAGAGTAGCTGATCTGCTGGGGCCCTGGATGTTGGACAAAAAGATTTAAATATTGATGGTCTATGACTTGGTAAGCCCATCAATATCCTAAGGCTTTTCCTAAGGACAGTCCATTAATATTAATAAGTAGATAACACCATTTAAGTATTACAGTATGTAAGAACTTCTTAGGTATGTGGACAAGTAATAGTCACATGTTAACATTACCTGCCATTGCAAAGGAGCCAGCGAGCCAAAGAGTAGTGCGGTATGATCTTCTGTAGGACACTGGCCATCACCATAGTGACAACCAGCTGCACGCCTATCACACCCTGCAGAGAAGAATGCTCACATATGAGATGACAGCACAGATATACAACAAGGTTCTAACTTTCACTTGTGTAAAAACAGCTTTGAACGGTGTTAGCCAGTGGATGTGAAATTTTTTTTTTTTAGATAAGTTTTCAGTAGTTGATACCTTTATTAATGGCGAACTTAAAAAATGATGACATATTGCGAGCTTTCGGGAACTGCTAGAATGGTCCCTTCATCGGGCTGGTATAACACAATATCTGAAGGCAGGCATATTTATACAGGAATGACGTTTTACAATAACTAGACACCACGTGACTGATCAAAGGAACCATAAACCCTGAGAACTCTCCTGTGAACTCATATATATGGGGTTTTTTTTAACTGTTTATTTGCATATTCAGCTTTCCATCTATTTTGTATCTAACACTCTATTCGTGTATAAATATGCCTGCCTTCAGATATTGTGTTATACCAGCCAGATGAAGGGACCATTCTAGCAGTTCCCGAAAGCTCGCAATTTGTAACCATTTTTAAGGTAGCCATTAATAAAGGTATCAACTACTGAAGACTTCTCTCAAAAAATTTTTTTTTTTTTGTGTAAAAACATTAATACTCTGTAAGGGCTCGTTCACATCTGCGGCCCGGCACTCCGTACTTAGGTTTCCGTTTCCTTCCTAAAACACAGGCAGGAGACGGAAACCTGCAGGAGTCTCTCTCACCCGTTCATTTGAATGGGTGAGAGAGATGTCCGGCCGTGTGCGGCGGTGAGCGTTTTATGCTCTCCGCCGCGAAACCGGGTTTTATAATCCGGACACAGGGTCAGACATGCACTACTCTGTGTCCGGATAAAAAAATCCGGTTTCGCGGCGGTGAGCCTAAAACGCTCACCGCCGCGCACGGCCGGACCCGGTCTATGGTTTCCGTCCTCTGCCATGCAGAAGACGGAAACCATAGTACGGAGACCCTGAACGCAGGTGTGAACCCAGCGTAACAAGTGAACATGCAGCATGCTGTAGGAGAGTTGAAGCTGAGATAGATAACAATGTCCCATACACACATGCGGTGTGTAAGGGGCCAAAGTACCGAATGTGGTCCCAGACTGTTAGGGAGCCATTCAATACCCGGCTGTGTGACACACTGATCCCTGTTCAGTCACTGCATCAAATAATAGCGTTAAAGAGCAAGTAAGCATCAGATAAGAGCACCGAAGCATTATTTTCTGCAGTGTGAATGTAGGTTCCGATTTAAACCTGTACACACTGCAATGAGATTCCTTAGTAGTTAATAGTGATTCTATAATAGTAATAGTACAGATTCTCTGCAGTCCTACAATACTTAACATACGTTCTACAGCAGAATTCAAGTTGCTGTAAATGACGGCCTGTACTCTGCAGAAACTCTAAGGCAACTGTGGGGACCTCCAGCCGAACCCCCCTCCCCCAGCCCCATTTGGTGGTGGTGGGGGGGGGGGGGGGGGGCTGCATTTGGTGGTCTAATTCCACAGGCCTGAAAAGTAAACTCTAAATCCTACCAGCTATGTACATAGAATGTGCTATAATTGTCTGAGCAGAGGGACATGTGCAATCATGAAATAATAGAAAAATATTGTTCCCATATGGTCACTGCTCTAAAGCCAGGACAAACTGGAGATAGACAGCACTATGCCCTATCCCTAAATAGATTTACTTCACTAATATCCACATATTCAGTATTGCAATTTCTGATTCCCACAGAAACTTTTTCTAGAGCTACGTCCTTGCGAAAACCTATCCATACACATTATATCTACAGTGGCGGCCAAAAAGACCCGCACCATTTCACAAAATGTAATGACTGTCTTTTTCCATTTCTATCCTTTTCTCTCCCGGATGACGAGTATTTGGCAATTTTGTACATTTTTCAGTCGATTTCGTAGTAGGAAGTATACATATCATCTGCAAGGATTCAATTTATACGCGTCACATACATTTGACAAAATCCACTGGTGGTGCATTTTTTTTGGCCGCCACTGTAGTTTGGCTGAACTGGCAGACCATCCAATGTATATGTGGCCCACCCATCTCTCCCCCCAGTGGCCTATGTTAGGGGACAGAAAGCAGGTCTGCTCTTTATTATGCTTTGGGAGATAGGTTATACCCAGAGGTGACTGGCTGCAGTTTTCTCCTGTGCTCTAATGTCATTACTGGGAACATATACAAAAATGAGGATGCATGTATATTGGGGTAGGGGACATTGGGAAAGAGATCTGTAAACAGCATATATTTCCATGTGAATTTTACCCTACTTTTTCAGCTGCACCATTGCTGGAACCTTTAAAGTGACCCCAAAACAGGGCAGGTCTGGTTTATACAAATCCAACAATTTCACCATGGTGGCCAAAAATCGCAACAAATATATACATATAAACAGTGAAAAACTCCACATCTGACAGGCCTAATAAACAAAGCATGCACATAGAATTTTTTTTTCATTATACATTTGTCCCCCTTGCTAAATGTACCTTTATTGTCAAGATAAACATAGTCACAGCAGAAAATATAACAGTCTCCAATGTGATCAATAATCCTAATAACTATAATAGAAACCCTTGTACAGCTTGCAGAGTATAGCCTGCTGTATAAAGCCAGGGGTTCAGGTGTTATAATGAGTTGCGCTTTTCTCAGATATTACATGCTGTCAATGGTAAGAGTACATTTCTGTCTACTACCCAACAATGAAACATCTTAGGAGCGTGTCCCCTGCCGTAATGCACACATGCAAATAAAGACTGATGAAGGACGAGATTACTTGTATCAACACAAGGCCTGGCCGCTTACTGAAGTTTATCAGTCACACACACAAGAAGGAAGGTGGCATGGTGGAGGTCAGGGAGAACGCTTTCCTTATCCATAGTCTTGTTTTTCTTTGCTACCAATCTGACTTTCTTTTTATACTGCCCTATGCTCTTGTTCATTCTGTATTACATACTATTACACAATGAATTAGCTATTACATAATATTAATACTATTACACAATGAATTATTACATACTATGAATTAGCAGCTATAAATCGGATGGAAGACCCTGTGGAGTATTTTATTTCCTTTTGTTTCTATTGTTAAGCATGGACAAGACTCAAGACCTGATTCAGCTGGAGTATTCCTGTGCACATGTGCCTCTTACCATCCCCCCAGGAGCTAAGGACAGCATGGACACCACACGGCATGGAGGAGAAACCTACATGGATGTGTGGACTTCTTCTTTCAAGGAGATGATTTTTGGTGTCTATTGCTGATGTGTGAAGATGCCTACAGCTGACTGGTATTTCTTTCTTTTACTGTGGACACGTGGGACTCTGTTACAGCCTGGGAACCTACCATCACCCACCTACCCATGTGTTTATGGAAGCTTGGCAAGAGAGCAGCACCCTGTCTACCTGGATGGCTTCAGACTTCTTGGGCAGTAGAACACAGTGGTAAGAAGAAAGGAGGAGGAGGGCTTGTGATGAAGGACATTTGGGGCATTTTTTGTGGTTAATGGACAATAGAGCTGATACAAGATACCGAACAATCAGCTGTGAGCATGAGATCTCACTACCTACCAAAGACCTACCACATGTTATCATGATGCATATGCTGCATATGTCCCCCACCGCTGCAAAAAAAATGTTTTTGGCCTGTTATATCTACATGCTGTGACCTCCTCCTCATGTCCTCGAACCACATTCGGCTGTATTATTACCATCACTCCGCACAGAGAACTAAATGATCCTGCAGTGTCTTTTCTTTCTTTCTTTTTAGTTGCTATGATTCCTAGGATTTCTCTATCTGCCATGAGCTTGTATGTGTTTTCTCTCTTGTTATATACTACTGTACCATCCATGAAACTGTATCACTCAAATCTCCCCATTGTGGGACTATTAAAGTATTATCTTATTATACTCCTTACTGTAGACCACTTTATAATCCTACACAGGCCTTGCATAGTGACTATCCGCCCACTCATATGGGGAAGATGAGACTCCTGTCCATGAGATCAGTGAGGGTCCCAGCAGTCAGAACCCCACTGATCAGTTTGGTTGGTTGTTGGTAATCGCACCTTTTCTGAGGACATACAAATCCCTGGCCCATATTTCCTAATACTTACAATGTGTAGACTTATCATCCAGCCAGATTCATCAGTGACTTCTCATTTCTAGATTGTCTAGTCTAAGTTAATATACCACTTACTAGCTGGCTTTGAGACGGAATTTTAAGCAAAAATTCTAGCGTAATTTCTTGTATCTAAATCATGCCCTCTTTCCCATAAAGCTGCACCTACCTGTTGAGTAAGACGGATAATTTTGACCACCAAAACCACCACTGGATACACAATGCTTTTGTTTATTTGGGTGGGTTTCTTTGCCGCAATTAATCACAATTAATTTAATGTTTTACCTTGTTATGATTAATGAATGAGTATATTAGGACATGATATGTCATTGAATTTTGGTCACCAGCAATCCTGACAGCATACAGTTAGTAACATATCCTTTAGCCAATGGTAGTAAGATGCTAGGTTCACAATAGCGTCCGGGTCTCTGCTGTTTGGGTCCGCATGGAGACCCGAAAGAAGTAGAGCCTGCCCATTAGCCTATCCCTATTCTACGATACTATTCTATGAAGCTCGATAACTGATATCTGATGAAGGGTTTATACCCAAAACGTTGCACTGATTATTAATATGTGGCACTGGATACTTCGGTTTCATCATCCACCGCATATCTAAGAAGAATACCCAAAACTGATGTACTGTTCTACCCTCAGGTTCAGTTTGAACAAATGCCAGGCAGAGGCAAGTTCATTGGACAATCCCTTTAAGTGATATGTAAATCCAGGCATGCAGTACATTCCTATAGGTTGAATTGTTAGTGCTGTGTGATATTGTCTGTACATCTAGCCTCTGATCTCCGCAGACAATACTGTATGGCAGATATTTAACAGTAAATAATAGAAAGTGGAAACTTGACTGTCCAGACATCACATTCTCAGGACTGAACGACCATCAGGAAGGGCCGCATTCTATGTAGACGTGGCCATTTTATTCATACGCAGCTCCATGTGACAATGGCAGCTCCACATACCGAATGACCTGTTCTACCACTTCTCCTCTCATTCATAAAAAGTGTTATCAGTGTGAAGTGCAAATTTTAAGTAACTATTTAGACACCAACTTATTGCTCTTCAGGCTGGATATCGGATGCAGTCACTAAACTCTCGGCTTCATCTGTGCATTAAGGGTTAACAAACTCCGCCTACATCCAGGTATTTGGAGTTAGAAAACGCTCCTGTTAAGATCTTGCGCATTAGATGAAGCAGACTAGATGAATCTCGCCAGGGCCGGCCAACTAGTGGTCGCACTACATTTTTCTGACAGACTAAAATGACTCCTTTTAGCATTTTTGAGGAATATTTTTAGCCAAGGAGGAATGCAAGTAAACAAGCAATCATATATATGATAAAGGAATAGATTTGTCACGAGTATGGGGCAAATAAAACTACATTCATTCTCATGGCCCTTCCAGATCAGCTACAACATCTAAGCAGGGATGCAAAAGACCCCAGTTCTTGTGATCGGTGGGATCCCAGTGGTTGGAGCAAGATACCATACACCCACTGACCAAACATTACCTATCCTGTGGCAGACATATTTATTTGTTCCATATAAAAATATTAATGGTAAATTGATATGATATGTAACAAAGTAAGGTCTCATTCAGACTAGCATCAGATTTGCGATTTACCTCATACAAATCTTAAAGAGGATCCTCCTGTTTTTTGAGCTAGGGTATGTCATATACCATTGTAAGGCCCCATGTTGCAGAAACGCAGCTTTTTTTGCACAGATTTTGTTGCGGTTTTTCGAGCCAAAGCCAAGAATGGCTATGAAAGGAATTGGAAATATGTAAGAAATATTTATACTTTTAGCTTTTGTTCATTCCACTCCTGGCTTTGGCTCAAAAAAGCACAGCAAAATCTGCAACAAAAAAGCTGCATTTCTGCAACGTGGGGCCTTAGGCTCGCTGTGTACTGCATTCAGTGCACCTCCAGCTTTGCCAGTATCTTCCCCAGTTGCAGAAATATTGGTTCTGTTCATTTCAGTTACTGACATTACTACACTGTCTGGGGCTAAGGCTCCACTGTTTAGACTAATGCCCCACGTAGCAGATTGCAGCAAAAAAAGCGATGTGCGAAATTGCGTTTTTTCATAGAAAGTCCGTAGAGGTTTTTTGGTTCTATTATACCAATAGGAAAACTGAGTTTCCTTAGGTATAATTGACATGCTGCGATTTCCAAAATTGTGACGTTTTGGAAATTGCATCATGTCCGCAGCACGCATCTTTCCACAAGGTGTGGATAGGAATCGCCAGAATGACCCTCTGAAGGTACACTTCTACAGTGTTGTACCATGAACGGGCCAACCACTGGGATCCCCACCAATCACATTAACTAGGGTGTTTTGCACCCCAGTTTAAATGGAACAACAGCTCTGAAATGAAAGCCTCTTCTTCATTCAATTCAAAGGAAACTTTATAGATAGTTGAGCGCTGTACTTCAGCTATCTATAATGGCTTCCATTGAAATCAATGAATCGGGTGCATTTCTAACCTGTTACTCAACTCAAACTGGAGCACAAAACATCCCAATTCTAGTGACTGGGAGGGGTCCCAGCGGTTGGAGCCACCACTAATCAGCAAGTCACCCTTTATGCTGTGGATAGAGGGTAATTTTGTATTAATGGAATACCTATTTAAGAATCTTAATTTTGTATTGTAATATGAGCCAGAGTGCATACAACAATCCGAGTCCTAAAAGTTCGTTCTGACAGTTTTTCCTGTTTTTTTTTAACCAAACTGCCCCCATTAGTAAACTGTAGGCTCAGTTTCCTTAAGCCATAGGGAAATGCAAAGAAATTATCATCACTGGTCAAACTTAGGATACGTTCACACACAAACTATAGTAATTAAAGGAAAAACCATAGGATGCTGCAATGATGCACACTGCTACCACCCGGAGTGACCAGAAGGTCTGTCTCATGTGCTAGTTCAAGAAGATACAGAGAACAAAACTAATACAGGTATAAAAAAAAACAGAATAAAACTACATTATGGACTCTCTACATTCAACTACTGTATAAATAATAGTAATCAATCACCAATGGAAAATATTTCATACTAAACCAAAAGTAAAACATTACAATACGTTATATAATAAAATACACTATTAACACAAAAAAACTAAATCTAAACCATCAAATCCATAAAAGTAAAGAAAATATTACAGAATTAGGACCACGAAACACAAACAGGGTTTGCACTAAATGACTGTGATCATATAAAGACGGATGAAACAAAGTAGCAAGTTCTACATAAAGAGAATATCCTAACACAATACTACAACACATACTCATGAACAGAGGACATGAAGGGCACATTACCATCTTTGTTCTGAAGGCTCGTTCTTTAAGATTCTACAAAGCGAGGAACTTTGTTCGGATATCATATATAGGCACTGGAACAGAAAGAAACAGAGTGATTAGTCGCACGACCACAAGCACTCGCAGACACTATGAAGGTAAGCAGAGGTGAGTCTCTGAAGGGCACCTGAGGCAGGCAAGTGTGGGAATGTGAGGCAAGGAGGCTATCCCACACACAATGAGCACACCCCCTACTGGAATAGCAAGGTGTGCAAGATAACAATAGTGGGAGGAATAGTCCGAGCACTGTAAGATATTAGCAATGTAAAGACTTATGCAAAACGTTTAGTGTTAAGTTGATTAGGACAATACACCCCACAGGCATTAAGGAAGACTGATACCCATTGTAAAACTACCCCCAGTACAACCATTCCTCCTACTAAATCCTTTTTCTTTTTTTTTTTACAGATATTGCTTTATACTATAGCCAACGTCATAGCACTTAAGGGTTATTCACGTTATGATGTTCGTGGCCCAATCTATGGGAAAAGATTGCTTAATGAAATGAAGGGGCTTCAGAGATGCTGTAGTGCATCCCCTTCAGAGCAGCGCTAACAAGTACCCAGTTGTGTAACATTGCAGTCAGGCCTAGTACCTGTATACAGTCAGCTGCGGCTCTGTACACAGTGGAGGGCCAAGTTACGGCTGTACAGGTGAGTGAAGGGGGATGCTCGGTCAGAACTGAAGCTCCTTCATTCATAGGACTGGTGGTGATCCCAGAGGTATGGGACTCGTAAGCAAGCCTACCAACATTTCATCCCTTTATAAGATGGGAATACCCCTTTAATGACTGACTGAATAAATAAGTGCACCTCCAGTTATGACCAAGGTTAGGGCTATACGACAATCTGTGTCACGCAACAAAAACTTCCAATACATTCAAATCACATCTCTAAAGACTAGAGATGAGCGAGTACTGTTGGGATCAGCCGATCCGAACAGCACGCTCCATAAAAATGAATGGATGCACCTGGTACTTCCGCTTTGACGCCGGCCGCTTAACCCCCCGCGTGCCGGCTACCTCCATTCATTTCTATGCAAGCGTGCTGTTGGGATCGGCTGATCCCAACAGTACTCGCTCATCTCTACAAAAGACGACAATAAAAGGGTTGTGCAAAATAAGTGTGACTTCGCTAGATGTTCGACCGCTGGCACACAGAGATAAGGAGATCGGGGCCCCAAAAGTTCCAATGATGCCTCCTGGTCAATGAAGTTCCAATTTATTCACTTTTCTGGAGCTGCTGGGACTGCAATCTCCAGTTTCTCTATAGCAGTGAATGAAACATTGGTCATGCAAGCGCACTGGACCTACAGTCACATGGATGATACAGGGCGGCTTTTGGGACCCTTAACTCCCGATCTCTGGGGGTCCCAGTGGCCAAACCCCTAGAGATTACTGGGAGTCCAACTGCTGGATAGGGAGATCAGGATCTAGAACGGTACAACCACTTTAATTCACACAACTGTTTTTGTCACACAATTTTATGCCACAGTGTAGCCCTAGCCTAAAGCTAGCCAATAGTCAGGTCGCCTAGGAAGCAGTATAACCTAGAACACTTTAATGCAAGTTATACCTTGTGCAAAGGAAGACATTTCTACTAGTGGAAACTAAATGTTTTAGTTACAAATAGATAAAGTCCTGTGAAGCTCACACTAACATCATTGTAACAGATCACCTTTTCTGATCATATTTATTAACAATTACTGCATTTTAGCTAAAGTATCTTGTGGGTCTGAAGTTACAGGGAATTTTTTTTTTTTTTTCTAAGAAACATAGGCCCAGATTTACTTATAGTTGGACAGTGTAAACCGTGTGCTAGATTTATCACAGTAGCTGATACATCCTTACACTGTCTTTATTCTAAGCTTATACCTCCTTTTACTTGGTTTATGAGGCAGAATTTTACAATCCAATTTTGGCACTTTTAAGCCACGCCTCCTTTTCTGAGAATCCACATCAGGCACGACACAGTTACATAGTTAGTATGGTAGCAAAAAGAAATATGTCCAAGTTCAACCAGAGGATGGGAAACAGCATGCCATTCTATACACCTTCATAACCAAAGATACTATTTTGCTCCAAAAAGGCATCTAACCCTTTTTTGAAGCTGTCAATTTTTTTTTGCCCAAACTCTATGCGCCACATTGCACCAAGTTTACACCAGTGTTTAGCTGTAACCACAATAATAAATCTGGGCCAGAGGATTTAGTTGTAAGTCGCACACTGATAAGATCAGGCATTTGCAGAATCCATGCCACCACTTGCTGAAATGTATGGGTGGCCATATAATACATGCTCATATCGAGTTGACCAAGGGTAGGCTCTACATTTTTTTTTTTACCTGTTTTTTTCTGTTTGTGTTATAAGATAAGTAAATCCCTTTAGGTACTATTCCGTTATCGGGCCAGCAGCAGCGCATTTCAGCACCAGCTTTCGGGACAGCAGTTCAGTTCAGCAGCGGGAATTACAATGACATCCGAGGACTGCTGGCCCGATGCTTGTGCCCAGTAGCCAGTACATCAATGACCCCCCCTCCATCTCCTCCTCCTTCCAGTGCTGCCCCCCAGCTCTCCTTACATCTACCCCGTACCCTCTCCCCGCCACATGACTAAGCCGATGCTGGCCCGATGATAGAGGCCGTGCTTGTGTGTAGTAGGCAGTACATCGATCGATGCCCTCATCCTCCTCTTCCTTCCAGTGCTGCCCCCCAGCTCTTCTTACATCTGCCCCGTACCCTCTCCCTGTAATAGGCCTCACCGTAAATCTTGAGCAATGAATGCTACTAGATAGCCGCCGGACGCTGCAGAAAGTTTGTCCCTCCGGCTCGCTGTAGCTCACCGTTCCTATAGTCGGCGTGTTTCTTGTCAGGGCCTGGATTGAGCCCCGGTGTCTTTCCTTTCGGTCTCGGTACTAGCGCTGAGGTGAGGCCTAGTCGTGTGGCGGGGAGAGGGTACGGGGAAGATGTAAGGAGAGCTGGGGGGCAGCACTGGCAGGAGGAGAAGGATGGGGGAGGGGGGTCATCGATGTACTGGTTACTGGGCACAAGCATCGGGCCAGCAGTCCTCGGATGTCATTGTAATTCCCGCTGCTGAACTGCTGTCCCGAAAGCTGCTGCTGAACTGCGCTGCTGCTGGCCCGATAACGGAATAGTACCTCCCTTTACTCCCACGGAGGTCCTGCTGCTCCTGGGTCTTGTTTTATTGGAAGTCCTTGTTGCATGTGACCATTGAGGCCAGTCAGCGGCCTAAATAAAGGAATCGGGACATCACTCGCATACATCGCCTGCGACGGTCTATGTCCTTTATTTTGGCTGCTGACTGATCTCAGTAGTCACGTGTGGCAAGTACTTTCACCAAAACAAGCCTCTGGGAGCAGCAGGACCAGACCGTGGTGGGAGACTCCATGGATAGTTGAATATGGGTTCCACCTCACTGCACAAAGTAAGCTATCCCCGACAAGCCTTTTAAGTTTACCAATCTGTATTGAAACCCCTCTGTATCACTTCCTGGCAATTGTCGAATCTTGAATCGCTGCCATTTAAATGTGGAAACCCAAAGCAAACAAGGCGCATAGGACAGCACACGTGTATGAGCAGCACTGAGCACATGTCTTATCCATGTTCAGTCCTGGGCACCATGTTACTGACTGCAGCCATGCCAGGTATCCTCAGTGCTCTCATTCACACAGGTGAGAGCAGCCTGTTCACAGCAGCAGCAGGTGAGTGACTGTGAAGCTGCTGTCATCCATGAATGCCTGCACTCAGCACCTACAGCTGCTCTCCCCCACATCTATCCTCCTCACATAGTGAGCCCAGCTTCCATTTGTCCCCAGTACACACCGTTCTCTCCAGTCACCGGCACCACAACACTTCTTGTGCTGGAGGTCATGCTAGGACCCCATCGTACAGCAACATGGCGGCGCACTCGCCTCCACCGTGGCTCTGGCACTCTCACCAGGCACGGTTTCCGTGATGTTTATACTGATAAGCACAATCGGAAAATGTCTAAAGACCCGCGGAATATTCAAACCAGAAATCTGCATGCGTCAGAAATAAAAATAAATTAGTACAATTATAAACAGGCAGTATGAAGACGGCACAAAACCCAAGGACCCCGTCCTGTTCCGAGCATGCGCACTGACAACAGTAAGCCATCGCGTTAGCAGTGATGGGGGAGTTGCCTAATCACATAGACATCTCTTGTAATGAGTGGTTGTAGAGCAGGGGTAGGGAACGTATGGCTCTCCAGCTGTTGCAAAACTACAATTCCCAGCATGCATACTGGCTCTGCTGTTCTGGGAACTCCCATGGAAATGAATGGAGCATGATGGGAGTTGTAGTTTTACAGCCGCTGGAGAGCCAAAGGTTCCCTAGCCCTGTTGTAGAGTAATGTGTTTGTGCCGACAGGGTAAAGCTTAGCTTGTATGGGCGTAGTGAAGGTCACGTGATAGGACGAATCCCCTGTGATCGGCCATGTTTATTGAGGGCGGAAGTAAGGCATTTTTATTGGTGTATGCTGTGTATGCCAAAGCAGAACAACGTATGCCATCAATTACGGTTGTCCATGCTGTTCTAGATTATTTCGAAGCTTTATAACTGGTTATCTATTAGTATAGACAGGGATGCCACAATGGCAGCGTTCTTCCAAGGATGAACATGTAGTAGGGGAGGTTTGCTTGAGAACAGGTGTGGTTTGTACAGTGAAGCTTGCTCTGGGTCCGAGGTCTATGATCACTGTATATTCCAGAAAAAGCCCCTCCCCCCCCACTGAAAATATCCAAAGCTGCCCCCTCCCATTCATCTAGTGGAGGCCAAAGAATTTACTTGAACATCAGAACACTATGGGACAAATTAATAAATGTGAACCAGAATTCTGGGGAAATTTTCAGCCAAAAAAAGTGGTGTCCGTGCTTTACACCTTATTTTGTATGTGTTTCAGTCACTTTATAACCATGTGTGCGCCTTGTATGACGTGGGTGGGGCTTGTTGAAAAGGGGATGTGACTTAACATGTTAAAGGGGCTCTATCAGCAAAATCATGCTGCTAGAGCCCCACATATGCGTGAATAGACTTTAAAAAGGCTATTCAGGCACCGCTAAAGTTATATTAAACTACCCTCCCCCCGCTTTAAAATAATACCCTAAAAAAGAATGTGATCTACTTACGCATCGTGCACTCTGGGCGGGCATTCAGGGTGCGCCGTCTTCTTCATCCACGCCTCCTCTTCCTCCGATGTCCTCGGGTCCCGTCCTCCTCCGGCGCTCGCGAATTGACATTCATATAAAAAAATGGCCTGGGCGCATGCGCAGTAGCCGTGGTAGAAGCAGTATGCTACTGTGCATGCGCCCAGCCCATTTTTTTTTAGCAATGTCAGTTCGCAAGCGCCGGAGGAGGACAGGACCGGAGGAAGAGGAGGCGTGGATGAAGATGAAGACACACCCTGAATGCGCACCCAGCATGCACGATGCGTAAGTAGATCACATTCTTTTTTAGGGTATTATTTTAAAACGGGGGGGGGGGGGGGGTTAGTTTAATATAACATTTACGGTGCCTGAATAGCTATTCACACATATGTGGGGCTCTATCAGCATGATTTTGCTGATAGAGCCCCTTTAAACTATGAGCCAGAAATTGTGCCAAAATTTGAGCCATTGCTCCACATTTTTGAGCCAAAATTCTTTTGTAAAATAAGCCAACTAATAAGTGGTGTAATGTAAGACCAGACAGTCTAAGGCTGGGTTCATAAAGGATTTTTTGGACCGGATTTTGACAAAAAACGACTAGCCTCGACTGAATGCCGATGCACTGCATCGGCATCCACTCATGGCATTCCGCTCTGGATTAGCCCAAATGAATGGGCCTAGTTGGGAGAAGAGTGCCGCGCCGCCGACTCTGCAGCGGATTCCACTGCAGAAACCGCGGCAAGAAAGGGCAGCTCGCTTCTTTTTTCCATGAGTAGGAAGTAACCGCTCGCGGAAAAAGGAAGTGAACGCTTCCCATTGAAGACAATGGGAGGTGGGTTTTTTGACCCAGATTCTGAGAAGGATTCTGCGGCAAAATCTGGTCCAAAAAACCCACTGCAAACCCAGCCTAAGAGAATTTTGTCACAAATACTGCCAATGACCATAAACGAAATATGCGGCTACCATCTCCACAAGTGTCCATTGAGGCAGTTAAATAAAAACTTTCTAACTTTTACACAGTGCAATGTTAAAGGGATCCTATCATTAAAATGCAATTTTTTCTGACTAACACATAGAGATACAACACACCAAAAAACAGAGACACTACAAAATGTACTACTAAAAATAGAAATATTTATTAAATAACAATAAAACACAAGGGGAAAAGGAAAACAGTTCACGCAGTGGTGAACAAATACCAGAATCCTCTCACAGATGAAATGGACAGAACAAGAATCCCTCTAGGGGAAATGCTATAAATAGATGTATGAATAAAAAATACAACATCCTATTAATATTATAAATGTGAAATGTTTGTGGGTTTGTGACTTTGGATGTTCGGATGTTTGGCGGTCAATCACGCAAAAACCGCTCCACCGATTTGGCTGAAATTTTCCACAAACATAGTCACTACACTCGATTGCGCAATAGGCTACTTTTCGTCACAATAACGCACATACGTTTTTTCCAGGACCCCCACAAAACCCAAACTCACATCACTATCTCAGCAATCTCACACACTTTGGACCATAGCAAGCCACAAAATTCATATTACCCCCTACAGCAGAGGTCTGAAACCCCTGGCACACGTGCCAAGAGTGGCACTCCTGCCATATTTCACTGGCACACCAGCAGCACAGGACCTGCAAGAGTTAAATGAAGTCCGAGTCTCTTCAGTGCTCTGCTAGAGCTGAGGCATAAGGACACTCCCCTTTGAGAGGGGTGTAGGAAACCCAGGTGGTGGGGCTTAATCGCTCAAGTCTCTGCTTACCTGCTATAGTGATTGCTCCTGCCATCTGCACCCCGAGGAGGACAGGAAGCTGCTAGCAAAGTGAAACTGAAAAACACACAGGTACCTTCCTTTAGTTCCTATTCTCATTAATGTCCGGCATTTGGGGTTATTAGTTTAGTGTTAGTAACTCCATGTGCCTCACATTAATAGGAATAAACCCCATCATGTCCCTCATATTAACCCCTGTGTGCCTCACATTAATAGGAATAAACCCCATCATGTCCCTCATATTAACCCCTGTGTGCCCCATATAAAGGTTACTAATATGTGAGACATATGGAGGTACTAATAAAAGACCTCAGTAATGAAGATACTTAATTATTACCTCCAAGTCTCTCACATATCAGTAACTAGAGATGAGCGAGTACTGTTCGGATCAGCCGATCCAAACACCACGCTCCATAGAAATGAGGACGTAGCCGGCGCGCTTAACCCCCCGCATGCCGGCTACGTCCATGCGAGCGTGCTGTTTGGATCGGCTGATCCGAACAGTACTCGCTCATCTCTATCAGTAACTCTTACACAGGGGTTAATGTGAGGGACATTATGGGGTTAATTGCTATTAATAAGAGGCACATGGAGTTACTAAACTGTCATGCACAGGGCCAGACTTTATGTTGCTTGCTCCAGACTATCCTGTGCCCAAAACTTACATGTACTGGCGCAAAATAACAAATCATACAATGTCGTATATGGAAGTATATTAACCTGATATACCTCTCTCCCAAACACCAGTCAGGGGGAAATTCTGCCCACCAAAGGTGAGACTAAGAATGATACGCCTGACGCGCGTTTCGCCTGGACAGCTTCATCAAGAGGCGTGATCTTAATAGTAATGGCGCGATATATATGGACCGGTAGAATACAAAAAAATTACAAAAACTACCTACTCCTGGTGCCAGACAGCGCCCCAAACCCACACAAATCAACGGCTGCTTGGCTTCAAGTACCATCTTTATGCTGATGACACCCAATTATACACATCTTCCCGTGACATCACCCCTGCACTCATACAGAACACCAGCAACTGTCTCTCTGCTGTCTCAAATATCATGTCCTCACTCTATCTGAAACTAAATCTCTCCAAGACTGAACTACTACTGTTTCCACCATCTAATAGATCTGTCCCTGATATATCCATTGCAGTCTCAGGCCTTACTATAACTCCTAGGCAGTATGCCCGCTGCCTCGGGGTCATATTTGACGCAGACCTTTCCTTCACCCCTCATATTGAATCACTCGCACGTTCATGTCACCTCCACCTCAAAAACATCTCCAGAATACGCCCTTTCCTTACCAGAGATACACTAAAGACACTTATTGTCTCTCTGATTCATTCTCGCCTTGACTACTGTAACTCCTTACTAATCGGTCTTTCCCTCACTAAACTCTCCCCTCTACAATCTATTCTGAATGCAGCGGCCAGGCTCATCTATCAGGCTAGACGCTACAGCGATGCCTCCGGTCTGTGCCAGTCACTACATTGGCTGCCTATTCATTATAGAATACAATATAAACTTATCACCCTCATCCACAAGGCTCTCCATAATGCCGCACCTCCATACATTTCCTCCCTCATCTCTGTCTACCGCCCAACCCGTGCTCTCCATTCACTCAATGACCTAACACTTACATCCTCTATTATCAGAACCTCCCATGCTCGTATACAAGACACCTCCCGAGTTGCACCACTTCTCTGGAATGCTCTACCCCGGACAATCAGATTAACTTCCAACCAATTTCTACAGCTTCAAACGCAAACTAAAGACACATCTTTTCAGACAAGCCTATCACAATTCCTAATGTAAATCCTTCCGTACTGTAATTAGAATCCCCAAAATGTAACCCTCCTCTGTCCCCGCTCCCACATTTCCCCACATGATATGTCATCTCAAGATAACTTTATCTGTCCAAGCTCCATCCACATGTTAAAGGACATGACTGTTGACAGCTCATAAAGTTTTATGTTTGTGTAATGACAGTCACCTCTATTACAAAAGTGTCTGACCTCTGCATAAGCAATACCGCCCCTGTTACCTCTTGTGTCACCCCCTCTACCTCATAGATTGTAAGCTCTTGCGAGCAGGGCCCTCAGTCCCATTGTGTGAAATGACTTTCTTTGTTATGTATCTGTCTGTATTTGAACCCTACAAATTGTACAGCGCTGCGGAATATGTTGGCGCTACAGAAATAAAATTTATTATTATTATTATTACTTCCTGGTGACGTCATCGCGCACGCGTAACGCGACGACGTCGCCAGACTGTGTCCATATCTAAATAAAGTTGAATGAGAAGCTGAACACGTGCGCGCCGGCAGCACTCAGAACATAATGTGACTCACCAGCGACGCCATCGCGCACGCGTAACGCGATGACGTCACCGCATCCACCAAGTTCAATAAAGTTATATCAAAAAGACACAGAGATGAAAAAAATTATCGTGAATAGGTAAGTAGCAAGCCATATTATAGTTAAACGCATGGGGCGCTGAAGCATAGATGGTGACAGTTCTGTATCGGCACTATGGAGAATATATATATACAAACAAATAATCCTCATAAGGATGCATGTATCAAATAATGACAAAAACATCTAGTCAAGTACCAGTTAATAAAAGAGTATATATAAATAATCTGCATAAAAATACATATATTAAATATTGACAAAACATACAAAGAAATGTGCAAGAATACATCAATAGACCATATGAAAATTCATATGGATAATGTGAAAGTGAAATACCCATAAAAAGTGAAAAATGTGAATATTGATAATATTAAATATAAAGTGAAAAAATCAAATACGATCTAAAAAAATAACAATGTGCAAGAGTGTGTAAGGATGTGAACTTACACAAAAAAAAAAAATAATTTTTTTTTAATGTAGATTGTGAGCCCCACATAGAGCTCACAACATTTTTCCCTATCATTATATCTTTTTTAGCATATGGGATGGAGATCCATGCAAACACAGGGAGAACATACAAGCTCCTTGCAGATGGTTTTATGCCCTTGGTGGGATTTGAACACCAGGACTCCAGTGCTGCAGGGCTGCGGTGCTAACCACTGAGCCACCGTGTGGCCCCTAAATAAATTTTAAAAAATAAAAAAATAAATTATATTAAATATCGTCGATGTTTTCTCATCTTTATCACAACCGAAATGCAGTACTGTAGACAACAGGCACCATCAGAAAAAAAGCACCAAGTATAGGAAACCATCTCGTTTAAGCCTTAAAAACGGCTATTCTTCTCCTACCTTGTCTTTTCCGCGTTCGGTAGAAATCCCGGTTTTCTTCAGTACACAAATGAGCTCCCTCGCAGCAGAAAAAGGAACCCATTGAATTAGGAAATGGTTTTTTGACACAGCTTTTTTTTAGGTGTTTTTAGTTTTCTTTGCTCCAGCATAGTATATGGACCAGGAGAAAAGCGCTAATGTTTTTTGAACCCTATCAGTTAGTCTTGATAGGGTTAATTGAGACATGAAGCCGGCTGCTACTCTGTTACCCTGTTACAGGTTTTACTTTATGTCATCCATAGAATAGAGAGTGTAATACGTGAGCCACTATGACTGGATCGTTTGTCTGGGGATTACCTTGGGTGTGATCAGTGATCACATCAATGCGCTTGTTCTTCTTATTCCTGTTAAAATCATAGCCGCGATGGTGAGCCGGAGGTTACTAGGGACGCTTTTTGTCCCATGTGATATTGGCACACCCCAATGGGCGGAGCCTAGTCCTACGTCAGGGGGGTGTTCAGAAGTGTATTGGGCACACCTCCGTTGACGTCAGTGAAGTGGGGTGTGGCCAGGGCTTTATTAAGCTGGCCTTTTGAAGCAGCACTCACGGCTTACAATCATAGCCATCCGGCTGCAGGGCATGTTACGCCCGCTATCAAGCACTCTCTATATTGCATTACTGGTTCGCTTCAAATATATGGTGGCCTCTGACGAACTGTATTCCTAACAGTTGAAACGTGTCAGGCCGATGTTATGTGTTTCAAGTGATGTGTAAATGTGCTGAGTATATGTATGTGTGTACAGTGACTAGGGTTTAGTTATGGGGGTTACCTATAACCTACTATCTACCCTCAAGTCTAGTGGTTTGCTGAGATCGAATGTCCAGCTGACTTGATGTGTCTGTGTGTGCTGGGGCTTCAGTGCTACAGGGGTTAGGGCAGGTGCGCTAGTCCCTGACTAGGATACAAGCAAAAATCACACAGCCTCCCTATGCAAGCCTATAGCTAGACACACACTGTGAGAATTAGACACTGACTGTATCTAGTCACTGACACTTGCCCTATTGATTGTTAGCTATTGACTAGATAGTTTTAGCTTTACTGACTTAAATATACAATAAAAGTTATATTTTAGTGTACCCTGTATTTTGTTTAAGTTTGTCCATTTGGTACACCTATGAGATATCTAACTTTGTTTGTGGGACATGAAACTGGGGCAGAGATGGAGGGGGGACATGAAACTGGGGGCAGAGATGGAGGGGGGACATGAAACTGGGGGCAGAGATGGAGGGGGGGACATGAAACTGGGGGCAGAGATGGAGGGGGGGGACATGAAACTGGGGGCAGAGATGGAGGGGGGACATGAAACTGGGGGCAGAGATGGAGGGGGGGACATGAAACTGGGGGCAGAGATGGAGGGGGGACATGAAACTGGGGCACAGATGGAGGGGGGACATCAAACTGGGGGCAGAGATGGGGGGACATGAAACTGGGCAGATGGAGTATATCGTAGTATGGCGTATATGAAACTGGGGGAGAGATGGAGGGGGGGCATATAATTTATGGGTGACTGTAGGAGGATTATACTGTGTAGGGACACAAAAAATGACTGAGAATGGGCGGAGTCAACATAAAATTGAGCGGAGCTAAATTTGTAACGGCGCTCTGTTCTTCAAAAGTTGGGAGGTATTACATATTACATATTGGTCCATAATCATATACTCTATTAAATAAGCCTGTTGTTTAAAATCTGTTGCCGCCAAACAACGCATTCAAGTCATACCAAATACAGTGTTAAATAGTCTTCACACTATAGAAATATAGTAGACATTTTGACTCTAGTGCCATAGTGTTGTTTGCATAGTGATGCTCACTTAGTAGTTCCCAAATGTTCATCCAGATAGCAAAGCAAGCCTCAAATTGGCAGTTCCGTAAAGTTTTGTACTGGCTCCTATTAATTGGAGTACAAATATTGGGGGATATACCCCCCCTTTTTTATTTTTAAAATAGTCTGTCAATATTTTAGGACAGAAAATCATTTTAACATATTTGACTTGTAAGATGTTATCCCTGTATCTTCCCCAGTTCTGTTTAGTGGATGTCTTTGCCTCCCCAATTTCTGCCATGGCCGGGCATCACTTTAGGCATCCAGTTAGTAGGCTATCTGCTGCACCTGCTTCCCCTCTTATCAGGAAGTTCTGTACAAAGAACTGATACATAATTTATTCTGTCCAAGAAGTGTCCAAAGGACCAGGGGACATTCTTTAGTGGTGGAAGAAAGCCAGCTTAGGCCTACCTATACCGGCCATCCATTCTTTACTAGATTACAGTGTGTTACTCTAGAAAATTATATGACAGAGTAAACTTCTGAATATTTTGCAGACTCAACTTAAAATGAAACTGAATGAATTTGTGGAGAACATCAATGATCTCATTGAATCAATGTAGTCATCCATTAGTTGGAAGCGGAAAGGATATATTATGCAGACATAAATAAGTTCTCAGATATAGGAAATATGTCAAAGATGTGTTCTCATTTTACAGTATTTTATAGTTACATCTTGCTGATTTGCACATGATGACTCAGACATGTATACGACTCATTTATTAGCCCTCACAAGCCTTTTACACATTTACCCAATATATGGGTATATACATGATCTTAAAAATAAACATCCAATGAAAGTATAATCGATGAAAATGGGCAAATGTGCAACATAAGTGAGGTAAGTTGAAGATCTGTAATAAAACTTACTTAATTTACCTACCACACAGCACGCACCTTTCCCAAAATCAGCTAGGGTTACGCAGTACTTAGCTGACTCCAGGTTTTCAGTGCTCTAGATAGTCCAGCAGTTAAAGGGTTTTTTCCGTTAAGATAATCATTAGAGATTAGCGAGTAGGTATTCAATCGAATACTACGGTATTCGAAATATTCGTAGTCGATCAAGTACCACTCACTATTCGAATGGAAAAGTTTGATGCAGAACCAGCATTGACTGGCCGAATGCTATACAGTCGGCCAATCAACGCTGGTTCTTCTCCTACCTTTAGAAGTCTTCGCATGTCCGCTTGTAGTGTGGACATTCGCAGTCAGCTCTGCCCAGGCCCGATACCTGGCAGAGTGAATTCAGAGCCGGAAGATGCCGCGGGGATGCTGCACGGAGAAGACTTCTCGGAGGATCCAGCCCGACCCTCACTTGTGGACTTGGTAAGTATAATTTGATCGAACGTTGCCTACCCCTGAAATGAGCATTTTCCCCCCATAGACTACAATAGGGTTCGATATTCGATTCGAGTAGTCGAATATTGAGGGGCTACTCGAAACGAATATCGAACCTCGAACATTTTACTGTTCGCTCATCTCTAATAATCATATTTAATATAATAATTAGTATAAGTGCAAATAATGCATTAGTAAGCTTTATTGCCCCCATATAACCTTTTTTACAATATAAGAGGTAACATTTACTACTTTATCCCAAGGTGCAGAAATGTCACTTTCGATGGGGAAGGTGGTGATGGCAACAGTCAGAATGCAGCAAGTTGTTGGTTCACGGCTTAGGACTTGCCAACGACTTCCTCATCATCCATTCACTTCTTGGATGTGATCTGTGGTCATGATGAGAAGGGCACAGAGTGAGACACAGAGTAAACCATTGCAGCATCTATTCCTTGACTTGTCAAGCCATGCCCCCCATGATGCCCCAACTAGAATCTCTTTATACACAATTGATTTCCATTTTTTTCATTCTCAATCGAATAAACTTAAATCCGCTGTCCAGAATTTGAAATCAAATTTTATTTTGTAAATTTAAGTTAAGACTTTTCCAATCGTAAACTACTAGTACCCAGTTTATTCCCCGGAGAAAAACCTTTTGAGGGTTGCATTATTCTTTACTCTGTCATACTTTTATCCTCCTATGGCTCCAGTGTATGCCCTGGAAACCTGATTGCTCATACATTCACCACACTGATACATTATAATATATTTACATATTAACTGGCATCAGAAGCACTGTTCACAATGATGCGCTGTGGCTTTCATTTCTGTATAGAAGATAACGTACAGCAGGATAATTGTAATATACATTGTGAAGCCCTACTGTACACACTAATCTAGTTAGCGTTGCTTCATGAATGATTAAGACGGGAGTGACTGTGTGTTTTCCATAAACGAGGGTTATCATTCTAGGTTTGAAGTACCCTGTGATGTTTTGTGATGTATATGAAAAAAAAAAGTCGATCAAAATCATTATTTACATATAGAATGTAACTGTTTGATGTGAATGACATTATTTATTTATTTCATTTTACGTTGTTTTGATCAAATACCATATGTAAAAAAATGTTTTGCAAATATCTCTTAGGCCTTTTTTTTTATGCACCCAGCCTTTGATCTTACTCTTTGATGCATGGCAGCTCATCTTGAGAACTATTGTAATTTGCATTTGAATGACCTTTATTTGAGACCATTACCTCAAGAGGAAACCTAAGCTACTAACATATAACTTCAAACCTTGCCTATATTATTTGTCAGTTGGCAGATGTGAAACAACAAGGCAAGAATAAAGGATACAGATGGCCAAGTTCATTGCAAAATGGCAAGTGATGAAATTATTACAGCATATTGTTTACCAAAGAAACTCCACTACTGCTTAGCTATAATTTTTCTAAGACCCTAAATTGGTTTTCCCAAGAAGACTTTTATGATACGCCAATCAGACATATTATATCCAATTTATCATTGAAGATCTGGAATCCGTACCAATTCCAAGAAGGAGAAATTTCCACTTCTGAACTTCAATGGGGAGGCAGTTGCTCATGTAGGATTAGTCTCTGGTGACATAAATGGGAATAAAGCTGACCATACAAAGTAAAGTAATGTAAGGCTAACCTTTCAATTTTTGTCAGGACCGTTGACAACGGTTGATGTTGTGGACAGACAAGTTGGAGAAATAAACTCTCAGGATTCTCAGTTTAGTTTCTGTTTAAACCCTGTTCCTGCGTATCCAGGTGCCTGTTGCTTGGTTCTACTTTACTAAGGCTACCCTAATTGCTTGTGCTGAACTGCTCTAATTTTTACCTTTGGTTTATTACCAAAAATCTGTTTGTCTTCTGATTTTGGCTTTGACATTACCACTCAGACTACCTTTTGGCCTGGACAAGTTCACTCTTCTGATTCGTCCCCCTGGTTTTGATCTGCCTTGTGAGTTTATCATGGTTTCTAGTTAGACATCTTTGGAAGAAACCATGACAATAGCTATATGATTAGTCTGGCGTTTATGTGAATGTGAATGATCTTTGGTCTCCTTTGCCTCCATTTGAGTCCACTCTATGCAGCTAGAATCTACTATGTAGACTTTTTTTTTTGTTAATACACATTTCTATTTCATACATTAATTGTACAATTTTTTACAGTAACTGAATGCAAAGTAACTCATGAACATAGAGTCTCTGAGATATAAAAGGTTATATGAAACAATCTAGTCCATTGGCATGCAAAGTAAAGTTGTTGTTTAGCATTCGAGAGTCCATTCAGTAAATTGGAAGGTAAGCAAACCAACAAGAGACAATTTGTACCAATACTTGGCGTAACGTAGAAAATGAGAATGTAAGAGGGGTGGGGGGGAGTAGAGGAGAGAAGTTAGTGTAGAAACAGAGAGGGAGAGGGGGGTTTCATCATATCTGAGATTCTACAAAGTACTTCTGGTCGGGCAGACAACCAATGTTGTTCAAAAGTGGTTAGGTTGCGTCTAATGATGGTGCTTTTCTAAAACAAGAGATTCTTGGTCTCTTTCGGTTCCATAGGAATGATGAGAAAATGGTACGTATCTTTCTACAAAAATATGGCTGGTATGTAAGATAAGATAAGATAAGATAATCCTTTAATAGTCCCACCTTGGGGAAATTTCAGCGTGTTACAGCAGCATAGTAATACAGATACAGGATAATACAGAGTAATATGTTACAGACGTAGACACAGATAAGCTGAGAAGAGAAGATATACTAGGAGTCCATGGCAGCTAAGGAAAAACAGAAGAGAAAGAGGAAGACCTCATGATCATCCTCATAATCATTAGTTCTCTGTGCGGAGAGCTCTTCGTTTGGTCTGATGTAGATTATACAGCCTGGTCGCGGTTGGAAGGAAGGACCTGCGATAGCGCTCCTTCTCACACTTGGGGTGAAGCAGACGGTCGCTTACAGTGCTGCCAAGTCCCATCAGGGTCCCATACATGGGGTGGGATTTGTTCCCCCGCATGGAGGTCACCACAGACAGTATCCTTCTGTCACCCACCACCTGTACTGGGTCCAAGGGGCTCCCCAGGACAGAGCTGGCCCTCCTGATCAGCCTGTCAAGTCTATTTCTGTCCCTGGTTGATATACTGCTTCCCCAGCAGGCCACACCGGAAAAGATGGCTGAGGCAACCACAGAGTTGAAGAAGGCCCTAAGAAGTGTCCCCTGGACTCCGAAGGCCCTCAGCCTCCTGAGCAGGTAGAGTCTGTAAATAGGAAGCATGGAAAGTTTGTAGAGAAATTTTGGTAGGACATACGTTTGTATTAGGTTTTTTTCATCCGAACCATGAAATAGGGAGTTTGGAGTAAGATTCCAAAGTCGTTTTTATTTCTTTCAGAAGTGGGGTGACGTTTATTTCATACAGGTCAGAGACATCTTTTGTAAGTAGAATACCTAGGTATTTAAAATGGGTTTGGGCCCACGCAAAGGAAGTCAATCTTTTTAAAGTGGTAATGTCTGCTTGAGAGAGATTCATAGGGAGAATTTCCGATTTATCGAAATTAACTTTGTAGTTTGACAGAGACCCATAGGTATCCATTAAAGATATCAAAGTGAGGTCAATGTGAACAACATATCATTGGCAAAGGCTGTAGTATGTATTTTTTGTTGATCGTGACTCCTTTGATAGATGGGTCTTGTCGGACTGCCTAAAGATATGGTTCTAAGGGGGCATTCACACGGAGTAACGCCGGGCGTGTATCACAGCCGTACACGCCAGCGTTACGGCAGACTGCCGAACACTTCCCATTCACTTCAATGGGAGCGCTCGTAACAGTGGCGTTTACGAGCGCTCCCATTGAAGTGAATGGGAAGTGTTCGGCAGTCTGCCGTAACGCCGGCGTGTACGGCTGTGATACACGCCCGGCGTTACTCCGTGTGAATGCCCCCTAATGCTAACACAAATAAGGCCTGTGAAAGTAGGCATCCTTGGCGGGTACCATTTTTGATATTAAATGTGGGTGAGAATGTGCCATTGACCTTGATGGAAGCATGAGGGGAGGCATAGAGTGTGAAGATAGCAGAAATAAAAACAGGAGGAAAATAAATTTCTCTAACGTAGCCCTGAGGAATTGCCAATTTACATGGTCAAACGCTTTTTCAGGGCCAACCCCTAAAAATACAAGTTTCTGTTTAGTGCGTTTGGCGTGGGTTAAGATTGGTAAAAGTTTGGCCGTATTATCCCTGCCCTCCCTACCAGGGACAAAACCAGATTTCTCTGAATGGATCAGCACAGGGAGAATTTTTCCTAGTCTTTTAGCAAGATTTTTATTCCACATTTTAATATCAACATTCAACAATGATATTGTCTATAGCTACTGAATAATAGTGGATTTTTCCCCTCTTTGGCAATGATAGATATATGCACCTCCTGCGCTTGTCTAGGAAGTCTGGCACCCTGCATTAGTGCATTACACAACTCAACTAATTGCGGTGCTAAAATTTCTCCAAACTTTATGTAATACAAGAGAGAAAGGCCGTCTGGTCCTGGGCTTTTTCCTGGATGGAAGCTGTTCACAATTTCTTTAACTTTTACTAAGGTGATAGGGAAAGTGAGTTGTTCAGCAGCAGTAGTTGGAATGGAAGGTAGGTCAATTTTACTCAGGAATGTCTGGATTGCAGACTGGGCATGAGGTTCAAGTAGTGGGTTCTCATTTTGTGGTAAGTTATATTGTAGAGTTCTGTTTAGAAGTCCACAAACGCATTTGCAATGTCCTTGGTATCAGTTATCGTGGCACCTGAGGGGGTAGTTAATTTGTAAGCATATGATTTGGCCTTTGCTCTTTTTATCAGGTTGGACATAAGGCGGCTGCCCTTGTCGCCGTGTGTATACAAGAGATGTTGGTATCGAAGGTATTTCTTAGCTGCTTTGGCATCAAGCATTGAGATAAGCTTCTCTCTCAGCGTGGAGTGTTTTTTGCTTTTCAATGGCAATTGACTTTTTGTCTGTCCTTTTTGTCTGTCTTTTTTCATTTTTGAGCCCATAGCTATCAGGACACCTTTTATAAAAGATTTATGGGATTCCCAAATAATTGTTGGGGACATACCGGGTGTTTTGTTTAGTTCAAAGAATTCAGCAAGTTGAGATTGCAGTTTGATTGAGTCTAACAAAGAGTCATTTAATCTCCAATTCCAAGCTTTAGCAGGTATATTGCCAAAATGAAAAACAGTGGTGACTGGCGCATGGTCAGAGATAGCTGTGGTCTCTATATCAGAAGAGAGTATATTATCTAGGGAGGACGTGGAGCATAGGACATAATCTAGCCTATGATAGCATCTGCCCGTTGGAGAATAAAATGAATAATCTCTACTTGTGGGGTGCGCCAGGTATCGAGTAGAGCTAGTTCTCTTAATTCTGCAGTTAACCTGCCAAGCAGTTTTTGAGGGTGGGGGGTAGTAGTTGACGTGGAGTCCATTAAAGGATTAAGTGCAATATTTAAATCGCCTCCAAACAAAATTGAGTCTTCAGCAAATGACTTTAGAAGTTATAGTATTTTCATAATCCAGGGGATTTGACCCTTGTGGGGGGCATATAAATTTGCCAGCGTATAACGAGCGGATGCTATGGAACCTTTAAGAAAAGGACACAGCCTTTTGGGTCTTGATATTGCTTATGGTATACAAAGGGAATTGACTTGTGGATTAGTATGGAGACTCCTTTGGATGCTGAAGTTGGGTTGATGGCATGGAACCAGTGAGTAAATTGTTTGATGGGGAGAGCTGGTAACTTAGAGCTTTTAAAATGTGTTTCCTATAGATAGGCAATGCCCATACGAAGTTTCTGTAGGAGATGTAGTACATGATGTCTTTTATTGGGTGTATTGAGTCCTTTTACGTTAAAGGAGGTACAGATCAGTTCAGACATTGGATGTGGAAGGAGTACTTGGTCAGTTCAGAATAGGGTTAAGGAGTATCAGGTATTAAGTCAGTGTAGGAGGAGAGAGAGAGAGGAGGGGGAGGGGTAAGTGGTATGTTAAAGAAAATAGGGTAGACAACATAATAAATACAAACAATTAAAACTAGTTCGTAACTTGCAAATTAAGTGCTTCTAGGCTCAGTGGCAATGACCCAACTATACACTTAGAGCCAAAATATATGAACAGAGGGTAGCAGAGAAAGTTCTGCTCAAAATGCAACCCTGTATTTAACCTCTAATTTCTGAGAAACAAACCTTAACATATATGGAGAAACCCAGGTTTAAGACAAGAGCTTATACACTAGTCAAGGAGCACAGTGGGCTTTTGTAAGGCAATTTTCAATTCAATATACATTCTTTTTGGCTGTTCAAGAGAATAGAAGGGGGGGGGGAGGGAGAAGGTGTAGGACCGAGTACCAACCATCCAGGACTCCCAGGGGGGGCACTACATATGGCCATCCCAGCGAGCTCAAAAATACTGATAAGAGAGGAGTCACGAGGTGAAAACATAACAGCCTATTATAAAAAACCTGAGATGTCCTTCAGTTGGCTGGACGCTGCAGGGACTTTGGTGTATACTCCAGTTGTCTCATCGGCTGGCGATTACAGGGCGACTTGAAGCGTGATGGGCACCTCGGTGTTCTAGGCCTAGGTCCTGGAGACATGGATGTCGGTGTGGAGACAACTGGCAGCTAAGATGGAAGCTGAATGGGAGGGATCTCAAGTAGCGGCCAAGCTGCTTCCAGGTCTTGGGGAGTCTAGATCTGGATTCTTCTGCTATTCTTTTGCACAGAGATGCCAAAAGAAAACGTCCAGGCATAGGATAGATTGTTAGCTCTGAGGGCTTCCAGCAAGGGACGTAGTTGCTCTGCATTTCTGCAATGTAGATGGAGCCAAGTCCTGGAAAAGCTGTATTGGAGTGCCATCATAATTAATCTCAGATCTGTCTCTAGCAGCCCGAAGAATCATAGTGATATCAATAGAAGAGAGAAGTCCACAGATTACATCCCTCAGTGGTTCAGTGTCTGCAGGCTTGGGCCTTAATGCTCTATGGACTCGCTCTATGGATATATCCGAGCCCTCCTCATCATTAAGTAAATCTCTGAACATGGAGCTGACAACTTGCCTGAGAACATCCGGACCGTAGGATTCAGGAAGTCCCTTGATACGGACATTACGTCTACGGTTTCGATTTTCTAAATCTTTGAGCATAAAGTAGGCGCGGTTCAGGTGATCTGTATGTATCTCCAGTTCTTTGAAGAGGCCATCTTGCCTCAGCTTATGTTCAAACTGAGCTTCCTCTAGCGCCTCTACGCTATTGCCAACCTTAAGGATATCGGATTTTAGTTCAGCAAGTTCGGAAATCACAGGAGCTAGTGCTGGGTAAGTGCTTGAGATAAAGTCTTTTTGAAAAAGCTTTTGGAGATAGGTAGGGCTCCGACAGAAGTATTTTACAAGGCTGCTGTGATGGAGCTGTGGGTCTAAGCTGCCATCAGGCTCCGCCCCTCTATGTAGATTTGTTACAGAAGCGGGGTCTGTGTTTTTACTGTGAATATGCTGGTCATAATCTTAAAAACTGTATCACAGTATCCAGTGCCTAGATGGTTTTCAGGAAGACCACCTAGACAGTCAGGTATGTCCCATCATCTACAAAAAGGAATTATTTTATCAGTATGCCATTTCAGGTAACGCTTTTGTTGACTGTGTTTCAGTGGTTAACTTTCTGGACTTGCGTGTTGCTCAGATGTTGGCTATACTGTTGATACCTCTTTCAAGTTTAGTCCACGTGATCACAATTGATAACTCATTTCCAGTGCAGTATACGGTTTTCTACACCTTTAATGTCTATTGTAGGTATTATACGGAGTAAATTTCCTTTTTTTATACCTGAGAATGTAGCTACACATTTTGTTTTGTGGTTTCCTTAGTTACAGACCCATAATACTATTATAGCTTGGAGACGGGGATGTGGGTAAATGGAATTTTTAATGCTTCAAATTATGGCTGGGTGATTAACCGATGAATGACCGAAACTGTACATAAACTAGGATAACTGATGTGATTTTGTACTTGCTTCGTATATTATAATAGTTTTAGTTTTGTTCAGATCGAACACATTCAAACTAAAACTGCTATTATTTTAGTGTTATATTATATTATATCTCTTCAGACCCCAGAGTATAATAAGGGGAGGCCCAGAGGAGGTGATGAAACATAAAAAACATGGTTACTTACATTTCCTGTGCTCTGACGCGACTCCCTGTTCTCTTTGGCGGTTCTGCTTGAAGTCAGGGACCGCTGAGTTGAGTCACATGGGTCACGCAGCATTGTAACACTTGTATCTATGTGTCGTAACACCACACAAAGCTGAGGCCTAATCACAAGCCTCAGCCGTCTCTGATATCAATCAGAAGTACCAAAGACAATAGGGTGTCACTCAGGAGAGGTGAGTAACACTGTTTTTATGTACCTCTTCTGAGCCTCTGCTTATTATTCTCAGGGGTCTAAATAGACCCAGAGTCGGCATGATGTTAAAGGGAGCTCTATAACCCTCTATAGGCTTGCTTGACTGAGACTCTGTCTTCCTAATTACATCATGGAAGACAGACTTGCACATTCTCAGTCAGCGCCCTCTATTGGTGTGCATAATTGAGTCACTGGCATCCTAATTACATCATGGAAGTCAGATTTGCATATTCTTATCATGTTCCTTTGCAGTGGAGCGCTCATGGCTTAATAAGACTCCACACATCTACAGTCCTATGAAAAAGTTTGGGCACCCCTATTAATCTTAATCATTTTTAGTTCTAAATATTTTGGTATTTGCAACAGCCATTTCAGTTTGATATATCTAATAACTGATGGACACAGTAATATTTCAGGATTGAAATGAGGTTTATTGTACTAACAGAAAATGTGCAATATGCATTAAACCAAAATGTGACTGGTGCAAAAGTATGGGCACCTCAACAGAAAAGTGACATTAATATTTAGTAGATCCTCCTTTTGCAAAGATAACAGCCTCTAGTCGCTTCCTGTAGCTTTTAATCAGTTCCTGGATCCTGGATAAAGGTATTTTGGACAAACAATTCAAGTTCAGTTAAGTTAGATGGTCGCCGAGCATGGACAGCCCGCTTCAAATCATCCCACAGATGTTCAATGATATTCAGGTCTGGGGACTGGGATGGCCATTCCAGAACATTGTAGTTGTTCCTCTGCATGAATGCCTGAGTTGATTTGGAGCAGTGTTTTGGATCATTGTCTTGCTGAAATATCCATCCCCGGCGTAACTTCAACTTCGTCACTGATTCTTGAACATTATTCTCAAGAATCTGCTGATACTGAGTGGAATCCATGCGACCCTCAACTTTAACAAGATTCCCGGTGCCGGCATTGGCTACACAGCCCCAAAGCATGATGGAACCTCCACCAAATTTTACAGTGGGTAGCAAGTGTTTTTCTTGGAATGCTGTTTCTTTTTGGACGCCATGCATAACGCCTTTTTTTTTATAACCAAACAACTCAATCTTTGTTTCCAAAATGAAGTTGGCTTCTCCAAATGTGCTTTTGCATACCTCAGGCAACTCTATTTGTGGCGTACGTGCAGAAACGGCTTCTTTCTCATCACTCTCCCATACAGCTTCTATTTGTGCAAAGTGCGCTGTATAGTTGACCGATGCACAGTGACACCATCTGCAGCAAGATGATGCTGCAGCTCTTTGGAGGTGGTCTGTGGATTGTCCTTGACTGTTCTCACCATTCTTCTTCTCTGCCTTTCTGATATTTTTCTTGGCCTGCCACTTCTGGGCTTAACAAGAACTGTCCCTGTGGTCTTCCATTTCCTTACTATGTTCCTCACAGTTGAAACTGACAGGTTAAATCTCTGAGACAACGTTTTGTATCCTTCCGCTGAACAACTATGTTGAACAATCTTTGTTTTCAGATCATTTGAGAGCGGGCTGTCCATGTTCGGCGACCATCAAACTTAACTGAACTTGAATTGTTTTGTAGAAAGAAATGGTCCAAAATACCTTTATCCAGGATCCAGGAACTGATTAAAAGCTACAGGAAGCGACTAGAGGCTGTTATCTTTGCAAAAGGAGGATGTACTAAATATTAATGTCACTTTTCTGTTGAGGTGCCCATATTTTTGCACCGGTCAAATTTTGGTTTAATGCATATTGCGCATTTTCTGTTAGTACAATAAACCTCATTTCAATCCTGAAATATTACTGTGTCCATCAGTTATTAGATATATCAAACTGAAATGGCTGTTGCAAACACCAAAATATTTAGAACTAAAAATGATTAAGATTAATAGGGGTGCCCAAACTTTTTCATAGGACTGTATATGGTGGTCTCTCCCTATGGAGTGACGATATCCCCTAGACCCAGAGTATAATAGCCGTTTCGGTTCGGCCATATCATGCATATCTCTGGCCATTGCTACTGCTACTCTGTCTTTGCCTGATTATATTTGAGACTAGATTTTGCTGATGTTTCCTTTGAGACTGGGGTTTATTTGCTTGCATATTATAGATCATATGATTGAGCTTTTGATCTTTTTCCAGACTCTAAACTCCCTAATGGGTGGTTATACCATCTTTTTGGTACAAAGAGACAAGCCAGTAAGGATCATATTAAAGATAGTGTTCGCAAAGTTCAGTCCTTACACATCTCTAGTGGGTGCTGGGTTTTTCTTAGTTAAGAAAAAAACACAAAGGAATAAGACCATGTATTAACTACCGTAATTTAAGCAAAATTACAGTTAAAAAACAGTATCTTCATCCCAACAATTCCTCTCAACCATGACCTACTAAATCAGATTTCTGGAGCAAGGTGGTTCTCCAAGCTTGATTTCCAAGCTAACTACTATAGGAAATATATTCATATTTTTTCTTCCATAGCAAAACCTCTAACTGACCACACTAAAAAGGGAGCTGATTTAGTTCATTGGAATTCTCATCCTTTGAGTCTCTTAAGTTTTATGGAAGCTCCAGTCCTTGTTCAACCTTGACCGTTCATGTCACTTGTTGTTGAAGTTAACAGGTGTTGAAGGTGTTGTGTATTCCCAAGGCTCTATCTCCTTGACTGACTTATGTCCTTGTGTCTTCTTCACTTGTACATTCTCACCTTCTGAGAAGAATTATGATATAGGTAATCGTGAACTTTTAGCTATTAATTGAAGAATGGTGTAATTTTTTAGGAGGGAGCTAAATAACATCACTTTAGGTCCTACCTATTCTGTTCTCTACCGGGGCTGGTGGGAGAAGGAGGTCGTTTTCTCTGATGAAATGTACAAATCGTCGTAGGCCATTGTATTATGTCTCAGATTCCTAGATGATGTGTTTATCCTTTGGGGTAGCATTAAAGAAGAATTTGAAGAGTTTGTAAAGGTGTTAAATATCAATAACTCAGACCTAACTTTATATATATATATTGTGAGAATTTGACAGGTAAGGTTCCGGAAGGTCGCTATATCTCCCCACGATTCCTCAAATATGTGTGCTAAGTAGGGTTACAACATATGTAACTAACAAAACCTTAGCTGTGAGAAGGCTTTTTTTTGTTAACTACTTCTTGTTTTACTAGGGAAGGCCTTCAAGCACAGATGGGAGCTCGGCCTCATTAAAGACCTATAAAAGTTTGCCAAGTTCTTAGTTCTGGGCAGTTTCTGGGGAGAGAGAGCGGGCCGGGTTCTGCCCCAATCTGGATGATTCAGAGAGTGGTTGGGAGAAGGTGCTAGGGTGAGATGAGCCAAAAATTTATTTATTTGACATTAACTCAACTCACCGAGTTTGGAGGAAGAGAAATGCTGCCTATGACCCAAAGAACACCGTCCCCACTGCCAAGCATGGAGGTGGACGCATCATGTTTTGGGGTATTTCTCAGCAGAGGGCACAGGACTATTTCACCACATCAATGGGAAAATGGATGGAGCCATTTACCGTAAAATCCTGAGTGACAATCTCCTTCCCTACACCAGGAAGTTAAAAATGGGTCGTGGCTGGGTCTTCCAGCAGAACAATGATCCAAAACATACAGCCAAGGCATCATAGGAGTGGCTTAAAAAAAAGTACATTAAGGTCATGGAGGGGCCTAGCGGGGGGAGCTGAAGCTCCGAGTTGCCAAGTGACAGCCTCAAAATCTTAATGATTTAGAGATGATCTGCAAAGAGGAGCGGACCAAAATTCCTCCTGACATGTGCACAAACCTCATCATCAACTATAAAAACCGTCTGACTGCTTTTCGCACCAACAAGGGTTTTGCCACCAAGTATTAAGTCTTGTTTGCCAGAGGGGTGAAATACTTATTTCTCTCTGCAAAATGCAAATAAATTTCTTAAATTTATACAATGTGATTTTCTGGATTTTATTTTTGGTATTCTATCTCTCACTGTTAAAATTAGCCTACCCTTAAAATTATACACTGTTCATGTCTTTGTCAGGGAGTAAACTTACAAAATCAGCAAGGGATCAAATAATTATATATATAATATCTATAAATAATAAATTAGATGTATACTTTGTTATTTATTTACTTTCATAGGAAATGAATCAATATATATATATATATATATATATATATATATATATATATATATATTTAGATTCAAGGATCTTTACCCGATCTGACTATGGCTGTGAAGGAGTCGGAGTCGATTTGTAAGTTAGAGTAGAAAAATGATTCCACAGCCCTGGTTTCCCTTCACCACCACAAAGGGGTAATAAAGCACTACATATTCAGGGTCATATACTAAAACATAGGAATAATAGCTTCATTTTTTATGTATAACTAGCAAAGCAATCCTTGCTGTTGACGGCTGTCATTAATGGAATCTTGGCTTTTCTATATTATCTTAGATAATGAGGCACGCTGAGAAGAAATAAAGCCAGAACATAATAATTCTTAGATAAACTGAGTAGTTCTGACATTCAGGAAGAGAGGCATACAGTTCCACTTTAACTGTCTGTATAAATTTTTCTAGCTATGATGTCACTGCTGCCAAAATCAATACCATATAAATCAGTTCTCACAGATCGGTTCTCAGTTCTCCTTCATGTGTCCCCTTAAATGCTAAACTTTCTGTTCTCTAATTTATTGTCTGATCCCTCATATACCAAGAGAATGTAAATTCATCTATAGCAACCCACTTTCCCACAACTTTTTGGCCTATTACTATCCATCTTTATGCTCAGAGGACATGGTGGGATAAAATATTACGAGGCCATCCGTTGATACTATTTTTATACTAATTAGAGTTGAGCGATTGGGATTGGGATCGGCTGGAAAATTATCGGAAATCGGATTTTAAAATCGATCCTGAAATCTCAAGATTGGCTCAACCCTACTGTATATATAATATACAATTAAGGTTTTTAGAGTTTGGTTTCTTATTTTCTCTGGGTCATGCAGCCATTTCAATTGCGACCCCCAAATCTTATCTGATTTGTTTTGACTCTTTTAGCTGGTTACTAGAGATGAGTGAGTACTATTCGAAACAGTAGTTTCAAATAACACGCTCCCATAGGAATGAATGGGAGCGGCTGGCATGCAGAGGGTTAAGCGGCAGGACGCTGGCCTCGGCTACGTCAATTCATTCTTATGGGAACGTGCTATTCAAAACTACCGTTTCGAATATTACTCGCTCAACTCTACTGGTTACATCTCTACCTTATGACTATATATTTTGACATTAGTTAAATTTTCCATATTTATTACTTTACTTTTGTCTACTTATATTGGTTGACCCAGTGAGTCTGAATCTCCACTGTGGTACATGGTTTGAAGTTGGCCATTCACCTTCAAAGCTATTCCTACTGGCCAGGGCATACACATATGTTCTCATCTTCACCAAGCATGCTTGTTTACTGAATGAGGATAGGTCTGTAAACTGCCCTGAGAACAAAATATAAGTTGTTGAAATTAATTATTCAAAATCCTTATTTCCCCTAACATGTTACATTGTCAAATTCATGCCAACATTGATGTAACATCTCTGCCTTTTCAGGTCACTGTGCCACCCTCTGCTCGCATGCGGCGGTGCAGGAGGCGTGTGCAGTTTAGTTCCTTGCTTAGAGTTTTTGGTTGCACTGTGTGAACACGGCTCTAGTTCATTAATTGAATTTGCACCACACCCGTCTTCTGCCCTTGTCTGCTTCTGTCCATGAAGTAGTTAAGTTTGGTCTTGCCCTGTGATTGACAGCCTGCCTTCCTGTCAGGTCCAGGGCGGGTTCATCCTCCCCTTTTTAGTCTTCTACTCACATTCACACTGGTGTCTGTTATTGCCTCGTGCTTGCTGGCTTTCTCTTGCTGTTAATTTACTTGTATTCTTAATCCTGACCTTGGCTTTTCCTACTGACTATTCTTTTGAACTTCGATTTGGCACTGCATTTCTCGACTGTTACCGAACCCTGGCTAGCTGACCTCCCTTTGTTGTTGTTTGTCTTGTCTGTGTTTTTTGTGTCACATATATAGGAAGGGATCGTCTCCAAGTTGCCGCCTATTACATAGGATAAAACCAGGCAAGCGGGTGGGACAGTGGGGGGCTTCAGCTTAGGGCTCACTGTCTCTTGCCCCTGTGTCCCTTCTTCCAGGGTTCTCCAGCAGCTACTGGGAAATTGTCATCTAAGCAATTCCCTAACAATTGACAATTATGTGGGTGGGCCATTAGTTTGGTCAGGGGATAAACTTGGGGCTAACATAATATCTACGTATCTCTTTGACCACAGTCATTACAGGGTTAACCTCAACAGGCCACATGATTGAAATAACTTCTTTAATGCATAAATACCATTTAGAATATTCATGTATATAGTAACGATGTTACATGTTCCAAATCATAAATTCTACATTTTGATGTATATTGTCAAAATAGCATTTGATATATACATTACATTCCTGTCACATTTCTCGATCTTGACACTTGGCTTGTATTTGTCACTAGATATATTAGTAATTTACAAATTCTGACAGTTTATATGGGATCTGGATGGCACTACCAGTGCAAAGGATTCTACCAACAAGTTCAAGCAAAGAACCTCTAGTTATTGTTCGGCAATGTTGAAAGCTTTCCAGAAAAAGAAGTTATTTCTAAGCTAAGATTCATTTACATCTAGATATCTCATTGCATTGTATACTGAAAAACTTTTGAAGCTGAAGAATGTTGGAAAGTCACATACATAACATTGTATCTACATAAAAATAGGGTTTTTTTTAAATGTTTTAATTTATTGCATTAATGTATCTAAATGAACAATGAAGCAACTTTGCAAATAATAAGCATTAAAAAAACTGTTTGAATGTTCTGTTCCAATGCAAACCTGTATGTCTCCCTGGTTACAGACTACAAACAAACCTTGTGCAGTCTGATCCTGCAGTCAGAATGTCTTCAGTTTGTAGTCTGTTACCATGGAAATGCATATGTCTGCATAGGTACTGTAGACAACAAAATGGGATATTTTGAATCAAGAGTATTTTCAATGCTTTTTTATGTGTAAGGCTAGGTTCACACTAGCACTCAGTCTCTGGGGATTCTGCTGCCCATTCTGCTTATAAGATGCAGAGAGAAAAGTCTTGTCTATGGGGTCTGCAGGTTTCCAAGCGAACTCGAAGAGCGGAAACCCAAACACTAGTGTTAACTAGAGATGAGCAAGTACTGTTGGGATCAGCCGATCCGAACATCACGCTCCATAGAAATGAATGGATGCACCTGGTACTTCCGCTTTGACGGCGGCCGGCCGCTTAACCCCCCACGTTAAGCCGATCAGCCGATCCGAACAGTACTCGCTCATCTCTAGTGTTAACCTAATGTAAGGTGTTTATACTTTTATGTATGTGAAGGTGTATATACCATTTAATTTGGGCTCAGTGAGACAAAATTCTCAGATATTGTGCATTATTTGACAGTCATACAAAAGTATATAAAAAAAAATGGCCCAGAATAAAGTGACAGCCAAACTACTTATAAGTAGTCTGAAATGAATTGTCTAATAAGGTTTTATGAATTGATAATATTTGTTTTGGATACCATCATTTGGGATGTGTTGTGTCTTTTGTCTTTGAAGCCCATCCTGCTTCCATGAAACTACCTATAAGGGCACTTATTTTTCATCTTTTTCTCCTCCTTCTTCGCTCCTCCCCTTTTATTTCTCCATTTCCTCTCTGGGTGGGTTAGGTTGGGTTAAATCGATGTCTTTAGTAAGCTGGGTGTGGACTTCACAGCTTATAACATGTTTTTTTGTTCCTTTTTCTAGATTAGAGAAATTCCACCTAATGTTACATTTCTGTAAGTTTCCATTTCTGCATTGATTAGTAATCACTAGTAAAATGTGTTGTCATATTTATACGTAAACATAATCTAAGTAAACTAAGAGTACTAAAACTCTTCTGCACATTAAGTAAATATTCATAATGCAGGAAGGAAAAGTAAGTGAACCTCTGTGTTCTTGCCTTTTCCAGCAGCTAACTGGCAAAAGGTGTTTTAGTTAAACGGGTTTCCCAGATTTTAGGTTTTTCTGGCTTATCCTTAGGATCTGCCATTAATATCTGAATGGTAGGGACTGACAGATAGCACCCACACCAGTCAGCTGTATATGGTTGCTTCCTACTCCTGTGCTATACACAACACAGAGCCGGAAGCAATAGGGTCCAGGCCATGTCCAGTGGCTGGGTGTTGTTACTGCAGCTTAGCCACCATGGAGCCGACTGCTTTCGGCTCTGTTTTATGCATAGTACTGACGTCGGAATCAGCCCCATACAACTTATTGGTGATGGGTGCCGTTTGACAGTCCCCAGCAATCAGATATGGATTGTCTATCTAAGGATGGGCCATAGAGTCAAAATCCGGGAAACCACTTTATGTGAAGATGAAGGTGTGGGGTTTAGAGGTGCTTTACCTATTATTTTAGATACACAAAACCTGGTTACTGACAAATCTGTTCTTCTATAGAAAACTGGGTTAGTGTGAACCAGTCTTGAGACAACCAACATATAGATACAAGTGAAGCTGAGAGAGGTTAGAAAAGCATTGCTTAATGCTTGGGTGTATAGCAATCCATGGTTAGACAAATTGTCTACAGATGGAGAAAATTAAGCACTGTTGCTACTCTCCCTATTAGTGGGGGCCTGTTAAGTGCATAGCAGGTAATCCTGAAAGAGAAGACCCAAGAGTAACAGCAACATACCTACCGAAAATTCTACAGACTAGAAGGAGAGCCTATGTTTGTGTGTCTACTATTAGATACTGAACAAGAATGGCGTTCATGGAAACCGTTGCAAACTGTACCAAGATTTCTTGAAACTGCCTGGATTTTTTATAGTGCTTACTGAAAAATATCATTAGGACAGTGGAACTTTATAGCACCAATCCACAAGGTTATAGTCAAAGGAAAAAAATTAGAGTTGAGCGAGTACTATTTGAAACTCCCGTTTCGAATAACACACCCATAGGAATGAATGGATGCAGCCGGCACGCAGTGGGTTAAGCGGCGGGCCGCCAGCAAAGTCTGCGTTTCGGCCGCTTCCATTCAGTCCTATGGGTGTGTGCTATTCAAAACGGCCGTTTCGAATAGTACTCGCTCATCTCTAAAAAAGTTCACTTCATCATGTTTTGGGATTACTTTTCTGAATCAGGACATGAACATCTTGTGAACATGGAGGAATTAATTAAAAAGGACCGTGCACCATCTCCACCAACTCATGTTCTTTACTACCATGAACAGACGCTGCTCCACTGATTCCAGCTCAGTTGGAATTTGTTCTTTAGCTCCAGTGCAGGGGATATCAAGGCCACTATAGAAATTTCCAGTCTTGAAGAATGTGCCCTAATGTGCTAATGAATGGTATACATGTTTGTTAGTGGTTTAGTTTGATTGCGTTCTTTTATGACTGTAACTATCAGACCTATAGATACAGATGTAACTCCGATTAACTTGACTTTCTGCAGCGAGATAACTTTTTGCATCATGATATTCTATCTCAGAAGACAACAAAAGCCATTGAAAACCCATTGAAAGAGATGAGTTAATACTCTGTGCCACAGTGTTGCTAACTAGAGATGAGCGAACAGTAAAATGTTCGAGGTTCGATATTCGTTTCGAGTAGCCCCTCAATATTCGACTACTCAAATCGAATATCGAACCCTATTATAGTCTATGGGGGGAAAATGCTCGTTTCAGGGGTAGGCAACGTTCGATCAAATTACACTTACCAAGTCCACGAGTGAGGGTCAGGCTGAATCCTCCGAGAAGTCTTCTCCGTGCAGCGTCCCCGCAGCGTCCTCCGGCTCTGAATTCACTCTGCCAGGCATCGGGCCTGGGCAGAGCCGACTGCACATGTCCGCACTACAAGCGGGCATGTGCAGTCAGCTCTGCCCAGGCCCGATGCCTGGCGGAGTAATTCAGAGCCGGAAGACGCCGCGGGGAAGCTGCACGGAGAAGACTTCTAAAGGTAGGAGAAGAACCAGCGTTGATTGGCTGACTGTATAGCATTCGGCCAATCAATGCTGGTTCTGCATCGAACTTTTCCATTCGAATAGCGAGTGGTACTCGATCGAGTACGAGTATTTAGAATACTGTAGTATCCGATCGCATACCTTCTCGATCGAGTACTACTCGCTCATCTCTATTGCTAACGAGTCATATTACCCTTTTCTACATCTGTACCTGCAGAAATCCAGATAGTTCCATAGGGATCAGCCACTTTTTCTTACAAGTGTATTTACCTATCTTGCTAGTGTGTTGATAAATACGAAGTTCATTAGAAGGAAAGGACGTTGATTTGTATTTGTCTTTCCATAGGACCCGAATCTTCATATATAACACAGGAAATGTGCACTAATAACAAAAATTGAAAACCCTTGCATTTGTTTTATCCTTGGAGCACACACTGGCCAGAGAAGAGAATTCCATTAAATATGGCACAAAAAGCATGTTTTATTGGCATGGCTGGCACATTAAGAAAGTGTAATTCTTTCAGGTTTACAATAAAAGCTGCACATGAAATGTCAAACACATTTCACTGCTCTGTGTTCATTACATCCAAATGTATAATAAATTAGTACTAGATGTGGAGTTATGTTGAAGGCAGACCCCTATCTGAAACGCACAATATGTTAACCACACAAACAGCGCTAGAAATAAAACACATCTATAGGTTTGCTTCTGTGAAAGGCTTTATCACTTATCGGTGCACATTAAATATAATAACTCTTCAGTCCTTTCGTGAGATGTAAAATTGTATAGTTAATTTCCGACTACCTTTGTCTTCCCAAAGTCTTTATATGACCACAGGCAATGAAATATATTTATAACATACAATATAATATACGATTAGAATTGTATAATCCATGTCATTTACTTCTCCCTGCAAAGTAAGAATGCTTTCAAAAACAGAAGTGTTAATAGTTTATTTTTTCTCAAAATGAAGTGAATGAAAAAAAAAAAGAAGTCCTGGAAGTAATGATATGGCCCCCACGCAGCCCTGATCTCAACATCATCCAGTCTGTCTGGGATTACATGAAGAGACAGAAGGATTTCACCAAGCCTACCATCACAGAAGGTCTCTGCTTAGTTCTCCAATAGAGATGAGCGAACAGTGTTCTATCGAACTCATGTTCGATCGGATATTAGGCTGTTCGGCATGTTCGATTCGAATCGAACACCGCGTGGTAAAGTGCGCCATTACTCGATTCCCCTCCCACCTTCCCTGGCGCCTTTTTTGCTCCAATAACAGCGCAGGGTAGGTGGGACAGGAACTACAACACCGGTGATGTTGAAAAAAGTAGGCAAAACCCATTGGCTGCCGAAAACATGTGACCTCTAATTTAAAAGAACAGCGACGCCCAGCTTCGCGTCATTCTGAGCTTGCAATTCACCGAGGACGGAGGTTTCCGTCCAGTTAGCTAGGGCTTAGATTCTGGGTAGGCAGGGACAGGCTAGGATAGGAAGGAGAAGACAACCAACAGCTCTTATAAGAGCTAAATTCCACGGAGAAGCTTGTCAGTGTAACGTGGCACTGACGGGCTCAATCGCCGCAACCCAGCTTTCCCAGAATCCTGAATGGAATACACTGTCAGTGTATTCCCGTATACCCGATATATACCCCCGATACCCGTTCCAACGGTGTGCCCCCCCACCTTCACCCCAGAAATACCCTGCAAGTCCCCTAGCAATAGAATTGGGGCTATATACACCCACTATTTTTGCTACTGCCATATAGTGCCATTGTCTCACTGGGAATTCAAAGAATATATTGGGCTTACATATAACTTCAATTCCAGGGAGAAGCTTGTCAGTGTAACGTGGCACTGACGGGCTCAATCGCCGCAACCCAGCTTTCCCAGGATCCTGAATGGAACACACTGACAGTGTATTCCCGTATACCCCATATATACACCCCAAATCCCCGTTCCAACGGTGTGCCCCCCCCACCTTCACCTCAGAAATACCCTGCAAGTCCCCTAGCAATAGAATTGGGGCTATATACACCCACTATTTTTGCTACTGCTATACAGTGCCATTGTCTCACTGGGAATTCAAAGAATATATTGGGGTTATGTGCACCCACAATTTTTACTACTGCTATACAGTGCCATTGTCTGACTGGGAATTCAAAGAATATATGGGGGTTACGTGCACCCACAATTTTTGCTACTGCTATACAGTGCCATTGTCTGACTGGGAATTCAAAGATTATATTGGGGTTATGTGCACCCACAATTTTTACTACTGGTATACAGTGCCATTGTCTGACTGGGAATTCAAAGAATATATGGGGGTTACGTGCACCCACAATTTTTGCTACTGCTATACAGTGCCATTGTCTCACTGGGAATTCAAAGATTATATTGGGGTTATGTGCACCCACAATTTTTGCTACTGCTATATAGTGCCAGTTTCTGACTGGTAATTCAAAGAATATATTGGGGTTACGTGCACCCACAATTTTTGCTACTGGTATATAGTGCCATTGTCTGACTGGGAATTCAAAGAATATATGGGGGTTACGTGCACCCACAATTTTTGCTACTGCTATACAGTGCCATTGTCTCACTGGGAATTCAAAGAATATATGGGGGTTACGTGCACCCACAATTTTTGCTACTGCTATACAGTGCCATTGTCTCACTGGGAATTCAAAGAATATATTGGGGTTATGTGCACCCACAATTTTTGCTACTGCTATACAGTGCCATTGTCTCACTGGGAATTCAAAGAATATATTGGGGTTATGTGCACCCACAATTTTTACTACTGGTATACAGTGCCATTGTCTGACTGGGAATTCAAAGAATATATGGGGTTACGTGCACCCACAATTTTTGCTACTGCTATACAGTGCCATTGTCTGACTGGGAATTCAAAGAATATATGGGGGTTATGTGCACCCACAATTTTTACTACTGGTATACAGTGCCATTGTCTGACTGGGAATTCAAAGAATATATGGGGGTTACGTGCACCCACAATTTTTACTACTGCTATACAGTGCCATTGTCTGACTGGGAATTCAAAGAATATATGGGGGTTATGTGCACCCACAATTTTTACTACTGGTATACAGTGCCATTGTCTGACTGGGAATTCAAAGAATATATTGGGGTTACGTGCACCCACAATTTTTACTACTGCTATACAGTGCCATTGTCTGACTGGGAATTCAAAGAATATATGGGGGTTACGTGCACCCACAATTTTTGCTACTGCTATACAGTGCCATTGTCTGACTGGGAATTCAAAGATTATATTGGGGTTATGTGCACCCACAATTTTTACTACTGGTATACAGTGCCATTGTCTGACTGGGAATTCAAAGAATATATGGGGGTTACGTGCACCCACAATTTTTGCTACTGCTATACAGTGCCATTGTCTCACTGGGAATTCAAAGATTATATTGGGGTTATGTGCACCCACAATTTTTGCTACTGCTATATAGTGCCAGTTTCTGACTGGTAATTCAAAGAATATATTGGGGTTACGTGCACCCACAATTTTTGCTACTGGTATATAGTGCCATTGTCTGACTGGGAATTCAAAGAATATATGGGGGTTACGTGCACCCACAATTTTTGCTACTGCTATACAGTGCCATTGTCTCACTGGGAATTCAAAGAATATATTGGGGTTATGTGCACCCACAATTTTTACTACTGGTATACAGTGCCATTGTCTGACTGGGAATTCAAAGAATATATGGGGTTACGTGCACCCACAATTTTTGCTACTGCTATACAGTGCCATTGTCTGACTGGGAATTCAAAGAATATATGGGGGTTATGTGCACCCACAATTTTTACTACTGGTATACAGTGCCATTGTCTGACTGGGAATTCAAAGAATATATGGGGGTTACGTGCACCCACAATTTTTGCTACTGCTATACAGTGCCATTGTCTCACTGGGAATTCAAAGAATATATTGGGGTTATGTGCACCCACAATTTTTACTACTGGTATATAGTGCCATTGTCTGACTGGGAATTCAAAGAATATATGGGGGTTACGTGCACCCACAATTTTTGCTACTGCTATACAGTGCCATTGTCTCACTGGGAATTCAAAGATTATATTGGGGTTATGTGCACCCACAATTTTTGCTACTGCTATATAGTGCCAGTTTCTGACTGGTAATTCAAAGAATATATTGGGGTTACGTGCACCCACAATTTTTGCTACTGGTATATAGTGCCATTGTCTGACTGGGAATTCAAAGAATATATGGGGGTTACGTGCACCCACAATTTTTGCTACTGCTATACAGTGCCATTGTCTCACTGGGAATTCAAAGAATATATTGGGGTTATGTGCACCCACAATTTTTACTACTGGTATACAGTGCCATTGTCTGACTGGGAATTCAAAGAATATATGGGGGTTACGTGCACCCACAATTTTTGCTACTGCTATACAGTGCCATTGTCTCACTGGGAATTCAAAGAATATATTGGGGTTATGTGCACCCACAATTTTTACTACTGGTATATAGTGCCATTGTCTCACTGGGAATTCAAAGAATATATGGGGGTTACGTGCACCCACAATTTTTGCTACTGCTATACAGTGCCATTGTCTCACTGGGAATTCAAAGAATATATTGGGGTTATGTGCACCCACAATTTTTACTACTGGTATACAGTGCCATTGTCTGACTGGGAATTCAAAGAATATATGGGGGTTACGTGCACCCACAATTTTTGCTACTGCTATACAGTGCCATTGTCTCACTGGGAATTCAAAGAATATATTGGGGTTATGTGCACCCACAATTGTTGCTACTGCTATATAGTGCCAGTTTCTGACTGGTAATTCAAAGAATATATTGGGGTTACGTGCACCCACAATTTTTGCTACTGGTATATAGTGCCATTGCCTGACTGGGAATTCAAAGAATATATGGGGGTTACGTGCACCCACAATTTTTGCTACTGCTATACAGTGCCATTGTCTCACTGGGAATTCAAAGAATATATGGGGGTTACGTGCACCCACAATTTTTGCTACTGCTATACAGTGCCATTGTCTCACTGGGAATTCAAAGAATATATTGGGGTTATGTGCACCCACAATTTTTGCTACTGCTATACAGTGCCATTGTCTCACTGGGAATTCAAAGAATATATTGGGGTTATGTGCACCCACAATTTTTACTACTGGTATATAGTGCCATTGTCTGACTGGGAATTCAAAGAATATATGGGGGTTACGTGCACCCACAATTTTTGCTACTGCTATACAGTGCCATTGTCTCACTGGGAATTCAAAGAATATATTGGGGTTATGTGCACCCACAATTTTTACTACTGGTATACAGTGCCATTGTCTGACTGGGAATTCAAAGAATATATGGGGGTTACGTGCACCCACAATTTTTGCTACTGGTATATAGTGCCATTGTCTCACTGGGAATTCAAAGAATATATGGGGGTTACGTGCACCCACAATTTTTGCTACTGCTATACAGTGCCATTGTCTCACTGGGAATTCAAAGAATATATTGGGGTTATGTGCACCCACAATTGTTGCTACTGCTATATAGTGCCAGTTTCTGACTGGTAATTCAAAGAATATATTGGGGTTACGTGCACCCACAATTTTTGCTACTGGTATATAGTGCCATTGCCTGACTGGGAATTCAAAGAATATATGGGGGTTACGTGCACCCACAATTTTTGCTACTGCTATACAGTGCCATTGTCTCACTGGGAATTCAAAGAATATATGGGGGTTACGTGCACCCACAATTTTTGCTACTGCTATACAGTGCCATTGTCTCACTGGGAATTCAAAGAATATATTGGGGTTATGTGCACCCACAATTTTTGCTACTGCTATACAGTGCCATTGTCTCACTGGGAATTCAAAGAATATATTGGGGTTATGTGCACCCACAATTTTTACTACTGGTATATAGTGCCATTGTCTGACTGGGAATTCAAAGAATATATGGGGGTTACGTGCACCCACAATTTTTGCTACTGCTATACAGTGCCATTGTCTCACTGGGAATTCAAAGAATATATTGGGGTTATGTGCACCCACAATTTTTACTACTGGTATACAGTGCCATTGTCTGACTGGGAATTCAAAGAATATATGGGGGTTACGTGCACCCACAATTTTTGCTACTGCTATACAGTGCCATTGTCTCACTGGGAATTCAAAGATTATATTGGGGTTATGTGCACCCACAATTTTTGCTACTGCTATATAGTGCCAGTTTCTGACTGGTAATTCAAAGAATATATTGGGGTTACGTGCACCCACAATTTTTGCTACTGGTATATAGTGCCATTGTCTGACTGGGAATTCAAAGAATATATGGGGGTTACGTGCACCCACAATTTTTGCTACTGCTATACAGTGCCATTGTCTGACTGGGAATTCAAAGAATATATTGGGGTTACAAATACCCTCATTTCTTGCTACTGCCATATAGTGCCAGTTTCTGACTGGTAATTCAAAGAATATATTGGGGTTACGTGCACCCACAATTTTTGCTACTGGTAGATAGTGCCATTGTCTCACTGGGAATTCCACAAATAATTTGGGGATTCATTCACCCTACATCTCAGGCTCTTGCCATATTCATCCAGGTTGTCAGTGCTGCACCAGCTCGTTCCCAGACAGCTCGGCCTGAAAAACACGTTACCTATATAGAGGATTTGGACAATGAAGACAACATGTTCTAAATCTAATGTCTGCACCTTCTCCAGAATTAAAATAAAGGCAGCATTTAACTTTCAAATAGCACTGCACAAAGGAAGAGCTTATCAGCTTGTCTCATGACATGCTACTGAAAAGTGTCATTTGTGTATCTTAATGTAAATATAGTTGTATAAGCTTTTTGGGTTTTAGGCACTGCCAAGTTATTTATTACCACCCGCTCCCTTATAATGATGATGACGCCAAAGTCACTGTGGGTGTTCAGAGCTCACAGCTTTGGTTGACATTTGTCTTGCTCTCTGTCGGTACCAGCTGTCTTTTTGGATACCATAAAGTTATGTTGACTTTATTAACAGCTATAGAAGCTTTAGCCAGGTTGTGACGGTGTGTAACCCCAACAACACTAAGTGGGATACACATTAATAGTCAGTCTATGTACGCTAAACGTATCACTGAAGTAATTTTTTTTCCCTCTCCCCTAATATAAGAAAGGAACAGACATTAGACCTAGACCGGGGTTCGAGGCTTGTAAAAATCCAGTATTATTTGTTCTTCATGATGTGAAATATGTGTTGAAAAGCAACCCAAGATTAAGTCAGCCATGTGTGCCAGTGTGTTACTTGGCATGCCTTTGCTGGCCCCAACTGTAAGGGTCACTCTCCATTTCCTCCATTTTCCACTCCCCTTCACACCATTTGTGGTGAAGCAATGGGATGCACTGAAGTGCACCCTCTAGCCTCGTGTGGGACAGGGACATCAGATGCCACTCCAACCCCCTCGTCTTCCTCCGCCAGCCAACGGTGCGAAGATGAGAGGAGTGTGCTCTGAATGTTTTCTGCCTAGCAGAGGCTAGTTCTCACTTACGAAAATGGCCCCACTTTGACCTGTATATCAGGCACAATGGTGTAGGTTTCAAAGAAACATGGCACCAACAAGTTGGAAAACGTGGGCCATGCGTGGACCGTGTTTGAGTCTGGCAAGCTCCAGATCTGCTACCAGGTTCCAGCCATTATCACAGGCGCAAAAATGCCAGGCCCCAGGTGTAGCAGGGAAAAAAAAATTCCATCTCAGCCAGGATGGCATCCCTGACCTCGGAGGCACTGTGCTGTCTGTCCCCCAAGCTGATCAGTTTCAGCACGGCCTACTGACATCTCCCCATGCCAGTGTTACAGTGTTTTCCGCTAGTAGCTGGGGTGGAGGTTGCAGCTTCGTAGGGTTTCAGTCTACTCCTGCCATGAATTTTGGCCTGGGAGAGGAGATAGGCCACCCCAGTTTGCACCCGGGGAACAGACTCCACCACATTCACCCTGCCTGTCATTAAAGATAAGCACTGCAGCATCCCTGACCACAGGCGCTTGTCCATGTGTCGGTGGTCAAGTGGACCTTGCAGCAAAGCGCAGAGCTCTGGGCCCGACTGATGTTATGGGACACATGCAGGCGCAAGGCAGGGACAGCACACCAAGAGAAGTAGTAACGGCTAGGCCCAGCATAGGGAGGTGCCCCAGGTGCCATCTGCTGACGGAAGGCCTGGGTCTCCAGAAGCATAAACAAACACCAACATCTCCAGGGCCAGCAGTTTATCGATGAGGCTGTTAAAGGCTTGGGCATGGGGGTGGGTTGTGTTGTACTTCTGCCTGCAATGAAAAGCTTGGGAAATGTGGAGTGGCTGGGAAGAGGCGCATGATGGTGCAGGCCAAAAGGGCGCATGAGGGTGAACTCCCCAATGTGTCAGAGATAGGTGTGTAGGTGTCTTTGCATCATATACTTGCACCATATTTGGCTTTGGAAGTTAATTTTGTGCCAAAAAGTGGTTAAGACAGCGATCCCTCAGCTACTCCCGTTACACTGTCTATTGAAGTTACCATCTGTGGAAGTGGACCACCATTTCTAAGATCCCAAAGGAAGCAGGCAAGAGATGTGCAGTTCAGAAAAAAAGATGAGAAAATAAGTGTAGGCTGTAGAGCACAGAGGGATCGGAGAGGACAGAGCTGGTGTCAGCCAGGTATTCCCACAACATGCGCCTATACTTGTCCCTCCTGGTGACACTAGGCCCCTGAGTGGCAGTAATTTGTCCAGGGGGGCCATTAACGTGTTCCAGACCTAGGAATAAGTCTTCCAACAGGGTAGAGTTTTGCATGCCTTTGCTTCTACCCACTGTTTTTGCTGCTTAGCTTCCCTCCACATCTACACTGCTTTCACCCCTAAACATCACCCCAGTTTATGCCTTTGTTTCTACCCTGTTTTTTTTGTTGAATTAGCTTCCCTCCACATCTACACTGCTTTAGCCCCTAAACATCACCCCAGTTTATGCCTTTGCTTCTACCCTTTTTTTTTTGTTGAATTAGCTTCCCTCCACATCTACACTGCTTTAGCCCCTAAACATCACCCCAGTTTATGCCTTTGCTTCTACCCAGGTTTTTTGTTGATTTAGCTTCCGTCTACATCTACACTGCTTTAGCCCCTAGACATCACCCCTGTCCATGTGGGGTCGGTGGCCTCGTCATCCACCAACTCCTCTTCCAATTGCGCACTGCCCCCTTACTGCAAACCGCACATGACCACAGCTTGCCTTGATGGCAACTGTGTCTCATGATCCCCACTTAGGTCCAGACAAGTCGGTGGCGGGTCCAAAACCCAAAAATTGGAAGGAAATGGCAGATGCTGCAGTATTTCTAACACCTGTTCCTGGTGCTCGGCCTGGTCTGTGTTGTACCCTGCACCCTGCTTAACGCAGTTGCCATATCCGAAGTTTTGCTGAGCGCATGCTAATGTTTCGTGTCCAGTGCAATGGATGGGATGGGATTTCACATAAGTCTGCCACCCATGGCCACTCATGGTTGAGCAACTGAGGGAGTTGACTTTGACGAACCCGAGGGTTTTGGAGTTGGAACTACATCAGAGGTCTGTGCTGCTCACACACTCTGCTCAACACATGATATGTTTAGTGCCAGCAGTGTGGAGACGTCGCACAACAGCCGTTGTTCCAGCAGGTACAGGCGTTGTAGGAGTGCATAGAGGCTAGCAGCGGCAACTATAGACTTTAAAAACTATCCGCACAAGCGCCACACTTTCACCAGTAGCTCAGGAACATTGGGGTACCTTTTTCAAAAGATTAGCAGCAATGAGTTAAAAACGTGGCCCAGGCATGGAATATGTTGCAGGCTGCCAAGCTACAGAGCCAATCCCAGGTTACGGCCATTATCACACATGACAACATGCCTGGGCCCAGGTGCAGTGGCAAAAACCACATTGCCGTCTCATCGAGGATGGCATGACTCACTTTGTAGGCAGTGTGCTGTCTGGCCCCCAAGCTGATGAGCTTCAGCACGGCCCGCTGACGTCTCCCCACACCAGTGTTGCAGCGTTTCCAGCTCGTAGCTGGGGTCAATTTAACAACGGAGGAGGGTGGTGTTTCAGCCCTCCTCCCAGGAATGTTGTGTGGGGAGACAAGTCAGGCCACCACATTTTGCGACCCGGTCCACGCCTCAACTACATTCAACCACTGTGCCCAAATTGAAAGGTAGCGTCCCTGTCCGCATGCACTTGTCCATTCGTAACTGGTCACATGGAACTTTAGGGCTAAGCGCTGAATTTAGGGACCGCCTCATGTTTGGGGGAAAGTGCTGGTGTGGACGGCACAGTGCGGTGGCGCAGTAGACACTCTGCCCAAAAAGGGCAGAGTGTCCCCCAGCCGGGATTCCAACATCTCCTGGGCCAGATTTCTTGAGATGAGGCCGTTGAAGCCTTGGGCATGTGGGTGGGTTGCGCTGTACTTTAGCATGAAATGAAAGGCTTGGGAGATGGGGAGTTGCTGGGAAGAGGCGCATGATGGCGCGGGCAAAAGGAGAAATGGCAGGAAAAGGTGAGGATAAGGGTGAACTCCCCAAAGTGTCAGAGGCAGATGTGGAGGTGTCCTGGCTGCTGGTCTGGACTGCAGCGCCAGCCCTGTCAACAGTGGGAGAGGCAGTGGCCGCCAGGCCAAACGACGATTATCCTGCGCTTGCTCTCACCCACTGAGCCCAGGGCTTGCCTTCCAAATGATGGCACCCGCAAGAGGTGGTGAGATTCCTCTCCGCAGATCCCCAAACCATCTTGGACTTGCAAATTGCACTAAATTTGTCATGTAACTGACATGTATATGATGAGTCTATCCATTGTCTGTTCATTTTGGTGAAAGTCAGCCTGTCAGCTGACAGACAGCTGTGCTTGTCAGTGATGATGCCACCGGCTGCTTGTACCCCCAGTTTTTGCTGCTTAGCTTGCCTCCACATCCACACTGCTTTTGCCCCTACACATCACCCCTATCCATGCCTGTGCCTCTAGCCATAAGTCTGCCACCCATGGAAACTCATGGTGCAGAAAGTGAGGGAGCTGACTCTGAGGAACCCTTGGGTTTTGTAGCTGGTACTCCATCAAAGGTCTCTGCTGCTCACACACCCTGCTGAACCTATCTAGGGTTAGAGCGTGTGGTGACCTCGCACAACAGTAGGTGCTTCAGGCAGATGTAGGCCTTGCTGGAGTGTATTGCGGCTAGCTCCAGGTACTGTAGACTTGGGAAAGTGGGTGTCCAAGTGCCGCACTTTCACCCTTAGCTCAGCTAATTTGGGGTATGTTTTTAAAAATCATTGCACCACTACATTGAACACGTGGGCCAGGCATGGAACGTGTTGGAGGCTGGCAAGCTCCAGAGCCCTCCAACAAGACAAAAAAGCCTGGCCCCAGGGGCAGCGGGGATAAACAAATTGCCATCTCATCCAGGATGGCATCCCTGACCTCAGAGGCAGTGTGCTGTCCATCTCCCAAGCTGATGAGCTTCAGCCCAGCCTGCTGACGTCTCCCCACACCAGTGTTGCAGCGTTTTCAGCTCGTAGCTGGGGTCAATCTAACAGCGGAGGAGGAGGAGGGTGGTGTTTCAGCCCTCCTCCCAGGAATGTTTTGTGGGGAGACAAGTCAGGAAAATTCTTGAAACGGGAGAGTTTTGCATCTTTGCCCTTGCTGCCTATGGACATCCCTTTGCCTCTAGCCACCATTTTCCCTGCTTTGCTTGCCTCCACATCCACACTGCTTTTGCCCCTAGACATCACCCCAGTCCATGCCTTAGCTTGTACCCCCAGTTTTTCCTGCTTAGCTTGCCTCCACATCCACACTGCTTTTGCCCCTAGACATCACCCCAGTCCATGCCTTAGCTTGTACCCCCAGTTTTTCCTGCTTAGCTTGCCTCCACATCCACACTGCTTTTGCCCCTAGACATCACCCCAGTCCATGCCTTAGCTTGTACCCCCAGGTTTTCCTGCTTAGCTTGCCTCCACATCCACACTGCTTTTGCCCCTAGACATCATCCCTATCCATGCCTCTGCCCCTAGCCATAACTCTGCCACCCCTGGAAACTCATGGTGCAGAAACTTTGGGAGCTGACTTTGAGGAACCCTTGGGTTTTGTAGATGGAACTCCATCAAAGGTCTGTGCAGCTCACACACCCTGCTCAAGATATGGTATTGTAGGGTTTCAGCGTGTGTGAATGACGGACAACAGCCTGTGTTTGGACAGATGTAGGCCTTGCTAGAGTGTTTTTAGGCTAGCAGCGACTCCTGTGCACTTGCAAAAGTGGGCGCACAAGCGCCGCATTTTCAACAGTAGCTTCGGTACATTTGGGTATGTTTTTAAAAAACTTTGCACCACTAGGTTAGACCTGGGCCAAACATGGAACGTGTTGGAGGCTGGCAAGCTCCAGAGCCGCTACCAGGTTCCAGCCATTATCACAGGCGTAAAAATGCCAGGCCCCAGGTGTAGCAGGGAAAAAAAAATGCCATCTCAGCCAGGATGGCATCCCTGACCTCAGAGGCACTGGGCTGTCTGTCCCCCAAGCTGATGAGCTTCAGCACCGCCTGCTGACGTCTCCCCACACCAGTGTTTTAGCATTTGCCGCTAGTAGCTGTGGTGGAAGTTGCAGCGTCGTAGGGTTTCAGTCTACTCCTGCCATGAATTTTGGCCTGGGAGAGGAGATAGGCCACCCCAGTTTGCACCCGGGGAACAGACTCCACCACATTCACCCTGCCTGTCATTAAAGATAAGCACTGCAGCATCCCTGACCACAGGCGCTTGTCCAAGTGTCGGTGGTCAAGTGGACCTTGCAGCAAAGCGCGGAACTAAGGGCCCACCTGATGTTGAGTGACACGTGCTGGTGCAAGGCGGGGACGCCACACCGGGAGAAGTTGAGACGGCTAGGGACGGCATAGTGAGGTGCCACAGTTGCCATCAGGTCCGGGAAGGCGGGAGTTTCAACAAGCCGGAACGCCAACCTCTCCTGGGCCAGCAGTTTAGCGATGTTGGCGTTCTAGGCTTGCGTGGGTGGGTGGTTAGCGGTGTATTTCTGCCGGCGCTCCAATGTCTGAGAGATGGTGGGTTGTTCTAAAGAAGCGCCTGATGGTGCCTTTGATGGTGCAGGAGAAGGAGATAAGACAGAAACAGGGGAGGATGAGGGAGAAGTCAACAAAGTGGCGGAGGCAGATGAAGTGATGTCCTGGCTCGTCCTCTGGAGTGCATCGCCAGCACTGTGAGCAGAGGCAGTGGCATGAACGGCGGGCGACGTTTGTCCTGCCGTTGCTGCCTGCCACTGATTCCATTGCTTGGATTCCAAATGACGGTGCATTGAAGTGGTGGACAGGTTGCTCTTCTCAGGGCCACTACTCGATTTCGAGAGGCAAATTGTGTAGACGACACTATATCTGTCCTCGGCGCATTCCTTGAAAATACTCTACACCTTCAAGAAACGTGCCCTCGATGGGGGAGTTTTTCTGGGCTGGGTACAAAAGGGAACATCTTCGGACATTCCGGGTCTGGCCTGGCTTCGGCAAAGCAGCTGACCTCTGCCTCTGGACATGTCTCTGCCTCTAGCTACCCTTTTTGGTGCTGCACCTGCCTCAACATCCACACTACTTTCCCAGCTTGACATCTGCCTTGTCCAGGTGGGGTCGGTGTCCTCGTCGTCCACCACCTCCTCCTGCACAATGCGCATGTCAACTGGCTGCCCTGACAGCAACTGCGTCTCATCGTCGTCGATGAGGGTGGGTTGCTGGTCATCCGCCACCAAATCGACCGGAGATGGAATGGAGGAGACTCTAGTGTTTGAGCATCTGTACACAGATACTCGTCTGTTAGGTCCGTGGAATCGCGAAATGGAGGGCCAGGTTGCGGTACAGTCAAAGGAAGGGAGAACAGCTCTGGGGAGCAGGGACAGTTGGGGTTATTGTTCTGGGAAGATTGGGAATTTTGGGTGGAAGGAGGACAAGACTGTTGGGTAAGAGGAGGTAGAGGCTGCCTGGCTGGTGGACAATGTGCTTTAAGCGTTATCCGACAGCCATTGCAAGACCTGTTCCTGGTTCTCGGGCCTACTAATCTTTGTACCATTCAGCCTAGTTAATGTGGAACTTTTGTGCAAAGCGCAGAACTTAGGGCCCGCCTGATGTTAAGGGACACACGCTGGTACAAGGCTCAACTCACCCTAAGTGCCAAAAACACTGCTGGTGCAAGGCTCTACTTATGCCAAGGGCCTCAATCTCTGCTGGTAGCTCAGCTTAAGGTCCTGTAACTTTGTTTGGAAGGGCTCATGTTAAGGGCTAGAAAAGTGAATTTTGGAAGGTCTTACCACATCACACACACACACACACACACACACACACACACACACACACACTCAAAATGACAGTTAAGGGTGAGGGCTTTTGGAATTCCCATTGCCTATTCCATTTGTGGTTGTCATGGGGAACGTGATTTAAAGGGGTGGTTGTTACTGTTTGTTGAGCTTAAATTGGGGTTTGTGTCCATCCATTTGGGGAGTAAAGAAGGTTTCCAGGTATTTTCCCACTTTGATAGAGGTTTTTTTGAATGTGGAAAGTGTGTAGTTGTTAGGCTGTGATGTTGGGGTAATAGAGGGTCTTTGGTGTGTTAGATGCCCCCAGACATGCTTCCCCTGCTGTCCCAGTGTCATTCCAGAGGTGTTGGTATCATTTCCTGGGGTGTCATAGTGGACTTGGTGACCCTCCAGACACGGATTTGGGTTTCCCCCTTAACGGGTATCTGTTCCCCATAGACTATAATGGGGTTCGAAACCCGTTCGAACACACGAACATTGAGCGGCTGTTCGAATCGAATTTCGAACCTCGAACATTTTAGTGTTCGCTCATCTCTATTCTCCAAGAGGTTTAGAATAAACTCCTTGCCGAGTTCCTTCTAAAACTGTGTACATATGTACCTAGAAGAATTGATGCTGCTTAGAAGGCAAAGGTCGGTCACACCAAATATTGATCTGATGTAGGGCAGTGTTTCTAAGCCTTTTAAAGCCAAGTATCCCCTCATGAAAAAAGCTCCAAATGAGTACCCTAAATAGACACTGCGGTGCCTGTCATGTGACAGATCCTGCTTCCAATCCCAAGTGCTTGTAGGGGCAGGCACACACTAACAGTTTCTGGGGTCTTTTGCTTCCAAACAACTTTTCACTTATCAGGTCATAGATAAGAAGCTGCCTGTATATTAATACAAATTACTGCTTCTGTAGAGGAGAACTGCTCTGTTATAACCCTAACCTAGAAGTATCCACTCAGGAACCCGGAAACTGATCATTCACTAAATCTGCCCCTTCCAAAGCAAGTTTGTACCCCCAAAGACTGCTCTGCGTACCCCCTGGGATACATATACCACTGGTTGAGAACCACTCATTTAGCATTCTTATTAACTAGATCAGAGAAACATCAAAGTGTTAGGATTTGTGTGGAGTTCCCATAATGCATTGGTTAGTATTTACCAAAGTGGTTCAGGGAAGGAAACCTGATGACATGGCCATTGGGCGCCCAAGTCTCACTGATGCATATGGAGGCTAAGACTAGCCATTTGGTCCAATTTCAAGAGGACTGTAGCATATATTGCTGAGAAACACATGCTATGATGGAAAGATGTCAGAACACACAGGGCATCACAACTTGCTGAACATGGAGCTGCAGACCAATCAGACTGCCCATAGTGACTCCTGTCCATCATGTCTTCATTGGGCACATGAGCATCTGAACTGATCCATGGAGCAATGGAAACAGGAAGCCTGGTCTCATGAATCGTATTTCTTTTACATTATGTGGATGATTGTGTGCCATTGCCTGTGTGCCATTTACCTAGGGAAGAGATGGCCTTATACAGTCCTATGAAAAAGTTTGGGCACCCCTATTAATCTTAATCATTTTTAGTTCTAAATATTTTGGTATTTGCAACAGCCATTTCAGTTTGATATATCTAATAACTGATGGACACAGTAATATTTCAGGATTGAAATGAGGTTTATTGTACTAACAGAAAATGCGCAATATGCATTAAACCAAAATTTGACCGGTGCAAAAGTATGGGCACCTCAACAGAAAAGTGACATTAATATTTAGTACATCCTCCTTTTGCAAAGATAACAGCCTCTAGTCGCTTCCTGTAGCTTTTAATCAGTTCCTGGATCCTGGATAAAGGTATTTTGGACAAACAATTCAAGTTCAGTTAAGTTAGATGGTCGCCGAGCATGGACAGCCCGCTTCAAATCATCCCACAGATGTTCAATGATATTCAGGTCTGGGGACTGGGATGGCCATTCCAGAACATTGTAATTGTTCCTCTGCATGAATGCCTGAGGATTTGGAGCGGTGTTTTGGATCATTGTCTTGCTGAAATATCCATCCCCGGCGTAACTTCAACTTCGTCACTGATTCTTGAACATTATTCTCAAGAATCTGCTGATACTGAGTGGAATCCATGCGACCCTCAACTTTAACAAGATTCCCGATGCCGGCATTGGCCACACAGCCCCAAAGCATGATGGAACCTCCACCAAATTTTACAGTGGGTAGCATGTGTTTTTCTTGGAATGCTGTTTCTTTTTGGATGCCATGCATAACGCCTTTTTTTTATAACCAAACAACTCAATTTTTGTTTCCAAAATGAAGCTGCCTTGTCCAAATGTGCTTTTTCATACCTCAGGCAACTCTATTTGTGGCGTACGTGCAGAAACGGCTTCTTTCTCATCACTCTCCCATACAGCTTCTATTTGTGCAAAGTGTGCTGTATAGTTGACCGATGCACAGTGACACCATCTGCAGCAAGATGATGCTGCAGCTCTTTGGAGGTGGTCTGTGGATTGTCCTTGACTGTTCTCACCATTCTTCTTCTCTGCCTTTCTGATATTTTTCTTGGCCTGCCACTTCTGGGCTTAACAAGAACTGTCCCTGTGGTCTTCCATTTCCTTACTATGTTCCTCACAGTGGAAACTGACAGGTTAAATCTCTGAGACAGCTTTTTGTATCCTTCCGCTGAACAACTATGTTGAACAATCTTTGTTTTCAGATCATTTGAGAGTTGTTTTGAGTAGCCCATGATGCCACTCTTCAGAGGAGATTCAAATAGGAGATCAACTTGCAATTGGCCACCTTAAATACCTTTTCTCATGATTGGATACACCTGGCTATGAAGTTCAAAGCTCACTGAGGTTACAAAACCAATTTTGTGCTTCAGTAAGTCAGTAAAAAGTAGTTAGGAGTATTCAAATCAATAAAATGATAAGGGTGCCCATACTTTTGCACCGGTCAAATTTTGGTTTAATGCATATTGCGCATTTTCTGTTAGTACAATAAACCTCATTTCAATCCTGAAATATTACTGTGTCCATCAGTTATTAGATATATCAAACTGAAATGGCTGTTGCAAACACCAAAATATTTAGAACTAAAAATGATTAAGATTAATAGGGGTGCCCAAACTTTTTCATAGGACTGTATATCCACAAAGGCTCCGAGCCCACCAGACTGCTATGATAACCACTCTGCGTCCTGAAACTGTGTTGTGTGTGTACATGGGTATTATGATTCGTGGACTACAGTGTATGTCACTCAGGGGTTAATGGGTAACTTTGTTGTTTTTACTTTCAGTGGATAAATATCTGTCCCAATTGTATGATGGATTTAGAGGAGCAGTAACAAGCTCTGCACCTATGTGTCTATGAAGTCACCCAGACAGCATCGCTAGGTTCAAGTCTTTTGCAAGGAGGACTATTCTCTCTGCCAGTTTCAGTATAAAATCAGTGGAAACTGGCCAGAAACTTGGCAGACCCCATTATAGTCTATGGGGTCCTCGGGTTTCTGGGTTTAATCGCTTTTTAGGCGAACCTGAAGAACAGAAACCTGAAACCTAGTGTGAAACTAGCATATGGGAATACGATTTGTTTCAATCTACTATCTCCTCCTAGATTGCTGCTGAATGGCTTCCTGTGGTGTTGTGGTGGCATGTCCTGATGTGATCTCTGCCCATGTGTTCCCAGCATTAAAGGGCTTTTCTATGGTTATAAAATCTGCACTGGGAATCCAAATATAAAAACTACCAGAGGGAATTTCTGCAGTGGCAATGGGTCATCACTATGAATGGCACTACAGTGTGCATGGAGGAAAAACAGGAGTACAGTTCTATTGGTTTCAGTCTCATGAAATTAATAGGATCCATTGATGGATCTGTCATGAATGATCTGGTGTTTTTTTAATGTACCCAAAAATGTAAACATTGATTGAAGTATGTATCTATACATACACGGTCATAGAAATGTCACTGTCGGGATTATGTAAGGGCAAATTGCTTGTATAGTATTCAATGTAGAGAAGGTTTAAAGCCTCCTACTGAATGTAAAGGCAAAAGGGTTTTTGAAAATTCTAACTTGGACATAAACATGAGTAATGAAGAAAGGAGGAGAAATAATAAACAAATCAGGAGTAAAAAATGTGGAAAGACTCATGCCTCGTGTAGTTGTATAAACAATTTTTGGCCACCAGAGGGCTCTGGATATCAAAGACAAGTTTTGCTCCCAGGAGTAACACAGCAGCCTCACCTAGAGTTAGGGTTCTGCCTTACATTGTGTCTTGCTATTCACATTTGCGGTCTGATTTTTCTCTACTTTCTGGATTAGAAGTCCTCAGTTCATTTGAATATTCAATAAAAAGCTGCAGATAAGATTTAAAGGTTTTTGGGAATGGGGGGATTTTTTGGTGGCAATTACCTTAAACTTTACGTATCAAATCTGCCCTAATCTTTGCTATTAAAAATGTGTCATTCATGTGATGTTGCATGTATGTGGTCAGGCAACATCACTACTTGATAGCATTATCCTTTGCCTGGCACCTCTGTACACTATCTATGAGAGATCTTGTGACCACTTTGGTATGATGTTACCCATGTGACTTTTCAAGCAGAACCTGGGACAGATTTAATACAATTACAATATAAGGTCATTTCGACTAAAATCTTTTGTCCCAGGAAACCATTTTATCTAATAATTCTGGTAAGAAATTAGGAAGTCTGATCAGTTTACTGAAGATTCCACAACATAGCTAAAGTTCTTGTTCAGGATTTTTATTTATGACCTATGCTCAGGATAGGCAAACACATTTGATTGACAGCTAGCCCACACACAGATCAGCCAATATATGGGCATTGAACTGCAGTACTAGCCACTATACAGGCACGGAGCTATCTGTTTCTGGCTCCATACACTGTATAGAGCAAGTATTGGAGGCACTCCGAAACAGCTGATCTATAATGGGGTCGGCTGTCGGCCTTCTACTGATCAAATATTTTATGGACAGGACATAGAATAAAATATCCATTTAAAAGTAATTTTACTTTAAGTACAAAGGCTAGCTAGTATGTTTTTTTTTTTTTCCACATTGCCTCCTGATAGAGAAATGGCACCTGGAGGAAGAGTCAAGCTCTGAAAATAGTTTGGCTGGAAATCCTTGGGTCCTGGCATTCATGTGGATGCTACTGTGACACATCCTATACCGCTATTCATTGCTGCACCTTCATGACAATGCTGTTCCCCACTGGTAGTGGCCTATTTCCGCAGGATAATTCACCTTTCACACTATAAGAACTGTTTGGGAATGGTTTGAAGAACATGATGAAGTTTATGATACTGTCTCCACATTGCCATGCTACCAGATAGCACAGACATGTTTAGAGGAATACTTGCGAATATTGGCAGGCCACTGTCTGGGAGATTTTCAGGAGTGATAATGCCTCTTTTTTTGTGACCATACCTCTTTAGGCGGCATTTCCAGTCCATTTTGTGATGTAGGAATGCACTGTGCCAAATACTCCCCTTTTTGTGACATGACCAGCAAGTAACATGCTAATGTCATGTGAAGTAATGGAAGCTTTCCACCAGGCTTGGGATATTTACTAGATATTTTGGGACTTTGGGAGATTACGCCTTTTTTTCTTGAGCTCCATGGCTATTTGGGGTGAGTTGGCAAGTATGCTTTAGGGTCTGTTCACACAGCTGAAATTCCTCTTCGTTTTCTGCTGCCGTCATTTTCGCGCGGGCTAGCTGCTCCTGATTAGGCCTGGATGAATGAGCCTAATCAGGAGGGAGTCTTGAGTCGCAGACACTGTGGGCTGAATCCGCGGCAAGATCGAGCAGGATGCTTCTTTTTTCCACGTGTTGCTGTGATCTTGGATTCGGATCTCAGATTCAGGAGGAATCTGCTCCGGATTTGGAGGTGAAATCCACCCCCAAAACTGCAACAAATTCCTCCGTGTGAGCTGACCCCAAGAGGTCTATGTATCCATGTGAGTCAGAGCTGTTTTGGCAGCACAAGGTGGACCTACATAGGTAGTTTTATTGTATGGTATCGTATACGCACCCTGGAATGCATTTGTGACACTGTATGGGGCAGTGCTGTATGTGTGCATCTATGTCAGTGTATAAAGACCTCTGAGCTGAAAAATTATACATGTATTGTATAGAGATAAGGAATCAGTGTATATAGTAAGTGTCAGGGATTGGCACATGCATACATACAGAAGCAGTGAACGCTGTCACTCACGTGAAGGTGGAGGGCGAAGTACTACATATAGTGACTACTGTCTCAAGTGTCCATTGGCTGTCTGTATGTTAATATCAATTTGGTGCTATATTTTCTTGTAATTTTCCAATCAATTACCGAACCCTGTAGCATCAAACCTGACCAGGTCTCTGGTGACCTTATATTGTCTGTCCTTCACATCTACAATCTAGTCATTCCCCTAAATCAAAAAGATTAATATAGTCAACTAGTGGGCAAACTTGCATGAAAATGTCTGGCCTTTTTACATATGAAAACCTATTTTGTAATGTGGAATATATAATGTCCACAAATATATATAGCTATTCCAGATGAAGGGTATTTTAGTACAGTATTTCTTTAAGACATGAATAACAACACTTAAGTGCACGTATTGTAGAAATACATTTACCAGGAGAAATTTATAAGTCCAAAATCACTTTGCAATCTACGTATTTTTTCGGTATGTGTGACAAAATTGTTTACTATTGTAGTTATGCGGTTATTTCTGCTCAAATTTTCCATTTTATTGCTTGCTATTTTTCTTGGCTTTCTATTCAGCAGACGTGGAGAGGCAAAGCCTTCCTAAGGCATGTAGCAATTAATAAGATGTCCTGGTCGCGAAATGGCTCTACATTTGTTTTTTTATAGGAAACGCCTGAGACAGACATAAGCTATAGCGAATGGCGATAGTGAAGGATGAGGCTGTAGATGGAGGCAGGGAGTGCGGATTGTGAGGAATATGCATTTGGGCCACAACTTACCGATTTTGATCTTTTGAAGATGACATCTCAGACTATGAAAAAATGTAAATATCATTATTTATGCGCCTGTTCTAGAATTAACAAATGCATTTGTCTTGAAAATGTGAAATATATTATGTAAGATGGCATCATGATTCAGGTAGATTTTCATTTTTTCTTCTTCTTTTTTTTTAAGGATTTTTGATGATGTTAAAATCCAATGACCTTTACATGACACTACATTTTATTTACTTAATGTATTCACATGATAATTTATTTTTTACTCTTCTGGTCCTGATATATGTAAATTAACCCTCCATGTGCTTTCTCTGTTATTTCTTTCATACAGTTAAACAAGTGTCCCTGAATTGAATAATGAAATGATGAGATGAATTTACATATGGGAGGTCATCACTAGTCACTAAGCAATACTTAGGATCTAAACTACCGTATATCACATCTTTAGGCAAGTCTAACATTTATTCAGAAGAAGAAACTTCTCTAGGTGGTTTTATGGTTTTTAGTTAAAAAACGTGGGTTTGGGATATAGACAGAATAGGCCACGTAGTGGACAGCAGCAAAAAAAGCGCTGCAGGAAAAACCAAAGCGGCAACGCATCACGGTTTTTCCTGCATCACATTTCATAGAGAGTCCACAGATGTCTCCTCTGTGGACTTTCCGCTTCAGTTATACCTATAGGAAAACTGCCAGCATTTACAGTATGTAGGTATAATTGGCATACTGTAATTTGCAAAACCGCAACGGTTTTGGAAATCTCAGCGTGTCCTCTGCATGTATTTTCCCGCTATATGTGGATGGATTTTCTATACTTTTTGCAGGAACTATAAAACGCCGCGTTTTTTTCCATTAATGTATTGAGCATGGGATTGGGGAAATACTTATTCTGATTTATGTATAACTGTTAAAGGGATCCAATCATTGGAATCCCATTTTTTCTCCCTAACATGTAGGAATAGACTTAAGAAAGGCTATTCTTCTTCTACCTTTAGATGTCTTCTCCGCACCGCCGTTCAGTAGAAATCCTGGTTTTCTTCTGTATGCAAATGAGTTCTCTCGCAGCACTGGGGGCAGTCCCCAGTGCTCAAAAAGTACAAGAGGTGTCCCTAATGCTGCGAGAGAACTCTCCAGCAAAGCCTCTGTCTTCATCTGGAACAATTGGCTTTTCCATCAGGCCTCGGGCAGAGCCGACTGCGCATGCCCATGGCCATTTTCTGTGGCTGCTTACACCAGCTTACTGTGTAAGAGGTCACAAGAAAATGGCCACAGGCATGCGCTGTCGGCTCTGCCCGAGGCCTGATGGAATAGCCGACTGTGCATGCCTAGAAGTTTGAAACCCAGGACGGAAGAAGACGTGGAAAGAGGCGTCGCTGGAGATTTCTCTCGCAGCATTGGGGACGCCTCCAGTGCTGCGAGTAAACTCATTTGCATACAGAAGAAAATCGGGATTTCTACCGAATGGCAGCGTGGAGAAGACATCTAAAGGTAGAAGAAGAATAACCTTTCTTAAGGCTATTCCTACGTGTTATGGAGAAAAAATGGGATTCCAATGATTGGATCCCTTTAAGGACCATACATATGAATGTGGAACGTAATCCAATTTGGGAGAATATAGACTCTGTGAAGTTTTGTCTTTTAGATTGCAACAGTAAGGCTATATTTACACACCAATGGTTCAAAAATGGCTATGAAAAATGGATGAAATGGTACCTTTGTCTGACCCATTTTTCATCCAAACGGGGAATTGGTTTTCAGGGATCCCTCATAGACTTGAGGGTCTGTAAAATAAAATAAAAAAAGGACATGTCAATAGGGCACAAAAGAAAAACAGATATGTAAATAAGTGATGACTTTTTTTTCAGTGTGCACAAAACCTTATTCACACCTGGGTGAAAAATCTGTGACGGCTGTTTTTTCAGAACAGTGGAAGAGAATGGGTGTATTCACACGTCCATTTTTTTTTTAACAGTTGGTCAAAATTTATGACAGTAATTTTATATTTTTAACAAACAGTGCATGTTTTCACAACCGGGCAGACACAATACAAGTCAAAGGATCCGTTTTCAACATCTGTCCAAGTGTCTGTCATTTCTTGTTTTCAGAAGTATTGAATTATTTTTTTTCCTTATAAATGGAGATTGTAGCCCCATATAAGAATCAGAATCTACATTTTTCCCTATCAGTATGTCTTTTTGGAGTATGGGAGGAAATCCACGCAAACACGGGGAGAACATACAAACTCCTTACAGATGTTGTTCTTGGCAGGATTCTAACCCAGGACTCTAGTGCTGCAGTGCTAACCACTGAGTTGCCCCAGTAGTATTGAATGACTTTCATCTGATTATTTTCCAAATGTTGGGGTAGTCGAATACAATTGGCAGGTTTGTGGTTATTCGTGTGTTTGAAACAATTGGCTGTTCGACCAATCAACCACATTTCATTTCAGACAAGCGATAGTAGTCAAAGATCTAATGTGTAGGCCATGTTTATTCTCAAGACCCCCTTTAGACTCTATATAGACTCTCTTTACAGCACGCTTGGAAGGGGTAATGGTTTAGCAGGAAATGGAGTGTACAATTTTGTAGAATGAACATGGCTTATAATTAGAGATGAGCGAACACTGTTCAGCTCAGCCGTTCCAAACAGCACGCTCCCATAGAAATGAATGGAAGCACCTGGCACGGCGACCGGCCGCCGGCAAAGTGTACGTGCCAGGTGCTTCCATTCATTTCTATGGGAGCGTGCTGTTCGGAACGGCTGATCCGAACAGTGTTCGCTCATCTCTACTTATAATATGCCACAAATCTTAGTAATAACAGTTGTATATGAGGTGAAAGAGACTGTTATATACAGTTAAATCACAACTGCACCTATAGACACAGTAATAATAGTGATCATATTTTCTTTTTAATATTGCAGATACATAAAGCAAAAAAATCAAATGGTTTTATACATTTTTACAGACCAGACTGTTATTTCTAAGCAAGATGACTTTGTTAAGTTCTTATTGAAGTATACTGCCATTATAGAAGCTGGGATGGGTTACACAAATGGACATCCTATTGGCAATTTGTTTATAACCTATAGACCTCCAGCTGGAGAACCAATGACTTCATAGACGTGTCAAATATTGTATTCGTGAAGGTCATAACTAATAGCTTTGTTAGTGGTACTTTATCCACTGGAGGATTAATATATTCTGCTCCATGGCTCAGGATAAGTCTGACTCTGTACATCTTAACATAAACGCCAGAACAGTGTTTGTCTTCTAGACATTCATAGCAGATGATTGATTCATTCCAATAAGTCCAAGATGCTACTTCAGCAACATTCACTTTCATCTATGTGAGAAAAAAGTGGCTGTAGAAAACACCTGAAGGCTGGGCAAAGGACTGAAGATCATTAGAGTATAACAGCTGATGCCTGCTTTTAAAGAGGATCTTTCACCGATTTGGGCACATGCAGTTCTATATACTGCTGGAAAGCCAACAGTGCGCTGAATTCAGCGCACTATCGGCTTTCTCGATCTGTGCCCTGGGTAAAGCGCTATCGGTCCCGGTACCGTAGCGCTTTACAGTCAGAAGGGCGTTCGAGTATTATCAGGAGGGGAGGGGGCGTTCCTCCTCGCTCACACAGTACAGAGCAATAGGTGCTGCTGGGCAGAAGGACGTTCCTGACAGAGTGTCAGGAACGCCCTTCTGACTGTAAAGCGCTACGGTAGCGGGACCGATAGCACTTTACCCAGGGCACAGATCGTCAGCTTTCCAGCAGTATATAGAACTGCCTGTGCCCAATCTGATGAAAGGTCCTCTTTAAGATCAGCCTTGCCCTCTGTATACCAAATACTATCTTGTAATGTTGAAACAGGGAGCAATTATAATACTGAAGAGAGGGCTTGATGATCATAACACTACTTCTTCTCGGGAGTGGTCAGCCCAGAATAACATCTGAGATGTCTGTATTCCATTCAAAATTAGTTGCCATATGCCAGATATGGTGCCTCCAAATTGGCCAATGGGAATGACCACAGCACTTGCATACCAAAAATGGGATACCTCTTACCAGTTAAGTACATCCCTCAAGGGGTCTGTCTGGTGGTAGATTCCAATTAAACTGCAACCCGTTAATTTTGGTGTCCCAACATGCACTCAATAGTTTTCTTGCTCGGGTGAAGGTGGTGAAAGCTCCGATTACATCCGTGTTACTTGGAGGAGTACTAACCAGCAGGAAGATCTTGCTGCAATGCTCAGCCGCCCCAAAACTTGACCTTCCTTTAGAACAGAGAGACTTTCTTAGGCTCTATTCTCATAGTGACTACATCTAGCCATACATCACCTGCACCCTTATTCAGTCCTTTCAACCGTATGGAATAGTGTAGCTGACTATGCTTTTCATAAAATGTTGCATGGTTTTAAAGGGGCATTCCCATCTCAAGGATGACTGTGCTTTGTATTGCAGCTCAGCCTCATCCACTTGAATGGAACTGAGCTATATCATGTGACCACTGAACCACTGCCACTTCAAACATATAATCAATGGAGGTGCTGAGTGACTGATATTGTTGATATCAATATTATAGCCCAGGTAAGCCCTTTTAAAGGGAGTCTGTTATCCATTTATCAAACCAGCAACACATACGTGCCTCTGTTTCTGAGATGTTAATTTATTTTGTAATATGCAAATGAGCAATCTGGGACACTGAGGGCGGCTCTAAACTACTACACCCACATTGCTCTAATACCTCCTCCTTCCCACTTCCCTTCTTTGAGTGACAGGGCCAAGGGAGCAATGTGTTCTCGTGGCCGTATATTGGAGTAGTGTAGGACATAGCAATTTAGAGCAAGGGACCAGCCCTTAGTGCTTCAGACTGATCATTTGCATATTGTGAAATAAATTAATAAGTCACATTTTTGTTTTAAAGTAGATTGTGAGCCCCATTTGTAGAATGGGACGAAATCCATGCAAACACAGGGAGAGCATACAAACTCCTTGCAGATATTGTTCGTGGTGGGATTCAAACCTAGGACTCCATCGTTGCAAGTCTGCAGTGCTAACCACTGAGCCACCATTTGCTCCTAAATCATATATTTTAATGGAGGAAAAGATGTTACGTTCAGACCTATCTGTGTTGCTGGGTTAGTATGCTTCACCCTGGTGACAGACTCCCTTTGAGAAAATACTTAAAACTCCTACCAAGCATAAGAAATAACTTCTGTTGAATAGAGGGACACCGATACCCACTTGAATAATAGGATGTAAAAATTAATTAGTATTATATGTACACACCCACTGCACATAGAGGAACAAAATGAAAAGTTGATTTAGTATTAGCAGGGGCTGTAAATACTGATATTTTGCAGGTTAGGAATGATTAGAAAGTGAAATCCTATGCGGTGCTCACAGTCTGCCCTTTGCAATCAGTCGTCAGACTCATGAGGGTCTGATTGTAGGGTTTGGCTTATTTGCATTGATGAGGATGAGGCAGCTGCTGAAGCATACAGACCTGCACCTGACACAATCACCGCACTCTGGATTAGCACTGGGAATCCAGAGGACTCTGTGCTGTGTAGCAGGAAGTTCATCCATTTATTAGGATCACTCATGCAAAATGACCCAAATTTACTAGCAACCCAATTAAGTATGCAAAGATGCATAGTAATTAAAAGAAGATTCACCGTTTTTCCATATGAGCGAAATTGTGAGCTCTTTAATATATATTAGTCAATGCTTGCTTTCAGTACCTATCTGAATTATTATGGTACCTTCTATTAGACTGTTTATACATTGACATTACATTGGTGTTTTGCATTTGTGGTTTTCCAGTTTGTTGGGAAATTATGTCATTATACAGTTTCTATGGCACCACTAATATAAACCCACTGGGGGCAACACGGTGGCTCAGTGGTTAGCACTGCAGACTTGCAGCACTGGAGTCCTGGGCTTGAATCCTGCCAGGAACAACATCTGCCAGGAGTTTGTATGGCTTTCGCCCCATACTTCAAAGACATGCTGATAGGGAAAAATGTAGATTGTGAGCCCTATATGGGGCTAAATAAATAAATCCACTGATATGCATTCCCATTTATGTTTTGGTATACTTTACACCTTGCAAAATGTAATGGAGAAATTTTCTTATGTTAAATATACTGACTTAATGCATCAAAATACTGGTGTATACGCATTTCACCACCCTTATATGTTTTGGATGTGTTTGGTATCATGAGTGACTTGGCCTAGGAAAAAAGGGACTTGGTATATAGTCAGAAAGAGATGTGACTTTGTTGCAAAATTTGTTCCAATAAACAGCGTAAAATCAAATATCAAAAGGTTGCTTAAGTTATTCTCCATTCTGAGCCACTATTATAAACCTTAAGCCTGATATAAGTTTACACATCTAAATATTAGACATAATTAGAAAATCTTCTCTAATATCTGTATAAAGTATACACAGTATATTAACATGTTGTATACGTAAACTAATATTACATTACATAAGTGTGCTATAATAATAATTTATTATGTGGCACTGGTTAGGGCAGAACTGTTAATAAAAATACACCAGAATTGTGTCTCAGAATGATTCAGTATTTCAGTGCATGTACTGTATAGCACCACATTTATTATGTTAGAGATACTTTTTGCACCTTGCTGTAAACTGGTGTGGCTTAACAAATAAAAAGGGTTAGAATTTGCTGAAAGACGCATGACTTTAAAGAGGACCTTTCATGGATTTGGGCACATGCGGTGTTATATACCGCTGGAAAGACGTCAGTGCGCTGAATTCAGCGCACTATCGGCTTTCCCGATCTGTGCCCCAGGTGAAGAGCTATCGGTCCCGGTACTGTAGCTCTTGACAGTCAGAAGGGCGTTTATTAGGGCTACATTATAGTAAAGACAGAATCTTTTAGGATTCATTTTCTAGGTGAAATATTCAGGGTGCAGCATGAAAAGTTTTACTACCTGGCTTGTGTGTCTTCAAGAAAGGGGGTTAGCTAGAGTATGTTGTAAGTGACATCAGAAGGCCTGTTACTATCACCTCTCCCACTGCGCAGCCATCCAGTAAATCCAGGTATCACCCCATTTACCAACCAGGGAGTCTATATGTTCTCTATTTACTACTCATCCTTATTCATGTGCTGAACTTCAATACAAGACACAAGGACTGATGGTACTGCTTCTAAAAAAACAACAACTCCTTTTTAATCAATGATATCATAAATCTGCAAATCAGCATGATTGTGAAGACGGTATATCCAGCATTGAGTCTTTCCATTCCAATTATTCCATCGTTATATACAAGTCATGTTCTATTTTGGTTCGATTTTAACACCCATTTTGCACCTCGGTCATGTGAATGTAGCTGTAGGCCTCCTGCAACACATTGTCCGTTTTTGACGGTCTGTTTTTCACGTCCATCGAAAAAACTGACCTATATTTTTGTCTGTTTAAACGGCCAAACAGACTCAATGCAAGTCTATGGGACCGGTGTTTAACAGCCATGAAATAGATTGTCATCAGTTTCACGTCCGTTAAAAATGGATCAGTTGGTTGGCAAAAAAATAAATAAATAAACCAATGAAATTTCTCTGTCTATCAAAACACTTGCCCAGCAAAAATAGAAAAACAGAACGGATGCAAAATTGATGCAAAAGAACCAACAAAAACAGACATTAATGTCTGTCTTTAAAGGACCTTAGATCTGTCAAAAATGTCACTATCCTGTGCAACAGGCTTTACACAATACTGGCTTATAATGGGAGTTCCTGGCCTTGGTTTGCCTAAAGCATTACTGAATTTACAATAGGTTACGTTATCTTCTATGTAACATTATCAGTTAAAGGGGTTTTCTGTGTTAAAATTACTGATGACCTAGCATAAGGTAAGTCAATACCAGATCATTGCAGGACACCTAACACTCCCACTGATAGCTTTTCTCAGAAGCTAATACGCAGAGAATGACAGAGGAAGCAGACAGCTCTGTTCTCCCGTAGTGGCCAGAGCAGGTACTGCAACTCAGGTCCCATAAAAAAATGGAAGCTGAGCTGCAGTGACTGATTTCTGCCACTATATTGAGATCAGAGCTCTTCTTCCTGCTCTATTTTCTCTATTATTTCAGCTTCTGAGAACAGCTAATTGATGGAGGCTGTGAATGTGAGACCCCCACAGATCTCAGATTAGTGATCCATCTTTAGATCATCAATCTTTTTAACCTGGAAAACCCCTTTTAAATATATGGTGATTATCCTAAAAAACTAATTTTTTTTTTTTTAAAGTAAATATGGATATTTACTGTAGGGATCCCTGTAAGGTAGGACAGAGGAGAAAGAGAACCCACCCATAGTAGGCCACACAGTATGTACTTGACTTTTGCATATTTCCCATAGAGAAGGATATATAGTGCCCATACACCCATACATTCATCTCATGTACACTCTTCTCCTGCTTTATCATCTTAGTTAACAGAGGAAATTGGATCCCCATTATAATCTTTTCTGGGTTCACAGTTCTGTCATTCAAAGGTTTATAGCATATATAATATATAATTTGCACACACTATATATGTTACATATAAAAATATAAAAGTGAATTCTGAGTGTGAGAAGAAGACAGCCTTGCCATTGTGTCTTTCTGTTGTCACAAGAGGTTGCTCAGGGACTTCTGAAGGTACATAGGCCACTAACTGATTAATAGGGACCATGAATATTTATAGCTTTTCATTAAATGACTAACTGCATGTACATATGTAAGAGGGCGAACATAGAAGAAAAAACATGTTTGTTTATGCATTATTCACATACTCTATATGTCTGATGTATAGTTCTGTTAAGGCGATACAATTGATTGAACATATGGAGTAAGCATGCACAGTGCAAAAAAGAAAAAAGTAAGTGAACCCTTGAATTTAATAACATTTGGATTACTCTATAGGTGCAATTCTATCTACAAAGTGTATCCTGTAGCTGCAAATAAGGTTTTCATAAAAGTGAGAAGGAGTCTTGGACCATTCCTCCTTGCAGATGTATTTCAGTTTATTAGTTATACAGGGATGGTTTGGGTGCACAGTCATCTTCAGATCATTCCACAATATCTCAATTGGGTTAAGGCCAGCGTTGTTGCTTGTACTCTGTGCAGGACCTAGACCTTATTTTAAAATGTTGAAATCCATAGGTGGGTCACTCCTAGTTATCCATAGGTTAGCCCCTCGCCAAATCAGAGCACTATTTTCTTGTATTTCTTACAGAAGTTGCATGCTTAGAACACAAAAGGTGAACTGCACAGCATGCTGTGGACTTTCAAATCTGCAGCGTGCCCTCTGTACCGCGGGAGCATTGTGATCTTTCACCACTAATTTTGTTCATATAAATATGTGGTCTGCACCCCAATTCACAGCAAAACTATAGAATGTAGGTTTTAATCTTGTAGCATATCGATAGTTGCAACTTTCATATTTTGCAAAGACAAAGACTGAATGCAACTGGAGACCATAGCGATTTCTGCAAATTTACTGCAGCAAAAAATATCCCCCCAAGAAGTTCTGTAATGGAAGTATAGCAAAATGTCCATTGTGTGTATCCACAGCACACAAGGGATTTCTACAAGGAATTTCTGCAGCAAGTTTTGGGTGGTTTTTACTGCAGCTCACATGCAGATTTTGCATTGCAAAGGTTGAAATTTATGGGTAAATCTACAGTGATAACTGATTTTGGGCTGTGGGATTTGTGTAAATCTCATCCACAGTGTTGCTGCTGTAGATTGCTAACCCTCTGTAATCTTGTATAATGTAGCCTCAGCCTTAAGGTTTATTCACATGGAGGAAAATGGTGGGGAATTTGGTGTGGAATTTCAGCGCTGAAAAAAAGCCTCCCATTGACTTCAATGGGTTCCTTTTACTGCTAGCAGGAACCTATTGAAGTTAATGGGATAAGGAACCCATTGAAGTCAATGGGAGGCTTTTTTTCAGTGCTGAAATTCCACACCATATTCCTCACCATTTTCCTCCATGTGAATGGACCCTTAGGTTAGTTTCACTGAGGTCATAAAGGATGCTATGTTTCCTTAAGGAGACGTTGCTACATAGAGGCCGCTTTGCAGTACATAGGGACTTACTAGACCATGCATGCCCTGCTGTGAATTCTAGGAAATACCCTTATGTGAGTCACCCTTGGTGGAAAATGGAGGCTTTGGTCTAGTGTCACCTATTGAAAGATAGTTTCCTATAGATCAATTTCGGGATTTCGTTAAACTAAGTGGTAAAATCTGAGAATAAAGCCAAGCTAGAATATTTCCTCCAAAATTGAGAAAAACCCATCAGCGGACAGCTGTTTTAAGGTTATTGCCTCCCATCAGTGGGAAGCAGAGTACTGGCTATTCAGGTGAGATTCATATACGTCGGTCAGAAGGGGATCTATGTCTTCTTAATGCTGAGGTCCCACGTTGTGGAAATGCAGCTTCTTTTGTTGCAGATTTTGCTGCGTTTTTTTGAGCCAAACCTAGGAGTGGCTACAAAAGGAATGAGAAATATATAGGAATTTGTTATACCTCTACTTTCTACTCAACCCACTCCTGACTGGCTCAAAAAACTGCAACAAAATCTGCAACGTGGGACCTCAGCCTAAGGCCAGGGCCCCACGGGACGTAAACGCCGCGATTTGCACGCAGCGGAGACGCTGTGGGAAAAATCGTGGCGTTGTACAGTGCAGGCAAAGTGGATGGGATTCATGCGAATCCCATCCCCACTCTGCGGAAAAGATCGCAGCGCAGACACGCTGCGATTTGCAAAGCCATTGCGGCTTTGCAAATCGCAGCATGTGAATTATATGTATGGAAACGCCGGCGGCTTTCCCTTAGATATAATGTTAAGAGAAAGTCTGCAGAGGAAAACTCTGTGAACTTTCTCTTAAAAGCGCTGCGGAAAGAACAGAAATGCGTTCATGAAGTGGTTCTTCCCGCAGCACTTTAGTGCTGCGGATATGGCCCATGGGGCCTTAGCCTAAGATGGTTTTGCCTTTATCAGGCCACTTTGTGGTGTACGTGTTTTTAGCAGATCATGATGCATTGCTACTTCTGGCAAAAGAATATACAAATTAATCCTCGAAGTATATTTTTTTTACACAATATCTAAAACTAACCTAACTGCGATTTGACTTTTCACCTCCTTAGGTATCTCTTACATAAAGCTCATACCACTGAGCGCCCCTAAACTTTGTAAAGTTTCCCATTCCTATAGTAACTTTTATTTTGTAAATATTTACGTCATCGAACTGTTCCTCGAGAAGGTCCACCACACTACTTGTATCCCCTTATACTCGTGCACAGGGTTCCCCATAACAAGAATCAATACAGAAAAATAAATAACAGCGAGCGCATACATCTGCTTATAAGGCATGGAAGCGAGTTTAACTGTAGTTGCAATCTCATCCTTTCCAATCGCCTTTTAATTGTTATTCCGTTGGCATTAAAGACAAATAAATTGCCGAGCATATGATTATTTGTGGACGTGTAAGCGTCTAGTTATAGGAAGGCAAAATACATATTTTTGTGAAAGTGAAGAGATAATTTGTACTAAAAGAATGCATATGCAGCCAGAACCCTCCCATTGGAGAAGGGAAAATTTAATGAGCTTTTAATGGAATGCAATGCTTGGAGTGGTAAATTATTTGTTAGTTCCCGATGCAATCAGCATGCTGATTAAGGCTGCTTGGGTTTTTTTTTTTAACTAAACATTAACTGAATGAAGACAGTTAGTCCTTGTACTTCTGCTTGGGGGGCTTTTGTGAAACAAATGGACTTCAGAATCCAGATTGTCAATAAAGGTGAGTGCACTTCAGATGTCATTAAAATACTTGCGATAAATATTTAAAATCATATTTATATTTGCCCGGTGCTTTTCTTTAACCACGTTTAAAGGAACAGACCTCTTTAAAAGGCCTTGGAATAATGCATGTCATTTTATCTCTCTCCTCTCAGCCCTTTTTATTGTGACTTACAGCACTTGCTTACATATAGAACACAATTTTACTTCATTACATCAGTGTTTGTTCGAGCCTCTGAATCTTACGTTTTACTCCCATTAAGACAATCATGGGCAACCTGCAGAAAAGTAGTCAGCTATTAACATTTTTTTTTTCTCTTCTTTTGATTTATGTACCGATAAGGGTTGGAAAAATAAATGGCGAACAAGTTGGATTAAATAAGGAAAACACATCTTTATACATTGCCACAGCGTATATCAAATCCTTTTAAAACACTCCACCAAAAAAAAAAAAAAGTTGCATTAACATTAGAAAGGGAATGAAAATCTGCAAGCAGCTTTATTGTTCACTCGTGTCTGTTGACTGTAAATACCAAATCTTTACACGTTGCTTATTGTTACTGGGGAATACAAAAGCTTGGATCTTAATAAAGGGGTATTGTTGCTTTAAGATCTGTTATTACTTGGCGTTTTCTTCCCTATAGTTAAGCATGCAGACACGTATTTCCGAAGACATGGGATGCTCATGATCACTGGTGATTATTGTGCACTAGTTAGTAAGGACAGTAAATAGGCACCCTTTAAATCCCAATGAATAACTTGCTCTCCTTTTACTACATGTTCCTGTTTATGACCCAGGAGGTTAAAAGCCGCTGACTGGCATTTGACTTCTGACCTCCTATAAATGTTATGTTATCAGTCCCTGCTTGTTAACTTGTATTCACTGCATCTCCCCGATGGCTGTCAGATAAAAGATTTTATTATATTTCCTAATGGAGCTCCTCAGTCTTTTGCTTTTGTTTTAAGGTGTTCATGTCACCCCGCATGTTAACCCCCGATCTTTTCCTTTCCCTATTAGGAATACATAATGCATTTGAATATTATCATAGGCATCTTAAAATATAGTATACATAGTATACACTTTTTTCTTATATATATATATATATATATATATATATATATATATATATATATATATAAATAGAGGGGGCATCATTTTAATTTTGTATTATAAGATATATATATATATATATATATATATATTTACTGTACATATAAATTACGTGTTTTTTGCAATCCACAATCAAATTCTGACGTTTAATGTAAGGGAATTTGATGTATAATATTACGTCCTTAAAGTCATGTATCAATTCATCCTTTAAGTAAAGTGTGGCATTATTATATTAGAATTAAAAAAAATAAATAAAAAAAAAAAAGCAAATACAAAATAATAACAAAATAGCTAAAATAGAAAAATTAAAATATACTAAGTTTTGAAATATAAAGAAGTCTGGCAAATCGCTTTATTTTCCCGATGTAATTTTAGCAATAGTGTATGCAGGGTAGATTCTTTGTATGAATTTATTGTATTATGACTTTACAGACTTTGAATTAGCAGAAGCAGAAAGATCAGCCATTCAGATAGTGCTGTGTAATGTAAGTTTTGTGTAGGCAAGAATTTCCGTTAATAATTTGCACCTACAACTATAATCTGTTGTAAAATTCTGACTTTTTAGTCTTCTTTCTGAAAAACGATTTTATTTTCGCTGTGAATAAGGAATAGAAACTGCCTAACGAACAGAAAATAATTAGTTTTGCTTTTGTGTTTTGCTAGAGTAATGTAACATTTTTACTATTTTCACCTCGAGAAGCCTATTACGAGCTATCCAAACAACAATTTTCAGAAAAATAGAAAAAAATGGCGCAGGAAGCAATTAACACAATCATCCAAATTGTATCAAGTCTATTGTATTCCGACACAGAATGTATCATTTCTGTTACTTCTGTTAATGAACATTAATAAGGTTTACTACATTTCTGCGTAGATGGGAGACCCTTTTCTCCTGTATACCATTGGTCTTTGTTTCATTTACATAGTATGCTGAAATATGGAAGTAATTAAACAGCATCAAACAAGCAGTAATTCAGGAAGGATGAATGGTTTCAATGTCTTAATGTTCATTACTTGTGCTTCTAATATCTGCTACATAATACATGCTTAGTTTATTTCATTTACTTTTGATTACTAGCGTTAACTGTAAATTTAAGTTCTATATAAATTTTTTTTTTTTTCAACTTACCAATTAAAGAAAGGGTTTTAAAGTCTATTAATATTTTTTAAGAATAATAATATATTCTATTTTCTATCTACCTATCGAATATTAATATGTTTTATTTTATGAGATCTATCTATAATGTATAGCTTTATATAATTTATATAATGCATACAATTTCTAATATTCCTAAATATTACTATTCTTCTGATTATTATTATAGTAGTCTTCTTCTTCTTTACTGCTGAAATTGCATGCACATTATTGTTATTTCTCTCTGATGTCAGTGTTGGGGATTAATTAGTATTCCTCATCCTTTCATCTTTTCTTTTACTTACCCAGAATGAAAACAGCACTTTCTAATAGAGCAATTTATTTCTAGAAGTGTCTTTAACTCTTTCCTCTCTTTGCCTATGCATTCTTCACTTCCTAAGATTTCATAGACTTAAAGAAAATGCACTCATTGACTAATATGCCTATTTAATGGCTTATTGTTGCATTTATCTTGTTGCGGATTTTCGATGGATATGTTTTTCTATACATTTTTAATGTCATTGCGCGTAGTTGTGTTTGGATTTGAAAAGTTTTCTGCATCTTTTCTTCAATATGCAAATGTTGTAAATCGGAGGCATGGGAAAAAAATATAGTCTAGACCTAGACGGGGTGCTGTCTAGATTGTGAATGACATTTTATGACCTCTCTTCCTCACAGGAGGGGTAGGTTCTTTCTAAAACAAGAGCATCTCCCCTTCGCGAAAAAAATAAAAAAAATAATAAATATATATATACCTTATTTCTTTAATTTTTTAAAAAACATTTTTTTAGATTTTATAAAAACCTGTCTTTGTGGGAGTTTTGCTGTCAGACATTTTTTTCCTTGAAATTGCTTTTGGAAGTAGAGATTTAATCAGCAGACTCCCAACGATGATAAAACAGGGCGTGCAATAAATGATCAGACTGTCCTGGTATTTGGAGAGGAAAAGTGACAACTTATTGGAAGTTCTCAAGGAATCATTTATATTTTACACTCCACTTGGCAGCTGATTTGAGATTGTCTGTTAGCATAACAAAGGCTCTGAGCATGTGAACTTCAGAAACCTTTTGACCTCTTTGCTGCTAGCATGAATAGCTCCCAGTCTTGCCTATACAGATTTCCCAAAGCTCCCCTGTTCGTGGCTAAATTGTTAATCAGGGTAATTTAATATAGTTTTCAATATGCCTCATCTCTTATTGGGAACGGTATTCAGAGCTTCTCTCCCTCCCCCCCAAAAACAGTCCCCTTCTCCCTATTCAAATTGTAAGAGGGGCAGCTGCAGACAAACCCCCATGAACTGTATATGAAGACAGGGCAGGAGAGGAAATTCTCACAACTAACACTTTTTCTCCTTGTACGTCAATGTAAACTCTGGATCCCAGACTATTTACTATAGCACAAAACAACGCAAACTGCATCTCAATGTCAAATAACACATAGAATAGGCCAGGCTTCCTCAGACACTACATACACTACAAGAGTATCTCGCCCTTCCCTTTACACACATACACACACACCAACATGCACACGCACAGCCTTTCCAGACATAAGGCCATCTTATTGTAATTTATCACGCACAAAAACAACTTTGTATCAATTGAAATGCACATTAGTTGGCTGAAAAGAGACCTTTTTGCAAATATATTCATTTTAATCCAGTTAATACCTAAAAGCCCTCATAGGGAGACATTCAGTACGGTGAAAACATCTATAAGGTCCCGATTTGAGGAAAAAATTGATTGATGACAAAGACGGTCCAACACGTATCTTTTCATTTTTTTTAATGCTGATATAAAGACGGCTGCAGGCAGCTGTTCTCTGAAATGTAGATCTTTAAGAAATGGATTTTAGGATAAATCAGGTTTACTCTTAATACAATCAATTTAGAGAAGCCATTTTAGAAAACAAAATTTCGAAGTGACTGTTTGCATTGTATAAAAGTGGTAATCCAGGCTCCCAACTGTGTTGATGATCTGGAAACTAAACCGTATTCCTAATGTTTGTTCACTTAGATGTTTTGGACGTAAGAGAGTTTAAGTGCCTATTTTTATACCTTTCTTCTTTTTAGCTCCGCCGTTTGCCAGTTTGTCCCTTTGGATTAATTTAAAAGCCGCTTCTAGTTCCATTGGGTTGCATTAAAATGTGTACATTTTAAGTTTGTTTTCTTTGATATCTCACCATGTATAATAATTCGGGAGATTTGCCTAAGAAGGGAGAGATCTTAAAAGCTTAGGCAGCATATTGACATATTATTTTTTATGTTTGGCCTAACTTGAAATATTTTTAATTCCTCCAGGACTAACAAAATGACTACAGAATATCCCTCTGGAGAAATATGTTGCTAGAATTTTATTTCTACATGGTTATAATCAACAGCTTTGATGCATGACCAGCTAGAAACACAAACAGTTTCGCGCAAAGTTACTACATATATTAAAATTACTATTAGCATATTTATTCGGATCCAACATTTTCAATAGCCTTGTACATAGCGGCGGAAACGTTTATGGGCTTTGATATGAAGTTTTTGGCTTACTTACTAGTTTGAACTAGTTTTACGGAATGGATATTATTCACGATATCTGGCACTACGTTAAGACAATACGGAATCCATAACTCAGAATTTTAAAAACTTCTTATAAAGGTTGACTGGTGAATGTACACAATAGATAAAAAATAAAAGATATAGGTGGAAATAATAATTAATATTGTAAAAAAATAACAGTGGTTGTTAGCAGTCCATACAATATTTCTAGCTTGGACATCCGGCATCGGACTGATTCCTCTTCAGTACTGTATGACTTAAAGGATCAATAAAAACAATATTAAAACAGCGCTGTAGAAAAAGTGACATGAGAAGAGAGGCCCCTGATCAGAGCCAACTAATATCAGCAAACCAGCTTAACTTACTATCTATACATAAGGGTCAGTTCACACAGAGTTTTTTGGCACTGATTTTGACACTGAATTCACGTCAGAATCCACACGGAAAAAAAGCCTCCCATTAACTTTTTCCGCTTCAATGGGAACCTTTTTTTCCACGAGGATTCTGACACGGATTCAGTGTCAAAATCAGTGCCAAAAAACTTTGTGTGAATGGACTCCAATAGAGTTAAATTGGGAGGCTTTTTTTGGAGGCAGATTTTGAGGCGGATTCAGTGTCAAAATCCTCGCCAAAAACCTCTATGTGAGCTGACCCTAAGTCATGACTTCTTTTTTATGTAGATTGTGAGCCCCACATAGAGCTCACAATGTGCATTTTTCCCTATCAGTATGTGTTTTGGAATATGGGATGGAAATCCATGCAAACACGGGGAGAACATACAAACTCCTTGCAGATGGTTTTATTCCCTTGGTGGGATTTGAACACCAGGACAGCGGCGCTGCAAGGCTGCAGTGCTAACCACTGAGCCACCGTGTGGCCCGTCATGACTTGGTTTTGTAGCTAAATGGCCCAGTGTAATTTTCTTTGGTCTAAAGTGCTATGAGTAGAGATAGTGTAAGACAAAAACAGCAAAAGTAATGCGGCTCCTCTCTATGATGTGGCGGTCTTTCTGAAAGCTTTCCATACTGGTAGATAGATTTATGGCATTGGAGGAGCATTGCAAGCAAGAGCAGCTGCACAGGAGAAGTCATTGGCTATGGTCAAACTCAGTTTATCACGGGCTGAGTTTGAGGCAGAATCAGGCAGAGTCAGTAGTAGATTTTTTTTCCTTTACCTGATTTTTCAGCTACAGAAAAATGGAATATTCATGACCTGCCTTTAGGTGGATTCTGCCTTGCTAAGCCCATTGAAAGGAATGGGAGGGGAGAAAAGACTAGCTTTTTTTGCAGCGGTTTATGCAAATACCTGAGTTCTATTGGTAAGCTTTTTTGGAGGTGTCTTCAGCTTCAAAATCAGGGCCAAAACCTCTGTGTGCACTGACCCTTGATTTGCAAGGTGGAATCAAGCTGAAGATAGATCATGATGCTCTTTTCCCCGCAAGTTGAAAAAACAGCTAGAGGAAAAAAATCTGCCTGAAATGAATGGAAGAATTGGGAGGCGTTTTTTAAAGGCAGATTTCGCAGCAAAAATCTACCTGCAAAAAAAGTTCAGTGAGAAGACTGTAGTTGGACCTAGAGTGCTTGGTACATAAAAAGAGAAATCAACACAAACAATTAACAGATCATGCAGAACACTTAAAAAAAAATGCACCCCGATGTAAACTTTGTCGCTTAGTCGCACAGCGCTCTGTTTGTACTGCAGTACATATGTCTGCCATTGACTCATACTCAATAAGTGTCAGTGTCGACTGTGCTTTTCAAAATATTTGATCCCATATGTGTGAATAGTCTAGCTCAAGAGATCAGCTTGGACAGGAGCTTAAATATAATAATAATAATAAGAAGAACAAATAATAATAATAATAATAATAGTTCTACTTTGAGTTTTTTTAAGTTTGTCAATACTATTAAAAACATTTCCAATAATATTTTCATATCACACACTTTATTTTAACAAGACTAAGTTATTAGTTTTGCGTTAGTTGTCTATATTCTGAACATGTCAGCAGATTTTATTACAGTTTACGTGTTTACATCTTGGTTCATCAGTTTTTTCTTTTTTGCATACATTGTTTTTTTCATTACCAGATTTTTTTGCTTTTGCTTTTCTAGATTAATCTTTCCATGATCTTCAAGTACGCATTTTGGGTTGGGCCAAGTATATTCAAATAGAGGGATGTATATTTAAAATACTATTTCACAAGGAGAATGAGCACAGACACCAGAACAATTATTTCATGATCCCTATGGGACTGCCAGCACCAAATTTAGCCAGGCTGAGAGAGCACTGTCTAGACACTCTCTTTTGTGTATCAGCTGTGTCTTTCTTTTTTTATTGTCCCGTCTGAATGTGACAGTTCAAACTGCATATGGATCCCAAGCATCACTATACTCGGAACCATATTTTACAGCCAAATTGAAAAAAAAAGTTGTCAAGGTGATAATTAAAAGATGTCACTTTCAGGGTAATTTATTATAGTATCATTGTGGTAAGATCCAACTAAGGACAAGCATTGGGCCCTTTCTGCTAATAATAATGGAGTAGAGGGGCTTCTTTTGAGCTTGCTTTGCATAACATACAAATTGAAAAGCTAAAATCATCATATTTATTAGAAAGTAATAAGATATATTGTATATCACCCAATAAATTGTGTGACGTAATTATTATTTCTATTAATTTAGATTTGTGGTAACTGTACTTTCTGTTAGCCTTCCTTGACATAGATCTTTTTGGGGCTTGTAAAACATGCCAGGAATTGCATGCATCTTTACAACATTTGACATGCATTTTTTTCATGTTTTTTTTTCCTTTAGAGAAGTCTATGGAAAAAAACAAACAAAAAAATCATCTAGACAATGTAGTGTTTTAAAAAAAATCAACATTGACATACAAGATGCACCTCTAGTAAGGAAAAATTACACCTAGAATTTTGTTGAAACCCCTAACATGCTGTATGAGCCCCACATATGTGTGAATAGTCTTTGAAAAGGCTATTCAGGCACCGCTAATCTTATTTTAACCCCTCCCCCCGTTTTAAAATAAAAGTATAAAAACATATATGTAAATCATACCTATCGTGCACACTGGACGGTGATGTACGATCCAGTGTCATCTTCTAGCACGCCTTCCTCTTCTTTCTTCTTCTTTAGGCGATACCCTCCGGTCCTGGCTCTTCTTGGCTCCGGTCCTGGCTTCATCGTCGTCTTCTTCCGGCGGTTCAAATCTGGTGCATGCGCAGTAGCGCTCCCTCTGGAGCTACTGCGCACACTCCAGCACCATTTTTCTCAATGGCAGTGCGCACGCGCCGGATCTGAACCAATCAGATTTGAACCGCCAGAAGAAGACAACAATGAAGCCGGGGAAGAGCCAGGACTGGAGGGCGTCACCGAAAGAAGAAGAAAGAAAAGGAAGGCGTGCCAGAAGATGATGTCGGATCGTGCATCACCGCCTACCGCGCACGATAGGTATGATTTACATATATGTTTTTATAGTTTTATTTTAAAATGGGGGGTTAAAATAAGATTAGCGGTGCCTGAATAGCCTTTTTAAAGGCTATTCACACATATGTGGGGCTCACACATCATAATTTTGCTGTTAGAGCCCCTATAATCTAGTGTGATAGACAATAAATACTGTATTATAGGGTTTGCTTTGTCATTACAGTGAGACCTCTTGAAGATCAAAAATGACAATGAAAAGTGTTACAGAGGGGTAGTCTTCTCAAAGAGGGCCAGTATACCCACACATGATAATTTGTTGTAAATTTCTGTGACTGTTACACATATATTAATGGGGGTTGCAAATATTCAGGCAAATAGGTGATTTTATAATAAATTTTCAATCTGAATCAGCTATGATAAATGTTGACATACCATAGGCAAACAGAAATTTGGTGAAGATTGGGGTGATCCTTTATTGAATAATCCTCCCAATGGTAACATTTGTTTTCACAAATTAAGAAATGAAAATCTGCTGCTCCAAATTATTATGCACAACAGAGATTCTAAATATTTTGTTTAGAAACTCTCATAAACCTTTTGTTTGAAGATACTCCAAAGGTTCTGAATAGGGTTAAGGTCAGGGGGGATGGTGGTCACACTATGAGTTCTCTCCTTTTATGCTCATAGCAGTCAATAACTCAGAGGTATTCTTTGTTGCATGATATGTGGTATTGTCATACATGAAGATGATTTTGCTACGGAAGGCATGTTTCTTCTTTTTGGATTATGGAAGGCAGTGATCAATCATAAATTCTATATATTTTGCAGAAGTCATTTCCACACCTTCAGGAACCTTCAAGGGGCCTAAAAGCTATTTTTCCATTATTCTGTCTCAAAATGTAATTGTGCCAACTCCATGCTGATGCTGTAGCCTTGTTGGGACATGGTGGCTATCAACCTACCATCCACTACTCCATCCATCCAGAGCATCTAGGGTTGCATGGCACTCATCAATAAACAAGACTGTTTCAAATGAGTCTTCATGTATTTATGGGCCCACTGCAACCATTTCCAATTTTGAGCACTGTTTAGGCACTGTTTGGTTTTAACCACAACTGCAAGACTCTGGAGGATCCTATACCTATACCTAAAATAAGACCCGGTTCACATCAGTACTTGCAGTACTTTTCTCTACTCATGTTTCATGCGGAAATCACATGGGCCTTATTATAGTCCATGGGGTCCGTGTGGTTTCTTAGATAACCACATGCGTATAGGGCTCTGTTCGGGGTGTCCCCAAGTGGACTCCCCAAATGGAAACCCAAACGCTGATGTGAACCAAGTTTATTTACAGTGGAATATAGTCCAAGTTTGTTTGAAATTTTTCCAGAAGATGATGTTCATAGTTCAGACTGTATGGTGCTATCAGAAATCAAGAAAACGGGGCATCACGGTGGCCCAATGGTTAGCACTGCAGCCTTGTAGTGCTGGAGTCCTGGCATTCGAATCCCGCCAGGACCAACATCTTCAAGGAGTTTGTATGTTCTCCCCGTGTTTGCATGGATTCCCTCCCATTCTATAAAAAACATACTGATAGGAAAGAAAAAAAAAATGTACATTGTGATCTCTTAATGGGGCTCACAATCTACAACAAAAAAGAAATCAAGAAGACCCCATCTCCTTTACCCAGTGATCTATAGACCTATGTCAGCATTTTACAACTCTATCAACATAAAAAGGCTGACCAAGTATGGCTTTAATGTTAAATGTCAAAGCTATGTGTAACGTCAAGGTTTTCGGACAGTTATGACCTAGAGACAGGTTAGCTGGTCTTTAACACATTTCCATAAACTAGACTGACTACAATAGCTTTACTCTAAAATTCAAGCACAGTGGTGAATATGAACACATTTGTAAGCCATAGATCCAAGATATCTTACAATCTCTTAAAGTCCTAGTACACAAGCTGACAATTGGGTTGTGTAAACGTGTCCCCGATCTGCTGGCAACTTAGCAAATGCTTGCTTTTTGGATGATCCAATGTTTATTTTGGTATAAAAATGTTTTAAAAAATGTGTAAGCAGGATGTGCTGCTGACATAAAGGACCAGTTAGGGGTGGGGGGCAAACTATGGCATGAGCGATCTTTCCTCCTCTATGCAGTGTGTATTGGCTCATGTGAGGTCCTTTCAAATGAGCACCAATCAACATACTGTATTGTTGATTGGCACTTGTTTAACGCCAATACTTGACCCCTGTATTAAGGCCTTATGTCACTCTTCAGGCTAGTGCTACATGTCGATGGACATGGTAAAATAATGGGTTCCTGCTTAATGATAATGTTTACCTATGGGAGAGAAAGCTGCAGATGTCTTGGAAGTCTTGTGTGGGAAATATTGATTTTTTTTCCGCGGCTGTCGTGTGATCAAAAGCGAGGCTTTGCCTTCTACCAAAAAGCGTTAGACAAATTATTCTGGAGTACTGACTTGGCTGTCACTTTCTAAATCCTGTGCTTTGGCAGGCATCATGGCATCAATGGCAAGATGCCAGTGATAGCACAATGCAGGTATAATATGCCAGGTGAATATATGTCTGTAATATGTCTAGTTTTTCCCATGGCTTATTCATGTTGACTCTTCTTTTGGCGAGTGAATAGTAACAAAGCCAAAATGATTCTGTGTTTCATTTGTCACATGGGTTAATATCCTCCATGATCAGATGATCCTCGCTTTCTAAACAGTGTTTCCTTTTTAAGTGTTTAGTGTTTTATGGGACTAACATTTTTACTTAAATGGTACTTGATGGACGAGTACACTGGTGGTTATAGCCTATAATATGATGAATTGGCGTCATAATACAGTAGGTCAAACTGTTTATTTTTTCGGTGGGCAGATCAATTCAATAAATCTCTTTGGGGCTGATATACAATGGCTTGATCATCAGAAAATCGGCATTCAAGCCATGACAACAGTTGCAATGTTGTTTTGCACAAGTCAGAATTTTTGCACAAAATGTCTATTTTTAAGTTTTGAGCCCAGCACGCCACTTTCCTCAATGGAGATCTTTTGGGGAACACAATCACAGTCAGAAGTATCTAATACTAGCTCACTCCGTCTACTCCAGTTCAGACCTAGGGTGACATTTTCAGAACCAGCATCTAGGTCCCAGGTTGCTCCATTTTATTCCTGCTCTAGTCTATGGGGTCCGCAGGTTTCTGTGGTAACTGCTTTTTAAGCGAGTTAGAGTTCCATTCTTCGGGTCCCCAAGAGGATCCAAAGAACAGAAACCCAAGCGCAGGTGTGAACCTAGCGTAACTGTTGCTGTGGCTCAATATGACAATTTACCGTGCGTTTTTTAAAACTAATTACTGAATTGCAGTATTAATAACAAGAGTGTAATAACTGTTGGGCTTGTACAACACACCAATTTACTGTTTAATTTTCAGTTATTAAATACTGAATTGCAATATAATTTATTATTGGTGTTGTAATAACTTGCTTTGGCGATATGGCATTTTGGGGTAATAATAAATTGTCACTTAACTTTGACACAGATTAAATGTGAGAATAGTGTGATGTTCTAGTGCTTGACAATGACTACTTACTCCCTAAAATCTATCTCTTTATTAAGTCTATTCTCTTCTCCTTACACACCATTGTCTATCTGAATCTGTATTTATTCTGTGATTTGTCATTCTTGGATCCTCTTCTCTCTTTTGCATCTATCTAAATGGCAACTTTATGGTTGTGTGGTTATTTAGTGGCTACGAGTCATCATTGACCTATTACTCATAGTTACATAGTAGATGAGGTTGGATGAAGACATCAGTCCATCAAGTCCAACCTATAACCCTACAATCCCCTACAGTGTTGATCCAGGGGAAGGCAAAAAACCCCATGAGGCTCATGCCAATTGCTCCATTTCAGGGGAAAATTCTTTCCCGACTCCAATCTGTCAGTCAGTATAAAAACCCTGGATCAATATGTCCTTAAGATCTAGAGTCCATAACGTGTAATATTGTTCTCTTCAAGAAAGACATCCAGGCCCTCTTTGAACTTGTTCAATGAATCGGCCATCACCACTTCCTGGGGTAGAGAGTTCCATGGTTCTTACAGTCCCTCTTGTTTGGCTGCTTGCAGTGCATTATGGAAAAACCAACCTGATCCCCCTAGACAATGTAATTCTTCTTTCTGTCTTTCAAGCACTGTTAGACATTTTAGAAGATTCATGTAAAACAAAACAGAAAAAGGTGATTCCATATTTTAACAGACAACATGTGGTTGCGAGAAAATGTTTTCAATGTCCAAGTAATTAAGAAAAAAAATATATAAAAATTCTATTGAAATACCACTTTTTCAAAGTAAAAAAAAACAAACTAAGACTCAAAAGCAAAGATTACTGATGTCAGGTGAAAAATCATATTTTTTAGACTAAACAAAAGCTTAAAATCACCACAAACAGCCTCAATGAACACAACTTTATTAGAGGAGGGCCTGTATAGCTGTTAAGCCCAGTTCACATCTGCATTCGGTAATCCGTTCGGGGAGTCCGCATGGGGACCCTCCCAAATGTGCAGTGTGCAGTGAAAACACATGAGCCCAATAGGCTATAATGGGGTCCGTGTGCTTTCCGCACAGTTTCTGCACGAGTAATGCGGACAGGAAAGTAAATCATAAAGTACTTTTCTGTCTGCATGTTCAGTGCGGACATCGTGTGGAAAGTACATGGATCCCATTATAGTCTATGGGGATTTGTGTGCTTTCACTGGCACACTGTTTCCCAATGCGTTTGGTAGTTCGTTCTGGGACTACCCCATGGGGACTCCCCGAACGGATTACCGAACGCAGATGTGAACCAGACCAGACAGGGAGCTCCTTTATGCACTTATTTTGGTTTGCTCACATCCTAGATTAGTTTCAAGTTGAACAAGTACAAACCACACCCTAAATTGCCTTAAGGCAGGTTGCAGATGGCCATCTTCAGTGTGCTATTTGTGTATTTCATTTAATCAAAGGGGCCACGGAAGCACGGCCCATGCATGGGCGGCACACAGTGGACATCCACGTGTCCTCCATGTGCCACCCGTGCGTTTAAAACTCCCTCCATTCATTGGGCCTAATCCGGAGCGGAGTGTGCTGCCGGATGCCGGTGCAGTGTACCAGCTTTCAGCCGCAGCTAACCAGTTTTTGGATTGGAACCCGAGGCAGCCTCCGCCTCTAGTTCCGATCCAAAAAAAAACCATGTGAACTTACCCTAACATTTAAAACCCTCCAAAAATTACCCTTTTTTGGTGGAAAAGGTGCTTGCCTGTGATATTTTAGTCACACATAGTGGCTATATTGCAAAAGCAATGGTTTTGTAGAAAAATTAGCAATTTTTAATGACTAAGTAAGCTGTATGTTCTACAGGCTTCTTGTTATATGGGAAACAAATTTGTGGCTGTGTGCCTAGTGGAACATTTTCAAGAAATATTGAGTGTACACTATCAGCATGCCTGGCCTGCTCTCTAAAAAAGATAGACTATATTGTGAAATGGAAAGGATTGAGAACAGCACTTAGGAGCCAGAAAAGAATCTGGATTATTCTAGCGGTTATCCCTGAATGGGACCAAATGCAACAGCAACATTGTGATGGTGCAGTGGCAAATTTTGGAATTTCAATAAAAATGTGTGGCATACCATCAATGTGTGTGCCATTTTAAAAAGTAATAAAGAATTGAGTGTACAAAAAAAGTCACCAAAAAGATCCCTTTATGGTTGCACAGGCAGCACCAAAAAGCGTCAATTTACATAATTTCAAGAAAAATTTGGGCTACACTATCAATGTATTGACAGTGGCATGTGCCTTTCTCTACATTGACATTTACAAGGAGAGGCCCACTTAGTGATATCAAATAGGGACAGCTTTCCTTGAAAAATAATCGCTATGTGTTTTCCATAAAAACCGTGCACTGCTATAAGTTGATGAAACATATTGGATTCCACTAAGTGGCACAGCAGCCACTGCACTGCTAATAACTTGACCAGATGTGAGTTAAAGTTGCAGACCAGCCAGATGACTGGTCACAGATTGGTGTTTACTGGACACAAGTTCCTTTATAGATGATTGATATTGGATAAGTAGGAGAAGTAGGTGGAGATGTCAATGAATGATAATGATGACAATGACCTTGTACTAGGTGTGAAGGTGGCATACCTACAAAGACAATTATGGGGAGAAGGAATAGAACAGTCTTGTTCACTTAGTGTTACTGCAAATTCCATTTTTTTCAAAAGAGCTGATGACACCATGTCATGTGAGTACAGAAAGACCGAGTTCCTACATCTGTGCCTGCATGCCCATGGCTAATTATCTGCTTGCACCTTGGCATCGGTTAGTCATTTGGTAATGTACAAAAAAATTATCCTATGAGAGATGACTGAACGTAAAAAGAAAAAAACAGCATTGAAAATGTGTCACTACCACCCCAAATTACCTTAGATCTACCCCAAGAAGGTCTTTTGGATGTTGGGGCTGCACATCAAGTGGAATTCTTACTATTGCAGCTGCCCCCACCATCTTCCTGTGATGTCACCTTGTCTGACCCAGGTGCCAGGTCTTATCTGTCATAGAATCATCATTGGATTCAGTAATGTCATCTTTCTCACTTTTTTGTGACTCATCATAGCAGTGGGATTTCTCTATACTCTTCCACTTCCTATTAGATTTCCCTGTAGTGATCTTACCAGGAAGATTACCAGTAGCCACCCCCTGTCACTACTACCTGCTCCAACACTCAGGTCTTCTACTTCTACCTCATCTACATCCAATAAACAATGGTAGTTCTAATTCAACTCATCAAGAAGAGGACGAAGATGTAGTCGTGGGCTTTTAGGAAAGGCTCTCTCAGCAGATGCCTCTTTACTACTAGAGAATGGGGTCTTTTTCAGTGAAGACTTGGTTGGCAGTACAGAAAGACAGTGTTGTAAATGAAGTGCTACAACAGAGGAGGAGGAAGAACACACAGAATCCTTACTCAACCGCCAGGGGTTTCCCCATAAGTATAATTGAAACAGAAAGCCTGCAGAGGAAACCTCTGCAAACTTTCTGTCTAAAGCGCTGTGCCAAGAACTGCGATGCATTGCGGCCACGGTTTTTCCCGCATTGCTTTTTTTGCTGCGGGATGCCCTGTGGTCATCTTGCCTTTACCAAAATCTAACACCCATAACCCGTAAAATTTTTCTGTTCAACAAAGGCATCCAGGCCATCCTTGAGCTTGCCCAATGTATCCACCCACCATTGTCACACCCTGTACATGAATGGATGAGGGATCTTGCTAGTCTTATAGTCTTGGTATAGCTGTTGATAGCCCAGTTGCTTTTTCTTGAGGCCCAAATATATAGAAATTGGCCCAAAGACTTTTTCGCACATATCACAGATCACATAAGAAAAACATATATGCACACATTGTAATACAGAAATAGTTGTCTACCCAACAATGCACCATTGATGGACATAAGCTTTCTTAAAAATCAATGAAAGGAAATCAAAGTTACATGACTAAGGCTTGAATGACATTTTTAGGATTTTTTTTAAACATTTTTTGTAAATTAAACAATTCAGTTTTTATTTCTTTTCCTCCCATAGAGCAGCTGCCATTGCTCTTAACAAATAAGCAAACTAATATTATGATAATTAAATCTTTTAGCACAAAAGTAAAAGTGCTTTTCAAAATGAATATGGAAAGGTGCGTGGGTGAAAGAAAGCACGGTTATTGTGTACAGACTAGTATATGAAGCATTCCCACAATCCATTGAAATGTTATATAGAGGGAGGAAAATCAGTAGAAAACTGCGCTTTGTCCAGCTGGCTGGGACTCAGGTGTGTCCTTACTAGGCTTTCATGTCTATTATTCTATTATTGGGGTAGGCCTGTTAAGTTTTTATAAATTCGTACTGCTATAATTCTGTTAGTGGTCATTATGCTAGCATTTATTATTATAAATATGTATCTGCCATGTTACTGAAAAATAATAGTATTAAGAATCATCTTTTAAGGGTATGTTCACACAGTCAAAGAGAACAAAGAATTTGAGGCAGACTTCAACTTCAAATTTCTTTCTACTTTTTGCCCCTAAGGGTTGGTTCACATTTGCTTTTGTATTCCGTCTGTGGAGAGTCCGCATGGAGACCCCCCGGACGAAATACAAACACAATTGCAAGCGCTGTGCTGTCAAAGTACATGGACCCCATAGACTATAATGGGGTCCGTGTGCTTGCCACGCACTGCCCTCACGAATCATTCATGCAGGCAGTGCGTGGCAAGCACACGGACCCCATTATAGTCTATGGGGTCCGTGTGCTTTAACCGCACAGCGCTTGCAGTTACGTTGGTATTCCGTTTGAGGGGGGTCCTCATGCAGACTCCCCTGGACAAAATCCAAATGCTAATGTGAACCAGGGGTAAGGTTTCCATTATGGCTTTTACCCATTGATTAGGCCTATATGAATGGGCCTGCTCTGTGTCGTGGTTCGTGCCACGGTTTCTGTAGCTGAATTAGCCACGGAATACATGGCAAGATTGAGCAAGATGTTTATTATATCCAGCATCCTGTGTTGACCTTTGCCTCATTTAATACAATGGAAGGCAGATTCAGGGCCAAATCTGGCAGTGATTTTGGCATGTACACATTCTCTTAGACTAAAGCCCAAGTTGCATAAATGTGCATAATCTCATGCACACATTTTTAAGACTAAGGGCTCATTCACACTACGTAATCGCCAGCTTATTCTGAATGTAAAACACGTTCAAAATAAGCGGCGTATAAAGCAGTTCCATTCATTTCTATGGGAGCCGGCATACGAGCGCTCCCCATAGAAATGAATGGGCTGCTTCTTTCACTACGAGCACTCCCATTGAAGTGAATGGAAAGCGCTGCGTGTACGGCAAGCTCTGCTCATGCCGAGCCGTACACGTGAGCGCTTCCCATTCACTTCAATGGGACTGCTCGTAGTGAAAGAAGCAGCCCATTCATTTCTATGGGGAGCGCTCGTATGCCGGCTCCCATAGAAATGAATGGAGCTGCTTTATACGCTGCTTATTCTGAACGTGTTTTACATTCAGAATAAGCTGGCGATTATATAGTGTGAATGAGCCCTTAGACCCCACGGGATGTCCTGCAGCAATAAAATGTTGCAGGAAAAACTGTGGTGGCAAAATATCATAGTTCTTCCCGCTGTGCTTTCAACAGAAACTTTACAGAGTTTTCCTCTGCAGACTTTCTATTACAATTATACCTATGGGGAAATTGCCGGAATTTCCGTATAATTGACATGCTGCGATTTCCAAAACCATGCCAGTTTTGGAAATTGCAGCGTGTCTGCACAGCAGTTTTTACCGCAAAGTGGACATTGGATTTGATAGAATCTCATCCACTTTGCCCGTACTGTAAAATGCCGCGATTTTTCCCACATTTCTGCCACAGACAAATCGCAGCGTTTCCGTCTGGGGCCCTGATCTCAAGCATTTTTTTCTTCAGAGTTTTCAAAAAATGTGCCAATATTAATTTTTACCTGTGGGAATGCTGTGTTTCCCCATAGAGGCAAAAATGAAAAATGCAGCAGAAAAGCAGAGAAAAACGCATATGTTTTAGCTGCTTTTATTTGTTACTGTGCTTCCGTTGCAATTTTTTCAGCAACTTTTTAAGTTGTGCTTCACTGTGTGTCTACTTAGACATTGGCAGGTTTCAGTAAAAAAAAATCCTTTGAGGCCGGGGTCCCATGTAGTGTAATGCCATGACTTTGCTAAATTCTGGCTAATCCTATGCTTACATTGCAGAAAATATATTGCAGCATGTCAATCATACCTGTGGAAACAATAGCAGTTTCTATATAGGTATAATGGAAGCAGAAAGTCCACAGAGGAAAACTGCGAAAAGCGCTGTGGGAAAAACCGAGATGTGTTTCCGACGTGGTTTTTCCCATATCGCTTTTTGGCTGCGGCCTGCTATGTGGGGCCTTAGCCATAGGCTGAGACCTCATGTTGTGGAAACACAACTAAGAAAAGCGTTGTATTTTATGTATAATCGGGTCTTATTGAAAATTTTGCAAAAGAACAGTATAAAACACAGAAAAAAAGAACAAGGGTCATCAGACCAGGCGCGCAGGCCTCAAACAGTATGAATTGGCAAAGGGGGACCCCCCCCCCCCGCCCAATAACGTATAGGATCACAAGAGCCGCGTAAACACAAAAATAAAAGAAGGGGTACAACAGGAACAGGCCAAAACCAGGCCATAACCAGGGAAACAGAAAGAAAGGGGGGAAGGGGAGGATACAACGACAGCCACTGTACGATAACGGAAACGACTAACGTACAACGAGACAAGACCACAAACGGAAGGGAGAAGGCAGACACAAAAGGAAGGGGGGGCAGTCAAGAAGAAGTAAGGGGAGGGAGATGAAAGAGCAACCAGAAACTAGGCAAGAAGGAAAGACGAGAAAGCAGAAGATTCCTGAAAGATCACACAGTACCAACAAATGAGATTTTGGTTGCTCTCATTCACACATTGCCAGAAAAAAAACGTGCATTTTTAAAAATATGCATAGGAGTTTTCCATGTATATTTAATATAGGAAGGAAAAACTCAATGAAAATAGTCACTGTTTCATTTTTTAGTAGCATTTCCCTATGTGGGACCTTAGCTCTCCATGGTAAAGTAGGAGATAATCTGGAAAGCACAATGTCTTGTCATTGAAGATGCCGCGAACCTTCCTTATATTAGACTTTTTTGGAACTTTTAAATCAAATTCTCTAACAAAAACGTGATGCCTGGTTTGTGGACACTTAGAGAATTTATATGTTGTACTTTACTGATAAATTTTGAGTATATCCTTCATTTAATTTACATTTCCCATAGACATGCCATTTGTCAAAGAAGACACTTCTGAATTCATCTGTGATTGCAATAGTGCATACAATGTTATAGCCATTTGTCAAAAATGTTATGAGCATTGATACTTAGCTTGGCTACCCATATATATGTGTGTGCTATACACAAGACACATTACTGGAAATCGCTAGTTTTATGGAATGAGCATTGTTACTTATTGTTGGTGCGCGCCATTATTGTAGAATGCCGATCTACGCAATAGCTACTATAGTAAACTATCCAGGAAACAAGCAGTTAAATGGTCAATTTAATGAGGTGTTAACCTGACGGAATGAGAAATTTGCATGATTTTTCATTTTTTAACATTAACAATTTCAGATTGCTTACTTTGCTTGGAACAGGATCAGAATATTGATTTATTTGAGTCTCCTGAGGCAAAATATACCTTACAAATATTTATTCGCTGCAGAACATTTATGCTAGCATTATACTACAGTACACGAGTGTAGACTGTAATTTTACTGCATTTTCTTTTATTTTCTTTTAGAATAACACAAGCGTTCCAATACAAATGGAAGAAATCATTTCCTATATTTCACTATGGAGAGATTGGGGGTAATTCATCAAATGCATTGAAAATTCACTTAAAGAGGACCTTTCGTGTCCTCGGGCACATGCGATCTTATATACCGCTAGAAAGCCGACAGTGCATTCAATTCAGTCTCGGCTTTCCCGTTGTGTGCCCTGGTGCTGGAGAAATTGGAGCTGTTACCGATCTCTGCCCATTGTCAGAAGGGCGCTCCTGACAGTCTAGCTGGGCTATGAGGAACGCCCCTCTGATGGTACAGAGCTATGGACGAGTACTGCCAGGAGGGGCGTTCCTCATGCTATGAGGAACGCCCCTCCTGGCAGTACTCATTCATAGTTCTGTACCATCAGTGGGGCGTTCCTTACGGCCCAGCGATGATGCTAAGCTGTAAAGAACGTCTCCAATACTAGTCTATGGACAAGCGCAGTCGGGGGGTGGGGGTGTTCCTTACAGCCCAGCTAGACTGTCAGGAACACCCTTCTAACAATGGGCAAACATTGGTGCAATTATAACGGCATCGATATCTCCAGCCCGGGGACATATAATGGGAAAGCCGACAGCGCACTGAATTTAGCGCACTGTTGTCTTTCTATCAGTATATAAAACCGCATGTGCAGGAGGAAAGGTCCTCTTTAAATTACCACTTTGTTGAATTTTACTTAGATGGGGCAAATTGCGATACATTCATCAAATAGTTGCAAATCCTTCATGAATTTGGCATGATGTAAAAAAAAGAAAATAATAATAATAATAATAATATAATATTTTGGAAACTGTCCTAATTTATTCAGTGTTCATAACTCTAGAGATGTGAATGGATTAAAAACTACTTACCATTCTTTAACTTTGTCATTTATCATTTGGCACAAATCCTGTGTTGTTGCAACCTTTTAGGCACAATGCGTGTATATGGCACAATTTAAGAGGTGGTATACAGCCAGGACCTGCCACTAACAGCAGCGGTGGATGACTGCACCGATTGCAGCTATTAACCCTTTAGATTCGGCGGTCAAACAAGACCGCGGCTTCTAAATTGTGCAGGCAGCACGGGCACTGCCATTTTTCACCAATCGCTGCTCTCCTGAATGTCACCAGAGGGCAGCGATCAGTTGCTGTGACAGCCAGAAGCCTAGTGTCATCATTGCACAGCATATTGAATGGTGCCATTACAAAGTACGATTTGTCCCTCAAACAATAAGCCATCATGTGACTCTGTGAACTGAAAAATGAAAAAGTTATGGCTTTTGAAACGTGAGGAGGGAAAAACGAAAATGCGAAACCGAAAAATGGCTGGGTCCTTAAGGGGTTAAAAACACAAGTGTTTTTGTAAATCGCAGCATGTCAATTATACCTACAGAAACTTGGGGGGGGCTTTTACGTATAGATGTAATAGAAGCAGAAAGTCCACAGAGGAAAATTCTGCAGACTTTATGTTAAAAACGCTGTGAAAAAAGACACAATGCATTTCCGACGCAGTCTTTTCCGCAGCTTTTTTGTCTGCGGCTTGTTGCGCTGGAATGATTTTGTGTGACATCTCAAACAAGCACATTTGGCTAATTTGACTAATTTCTCAACAACATGCAGGCCTCACTCACTTTTAGGAAAAACCAAATATATTACTATATAGGCACAAATCTGACAAAAAATAATGTAAAGGGTTAATAAATATGTCTAATAATGCAGGCATATGAATAGAATTAGGCATAAATTGAGTTGATGAATTTCTCCCACTGTCTGGCAGTATTCATCTAATGATGTGTAGTATTTTTGGTGAAACTGGGAGACAAGGCCAGGGTGTATAGGAAGGATGACATGGCGGATTTTGCAGACGTCAATGGGCAGAGTTTACTGGAAGGTATCCATATCGTTCCAGTAAAGGTCATTTGACCCAACAGGGGGATAGGAACTCTAATGACCAGGTTCAACCATAAGAGGGCATTAGGGTGGGTTGAATCCAGCCAAAGTTTCTCAATCTTGGTCCATTTTTTTCAAGGTTCTGAAAATTTCCCAACAAAGTGTATCACCAAGTGGTTAGCATTACTGATTTTGGTATTCTGTGGTGGCTCCCCGCCCTGATAAAGGATAATAGGGATGAATGAAAGTGATAAAATACTGCGTGGAGGATGGGATCAGAAGGGTTTTGAGGAGGTACAAACATTTTGGGAGTATTGTCACCTTCACTATTGAGATTCTATCAAACAGAGTAAGCAGAGACAAGATGTCGCTAAAGAATTGAGGGAAATTATGTGTATAAGGGCTCGTTCACATCTGTGCCCCGGTCTCCGTTTTGCAGGTTTCCATTTCCTGCACAAAACTGGACAGGAGACGGAAACCTGTAGTCATTTTTCAAACCCATTCATTTGAATGCGTTTGGAAAGTGTCTGGCCGTGAGTGCCGGTGAGCGTTTTGTGCTCTCCGCGGCGAAACCGTTTTTTTTTAAACTGGACACACATTTGGACATGCAGGACAGAAAATTCCTCCACGGACTTTCTGTTACATTTATACCTATGGGGAAACTGCTGGTGTTTCCATAGGCATAATTGACATGCTGTGATTTACAAAACTGCACCAATTTTGGAAATTGCGGCATGTCCGCACTGCAGTTTTTACTGCAAAGTGGGAATGGGATTCGCTAGAATCCCATCCACTTTGCCATTACTGTAAAATGTCGTAAATCACGGCTTTTCTGTACCATGGGGCCCTGGCCTTAGACTAGATTCAGAAGATCGAGGTGCAAAACAGCTGTGAAAATTGTCAGTTTTCCCCAACTAATCTTGCACCCGAGGGGCACCCGTTTTCACAGATCCCCATACATTTGAGTGCACAGAGGGATTTGTGAAAACAGATAAAAATAGGACATGGAGCAAAATATATTTGTGGAGAACATATATCTAATCGAATTAGAAAAATAAAAGTGTAAGTATGTTTTTAATCTTTTTTTTTTTTTTTTGTTAATTTATTTAGTGTTAATAGGGTTTCCAATATCATTTTTAAGGGTCGACATTTAGGTAACTACATACAATTCTACGCTTTATTTTAGATATAGTCTGTTGTTTTAAATAATGACTGTAATAAGGAAATATGTGTATTTTACGATAAAATGAAAAGACGACATGTTGTGAATAAAGTAAAAATAGCAAAGTAAAGCATCTACATGCTAAAGAGCATAAAGAGCATTACCATTACCTGCTGAAAAAGTTAGCCATGGTATTAGACTCATTTTGTGTTTTTGTTGTTGTTTTAGGGCAAGGTCTTCCCTCTCATTACTATCTAGATCAGTGGTAGTTCAAAGCCTGAGCCTACCAGGAGTTTCATATAATGAGGTTTTATAATGTGATCCTCCAAGTCAGATTTTAAATAAAGCCCAATTGCTTGCATGTATTATCATATAGTTAGGTATCTGCGGTGATATAGGAAACAATTTATAAGAAATAAGTAGCAGGATTCATGAAAGATGGAAAGACATAATTGTGGAATTACTGAAATTCAGAGTTTTTTTTTTACTTTTCCCTATTTACCATGATTTTCAATATTTTATTGTTTTTACATTGTAGTACTGTTTATAACCAACTTCACATTGTATGTAAGGCATCTACATCGAGAAATATTCTTGATATATAACTCCAAAGAAAGTCTCTGATGTATGCCACTATATGACATATGTGACCTTTCGCACCCCTAAAGGGATTCTATCATTAGAATCCTGTTTTACGCTAAACCCAGGTAAGACTATTCTTCCCATACCTTCAAATGTCTTCTCTGTGCTGCTATTCCTTAGATATCCCAGTTTTTGTCCATATGCTAATGAGTGTTCTCACAGCACTGTGGGCGGTACCCAGCACTCAAACAGCACTGGGGGCGTCCCCTGTGCTGCGAGAAAACACTCCAGCACTGCCTTCTTCTTGTTCGCCGCCTCCACCTCTTCTTTCCTGTTTGGCCACAGGAAAATGGCGGCAGACATGCGCAGTCGGATCTTTTTGAAGAAGATGTGATGGGACAAGGAAGAAGAGGTGGTGGAGGGTAACAAAAAGAAGGCAGTGCTGGATAGTTTTCTCGCAGCACAGGTGACGCCCCCAGTTCTGCAGGAAAACTCATTAGCATATGGACGAAAACCAGGATATCTAAGGAATGGCGGCATGGAGAAGACATCTAAAGGTAGGGGAAGAATATACCTTTCTTAAGGCTATTCCAAGGTGGGTTTAGCTTAAAACGGGATTCTAATGATAGAATCTACTGTATATAATCCACGCTGATGTATTTGTTTCTTGCTTTTTAATAAAAAGTAGACTAATAATGAATCCCAACCATTTCTTAAGGAGTTTGCTTCATTCTTAGGACCCATACAGTAACCAAAAAGCAAAAACCAAAAAGAAAAAACATGAATTCCTAGTCTATCAGATGCCGTATGCCTCCAGAATATGGTGTTGTTTGAGAGAACTTCAGAATGCCTAATGCCTCACATAACAAAATCATGCACACACAGCTTTGCCAGAAACGGCACAGGAAAAATTGCGGCATTTTACAGTAATTGCAAAGTGAATGGGATTCATGCGCATCCCATCCTCACTTTGCGGAAAAAAATCACATCGCGGACATGCTGTGATTTCTAAAACCGTTACGGTTTTGAAAGTCGCAGCATGTCAATTATATCTACGGAAACGCTGACGGCTTTCCCGTAGATATAATGGTAAGAGAAAGTCTGGCCTCCCCAAACCACCGCTCGGTGCTAAGCCAGTCCAGGACAGCTTGTCCTGGACTGGCTTAGGTAATCAAAAATGCCGCCCTCCCTGGGGTCCTGACATAGCGCCGCCTGAAGCGCTCGCTTCAGGTCTCCTCATGGGAAGTGCGGTGCTGTCTGTAATCCAAATTGACTGCTGTATCAGAGCGGAGACAGTGCTGTAGCACAGCTTACTCTGCTCTCCATAGGGATATCACTGGGTCTGCTGCGAATATGCACAGATGTTGTAGAGCCGAGACGTGGCTACCGCTGGGTCTGCTGCGCATATGCACAGATATAGCAGAGCTGAGATGCGGGCACCGCTGGGTCTGCTGCGCATATGCACAGATGTAGCAGAGTCCAGACGCGGGCGCAAGTGGAACGTGGGTGCAGGCAGATCATTGCCGAGCTGTTACCCTTCTTTAGATCAATAATAATAAAGTAAGAGACCCATACAAAAGAAATTGAGCGAAAAGCTATTCCACATAAAAATGGGGTAATCCGATGGTCCAGAGACAAAAAGGTTCAGACTAAGACCCCACATAGTAAAAAAACGCTGTGCAGTATTTTTTGTGTTTTTTGTGTAGATTTTCTTAGTTTATTAAAATGCTGGTATAATTGACATTCCATGTTTCCTGAGCTGATGTATATCTGCAATACTTTAAAACATAGCATTTTTATTTTTTTTTTGTAGCATTTCCGCAATGTGGAGCTTCCGGAGCTGTTTGCAGCATTAACGGTTTATGACAGCTTATCCTTGTTTCTCTCACCCGCTCCCTTTATCCAGGTCCTTTCCATCCCTTGGATGAACTGAATACACTTATGTCTTTTTTTCAGCCTTACAAGAGATGTTACCATGTTGCTGTACTTTGGTCCAAAAGACGAAGTAGGGGGATGCAGCTATAATATCTATTTCCTCTGCTTTTTTTTTTTTTTTTTTTTTGAGAGGGGTAAAAAATTATTTTTATGTTTTTGTAACAAATGTTTTTTTATGTCCATTAACTTTTTATTTAATTACTGTGTGTGAAAAATTCCATTTTATAAAATACCCTATGTGATCAAAAGTATCCAGACACCCCCAAAAACATTCGTTTTTCATATTAGGTGCATTGTGCTGCCACCTACTGCCAGGTACTCCATTTCAGTGACCTCAGTAGACATTAGACATCGTGAGAGAGCAGAATGGGGCGCTCCACGGAAATCACGGACTTCGAACGTGGTCAGGTGATTGGGTGCCACACATCACGCAGGTCAATGCCAAACGATGCCTCACTTGGTGTAAGAAGTGTAAACATTGGATGATTGAACAGTGGAAAAACGTTGTGTGGAGTGACGAATCACGGTACACAATGTGGCGATCTGATGGCAGGGTGTGGGTATGGCAAATGCCCGGTGAACCTCATCTGCCAGCGTGTGTAGTGCCAACAGTAAAATTCGGAGGCAGTGGTGGTATGGTGTGGTCGTGTTTTTCATGGAGGGGGCTTGCACCCCTTGTAGTTTTGCGTGGCACTATCACAGCACAGGCCTACATTGATGTTTTAAACACCTTCTTACTACCCACTGTTGAAGAGCAATATGGGGATGGCGATTGCATCTTTCAACACAATCGAGCACCTGTTCATACTACACGGCCTGTGGCGGAGTGGTTACATGACAATAACATCTCTGTAATGGACTGGCCTGCACAGAGTCCTGACTTGAATCCTATAGAACACCTTTGGGATGTTTTGGAATGCTGACTTTGTGCCAGGCCTCACCGATCTACATCGATACCTCTCTTCAGTGCAGCACTCTGTGAAGAATGGGCTGCCATTCCCCAAGAAACCTTTCAGCACCTGATTGAACGTATGCCTGCGAGAGTGGAAGCTGTCATCAAGGCTAAGGGTGGGCCAACACCATATTGAATTCCAGCATTACCGATGGAGGGCGCCACAAACTTGTAAGTCATTTTCAGCCAGGTGTCTGGATACTTTTGATCACATAGTGTACATATAAAGAAATCCTAATATGAAATGAGATTTTACTTTTACTGTTGTCTGCCACTATTTTGATATACTATGTTCTAGTTAGGGAGATTCAGAATTGAGCATTTTAATGGGTTAGTGAATATTATTATTATTAATTTATATGTATAATTATTATTATTTTTTAATTTTTTATTTAATCAATTCTATTTGTCAGCTAAACTAAGCAGCTGCAGAGATGTCTCTCCAGGTAGCACTAGAGCTTGTAGTTCCAGCATGTTGCCAGTTCCATTATCTTATATACTTTTTGCTTTCTCCCATGCTGCAGTGTTGGTTTAACTCTTTCATGTGTTCCCCTGTGATATTGTTTAGATTGTAGAACAGCACCACATACATTACAATTTATACAGGAATCCAGAGTAAATAGCTCTAGTATTTGCCTCCAACAGCGGTGAATAGATGGCGTAGACCATGAAGAGATTAATATGATTCTTACTCTCTACTTCAACTTGAACACATTTCCCAGGTACTATATTATGATGTGCACAGTTTAGCTATTATATGAAAATTACTGAATCCGATCAAGGGACCCAGATTTGGTACCAGCCCAGAAACCCAAGGTTTGTGCCAAATACAGCCCTGGAAGAGTTAAGTAGTTATATATCCCCTGGAAAACCCCTTTAATACTTGGTGCTATAATGCAACTGGTAAGGAAGCTGCACCCATTCCATTGCTTCTGGGAACCAACTGTTTTATACAGTCTACCCCCAACTCTGGAGTCAGATCTGACAGATCTGGAGTCTGATTCTGACAGATTAGGTATTGTGATCAATACTAGAGATGAGCGAACAGTGTTCTATCGAACACATGTTCGATCGGATATCAGGGTGTTCGCCATGTTCGAATCGAATCGAACACCACGTGGTAAAGTGCGCCAAAATTCGATTCCCCTCCCACCTTCCCTGGCGCCTTTTTTGCACCAATAACAGCGCAGGGGAGGTGGGACAGGAACTACGACACCGGGGGCATTGAAAAAAATTGGAAAAAGTCATTGGCTGCCGAAATCAGGTGACCTCCATTTTAGACGAATAGTGGATTTCAAATCCGGGTCATATGAGAATGTGAACTTTGTGACTATGAGACAGGGATAGCTGTACAGGCAGGGATAGCTAGGGATAACCTTTATTTAGGGGGGAATGTTATTAAAAATAACTTTTTGGGGCTCTATCGGGTGTGTAATTGTGATTTTTGTGAGATAAACTTTTTCCCATAGGGATGCATTGGCCAGCGCTGATTGGCCGAATTCCGTACTCTGGCCAATCAGTGCTGGCCAATGCATTCTATTAGCTTGATGAAGCAGAGTGTGCACAAGGGTTCAAGCGCACCCTCGGCTCTGATGTAGCAGAGCCGAGGCTGCACAAGGGTTCAAGCGCACCCTCGGCTCTGATGTAGGAGAGCCGAGGGTGCACTTGAACCCTTGTGCACCCTCAGCTCTGCTACATCAGAGCCGAGGGTGCGCTTGAACCCTTGTGCACACTCTGCTTCATCAAGCTAATAGAATGCATTGGCCAGCGCTGATTGGCCAATGTATTCTATTAGCCTGATGAAGTAGAGCTGAATGTGTGTGCTAAGCACACACATTCAGCTCTACTTCATCGGGCTAATAGAATGCATTGGCCAGCGCTGATTGGCCAGAGTACGGAACTCGACCAATCAGCGCTGGCTCTGCTGGAGGAGGCGGAGTCTAAGATCGCTCCACACCAGTCTCCATTCAGGTCCGACCTTAGACTCCGCCTCCTCCGGCAGAGCCAGCGCTGATTGGCCGAAGGCTGGCCAATGCATTCCTATGCGAATGCAGACTTAGCAGTGCTGAGTCAGTTTTGCTCAACTACACATCTGATGCACACTCGGCACTGCTACATCAGATGTAGCAATCTGATGTAGCAGAGCCGAGGGTGCACTAGAACCCCTGTGCAAACTCAGTTCACGCTAATAGAATGCATTGGCCAGCGCTGATTGGCCAATGCATTCTATTAGCCCGATGAAGTAGAGCTGAATGTGTGTGCTAAGCACACACATTCAGCACTGCTTCATCACGCCAATACAATGCATTAGCCAGTGCTGATTGGCCAGAGTACGGAATTCGGCCAATCAGCGCTGGCTCTGCTGGAGGAGGCGGAGTCTAAGATCGCTCCACACCAGTCTCCATTCAGGTCCGACCTTAGACTCCGCCTCCTCCGGCAGAGCCAGCGCTGATTGGCCGAAGGCTGGCCAATGCATTCCTATGCGAATGCAGACTTAGCAGTGCTGAGTCAGTTTTGCTCAACTACACATCTGATGCACACTCGGCACTGCTACATCAGATGTAGCAATCTGATGTAGCAGAGCCGAGGGTGCACTAGAACCCCTGTGCAAACTCAGTTCACGCTAATAGAATGCATTGGCCAGCGCTGATTGGCCAATGCATTCTATTAGCCCGATGAAGTAGAGCTGAATGTGTGTGCTAAGCACACACATTCAGCACTGCTTCATCACGCCAATACAATGCATTAGCCAGTGCTGATTGGCCAGAGTACGGAATTCGGCCAATCAGCGCTGGCTCTGCTGGAGGAGGCGGAGTCTAATGTCGGACCTGAATGGAGACTGGTGTGGAGCGATCTTAGACTCCGCCTCCTCCAGCAGAGCCAGCGCTGATTGGTCGAGTTCCGTACTCTGGCCAATCAGCGCTGGCCAATGCATTCTATTAGCCCGATGAAGTAGAGCTGAATGTGTGTGCTTAGCACACACATTCAGCTCTACTTCATCAGGCTAATAGAATACATTGGCCAATCAGCGCTGGCCAATGCATTCTATTAGCTTGATGAAGCAGAGTGTGCACAAGGGTTCAAGCGCACCCTCGGCTCTGATGTAGCAGAGCTGAGGGTGCACAAGGGTTCAAGTGCACCCTCGGCTCTCCTACATCAGAGCCGAGGGTGCGCTTGAACCCTTGTGCAGCCTCAGCTCTGCTACATCAGAGCCGAGGGTGCGCTTGAACCCTTGTGCACACTCTGCTTCATCAAGCTAATAGAATGCATTGGCCAGCGCTGATTGGCCAGAGTACGGAATTCGGCCAATCAGCGCTGGCTCTGCTGGAGGAGGCGGAGTCTAAGATCGCTCCACACCAGTCTCCATTCAGGTCCGACCTTAGACTCCGCCTCCTCCAGCAGAGCCAGCGCTGATTGGCCGAATTCCGTACTCTGGCCAATCAGCACTGGCTAATGCATTGTATTGGCGTGATGAAGCAGTGCTGAATGTGTGTGCTTAGCACACACATTCAGCTCTACTTCATCGGGCTAATAGAATGCATTGGCCAATCAGCGCTGGCCAATGCATTCTATTAGCGTGAACTGAGTTTGCACAGGGGTTCTAGTGCACCCTCGGCTCTGCTACATCAGATTGCTACATCTGATGTAGCAGTGCCGAGTGTGCATCAGATGTGTAGTTGAGCAAAACTGACTCAGCACTGCTAAGTCTGCATTCGCATAGGAATGCATTGGCCAGCCTTCGGCCAATCAGCGCTGGCTCTGCCGGAGGAGGCGGAGTCTAAGGTCGGACCTGAATGGAGACTGGTGTGGAGCGATCTTAGACTCCGCCTCCTCCAGCAGAGCCAGCGCTGATTGGCCGAATTCCGTACTCTGGCCAATCAGCACTGGCTAATGCATTGTATTGGCGTGATGAAGCAGTGCTGAATGTGTGTGCTTAGCACACACATTCAGCTCTACTTCATCGGGCTAATAGAATGCATTGGCCAATCAGCGCTGGCCAATGCATTCTATTAGCGTGAACTGAGTTTGCACAGGGGTTCTAGTGCACCCTCGGCTCTGCTACATCAGATTGCTACATCTGATGTAGCAGTGCCGAGTGTGCATCAGATGTGTAGTTGAGCAAAACTGACTCAGCACTGCTAAGTCTGCATTCGCATAGGAATGCATTGGCCAGCCTTCGGCCAATCAGCGCTGGCTCTGCCGGAGGAGGCGGAGTCTAAGGTCGGACCTGAATGGAGACTGGTGTGGAGCTATCTTAGACTCCGCCTCCTCCAGCAGAGCCAGCGCTGATTGGTCGAGTTCCGTACTCTGGCCAATCAGCACTGGCCAGTGCATTTCTATGGGGAAAAGTTAGCTTGCGAAAATCGCAAACTGACAGGGATTTCCATGAAATAAAGTGACTTTTATGCCCCCAGACATGCTTCCCCTGCTGTCCCAGTGTCATTCCAGGGTGTTGGTATCATTTCCTGGGGTGTCATAGTGGACTTGGTGACCCTCCAGACACGAATTTGGGTTTCCCCCTTAACGAGTTTATGTTCCCCATAGACTATAATGGGGTTCGAAACCCATTCGAACACTCGAACAGTGAGCGGCTGTTCGAATCGAATTTCGAACCTCGAACATTTTAGTGTTCGCTCATCTCTAATCAATACCTATCACGCAAAAAAAAAAAAAAAGTTAAAGATCTCAGTATATGGCACTTAAGAGTCTTTTTTTTAACCAAAAGGATTTTATTTTATAAAAGTGATAAAAGATACCTAAACTTATATAAATCACTGTTATCACTGTGTCACAATGTCATAAAATGACAGAAGTCTAAGTATTTTTTTTCATACAGTCCCGAAAAATTACAACCCATCATGCAAACAAAGCCCTCACATGGCTATGCTGATAGAAACTAAAAATAATTAATTGCTTTTGAAAAAAAAAGTAAAAATCCCTGCATATTTAAGACTCAGACTTGGCTATATCCTTAAAGGGGATGTCCGGGCTATGCTAATGCTATTTCTACACTAACTAAACACCCTCCTCCGCCTAACTTCTAACTTACTTTACAAAAAATATACATTTACCTAGATCGCTGGGGCAGTCATGGCACATTTTCAGAAATTCCAGTCACATTCCGTTTCCCCATTTCCAGAAATGGAACATCACCAATTCTAAACCCCCATCATACTTACCTGTCTTCGTGTCCAGTTACTACTCTTCTTGATGTTCCATGACCAGAAGTTCCTGGACAGGGAGACAGGTTAGTATGATGGAGTGGGGGAGTGGGTTGAGTTAGTTAGGAAGGTCTAGTAGTGGGCGAGCCAGTTAAAAAGACAGGGAGGGGGTTTGAGCAAGCGGTTGTAGTGTGAGTCAGCTTTTAGTGAAGATCAATGGTAGTTGTAGCATAAAAGAACAAAAATCTACACATGTAAACAAATGCAGAAGATGTCAGGAACTCATAGAGAAAACCAGAAATAACTGAAAACACTGCTAAAGGTATTAGGGTCCACTTATTAACCTCTTACTAGCACTAACAGGAAACCCCTTTTTATACTGCTTGACTAGAGAGTCACAAGATATAATCCCTATTATTGCAATGTGAAATGTTTTTAGTCTTCTAATTGCTTTCATTTGGAGACAAAGGGGTTCCTGATTATCAGGATAGTCATTGGGAACTAAAATTTGTATATTTTGTTAGAATTGTACAAATCGTGATATTATATTATATGATACATAATAAAATACATTTGAGTTTTTGTACTTATTTCTCAATGGATCTCTTTCGAAGTCATGGCTGCTTTACTATCTCTATATTTTGGTACTACTGTAGACTGTACTACTGTAGTGAAGTATATCTGGATTTTACCTTCCACAATTATGATCAACACTGTAATTATTAGGAATAATTTATGCTGTTCTTTTATTTATTCTTTCATGTGAACCTACATGACATCTCTACAAAATGACCTTGTTTTTGGCATATATCACAATTACATGAGTTTTCATCAAATTATTATAACTATGTTCTGGTTTATGCTGTGTGATAATTACTGATAATTTTTCTCTGTCATATCCCTCAAACATCATTTCAATGTTTTTTCTCCGTGCCTAGTTTTAGCTCATTATACAAAATCTGTTGTCACCGGTATTCTTCCTTTTTCTTTTTTTTTTACACAGCACAACACATTGCTTTGTTTCCCTTTGTTCCATATTCTATCCTCTGCTCCATCTCTATCTTTGTGAAGTAATAAATACAATTATATGATTGTGCTATGTGTGTATACAATCATTTTAACAAACCTTATAAAAACTCATAATTTTAACAAAACTCAATAATTTATATGTATATACCTGCACTGTAAAATAATTGAAAACATGTCACCATCTTTGGAACAAAATATATTAGGAATACACAGAAATTGAAATTTTAGAATAAAAATCCCCCTTTAGTAAACGTGTTTTACTGGGAAGTTAATACTTCTTGGTCTCTTCTGACAAACAGGAATTGATCACTCAATTGGTGTCTAATACAGATTACTGATGGACAGAATATTGTGATAGGTTACAGTTCCAGGAGAAACTATCACAAAATAGCAGGGTATGGCTGATAACATAGAGCAGTAGAACAGCTGCTTAAATCTTATACAGTGCTAAGATATGGGCCCTGACACTCAAATGGTGTGGATGTTTCTGAATTTGTGGTGTGAGTTATCACCACCAGAAACCATACAAGAAGCAAAACCAAAACCCACAATTAACTTATAGGGTAGCTCTGAAACAGGAGAATAAATGTACAGGTAAATGGGCAGTACCAGGAGGTATTGTCAGAGATAGTAGAATCAGGAAACAAAATGGATATCCAATACAAACCTAAGGTCCAGTTCTGGGTGGTAACATCAAAGACAAAATCAGGTGACAAAACGGATATCCAATATAAACCTAAGGTTCAGTTCCCGGTGGTAACATCAGAGACAGAATCAGGAGACAAATTGGATATCCAATATAAACCCAAGGTTCAGTTCCGAACGGTAACATCAGAGGCCGAATCAGGAGGAAAACAAATAATCAGAAAAAAGCCAAGAGTTCATATAAAGCAATCGAACACACACATGATCAGAGCCAAACTAGACTACTAAATTAGCAGGCACCTGATTCATGAGGAAATTTTTTTATATGCCTCCTCAACTACTCATTAGACAAGCCCAGGGAACTTCTGCTACTGTAGAAGCTTCTCAGATTAACACTGTAACCTTAAAGTAATAGCAACTGAATCTTCCAAGTAACCTGTAATCTACATAAAATCAACAACAGGAATCTAAATTACTCTAAGAACTTCATTAAAAACTGTGCAACAGGTTTGAGCAGGTTTGGAAAAATACTGCAAAGTTAGAATTCTTTCAAAAATAGAATATTTTATTTTTGTCAATTAAAAAAAGTAAGTGAATTAACAGAAGAGAGATTTAAATCAGATCAATATTTGGTGTTGACCGCCTTTTAGAGGAGACGTTCTGTAAGTGATGATATGACCCCCATAGAGTTCATATTTGTATGTTCATTTAGCATTTTATGAATTGACAGTATAATTTATTGAGGCCCAGTTCACATCTGTGTTTGGGTTTCTATTCAGGGATTCTGCTTGGAGACCACCCGAATGGACACCTATATTCATAGAAGAGCGGTTATCAGTGAAAACACACAAACCCCATAGATTATAATGGAGTCTGTGTGATTTCCACATGAAACATGTGGAGAAAAAAGTCCTACAAGGAGCACTTATCTCTTTCCAACTACGCCCAACAGCAGCACAACTGGGGTATTCCTGCCCCTATGAGCTGTTAGGACAGGTGGAATTTTTAATTACCTAACAGCTTTTGACCTCTATAAGAGGCCGGAAGACCTGCTCCTCCCTTGTGTTTTTTTCTGTCCTGTGGGACAGGACAGGTGGTCAGGGGGGGAGCAGATGTTCTGACCTCCTATAGGGGTCCACTACTCTCCCCCACCGGTACCTGACAGCAGAAGATCTTTTTTCTGGACATCCTCTTTTTTCAGCAGAGGTCCCCTTCTCCCGGCGGGGACCCTGCTGGCTCGTGCACGCTCCTGTCCGGCTGGCGCGCCGGGTCGGGGCTTTCCCCTAGGAACGCTAGACCTAGGAACCTTTCTCAGGTTCCTCCGGTCCGCCGTCTAATAGGGACCACCGCACATGCGCAGTGCGCGGGTCTCGCGGCGGACGGGAAGAGAACAACCCCTAGACACGAGCATTGCACGGTAGTTCGGGAGGGGGGTCCCCCGGTCCTGGGGACCATACCTGGGTCAGATCCCCCTCCCCCTGTCTTCTACCCTCCCCTTTTTTTCATGAGATTCTGGCTCCGTTGTAGCCCCTACCCCTTGGGCGGGGCTCCGGGCAAAACCCCGCCCCCTGGCCTATTTAAGTCCCCTTAGAGCTTCAGTTAGTGCTTGTCGCTCCGGTTGCAAGCACATCAGTTGGTGAAGCTCCCTGGTCAATTTCTGTGCTGGAGAACTGTCTTCATTGACTAAGGTTTGGTGGACATGGCCGGGGGGGGGGGGGGGGGGAGGGAGGTTGGAGAGTTGCATCTCTGAGTGCAGTAAGTAGTTAGTGTATCCTTTTTCTTCCTCCTCAGAATGTCTTCTTCTTCCTCCACTGTTCCGCCTAGAAGGAAGGCTACTTCCAAAAGGAAGCATCTGGCGTGCGCTTCTTGTAGAGTGCCGCTGCCTGATGACTCCCAATATCGCTTCTGTCAGGGGTGCAGGGCCCCCTCTGTTGAAACAACTCCCATGCGAGAGATGGTGTCCTGGGTGAAGGGGTACGTCCAGGACTCCATGAAAAGAATGGAAGCCGTCTCCCTGGCCAAGAGGCCACGGCTGGATTGCGAATTGTCCCTGCCGCCTCTGGAAAAGCTGCGCCTCAGGGATGTGGAGTCGTCTTCTAGTACGGAGGAGGAGAAGGAGATTTTTCCCCTGGACAAAATGTCCAGAGTATTCAAGACCCTAAGAATCAGAGACCGGGAAGGCGGGGAAGGCTCTAGCCGTAGGTCTCGTACCTTCAGGCCCTCTTCGGAGATGCTCCGCCTGATGGAGGGCGAATGGAGGCACCCGGAGAGATCCTTTGCGCCATCCACACGCTTCAAGGCACTTTTTCCCGTCTCTGAGAGTCAACTAAAGGCGTAGGGTCCCCCGCCAGAGGTGGACGTCGCCGTGGCCAAGTTATCAAGGCGCTCCATCCTTCCATCAGAGGACGGCTCGGGCCTCAGGGACCCCATGGATCGCCGAGTCGAAGGATCTTTGAGGCGTGTATATTCGTCCGCCTCTGCCCAGGCCTCTTTGGGCATGGTCGCGAATGAGGTAGCAACTGGCTTACGCGCACAAGGACATCGATTCCGGATCGTGATGATCTCCTCGCGGCAGTGTCCGACATCACGCTGTTGGTGGATCACCTGACAGAAGCTACCCATTTTCAGACCCGTCTGGCGGCTAGATCCATGGCACTGGCTACTGTGGCTCGCCGACCCCTATGGCTGAAGCCCTGGAAGGCTGACCTTACTTCCAAAAATAGCCTCTGTGGTCTCCCCTTTGAGCCCGGACGGCTGTTCGGAAGGGAGCTCGACCATATCATGGAAGGCTGGGCCGACTCTAAGAGCAAGAACCTGCCACAGCCCCTTGAAGGTCGGAGTACCTCCTTTCGAGGAAGAGGCACTCGAAGAGGCACCAGAGGCCATCGGCGATCCGGGAAAGGAAGAGGTCGGGGCTCATCTCGTGGCCGTAAGAATGCCCCCTTCTAATTCCCTCTCAGTACACCCCCCCCTTCCTACTCCCCCCCTCCCCTGGGGTGGGCGGTCGTCTTTCCCACTAGCTGGAGGCCTGGCGGCAGAATATTCGGGACCCCTGGGTCATCCAGATGATCCAGGAAGGTTATAAAATTAATTTTGTTTCCCAGCCGCCAGAGAAGATGGTAAGAACCCGCCCTCTTCAGGGCCCCAAACAACTTCATCTGGAGAGATTGATTCAGGAGTACGTGGACAAGGCCGCGCTAGAGATGGTTCCTCGCGCAGAACAAGGCACAGGCGTCTACTCTCCAGTCTTCTTGGTCCCCAAGCCATCAGGCGAGTGGCGTATGATCATCGATCTCAGGTATCTGAATCACTTCATCCGCAGGCTGCGGTTTCGCATGGAAACCATAAGGTCAGTACTACCTTTCATGCACCCTGGAGATCACTTCGTCACTCTGGACCTGAAGGACGCCTACCTCCACGTACCCATCTTTCTGACACACCGAAAGTTCCTAAGGATTGCCGTAGACATACAGGGGAAAGAGGCGCACTTCCAGTTCGCAGCCCTCCCGTTCGGCATATCCTCCACCCCCCACACCTTCACAAAGGTCATAGCTCCGGTTGCTGCCACCCTGCTCCTTCAAGGCATATTCATAGTCCCGTACCTGGATGACTGTCTTCTGAAGGCTCATTCAAAGGAGGTTCCAGGACTCCATGAAAAGAATGGAAGCCGTCTCCCTGGCCAAGAGGCCACGGCTGGATTGCGAATTGTCCCTGCCGCCTCTGGAAAAGCTGCGCCTCAGGGATGTGGAGTCGTCTTCTAGTACAGAGGAGGAGAAGGAGATTTTTCCCCTGGACAAAATGTCCAGAGTATTCAAGACCCTAAGAATCAGAGACCAGGAAGGCGGGGAAGGCTCTAGCCGTAGGTCTCGTACCTTCAGGCCCTCTTCGGAGATGCTCCGCCTGATGGAGGGCGAATGGAGGCACCCGGAGAGATCCTTTGCGCCATCCACACGCTTCAAGGCACTTTTTCCCGTCTCTGAGAGTCAACTAAAGGCGTAGGGTCCCCCGCCAGAGGTGGACGTCGCCGTGGCCAAGTTATCAAGGCGCTCCATCCTTCCATCAGAGGACGGCTCGGGCCTCAGGGACCCCATGGATCGCCGAGTCGAAGGATCTTTGAGGCGTGTATATTCGTCCGCCTCTGCCCAGGCCTCTTTGGGCATGGTCGCGAATGAGGTAGCAACTGGCTTACGCGCACAAGGACATCGATTCCGGATCGTGATGATCTCCTCGCGTCGTAGCTCTACTAGACAAGCTGGGGTGGCTGGTAAACTGGCAGAAGTCAGTGATGGTGCCATCAACACGAGTTCAGTTCCTGGGACTTATTCTAGACTCTCTCAACATGACGGTCTCCCTACCCTCTCCTCGCAAAAGGAAAATTGCTCGGGCAGCACATCATTTGTCTTCCACACGGAAGGTCACCATCAGGACGGCGATGAAGGTCCTCGGATTGATGGCCGCTGCCCTAGATGCAGTTCCTTGGACCCTATGGCATATGCGCCCTCTACAGAATGAGATCTTGAGAGTCTGGAATCACAGTCCTTCAGGTTTACAGAAGCCAATCCAGTTAACCATCAGCACCCGGCAAACCTTGCCCTGGTGGACCCATCTGCGAGATGGGAAGTCCTCGGTCCAGCCCGCCTGGACCCTGTTGACTACAGATGCCTCTCTCACAGGCTGGGGAGCTCATCTGGGGGAGACCCCGGTTCAAGGTACATGGAATCAGCGGGAGAGGACGCACTCATCCAACTGGCGCGAGCTTACCGCAGTTCATCGAGCCCTTCTGTCATTTGCACCACTTCTACGAGGGAAAGCGGTCAAAGTAAGATCAGACAATCTGACGACAGTCCACTACATCAACAAGCAGGGAGGAACCAGGTCCCCCTCGCTCATGCAAGTCACCTACCTGATCTTCTCCTGGGCAGAACGAAACCTCTCCCAGCTGGCCGCGGTACATATCCAGGGCCGCCTGAACATCCTAGCGGATCAACTCAGCAGAGGCCGGCCGACCGCAGGCGAATGGTCCCTGAACCAGGACATCTTCCACTACCTGACCAGGAGGTGGGGTCTCCCCGAGGTGGATCTGATGGCCACCCAACACAATGCCAAAGTAGAAAGGTTTTGCTCCCTGTACCGGGAAGACAACCCTTTGGCTGTGGATGCCCTGTCAATACCATGGAGGTTCGAACTGGCATACGTGTTCCCTCCCATCCCGATGATACCGAAGGTATTGGCGAAACTCAGGCAGGACCATACTTCGGCAATAGTGATCATGCCGTTCTGGCCAAAAAGGGCATGGTTCACCGACCTTATCCTTATGAGTCGGGGGAACTACTGGAGGCTTCCACCAGTCAGGAACCTGGTGTCACTGAACAGTCGGCCGTGCCTGGGCCTAGACAAATTCAACCTCACTGCCTGGAGGCTAACCGCGCCATACGCGCAGACAGAAGATTGTCCCAGGGAGTGCTAAGTACCTTAGCCCATTCAAGAGCAGAGGCAACCAATCAGAGCTACCAAAGGATCGCCCGGATATTCCGAGATTGGTGTACAGGCAGCCACCGCGATCCAGACAGAGATGCAGTCCTAGAGTTCTTACAGAACGGCTTGTAGAGAGGACTAGCACCTGCCACCCTCAAGGTTCAAGTGTCAGCTCTATCTGCTCTCCTGGAGACACGGTTATCACAAGATCCTCTTGTCAAACAGTTCCTTAGGGGGGCTGCCAGGCTCCGCCCCCAGGTACGGCCCCCTGTCCCCAGGTGGGACCTGGCCACGGTTCTACAAGGGCTATGTGCGCCCCCCTTCGAACCATTATCTGAAGTGGACTGGAAGTACCTGTCATTTAAAGTGACCTTTCTGTTGCAATAACCTCCGCCAAGAGGGTTGGCGAATTGCAGGCTCTAGCAGCCTCCGAACCTTTCATAACTTTCTTTCCTGACAGAGTACAGCTAAGGTTCGTCCCAGGATTCTTGCCGGAGGTACCCACACTTCAGAACACCAATCAAGTGATCACCGTACCGGGGTTCTTTCCCTCCCCTGCCACTGAGCAGGAGGAGAAGCTACACACCCTGGATCTGGTAAGAGCACTACGTATCTACCTGGATCGTACAGCACCGTTCCGAAGATCAGAGAATCTTCTGGTTAATGTGTTTGGCCACAATAGAGGCGCTAAAGCATCAAAGGTAACCCTGTCTAGATGGATCAGAGAAGCTATCAGCTGTTCCCTACGGGCTCAGAATCTTCCTGTTCCAGATTTCCTACGAGCCCATGCCACCCGATCAGTGGCGACATCATGGGCAGAGACACGGTTCCTCTCTCTAGAGCAGATATGTGCTGCAGCCTCTTGGAGCTCACAGCTGACTTTTGCCAAACACTACAGATTGGACTGGCGTACGGCCGATGCTACAGCATTTGGGCACTCCGTCTTGGCATCAGCCTGCCAGGAGGTCCCGCCCTAGGGGAGATAATACTTGCTAAATCCCCAGTTGTGCTGCTGTTGGGCGTAGGGGGAAAGAAAGATTATGAATGATAATCTGTTTTCCCTTAGCCCAAACAGCAGCACAAGGCTCCCTAAGAGGTGCTATTGTACAGATTTTGTGTATGTGTGTAGCTCTTGGCATAGATTGCTCTGTATATCATACTTGTTACTAACACAAGGGAGGAGCAGGTCTTCCGGCCTCTTATAGAGGTCAAAAGCTGTTAGGTAATTAAAAATTCCACCTGTCCTAATAGCTCATAGGGGCAGGAATACCCCAGTTGTGCTGCTGTTTGGGCTAAGGGAAAACAGATTATCATTCATAATCTTTCTTTACATGTTTTGTGCAGAAACCGAACGGAGACCACACGGACTCCATTATAGTCTATGGGGGTCTGCATGTTTCCTTAGGTAACCGCTTTTCTATGCATATATGTTTCCATTCAGGGTTCCTCAAGAGGACTCCCCAAATGGAAACTCAAATGCAGATGTGAACCAGGCCTAACACTTCTATTTTTGAAAGCATTCTTAATTTTTTCCACACCTGCCTAAAACATTACACAATACAGTACATTGAAAGGGGTTTGGCTGCTATCTGAGATTATTCACTTCATTGTTTATACTCAGTTTCTATGGCCACTGAGCTTATCTGCTGAGTTCCCAAGTGAAGTATCTCCCTGCTCTCAGGGGGGGGGAGGGGCTGAGTGCTCAGCAGCAGCTCTGAGCTGTGAATGTCTGACAAATAACGGAGCTCCTCAGATAGGGGAGAGGGGAGGTGAGAGCTCCGGCATTTCTGATTCTAGTTTAATTGAATTTGGCTGATAAGGGCTGAGATAAGGAGTCTGTTACCTCTGTATGTAATGCAAGCTGACTCAAATCCAGCTCTGCTACATCAGCTTCATACTGTGGTAATGCATTTTCCATCAAACCCTCATTACTGACTGCAAACATAGCAGATAGCAGAGCAAGTGAAACCCCGCCCACCAATGTGCCAAGAAAATCAGGAAGTGAACAGAGCACAGAGCCTCAGGTTGGTGTACAAGGGTTATGGGAATACCCCTTTAAGAGCATGCTCTTTTATGGTAGCCTCAGTTCATAAGTTCTATTAGTTCTTGAAACTGTCCTCTATTAAGAAAGTAGTCCCATTGTAAAGAGGGTGGCAATGTATGGAAGCCATATAACGCTGGATGTCTTCTGCAGCTGCTATTTCAAAATAAATGTGTATTTAAGGGTGCATTCACACTGAGTAAACGCTAGCTTATTCTGAACGTAAAACACGTTCAGAATAAGCGGCGTCTAAAGCAGCTCCATTCATTTCTATGGGAGCGGGGATACGAGCGCTCCCCATAGAAATGAATGGGCTGCTTCTTTCACTCCGTGCAGTCCCATTGAAGTGAATGGGGAGTGCCGGCGTGTACGCTCCGGCATGAGCAGAGCTTGCCGTATACGCCGGCACTCCCCATTCACTTCAATGGGACTGCACGGAGTGAAAGAAGCAGCCCATTCATTTCTATGGGGAGCGCTCGTATCCCCGCTCCCATAGAAATGAATGGAGCTGCTTTAGACGCCGCTTATTCTGAACGTGTTTTACGTTCAGAATAAGCTAGCGTTTACTCAGTGTGAATGCACCCTAACTGTGTATTTAATTGAATAAGAGCCAGTCACTAGAGGTTTCATTTGCCAGCCCCATGGTGATCAGCAGGTCCTCCTTTAGTAAAGAAGTTCTCCATGGTTTAACCCTTCTAAGAAATCCCTATATCAGCATTTCTCTAATGAGTTTTATAAAATGTATATCATAGCAGGTTCCAATATTTGTAAATAATATAGGTAATGGGAATTATGGAGATAGTTATTAGCAACAGAAATGTATTTTTCATAAGTTTTGCCGTTTGATCTTTCTTTCCCATGTTGCTTTTAGATTTGTGCTTGTGACATCATATTTTGTACTGGAAGGGACTGATTGAATTTTAAGCTTGTTCACCCCTATTTTTCAAATGGAAAATGGATATTTCTTATAGCTCTCTGCAAAAGGTTTACTGATAGCAATTCAGAAGAACACTGTACAGAATTGGTTACATACTATAAAAACACATAAAAGACCAATAAAGAGCACAGCAATGAGCAGGAAATCAATTCAAGGCTTAAAATATAAGACATCTGGAAAAACATTTGAACATTTGATATTGTTTTTAGAGTAGACAATGAAGCATATGTAATCTGATGTACAAATATGTAAATATTACAAGTGAAACAAGTATTGGGAATAAATGCCTTGCGGTACAAGACAGCTGTAAGAAATGTGAATGTAATAACACATAGACTTCTTATAATGTAGCATGGCTTCCCTTTCAAGTTTAATTTTTTAATATCAGGAAGAGGGGACCCAAAAGTTTCCAGAATGAGGCTGCTGCGTGCGCAGTTTTCGTAGTACACGATTCTGCAGCTAGTTATTTGTTCAACCACGCCTTCTCAGTCAGTGTGCCAAGTAGCACAGGTCCTCTGAGATAGGGAGTATGAATTCTGCACACTTTCAGTTTTACTGATATTTTTCCTTGTTGCACACATGTTGGTGCTGTTAATTTTGGCTACCAATTGTCGCAGAGGGGCCAGCTTAACAGCTCAGCATCATCGGTGGTTGTTGAGGAACCCCCCCCCCCCCCCGATGGTGCACCTCTATAGTCCTGTACTGTGATGGGGCATTCCACACCACCCAATGATGATATTGAGCTTGGAGACCACCCACTCTGATAGAGTAAGGATATTAGTGGCCAAAATTAACAGTACTAATATATTGTTTGGTTCGGATATTGTTGATACAGTATATAGGACACTATAAAACATTGGGAGAAATTTATTGTTGTGGTTGCAGCTAAATGTTGATGTCAAATGTGCCAAAATCTCTCTGTCTCTCTGTCTCTCTCTCTCTCTCTCTCTCTCTCTCTCTCTATATATATATATATATATACAGTATATATATATATATATATATATATATATATATATATATTTATATTTATTTATATATAAACAATACGGTCAGCCAGCAACTTGTATGGATGGAAAAATGTTGTTTTATTGAAAAAAGCAGTACACCATATATCGGTCCTCACAGGAACCTTTCTCAACAGACAGAACAGATAGTTTTTTCTATTTGCAAACCCTTTTTTCTGGAGAGGGGTTTCTGCCGTGCAATTTATGGGATGATCCACAGATTTGCAGGTGCTGCTACAATTGTGTGTATCTATCTATCTATCTATCTATCTATCTATCTATCTATCTATTATATTATTATTATTATTATTGTTTATTTATATAGCACCATTAATTCCATGGTGCTTTACATTTGGGGGTTACATAAAATACACAGACTATACAGGTAGATATAATACTAACAGTGATCGACTGGCACGGTGGGGTAGAGGGCCCTGCCCGCAAGGGCTTACAATCTATGGGGGAAGGGGGTAGAGACGGAAGGAGAGGGGAGACAGTTCAGATGGTGGTGTGGTGATAGTGTTATTGGAGGTTGTAAGCCTTCCTGAATAGGTGAGTCTTCATGGCCTTCTTGAAGCCTGTGATTGTGGGGATCAGTCTTATGTGTCGTGGTAAGGAGTTCCAGAGTATGGGAGATGCACGGGAGAAATATTGGAGGCGGTTGTATGAGGAGCGGATGAGAACAGAGCGGAGTAGGAGGTCATTGGAGGATCTGAGGTTACGTGTGGGCAGGTAGCGGGAGATTAGTTCAGAGCTATATGGAGGGGACAGGTTGTGGATCGCTTTGAATGTTAACGTTAATAGCTTGAACTCAATTCGTTGGGCTATGGGTAACCAGTGGAGGGACTGGCAGAGGGGAGCAGCCAATGAAGATCGGGGGGGTGAGGTGAATTAAGCAGGCAGCGAAGTTTAAGGTGGACTGGAGAGGGGCGAGGGTGTTTGCTGGGAGTCCATGGAAAAGGGTGTTGCAGTAGTCTAAGCGGGAGATTATGAGGGCATGGACGAGCATCTTGGTAGTTTCAGTGGTGAGGAAGGAGCGGATTCGATGGATGTTCTTGAGCTGGAGGCGGCAGGAGGCGTTGAGGGTTTGAACGTGTGACTTGAAGGATAGGTCGGACTCCAGGGTAACCCCCAGACATCGTGCCTGTGGGACTGGGGAAAGTGGGGTTCCATTAACTTTGATAGATGGGTCAGGTGGAGGGGCCATACGGGGTGGGGTGAAAATGATGAACTCCTTTTTCTCCATGTTCAGCTTGAGAAAGCGAGAGGAGAGGAAGGAGACTACGGCCACTAAGCAATCTGGAACTCTGGCCAGCAGGGAGGTAATGTCTGGTCCAGAGATGTAGATTTGGGTGTCATCGGCATAGCGATGGTATTGAAAACCATGAGATTCTATGAGTTGGCCCAGGCCAAGGGTGTAGATGGAGAACAGGAGGGGTCCTAGGACGGAGCCTTGGGGGACACATATGGAGAGAGGGCGTGGTGAGGAGGTGGTGTGCGAGTAGGAGACGCTGAATGTGCAGTCGGTGAGGTATGAGAAGATCCAGGAAAGGGCCAGGTCTGAGATGCCAAGGGATGAGAGAATTTCTAACAGGAGAGAGTGATCAACTGTGTCAAAGGCAGAGGAGAGGTCAAGGAGGAGGAGGATAGAGTAATGGCGCTTGGCTTTGGCAGTTAGAAGGTCATTGGTGACTTTTGTTAGGGCAGTTTCAGTGGAGTGCCGGGGTCTGAAGCCTGACTGAAGTCTGTCAAAGAGCAGGTTGGACGAGAGATAGGAGAGTTCGGAGTGGACGTGTTGCTCTATCTATCTATCTATCTATCTATCTATCTATCTATCTATCTGTATATTCACACACATAAATTATATATAAACAAGAGTCTATATAGGTAAACACAATTGTGTAACAGGTCTATATGTATGACAAATGTTATCCATTCTTCCATCCTAGAAGCTACATGCAGGATACTACAGCTTGAGTTTTGGGGGTATATAGCCTACTTCAAATATTTATTAAATTGCACAGACATGGTCTAGACTTCTGTATCTGAACTCCATAAAAGTGACATTTTGCGGACTGACAGTAGGCAACAGATAATTATTCTGTTTTGTTTAATGCATCTTGTCTGCAGATTCCAATTCATGAGCTTTAGTTTGTTGGACATAGCCCATGGTGTTAATGGATTGGCGTTCCCCCAAGGGATGTGTGAGAAGACTATTAAAGATTGGTAACTACTTTTTTTTCAGGGGAAGTTGTTAAAATGTCACATTAATCTTAAAGGTTTAACATGAGATTTCACATAAAAAGCTTTTTGCGTGATAAGAAAACACCTTCCATGCCTTTGATTACCAACATCGAGCAACTGATACTATGGATGCCGTCAGATAAGCTCTATATTTCTAATAATTCCCATTAACATATCTTCCACACATCAGGCTCATTGTTTAGCTATCCATAAATGGTAGTGGACTGGTATCTGTTTCAATCCATTAGTTATGGTTCTTGTCATTCAGCGATCTTGATAATCTCTATAAAAGACTGTTTACATTATGTTCCCTAATACCTTGGCATTTCCTAAAAAAAAAAAAATCCATATAGTGTCACCATGCCAGCGATTTTTATTATGTATTAGAAAAATGACTCTGATGATGATGATGAGCTCCAGATAAAAAGCCTCTGTTACAGAAAAAATTGCATCTGTGTGTCTGTGTGCTTTCAGATAAGATGGTGAATGTTCTAAAATAATATTTTAGTTTATAAAAGTTAAATTAAGGCATATAAAACAATATAATCTGGACAGTGATAGGATTATAAAATATGCATCCCAAATCTGTATTTTATTAGTATTACTGGGCGGTTATTATTAGAAACATTATCATTTTATTTCATTTACTTTTTTTCCTCTTGCTTATAAAATCTATTGTTTTCCCTTTAGAAAGCAATTGATTATGAATTCAATTAATAAATTTTACAATATAGAATTAAAATGACAGAATTGCATATATAGAATTATTTTTATTAATCATGTAAATACATTTTGAATACAAAATAATATATCAATATTAAATTAATTAAAACAATCTTTTATTGTTAGTATTTCTGAAGAAAAAACACACAAAGGCAATAGAATTAAAACAACATAGAATTATTTTAATTGATAATCTAAATTAATTTCTAATACAAAAAGTATATTCATGTTAAATAAATTAATTCAAATCTAATCTTTTTATTTTATTTAGATTTATTCTTAATATTTTGAAGAGAACAAAACACACAGACATGGGACCTTTCCAGGTCCTATCATCATAAATGCATGGTTCCCATGTCATGGATTGATGGAAAAGCCTGAAATAGGTGTACAAAAGCCAGAATAAATGAGTCTGTTTTTTTTTTAATGCTGTATTTGTGCTACACGTATACATTTGTGACGTGTTAAACTTTCAGCTGTGCTGCACTATACAGTTAGCATAACTGCACTAAATTGGTGTAACATCTCTGCCTGTTCGAGTCACTGCACCACCTTCTGTTCGCGTGCTGCGGCGCAGAAGGCGGATGCAGTTTGGTTCTTGGATTAAAGTTTTTGGTTGCACTGTGTGAACTCAGCTCTAGTTCTGTGATTGCATTTGCACCACACCCGTCTTCTGCCAATGTTGCCTCTGTCCATTAAGTGGTTAATTTGTCTTGCCTGTGATTGACAGCCTGCCTTCCTGTCAACTCCAGGGGCGGGTTCTTCCTCCATATTTAGCCTTGGTTCCCGTTTACACCAATGCTTGCTATTGCCGTGTGCATACTTGCTCTTACTGTCCCTGTTTTGCTTATACTATTGACCTTTGGCTTTCCTCATTGACTATTCTTTTTTACTCCGATTTGGCACTTCATTTTTGCAAGCTCTCTCCAGTGAGTGGATGGCGGAGAAAGTGTTAGACTTCCAGATATGTCAAATTTATCAAACCTGTGACATTTGACACATATTACGCCAACACCTACTCCAACCCACTGGCTATAAAAATTCCCCTTATGATAAATCCCCTCCCTTAAGCGTATAATCTGGCAGTGCTGCAAAAGAGGTGGCAAAACGGTTAAATACTGTCTGTGCTCCTCGTTTTGTCACCTCTTTTGCAGCACTGCCAGATTATACGCTTAAGGGAGGGGATTTATCATAAGGGGAATTTTTATAGCCAGTGGGTTGGAGTAGGTGTTGGCGTAATATGTGTCAAATGTCACAGGTTTGATAAATTTGACATATCTGGAAATTTAACACGTTCTCCGCCATCCACTCACTTGAGTGAGCTTGCAAAAATGAAAAAAACTTTAATCCAAGAACCAAACTGCACCCGCCTCCTGCGCCGCAGCACGCGAGCAGAGGGTGGTGCAGTGACCCGAACAGGCAGAGATGTTACAATTGGTTACATAGTGTGTCATTCTTCTACAGTACAACTACGATGATGCTATGCATTAATAGTCTACTCTATTGGCAATTTGGTTGTTTTGTGGATATAAAATGGAAGTGTACAGGTACATACGCTCATTAAAAGTGGTTTTCTTTAGAAGAAGACATTAGACCCTTAAAGGGGCTGTCCAAGCTAAAATTTTATTTATTAATTAGTCCAGGAGAGGTGGAAAAAAGCCCCCAAAACATACCTGTGCACAGTGCTCCGGTGCCTTTCTACGCAGTCCTGCGCCCTCCATTGTTGTCTACTGATGGAAGTACCTGCCGCACTAGCTTGCGAGGAAGTCTCCCAGCCTATATAGAAAATTATGTTTAGCCTGGACAACCTCTTTATACTAGGTTCACATTGCATAATTTTTAGGTGGAAACAAACTGAAAATGAGCTTCAAATTCTGGTCAGAATCTGTCTACCGTTGTTCTCAATAGGAGGCAATGACGGGACCCTTAAAATAGAAGTATTCTTTTCAATCTTGCCATGAATTCCTTGGCTGATTCAGCCAAAGAATCCATACCATAAGGCTCAGGCTGAATTGCACCATTCGGTCTTGGGTCAAGCAGCGACCAAAGTCATGGCGAAACCTCAAAGCAAGTTACTTTAAAGGTGGCATACTTATGTAACTGCTCTATATGTGCATATAGACAGTCCTCCTCTAGAGCCTAGAGACAGTGTATTACAATTCCTGATGCTCATCACAAGTTACAGATGACTATGTTTTGCTTCTTTCTAGCTTGTAAGGTATCTCTAATAGAATTGTGAAAACTAGCCATAAGTGAATAGTTTGCTTACAAAATACTGTTTTTAATTTTAAAAATGTATTTTTTTTTATTTCAAAGCAATTTTACATTTTTTCTAGCAAGAGAGAAAATGTTATGCATTACACTTAACATAAAGTATTTTAATACTTGTTTGTGCAGCAATGTTCATTATCACTGTTGGTTACCACTATGTTGATATCTTTAATGACTTCCATATTTTTCTGTTCTCTGTTGTAGATTGATGACATTGACTTTTCTTATTCTATGGATGGTAGCAGAGCTTCGTACTATCACCAAAGTTAAGTTCCTCATATAGAAGAAAACATCTGTACTAGTGTACTAGTGATCCAACATACTAGTATGATAATGATATAACTGAATAGACATCATTTTTTAGGTTAGTTTGTTTGGCTTCTTTTTCTTAAATAAAGGGTTATATTATTGGTTGTCTTGTTAAAGAGGACCTCTCACTATAGACAACATGCTAAATGTCATACATCATTTGACTATTGCTATCCCCCTGAGCAATCTGATGTTCATTTCTTAAATCCTTGAAAAGATATGGCACCACAAATCTTAATAGTAAACTAGCTCTGATTCTCCGAATGGGTGACAACTTTCTTAGAAAAATACAACCTTTCAGAGGCCATATCTTTTGAACTATTATACTCGGGGGTCTTTTCAGACCCTCAAGTATAATTATCGAAGGCTGGGGAGAGATAAGAGAACAAAATAAACACTGTCACTTACCTCTCCTCGCTCCATACAGGCATCGGGCCTAGTTGTCTGACGTCACATGACATGTGCAGGGGCTACTATGGGGCATAATACTGTGTACTATGGGGCATAATAGAGCGCTCAGGAATGCGGCGGGGGGGTGTGTCAGTCGGTCAAGGTCGTCAGTTTTGGTTAGGAAGGGGGGGGCCCCTTGTCATAAGTTCACCACAGGGCTCCACCATTCCTAGTTACGCCACTGATCAGGGTAGAGGATAAATTGCTGATGGGTGGGGTTCCAATCGCACAAACCCCAAATGATCCTGAGAATAGACATGTTTTACCTTCATTTTGAATTTAGCTTACGTGGTTGATGCACATGTACTCCCATTCCATTTATTTCAATGGTAGTGTTGAAGATGCCCAAAGTACAGCATTCAACTATCCCTTGTCCTTCCATTGAATTGAATGTAGTGGGTGGGTGCCTTTGTCCACTGCAACTACCTTCTCAGTGGTGGCAATACACCCCACTATTCTCAGGATCGTTGAGGATCCCAGTGGTCAGATCTCTACCGACCAGCAAGTTATTTTCTATTTTATGGATAAAGGATATTTTTGTGGCATAACTCCTTGAATTATTAGTACTAACTAAATAAAAATTAACCTTGTCCAGTTTTAATAGTAGGGAACCCCTATCCAACCTACAACTCTTATCTGGACTAGGGCTAATGTACATACCTAAGAAGCATTGCCTGACATATAAGACTTCCTACACCAACTGATAACCTGCACATAGAGAAACAATATCCCCCAACCCTGCAGAATTCTACTGTCTCTTTAAGTCAAGAACAGCTTGTGAAGCAAAGTATTCGTAATGCAAAAAAAGCACAGTCCTTATTTACTTTACTTATTTGTGTCACACAGTTTAACTATTAGACAGCAACAAATATGGAAATGGAAAAATATATCAGTTATCCATAAAAATAAATCAGAATTAATTCATGCTTCTAACAGTTTGTCAGCTGTATGACGGAACGTTGCTCCACTGAGAGTCGGTAGTGTAAGCCGTCATATTTGTTTTGGTTTATTGTTACATTTTACAAATACCACAGTAACTAAACCCTTGTGAGCAGGATCACCATTACATGGTATAATTTGCTAATAAACATTTGCAAACTGAATTAAATAATACCAATGCTAATTCATTCTGAGTGTTCTCTTATTTTTTTTGCTGTGGACCTCAATTTCTTATGTGATTCTTCTTTCAAAATATGTTTCTAAATGCTGTTGTTTTAGATTAGAGGTATTTATATTACTGACTCTTTTTACCACTATATTAAACTGCCATTGTACTGAAATAGAAAAAGATAATAAATGTTATTAAACATGATTACAACTGAGTCTTTTATTATTTCTCCTACAACATATATAATGTATGCAGGGAAATAAAGCATTCGACTTTAAAATTTCATTATATATTGGAAAAATTAGAAATAAATTGTCATACCCAGCTGGATCCAAATTGCAATATTTAGTGGTATCATGACTTACTTTTCAGGGTCCTGTTAATATCACATATATAATCCAGAAAATCATAAATTGTTGTATCAAGCTGTATTGTAGTTTTTCAAGGCGCATGCCTTGTTATAAATCAGGGACAAGTTCCAATGAGGCCATGGATTTACACTGAAGTCTGTACCAGCTCACAAGAAAAAAAAGGCCAGAAAAATGGCTTAAAAAATGTCCACCAGGTAATGGGGCCTCACTGCACTATTATTATTATTATTATTATTATTATTATTATTGTTTATATACCACCATTAATTCCATGGTTCTGTACATTATTATATTAATTCCATGGTGCTCTACATTATTATATTTATTCCATGGTGCTGTACATTATTATATTTATTCCATGGTTCTGTGCATTATTATATTAATTCCATGGTGCTGTACATTATTATATTAATTTCATGGTGCTGTACATTATAGTAATTACATGGTGCTATACATTATTATATTAATTCCATGGTGCTGTACATTATAGTAATTCCATGGTGCTGTACACTATTATATTAATTCCATGGTGCTGTACATTATAGTAATTCCATGGTGCTGTACATTTGAGGGTTTACATACGGTACACAAAATATACAAAACAAATGTGATACTAACAGTGACCGACTGGCACAGAGGGATAGAAGGCCCTGCCCACAAGGGCTTACAATCTATAAAGTTCATATTTGTTCTTGCCCCATGTTAAAAGGTATATGCAAGGAGATAAGGATGGAAAGGCTAGTACATTATGCTTTTTTATTCTGTGAAGTCCAGTAAAAATTATATAGGTAAAACATATCCTTTTTTTGCAATGGAACCCTACGCATTCTACTGTATGTCATCTGTGTATGTTATAGGCATATATACGTCATGTGTAAACATGAAGTAAAAATGAGTTGTGACTGTAACTTAAGGGGGTTGTCAAGTACATTGATTTTTTTTTTTGTGCTAGAATCAGAGAACCAGACAGGAACCAAAAAAACATAGATAAGAAAAGAAGACAAATAGGACAGGTACGACCCTTTAATTGTGAGCTACTAGCCTGGGATTTTTATACTATTTCCCCTACTGTTATCCTGATCCATTTGGACCTATTTTATACCTATTTGGACCTAGGATCGATGGCTAAACAATTTAGCCCTCTGTTAAAGTGGTTGTGCAGGACTGTAAGATCTTCACTACTTACCAGAGTGCCATACATTGTATAGTGGCCATGCTTGGTATTGCACGTGACCAATGTTGTAATGTTGCTTGCCTAAGAAGAGGAAGTAGAGCTCAATAGTTACAGTCCCAGGCAAACCCTTTAACATGTGATCACTGTTCATACAGGGGCAATTCTATGACTTGGTGGCCATCTTTCCTGACAAGTTGTATGTGTGTGACGGTAGAAGAGTAGAAAGTGCCAAGAAAGTCAAATAAATCCAGTAAGTGAAAAGTAAAGAAGAGATAAATGACTGATAATTCTGCATTACATTTCATGGCCAATTGATACACTTTGATAAACTTAAAATGTAAAAGTTCCATTATGTGTTCCTGACCTTACAATGTTGTCGTAGATGTAATGCTAGTTTGCCTATATGATAAATAGTTCCCTGCCTATTACACAAGTAGCACCACGATGGGAAGTAATGGTATACAAAGTGCATGAAGAAGTATGCTTTTGCTTGCAGAGTCGTACGTCATCTGTACTAATAGTGCCATTAAACACATCAATGGCTGCCTAAAATGCTGCATTTTCATTTGCTGAGCAGCTTGATATGCAATTATAAGAGTTTGAGATTCCTACTTAGAATATCACATTGAACTAGCAAGAAAAGGTCTGATAACTCCTGGGCATGCTATTGCGTTGTCATGGAAACGTAAGTGCAGCGCATTGCCTGTATCGGAGAATAAACAACATTTCAGATTGACTGTTAGAATTTAGCCTTGTTGTATTAGGAGAAATTGCCTTGACGGACTGGATTGTTTAAAAGTGCAAAATATATCATGCTGACTTCTTACACACAACCTCACCAATGGTTTCCTTTTCATGGTATATAATATTATTAATTTTTGCTATAGCCTAAGTTGGATAAGCCAATACATTTTATGTGCATTATAAATAGAGCTGTAAGTAATATACATGCACTATATGTACAAAAGTATTGGGACATTTACACATTACGCCTATAGGAGCTTTTATAACATCCCATTCTAAATCTATAGGCATCAGTATGGGGGTAGTCACCCCTTTGTAGCTTAAACAACTTCCACTCATCTGGGAAGGCTTTCTACAAGATTTTGGAGTGTGTCATAGGAATTTTTGCCCTATTCATGCAGAAGAGCGTTTGTGGGATCAGGCACTGATGTCGGGTGGAAGAGCCTAACTTACCATTTTTGTTCTAGGTCATCCCAAAGGTGTTCTACATCAAGGTCGCGGATCAGTGGGGGCCATTTACTATAAATTCTTCAACACCAAACTCACTCAAACATGCTTATATGGACCTTGTTTTATTCACAGGGGCACGGTCATGCTGGAACAGTATACACCTATAATCACATATATTTCTGAAAGTAGATATCTGACACATTGTCTTAATGTAATTTAGGCAGTGGCTTCATGCAATTTTTCAGCAATGAGTCACTTTTTAAAGACGTGCAGAATTCATATATGCCTCATATGTCTATGCCTACATGCACATAAATTCACATATTCGCAAGAATACCAAACATCTTTCCAATCATGATGCCAGTCAATCAGTATTCTTTCCAAGTGCTGTCCATGAATAAATGCACAAACAGAAAAAGGACCCATTTTAGTGAATAGGTCCTTTCACGCGGCCATTTTTTTTCATGGAATGAGAGTCAATCAGAAAAATAATAGTTGCATGGACTCCACATTTCTCCACTCGTCTTGGCCATGCAAGCCTATGGCACCATAAAAATATGTACTGCACATAGTCACTATCCATATTTGTTTGTGTTTTGTCCATTTTTAATGGATTCATTGTTAGGTGATGATGTAAAAGAAGAAGACAACATTCTTTTTTGCAGAAGCCCCAACAATTTGAATGGCATTCAGATCGGACATGGATTAAAAACGGAAACAAACCATTCGTTCAACATCCCTTTTTTATAGCCCTCAAAATAGATTGTTCATGTGAAAGCAGTTATATAAGCTTGTCATAGCCAAGATAAGAATGTCCATGTCTGTGGCTATCTGATTGGGCTTACAGAAAAAGCTATATGTTCTGTGCCATTTCTGTAAGACGCATAGATGCAACAGATTCCATAATTTACATTCACTTATATTACATCTTATTATAGAAACAGCGCAGCACAGTTGTGTTTGTCTATTTTTCTGTCATTCTCAGTGTGTGGGTTGGGACTTTGAGGCAAGTATTATTATGTCAGCGGTGACTGGATAAGATGGGAATACTCCTTCCAATTGAAAAAGGTCCCCATAGCGTATATATCGCACCTGATAGGTATATGCGGTGCTAACATTAAGGAAAGTGTAAGGGAATTGCTAGAGGAGCAATTCCTCAGTAGCTGCTGGTGAACCCAGGGGGGGGAGGGGCACGACAAGACAGTGAGCTCTAAGCTGAATCCCCCGCCCCATCCCATTTTGCTTGCCGGTCCTATCCTAAGTGACAGGTGACAACTGGTCAACAAGTCCTTCTTAGATATATGTATTGACACAGAACGCAGACAAGACAAACAACAAAGGGTGGTCAGATAGCCAAGGGTTTAGTAACAGTCGAGGAACGGAGTACAAAATCTAAATCCAAGAGAATAGTCAAAATGTAAGCCAGAGGTCAGGAATAAGAATACAGGTAACAATACAGCAAGAGTAAATAGCCAGTATGCACAAGGCAATAGCAAACACCAATGTGAATGTGAGCCAAGAATAAATGTGTAGTAAGAACCCGCCCCAGACTTGATGGGAAGATAGGCTGTCAATCACACAGGTAAGGCTAAAATTAAGTATTAGAGGAGCAGAGGGAAACCAAGGAGAAGGTGATGGATGTGGTGGTAAATCAGTTACCAAGGTGATGGAATAGGACAGTGTTCAGATAATATAAGAAGACCCAAAAGAAGAAATCACAGCTGGACATGTCTCCTGCGCCACGGCATGCAACAGGAGGATGGTGCCAAAGCCTGGACGGGTGAGGATGTTACAGAAAGTTCCTGTAATCTCTGTCCCTTATTTAATTGATAGTTTGTAAAAAGGGGAAGATGACAATACCAGACTGGGATCTTTCTTCCTGCTGTCACTTAAATCTATCATGACATAGGACATGACATATCCTCAGTCAAAAATTTGAACAAAAGAAAAATAACAAAATGGCCATCACATATCCATTTTTCATGGGTCGTGTGAATAATACTGAACACCTGAGGCAAGAGGCAGGTAACACATGATCACATTGATAAGAGTTTTCTTCAGTCATAAACAAATAGTCATTATTTCCTTTTCCATATCTTCAGATCCTCAAGTGTGAAGTGCATTGCTCAATGTTTCCCTATACAGACTTTACCTGCATGATAATACACAAGCTGACTGTATCTTTCAGATTTAGAATTGTGATGGCGCATATAATTGACACTTCCCACTCTCGCCACTCTCTTCCAGTGTGAGATGCTTCTGACTGTTACACCCCAAAGCTAATGAATTGCTAACATGTGACATCACTGTGTGAAAGGTCCAGGAAGGACTATAGAGAAATCTTTTCTATTATAGAATCTGCCAAAATGTTTCCATTACAAGTATTGTACATGATCATCTTAACTCTACTGCTATAAAGATAAAAACTGTTGTCTTATGTAAGATTTTTTTGTGGTCTGTTTTACATGACACATCACCAGCCAAACTGCAATACAATGGACCACACGGCAGGTCTACTGTACGTAGAAGCAAGGAATATTTGTCTAAATTAAGAAAAGGGTTTCAATGTCCATCAGTAAATGCTGAATTCTTTTGGACATAATTAGAGATGAGCGAACAGTAAAATGTTCGAGGTTCGATATTAGTTTCGAGTAGCCCCTCAATATTCGACTACTTGAATCGAATATCGAACCCTATTATAGTCTATGGGGGGAAAATGCTCATTTCAGGGGAAGGCAATGTTCGATCAAATTATACTTACCAAGTCCACGAGTGAGGGTCGGGCTGGATCGTCCGAGAAGTCTTCTCCGTGCAGCGTCCCCGCGGCATCTTCCGGCTCTGAATTCACACTGCCAGGCATCGGGCCTGGGCAGAGCCGACTGCGCATGCCCGCACTACAAGCAGACATGCGCAGTCGGCTCTGCCCAGGCCCGATGCCTGGCAGAGTGAATTCAGACCCGGAACACGCCGTGGGGAAGCTGCATGGAGAAGACTTCTAAAGGTAGGAGAAGAACCAGCGTTGATTGGCTGACTGTATAGCATTCGGCCAATCAATGTTGGTTCTGCATCGAACTTTTACATTCGAATAGCGAGTGGTACTCGATCGAGTACGAGTATTTCGAATACCGTAGTATTCGATCGAATACCTACTCGATCAAGTACTACTCGCTCATCTATAGACATAATCTTTTAGCAGTTTGTATATTGTAAGAAAAAAATGTCCTATAATCCAATGTTCCCACACAACAGCAGATGCTAGGTATCTGAAGAGTCAGTGTTGATATCAAATTTCACCTAACTTTCATTTTTATGTATGTAGAATCTCTGTTATAATAATTCTAAGTTGACGTATGTGATCTAAATATATAGTGAAATGTATGTGCGTGGATACAATATACAGTCTATGGCTGTGCTTTTGTGACTCTACAATCATAGTTGAGGTCAGAGCTTAGGAACCAAAGATTTAATATATAGAGTTATTATACTATATTAGTTTATCCCTTATACAATCCCTTTCAAAGAACACATAGCGTGAGGTATGTTTGTCTGGATGCCACATCTCCCCACAATGTAGAGTTGTAGTGTTCCTTATGCTGTATCTGAAGCTAGTGCGTGCAGTCGGGACTACCTTTCCGTAATCTTTCCCCTACTAATAAAACAGCACTTTTCACATTTCATTTTTATTTCAGCCATAGACCCCCTCTACCTCTGTTTACAACCCTATTTACACAAATATATGAGTCCTGAAAATATAGCGTGAGGTGTCTGATTCCTGGTACGGCACACAGTATACAGAATATTCTATCTATTGTGATTGTCTTTATAGCTCTTAGCCCAGACCAGTCACTTCTGTGCATTTGCTGGTCCATATATAAATGTAGTCAATGCCTGATATCAACGTTCAAAGACTTGTGAATATTTCTGGTTAATGAAATGGTCAATAGAGATATTAATTCTTATACAACTATTAACTATATTGAAGCTGTAATATATTCACATATTTACATCTGTATCATTGCCTCTGTGCATATTAACAATCCAGCCATATTTCCTCTTCTCTCTAACCATGTGTCTATTGAACATTGCTTAGACATTTCCTTTTTTCCCCCCTTTCCCATTACTGTCGCCGTTTCCCTGGGACACCCTGGCATCTGCATGATTGTATGTGTAGTAAAGCATTCAGCCATGCCATGAAGGGATTCCTCTTATTACAGTCACACGGCATATATTAATTACACAATAATGTAACCAAAAGTATGGAACGAGAGTGATTTCTGTAGAGTGCATGTGACTAAAATCCATAGAATTATCTTCACGTAGTATGTTGGCATCCATTTTAGAATTTCACCAGTGGGAAAGGTATTGTCTGGAAATACAATACAGCCCAAAAAGCAAACATTTATGAAATTCTTAAACCCCTCTGCCCCCTTCTTCTGTACACAAAAGAGGTCTGAACCCAATAACTTTAGCAGAACTATCTGACCATAGTATAGAGATCTCCTATACTATACAGGTGATGTTAAGGGAACGTATAGAATTTTACTAACCCAATGTTTTTGTTCTCACAGTATACAGTGGCAGCAGCTAACTCTCCTCTCCCCATGGAAAGTACATATGTGTGTGTATGAGGGGGTTGGGGTCTATAACTGTGTTTATCGTACGTGCTATTTTTACAATCACCTTTGCTACCAATGTCTGGGTCCCCACTAGTGATGAGCCCGTTCATAACTAGCTGGGTTTGTTTACAAATTTTACGACAATTTCAATTTGGGCTAAGCCAGTATTTTTGGCAGTTCACAACTTACAGATCATTATTATTCCCTGGAATTTCTTTATACCCCAGAGTATATTAAGTGAAGCCTCAGAAGAGGTGCAGACAAAATAGAAAAAAACACTGACACTTACCTCTCCTCACCATCCCTGGTTTCCAGGTTTTCTATCCTGGCACCTGGTCTTCATCCGTTGTCCCTTGTGGCCTCTTCTGGCGTCTTCAACAACATCACTGTGTTTGGTGTCAGCGGTCATGTGGGAAGTCATGATACTGGTGGGGGAGCCTTGCAAATATTCATGAAATGAATCTTGAGGTCTTGTCTACAGTTTATTGCATTCCCATACGTTGACCATTACATGAGCAGATTGACCAATCCCAGGTTTTAGTAGTGAAACATGAGTTGGCTGTGACTATCCTGTTATCACACAGACATGCAAACAGAATACAGCACAACACACCAACAGCAACAGTGAACAGAGGGGGGTCTAAAGTGAATTATTTTCAGTGTCAGGTTCTTTGAACGCAACATTGGAGGTCGTAGACTTTATTGTTACAGAACATGTGCACAGCCACTTTTGCTTGAATAATAAATGTTATTATAATAGTTCACATAGGACATATCATCAATAAGGTCTGAAAGGCAATTTTTGTATTAACCTAAAAGAAATAGATCATAATGGCATGTGATTTTATCCCCCTCCCCCCAAAAAAAAAACACTCCCCCAAAAAACCCACTTTTAATATTTAGTTGTATTTAAACATTCCCCCAAATGGTATAATATCCATAATGAAGCAATGCTATATAACAAACAGAGATTGGTACTTGTGTCAAGTACTTTGTTTGGGAGAGATGGTAGATCCATTTAAAGGGAGGCTATCAGCAGGAAAATCACTGTCAAACTAATGACAGTACCTTGTAAGGCGGTTTCTACACTTTCCAAAAATGCCTTTCTTATTCTACATTGCAGTTAATCTTCATGAAATTAGGGATTTTATTCTTATGCAAAATCAATGAATTTAGGGGTATTTCTTCTGCTGTTGTGGTTCTATTCTCTGAGCTCTAGATAATGACCCCTAACTGGCCCCCATTGCTTCAGTGACATCTTCCACTTTGTCACACTTTGTCTGCAGTTCTGTAGGACAGAGAATGAAGCCCTGTCAGGAGAAGAAATGGTAAAGCCTTTTTTAGCTACTGTAATTTGTTTAAGAATAAAATGCAGATTTTCTTAAAAATGGATCTGCAATGCAGAATGAGAAAGCCATCTTTGGAAAGTGTAGAAGCCGCCCTAAAAGGTTCTGTCATTAGTTTAATACTGATTTTCCTGCTGACAGACTCCCTTTAAAAACCACATGTTTGCCATTCAGAAGACCTACGTGGGTGATGGGAAACCCTATTCTTACAAATCCTGTTTATCGTTTGTATTAAAACCTCTGGAATCTTGCATTACGATATATGCCAGATATTGTAGATTTCATTTGCATACTGATGTTAATGTCAGGTCATCATTATTAGGTTCCACACAATTCTTTGTATAAAAAAAGATTAGAATGTCACTTCTATAACACACAATGGCAGAATAAAGATTTCATCTAGATCTTCCTATAGTTAAAAACTATGGCTTCTGTTTGTTGTCAAGCAAGTTATTATTTATTTTTCATGTATCATCCTGAACAAAGACACCAACAATGGGTTAACCAGCCGAAGCTATTACATTATTTCTCCAAAATGGCTGCTTTGTCTTTGTTGCCCATGCTAGCAAGCGTCCTTCTGTTTTTGAACAGGCAATTTGATATGCCAAGTATTCGTATGCTAATAGTGGTACAGTTTTCCTCTTTTTCTCAAATAAATTGTAAAGATTGCTGCAGACAGTAAAACACAGAAACGAGGAGCTTTTATTTTAGAGACGATAAATTACTTCCCATTCAAATACAATACGACACATGCTGCTGACCATTTTATTTCTCTTCTAAAGAATCTTCTGTGTATTGTAAGAGGATATTTGCCAGAAATATGCTGCCTTCCAATAATTTATATAAAAGCAATGACATATTAAGGTCATAAAATCCATTGGAAAGAATATGTAAATACACTTACTGTATAGAGTGATACAACATTCAGAAAGTAGCGACGGAACAAAACTGCTGTATAAATAACGTTGCCTGGAATCCGCTAAACAAATGAACATGTTCAGTCATTAGAAACCTAAAAATCCTAATAATGAACAAATCATCGAAAATCCTAGTATTGAACACAGAAGCTTAACTCGGATATAATTGATTTTTAACTATTTCATTGAAAAGAATCTTCAACACGAAATTTTTTTTTTAATAAAGTCCCATTATTGTGCATGTTTATAGCAAACCTAATACACATCAACATAGCGGCAATGGACAAATTTTAACCCTTAACCACTTCAGTACCGGGCCAATTTGTGGTCCAGGACCAGACACATTTTAGGTTTATTTTGTATGTGTGGTTTTGAGGGCTGTAACATTTTTCCCGTATGTCTCAGTCAACTAATTTTTGCGTCTTTTTTCAGGGACACATACGGCTTTATTTTTATGTTATTTTTATTTTCAAATGTGTTTTAATTTTTTTTATATCCAGGGAAATATAAACATAATAGGAGGGAAATTGTGTCTGGTTTTCAATTTATTATTATTTTTTTTATTTAATAACACAAATTGTCACTGAAAAACTTTATAAAATAGTTTTTCCTCTCCGTTACGGTAATTTTTATTTTGTATGGTGTCGTCGGGGGTGGGGCTATAACCTTTAATAACGGCGTTTTATTAGCATATTATTAATTTTTTATTATTATTTTATTTACATTTTTTAAAAACTTTTTAATTATATATTATTTTTTTTTTCAGATTGTGTCCCCATAAGGTGATAAGAGACCTTTGGGGACATCTGATCACTTTTTATTGTATTGTATTGATTTCTCCTGCAACTGAGGCTGGTACATTTAGCCTCAGTTGCAGGAGTAATACAGCCTCCTGCACACTGTATATACAGCTTACTGAGCTGATCTGGAGTCCTGTAGGACCCAGCAGCTCTTGCAAGACGCTGCCCCCGGCAGATCACATGACCGCCGGGTCAGAGGGTGGCCGCATCATGGCGGCGCCCATAGCGGTGTATACACAGTGATCAAGATGGCAGGGAAGGGAATAAACCTTCCCTGTCTTCTCTCTGGGATCTCCGGCTGTAGTTACAGCTGGCTCCTATTGAAAGCAGCTGCACGATCTCCGTGCAGCTGCTGTGTTCTGACTGGATGTACCGGTACGTCCTGTCAGAACAAGGCAGCCACTTCCTGGACGTTTATAGTCTATGGGCGGTCCGGAAGTGGTTAAGGACATTCATATTTTGGGTCTTAAGGACATCATTTTTTTGTGACCATTACATTCGAGAGTCTTATCTTTTTGGAACTGTGTGGGTGCTTATTTTTGGGGGTGATTTGACATTTTGATTACATTTTTTTGGTAACAAAACTTTTTTTTATTGCTGTTTGTTGTTGCCTTGAGAATGAAGCAATTCTATCATTTTTGCATTATTCACTGTATGGGTTAAATAACTTCTATATTGTTTTATTTTGTACATCAAAAGCAATTTGTAAAGATAAAAAGATTTTTCTTGTGTTTTTCAATTTTTTGTATTTGGTTAAATTTTATTGAACTTATTTTTTACATTTTTTTTCCACTATGGAATTTACAAAACAATTACTTTCCTGTTATCATATCTACTTTAACATCAAGTATTTATATTTTTTGTAATACCATCATGAAATGAGACTAAGATTGTTTCATAATCTACACATAGCTGACTCTATGCATATTAAGCAATATCAAGATATCAGCACTGATATCTCCCCACTGTCAGAACAGCGGGCTTTACAACCTAGTGTCACACTGGGTAGTAAGGAATGCTCCTCCTCATAGTATTCTACCATAGACTGGTACTGTGAGGGGGCGTTACTTACTGCCCAGTGATGGCACTAGGTTGTAAGGCCTTGCTTTTCTGACAGTGGGGAGACATTTCCTGCATCGGGGCACATACTGGGAAAGCTAATAGTGCTCTGAATTCAGCACACTGTCAGTTTTCTAGCAGTATATGATACCACTCATCGATGACAGGAAAGGTACTCTTTAAAGGGAGTCTACCACCTTGCTAAACATATTCAATTGCAATCACTACATTACAGAGCACATTACAGTGATAAACAGCACACCTTTGTTAGGTATAGAATTTTTTTTAAAATTTTGAGAAAAACAACTTTGAAGTAATATATGAATGAGGCAATTGGTGCACTAGGGGGTGGACCTTCAGTTTCAGTTTGGCTCCTTAATGTAGTGGTGGTAATTGAATATGGTGGGAGAGGTCCTAGACTTCCTTAAAGGCAGTCTGTCAGCCGTAAATTTGTTATAAGCCTAATAGCAATACCTTGTAAAGCTGATTCATATGTTATTTAGTTTTGGAGCCCCATTTTAATGATAATTGAAATTTTATGTTTATGCAAATAAGGGAGAAGGCACTTGTATTCTTTTGAAGCTCTAGATTCCTGAGAAAAACATTTTTCTCGTTGTATGGATATAAGTCCTGCCAGTCTGCCCTTATGTTTTTTTTCTTTTGATTTTGTTCAACCAGGGGATGCCTTTTCCCATCCCTTGGTTGAACATGATAGTATAGTTGAAAAAAAACAAAAGACGTGTCCATGTAATGCTTCAGACTATTGTGTCTGCTGTTCATGGTCCATGCCCAGGAAACAGGAAATGTTAGACTATTGTAGTGTTACTGGCAAGAGTTGAAACTGTAGGATATTAGAATTAAAAAAATATAAATATGGAAACATTTTTAAAAGAAAAATCAAAAAATTTCTTGAAATATATGTTTAACATAAAAAAAACTTGATATACAATTTTATAATAGCACATCCTTTTAAGTTTGTAACATATATTTTTTATATTACAGACTTAGTTATGTATGTTAAACTTGACAAATTTCTAATATTAGACTTGGCAGTGTGTCTGTATTGGATATTTGCCTTGGCAGCAAATACAGATTTGGTGTATAATTGTGGGCTATAATTATATCTGGTTGTATTCCATTTAGATATGGAGCCAGATGTAGGAATATCTATACCAGGGACTCTGTAATAAATTTAAATTCCCTGAATTCTACTTTTGAGTCTAAGCTTCTTTTAGTTGGTGTACAAGAATACATCAAAGATAAAGGGGTTATACAGGATTAGAAAACATGGCTGACTTCTTATTCTCCTCAGAAAGTGACATCAAGTCTATTGGTCACTTGGCCATGCTGCAGCTCAGTCCCATTCATTTGAAATGACCAGTGGACGTGATGTCACTTCCTATGAAAGAAGCAGCCATGTTTTTCTAATCCTGGATGTCCCCTCTAATGGAGTAAACACAATGAAAAAAACACAGATGAAAAAAATAGGAAAAAAAAAGACTCAGCATTTCCTTTTTATATCTCCCTCTTTGTCATTGTCCTATTTTTTACAATTAAAATAAGGAAATCTTTTCACGGTGTCTGGCTTTAGGACTTTGGGTGGACGGGATTCATCTCATTGTAATGGCTCCCAGTGAACGCTTCCTTTCCCACCCCTCTACAGGTACTCACTGTTACTTTCGGCAGGCTTACAAAAAAAAAAAAAACTAAAATAAACAAAAGCCTGCAGAACCCAACTGGACTCTGAACCGCAGGGCACCCGGGTGTGAACAAGGCCCGACAGTAAACCACACTGCCGGGCTACAACACCAACTGAGTGCTCCCTGTTACTTCAAAGGGAGGCTGCCTCTTGCAGCACAGAGCAGCCGCAAATTAATTCTAAGTCTTGCAGTTACTCCACTGCAAGACAAACACAAACAAACTTAGATAACCCAGTAACCTCCTGGGCCGCACCCATTACAGCTACCTGCTGTAGAAGCACTACAGGTATCAGAATAGCTAAGGTAGGCATTCCCTGGGCAATACTAAGGAACAATTCTAACTGAGGAACAATTCTATCTGGGGAACAATTTTAACCAAAGACCTACCTAGCTAAGGTAGCTTACTGCCAAACCAAAGTTTGCACAGATGTGCACAATTCAGGATTTAGGCTAAGGCACTGAGCAAACAGACCTGCCTCCTTAAATAGAGGGAAGGCGGGTCTAAACACCAAGCCCAGGTGCCCACACCAGGTATTCATAGGTTAGTACCACTGTCAGTCAGAAGAACAACCACGCCTATCGGCTGCAAGGGAATTAACCCCAGCCATACTGGACTGAGCAGTAACAGCGGAACTGGCTGCGACCCTGATCCCCTGGCCGCACCTGCTGCACAGTCCTAACACTCACCTGTAAGACAGTAAGGGTACACTCACACAAATGTATGCATATGGAGGTCAGTAAGAAAATACTACAGATGGCACATGGATGAAATCCATGTGCCACCCATGACCTCCACGGGCTTATAGGTTTCAATAATAAGCCCGAGCTGCAACAGATAGGAATAGGAACTGCCCTGTGTTTTCCCCTTGGCTAATACAGGCCATGATAATACATAATTGTATGCATGGGAACATAAGAAAATAATGGGTCAATGTGCACAGGGCCCAAATAAGCCCAGCTATAGTACAAGCAAATGAAAGGTGATAGTGATGCTACTTTCTCTTAATAAGATATGTTAAAATGTCATACATTCATGCCCTTTGTGGAAAGGACATCTTCATGATGAACTTAGAGGGTTTTTTTTCATAAAATGATGAAGATTGAGTAAACAGAATATAACATTTAGTATTTTAGGACTCAAAAAACGGCATTTAGTGGGTCTGCTGTCAGAGCAGTTGAGATCAAAAAGCTCAATTGAATAAGATGTGAAAGGCTGAAGTTTGTAATCAAAGCTGTTGGACAAGTTTTCACTTTTAGGCAACTGCGGTGAATGCTATGTCATTTATCATCATCATTATTGTGAGTGCATGCTTCTTGCCTTGACGCGTCAGTAAAAGGTCATAAAATCTTTTCAGAATGAGCAGTAGGTTCTAGTTTACACAACATAAAATGACAGCAAATAAGTAATTTTTTGGTGTTGAAATTGACATCCTGGCACTCATAATGCCTTAATAGTGTCATGAGAAAATTTAACCCTGAAGGTGTGTGCTAAGGTATTCTGCAGGATGGACTGGGGAACAACCACAGTACCAGATGTATCAAACAAGAACACAAAATCAATGTACAGTATTATAGTATAAATGACTCTCAGGCCCTGCTCAGATGTGTTGTGGCATCTATACATCTATTCCTTGCAATGTCCATTGGTTTTCAACGGGGTATGTTGTGTGCTTATTTATTTTTTTCATTTTTGTAAATTTTTAAAAACACTATACATTCAGCTTAACAGGTGAAAAAAAGGACAAATAACAAATATCAATATATGCGAAAAAGTATTCCAGCATGCCACAATTAGATAAAACATAACTTTTACTTCATAATAACAAATAAAAAAGGGATATTTCATCACCATTCAGGACACAGGAACATGATAGACTGACGCGTTTCTGGATGTATGTATATCCCTTACTCATAGCATGAATAAAGTGAGTATACGGACACATATATAGAACCAAAAGCCACACCCAATAGCTCACAATTAACCCCCACAACACCTGAGTAAAGTCACCGTGAGTCTCAATATCAAACAAGATTTGGCATTAATTTACTAATAGAGATGGGCGATCATTATTCGAAACAGCCGTTTCAAATAGCACGCTCCCATAGAAATGAATAGAAGTGGCCGGCATGCAGACTTTGCCGGCAGCCAACCGCTTAACCCCCCGCGTGCCGGCTACGTCCATTCATTTCTGTGGGAGTGTGCTATTCGAAACGGGATTTTGTATTGACATTTTTTTTTTAGTCACGGTTTGGGCATTGGTGATGTATGTTTATTGTGATCGATTGCCATGTTGCATGTTGTCATGTTGCACATTTGATTATTGTATGTTACTTTTGTTGATTCCATGTTATACAATCTGTGCCATCAATGACGTTACTTTACTCAGGTGTTGTGGGTGTTAATTGTGATCTATTGGGCATGGCTTTTGGTTCTATATATGTGTCTGTATACTCACTTTATTAAGACTATGAGTAAGGGACATACATACGTCCCGAAACACGTCAGTGTATCATGTTCCTGTGTCCTATATGGTGATGTAATATCCCTTTTTTATTTGTTATTATGAAGTAAAAGTAATTTTTTATTTAATTGTGGCATGTTGGAATACTTTTTCGCATATATTGATATTTGTTATTGATAGGTCCCCTTCACACGGCGTAAGGGCGCAGCTCATTTAGACACGTATACACGTGTCCGAGCGTGGCACTTAAAAACAGAGCCCATTGATTTCAATGGGAAGCGCGCATATATGCCAATATACGTGCGCTTCCCATTGAAATCAATGGGCTCTGTTTTGAAGCGCCGCGCTCGGACACGTGTATACAATATACGTGCGCTTCCCATTGAAATCAATGGGCTCTGTTTTGAAGCGCTGCGCTCGGACATGTGTATACGTGTCTAAATGAGCGGTGCGCTTACGCCGTGTGAAGGGGCCCTTATATTGATATTTATTAGCTCCTTGCAGTCTGCAGCGATTTTCAGGTAGCCACACGTACTCTCAAACATTTATTGAGCTACCAGGTGGAGCGTTTTTTTCTTGTTTGTTGAATTACATATAACAAATCCTAAGAAGGAAAAAAAACATAAGGGTAGACTGGCAGAACTCATTTAATAAATGAAGAAAAAGGAACCCATTGAAGTCAATGGGAGGCTTTTTTTCAGTGCTGAAATTCCACACCATTTTCCTCCATGTGAATGGACCCTAAGGCTGAGGCCCCACGTTGTGGAAATGCAGTGTATTTTGTTGCATATTCTGCTGCAGTTTTTAAAGCCAAAGTCAGGAGTTGATTTAACAGAAATAAAACCTCTAAGAGCTTCCTTTTAGAGATGAGCGAACAGTGTTCTATCGAACACATGTTCGATCGGATATCAGGGTGTTCGCCATGTTCGAATCGAACACCGCGTGGTAAAGTGCGAGGGTTCAAGCGCACCCTCGGCTCTGATGTAGCAGAGCCGAGGCTGCACAAGGGTTCAAGCGCACCCTCGGCTCTGATGTAGCAGAGCCGAGGGTGCACAAGGGTTCAAGTGCACCCTCGGCTCTGCTACATCAGAGCCGAGGGTGCGCTTGAACCCTTGTGCACACTCTGCTTCATCAAGCTAATAGAATGCATTGGCCAGCACTGATTGGCCAATGCATTCTATTAGCCCGATGAAGTAGAGCTGAATGTGTGTGCTAAGCACACACATTCAGCACTGCTTCATCACGCCAATACAATGCATTAGCCAGTGCTGATTGGCCAGAGTACGGAATTCGGCCAATCAGCGCTGGCTCTGCTGGAGGAGGCGGAGTCTAAGGTCGGACCTGAATGGAGACTGGTGTGGAGCGATCTTAGACTCCGCCTCCTCCAGCAGAGCCAGCGCTGATTGGTCGAGTTTCGTACTCTGGCCAATCAGCGCTGGCCAATGCATTCTATTAGCCCGATGAAGTAGAGCTGAATGTGTGTGCTTAGCACACACATTCAGCTCTACTTCATCGGGCTAATAGAATGCATTGGCCAATCAGCGCTGGCCAATGCATTCTATTAGCGTGAACTGAGTTTGCACAGGGGTTCTAGTGCACCCTCGGCTCTGCTACATCAGATTGCTACATCTGATGTAGCAGTGCCGAGTGTGCATCAGATGTGTAGTTGAGCAAAACTGACTCAGCACTGCTAAGTCTCTGCATTCGCATAGGAATGCATTGGCCAGCCTTCGGCCAATCAGCGCTGGCTCTGCCGGAGGAGGCGGAGTCTAAGGTCGGACCTGAATGGAGACTGGTGTGGAGCGATCTTAGACTCCGCCTCCTCCAGCAGAGCCAGCGCTGATTGGTCGAGTTCCGTACTCTGGCCAATCAGCACTGGCCAATGCATTTCTATGGGGAAAAGTTAGCTTGCGAAAATCGCAAACTGACAGGGATTTCCATGAAATAAAGTGACTTTTATGCCCCCAGACATGCTTCCCCTGCTGTCCCAGTGTCATTCCAGGGTGTTGGTATCATTTCCTGGAGTGTCATAGTGGACTTGGTGACCCTCCAGACACGAATTTGGGTTTCCCCCTTAACGAGTTTATGTTCCCCATAGACTATAATGGGGTTCAAAACCCATTCGAACACTCGAACAGTGAGCGGCTGTTCGAATCGAATTTCGAACCTCGAACATTTTAGTGTTCGCTCATCTCTACTTCCTTTATATTTTCATTCCCTCTCAAAAACCGCAGCAAAATCTGCAACAAAAACCACTGCATTTCTGCAACGTGAGTCTTAGCCTAAATGACATGATTTAACTCATCCCCCTTCCCAGAACTCTGTCTGGCTGATTTATACAACCAATACCCATGCTGGAATCAGGAGCCACTTTATACCGTCTGAGTCCTATATAATGTGAAAGTGGTGGAAGTCATATACAGGTTGTGCCATAACCATAATGTTTGCAAGCAACTGTGGACAACTTGGGGTGAGGGGGTTGGTTGGGGAGCAGGCGATGGCATAAAATAACATAAAGACATAAAAGATAAATAAAATGCATGGCCAAGAAGCGGAAAAAAAGAGTAATCCTGGAAAACATCTTTTACCTGATGTATCTGAAATATCTAACAAGTATAACATTATTTAAATAGCACACAGTATATCACATAGATACATGAAATCAAAATATATTTCATAGCTTTTGTCAGGTCCATGCAGTGGAAAAAAGTTTTTTCTAAGTAATAACCGTTCAACATCAACCAGGTTCTTTCTTGTATATTTCATCTATAATTCCTTTTATGTTTGGTACATTCAATGAGTTCTACTGAATGTGTGTTCAAAACATGTGTGCACCTGGCATAGATCAAACACTACAGAAATAACATTGGGATCACAGTATTGTCTAGATCCCTAGTTACAACAGTAACCAATGTGGGCTACGGATTGCCTGATGTGTGTTACATCACAGATTAATTACAGCTCAGGCTTTGTTCACACTTGAGTTGTGACCTCTGCGTGGAATCAGTTTCTGTGATAAGTCTAAAGATCATAAAAACTGATTTGGAAGGGGTTGTTGAAAAGCCCATTGATTTCGATGGGTTTTTTAAAACAATCTGCAGTGGGTTCTGAGCATTTCCGTTGGGTACCCGCTCTTTTGGACAGTGACAAAAGTCGGACTTGCAGTACTTTTACTATCTCCAAAAATAAGGATACCAGGAGCAAGTTTGACCCTAGCCTTATATTGTCAGTTTATATGTGTTTGTGGAGCATCCTTGTATCACAGAAGTCTGTTCTACTAAACACATCATTTTGCACTTAGCAATTTAATAGGAAACTCTGAATAGACACCATAAGGCTGGGTTCACATTTCTGTTAATCCAGCCTGTTGACCTTATCCCTCATAAGATGGGAGCAATGGACTTACAATATGTTCACATCTGTGCCCATGTGTCAGTTCTTCTGGCCCATCAGGGAACCAGAACAACAAACAAATGGACCACTAAAATATCGGACAGCAGCAGTGCCTTACATGCCCTATTGACTAAAATGGAATCTAGTGGGTGTCCAATGTTTTAAGACATTCCTGCTGGGGACAGTTTTAGATTTTCATTTTTGACCCCCCCACCTTCCAAACCTCATAACTTTGTTACAGACAAAAAAGTAGGACTTGAACCACTTTTTTGTCCAGTGATTTTCAACGGCCACAGTGGATGGACTCTCTGAATGGAGATTTGGCACAGATGTGAACCCAGCCTTAAATGGCACTGAAATAACCGATGCAAACAGAGGCCTCACCATCTGCATTTACCCCAGTGTAAAAAAAAACACAAGGGAAGCTTTCTTCCACCATGTTTCTTTACTTTTCAGGTGGCAGAAAAAGTAGGGAAGGACTTTTTTTGGTCTGAAAGATAAACAAATATCCATCATAGTTTGAGAGCAACGAGCTGTATTAAAGAAAATGTGAACTTAACCTCATTCGCCCTATAAGCAAGAACTGCTATGTAAAGTTCTTCCATATATATCCTAATATAATATGTTTTGGAAAAAATGTTCTTATCGATATAAGAAGTCTACACATTTTATATACTCCATGCAATTTCTTGTCCATCTAATATTTAAACATAATATACTACACAAACATATCGGTTTGAGCAAACATTTGGGCACCACTTGGAAAATGTTCTGTTCTGCAGCGAAGAGCTATAAATAAGATTTTTTTCTTGATGCACTATTACTTGTCTGGGAAACCAATCTCTCCATATCTTGCATTAGTAGGCATTTATTTGGAGACAATTATTTCCCAGACGAGATAGTTAAAGGCTATGGGCATTTACATGGAAAAATACTTTTGTAGTAGACACCGAAAAAAGAGTAAAAAGTAGAGATGAGCGAACACTAAAATGTTCGAGGTTCGAAATTCGATTCGAACAGCCGCTCAATGTTCGTGTGTTCGAACGGGTTTCGAACCCCATTATAGTCTATGGGGAACAGATACTCGTTAAGGGGGAAACCCAAATCCGTGTCTGGAGGGTCACCAAGTCCACTATGACACCACAGGAAATGATGCCAACACCTCTGGAATGACACTGGGACAGCAGGGGAAGCATGTCTGGGGGCATCTAACACACCAAAGACCCTCTATTACCCCAACATCACAGCCTAACAACTACACACTTTACACACTCAATACCACCTCTCTGACAGTAGGAAAACACCTTGAAACATGTGTATTTGGCACTTGCAGTGAGGAGAGCTTGTCACCAGCAGTGAATTTGGCCCTTGTAGTAAGTTGAGGTTGGCACCAACATTTGTTTTGAAAATCAGGGTGGATTGAGCCTCTAACCAGCAGAGTTTGGGCAAATTCATGGTGGAGGGAGCCTCTAAAAACCCCAGTTTGGACCAATTCATGGTGGAGGGAGCCTCTAAAAACCCCAGTTTGGACCAATTCATGGTGGAGGGAGCCTCTAAAAAACCCAGTTTGGACCAATTCATGGTGGAGGGAGCCTCTAAACAGCCCAGTTTGGACCAATTCATGGTGGAGGGAGCCTCTAAAAACCCCAGTTTGGACCAATTCATGGTGGAGGGAGCCTCTAAACAGCCCAGTTTGTACCAATTCATGGTGGAGGGAGCCTCTAAAAACCCCAGTTTGGACCAATTCATGGTGGAGGGAGCCTCTAAAAACCCCAGTTTGGACCAATTCATGATGGAGGGAGCCTCTAAACAGCCCAGTTTGGGCAAATTCATGGTGGAGGGAGCCTCTAAAAACCCCCAGTTTGGACCAATTCATGGTGGAGGGAGCCTCTAAAAACCCCAGTTTGGACCAATTCATGGTGGAGGGAGCCTCTAAACAGCCCAGTTTGGGCAAATTCATGGTGGAGGGAGCCTCTAAACAGCTCAGTTTGGGCAAATTCATGGTGGAGGGAGCCTCTAAAAACCCCAGTTTGGACCAATTCATGGTGGAGGGAGCCTCTAAAAACCCCAGTTTGGACCAATTCATGGTGGAGGGAGCCTCTAAAAACCCCAGTTTGGACCAATTCATGGTGGAGGGAGCCTCTAAAAACCCCAGTTTGGACCAATTCATGGTGGAGGGAGCCTCTAAACAGCCCAGTTTGGACCAATTCATGGTGGAGGGAGCCTCTAAAAACCCCAGTTTGGACCAATTCATGGTGGAGGGAGCCTCTAAAAACCCCAGTTTGGACCAATTCATGGTGGAGGGAGCCTCTAAACAGCCCAGTTTGGGCAAATTCATGGTGGAGGGAGCCTCTAAACAGCCCAGTTTGGGCAAATTCATGGTGGAGGGAGCCTCTAAAAACCCCCAGTTTGGACCAATTCATGGTGGAGGGAGCCTCTAAAAACCCCAGTTTGGACCAATTCATGGTGGAGGGAGCCTCTAAACAGCCCAGTTTGGGCAAATTCATGGTGGAGGGAGCCTCTAAACAGCCCAGTTTGGGCAAATTCATGGTGGAGGGAGCCTCTAAAAACCCCAGTTTGGACCAATTCATGGTGGAGGGAGCCTCTAAACAGCCCAGTTTGGACCAATTCATGATGGAGGGAGCCTCTAAACAGCCCAGTTTGGACCAATTCATGGTGGAGGGAGCCTCTAAACAGCCCAGTTTGGACCAATTCATGGTGGAGGGAGCCTCTAAAAACCCCAGTTTGGACCAATTCATGGTGGAGGGAGCCTCTAAAAACCCCAGTTTGGACCAATTCATGGTGGAGGGAGCCTCTAAACAGCCCAGTTTGGGCAAATTCATGGTGGAGGGAGCCTCTAAACAGCCCAGTTTGGGCAAATTCATGGTGGAGGGAGCCTCTAAAAACCCCAGTTTGGACCAATTCATGGTGGAGGGAGCCTCTAAACAGCCCAGTTTGGACCAATTCATGATGGAGGGAGCCTCTAAACAGCCCAGTTTGGACCAATTCATGGTGGAGAGAGCCTCTAAAAACCCCAGTTTGGACCAATTCATGGTGGAGGGAGCCTCTAAACAGGCCAGTTTGGGCAAATTCATGGTGGAGGGAGCCTCTAAAAAGGCCAGTTTGGGCAAATTCATGGTGGAGGGAGCCTCTAACCAGCCCAGTTTGGACCAATTCATGGTGGAGGGAGCCTCTAAAAACCCCAGTTTGGACCAATTCATGGTGGAGGGAGCCTCTAAACAGCCCAGTTTGGGCAAATTCATGGTGGAGGGAGCCTCTAAAAACCCCCAGTTTGGACCAATTCATGGTGGAGGGAGCCTCTAAAAACCCCAGTTTGGACCAATTCATGGTGGAGGGAGCCTCTAAAAACCCCAGTTTGGACCAATTCATGGTGGAGGGAGCCTCTAAAAACCCCAGTTTGGACCAATTCATGGTGGAGGGAGCCTCTAAACAGCCCAGTTTGGGCAAATTCATGGTGGAGGGAGCCTCTAAACAGCCCAGTTTGGGCAAATTCATGGTGGAGGGAGCCTCTAAAAACCCCCAGTTTGGACCAATTCATGGTGGAGGGAGCCTCTAAAAACCCCAGTTTGGACCAATTCATGGTGGAGGGAGCCTCTAAACAGCCCAGTTTGGGCAAATTCATGGTGGAGGGAGCCTCTAAAAACCCCCAGTTTGGACCAATTCATGGTGGAGGGAGCCTCTAAAAACCCCAGTTTGGACCAATTCATGGTGGAGGGAGCCTCTAAACAGCCCAGTTTGGACCAATTCATGGTGGAGGGAGCCTCTAAAAACCCCAGTTTGGACCAATTCATGGTGGAGGGAGCCTCTAAAAACCCCAGTTTGGACCAATTCATGGTGGAGGGAGCCTCTAAAAACCCCAGTTTGGACCAATTCATGGTGGAGGGAGCCTCTAAAAAACCCAGTTTGGACCAATTCATGGTGGAGGGAGCCTCTAACCAGCCCAGTTTGGACCAATTCATGGTGGAGGGAGCATCTAAACAGCCCAGTTTGGGCAAATTCATGGTGGAGGGAGCCTCTAACCAGCCCAGTTTGGACCAATTCATGGTGGAGGGAGCCTCTAAAAACCCCAGTTTGGACCAATTCATGGTGGAGGGAGCCTCTAAACAGCCCAGTTTGGACCAATTCATGGTGGAGGGAGCCTCTACAAACCCCAGTTTGGACCAATTCATGGTGGAGGGAGCCTCTAAAAACCCCAGTTTGGACCAATTCATGGTGGAGGGAGCCTCTAAACAGCCCAGTTTGGGCAAATTCATGGTGGAGGGAGCCTCTAAACAGACCAGTTTGGGCAACTTCATGGTGGAGGGAGCCTCTAAAAACCCCAGTTTGGACCAGTTCATGGTGGAGGGAGCCTCTAAAAACCCCAGTTTGGACCAATTCATGGTGGAGGGAGCCTCTAAACAGCCCAGTTTGGACCAATTCATGATGGAGGGAGCCTCTAAACAGCCCAGTTTGGAGCAATTCATGGTGGAGAGAGCCTCTAAAAACCCCAGTTTGGACCAATTCATGGTGGAGGGAGCCTCTAAACAGGCCAGTTTGGGCAAATTCATGGTGGAGGGAGCCTCTAAACAGGCCAGTTTGGGCAAATTCATGGTGGAGGGAGCCTCTAACCAGCCCAGTTTGGACCAATTCATGGTGGAGGGAGCCTCTAAAAACCCCAGTTTGGACCAATTCATGGTGGAGGGAGCCTCTAAACAGCCCAGTTTGGGCAAATTCATGGTGGAGGGAGCCTCTAAAAACCCCCAGTTTGGACCAATTCATGGTGGAGGGAGCCTCTAAAAACCCCAGTTTGGACCAATTCATGGTGGAGGGAGCCTCTAAAAACCCCAGTTTGGACCAATTCATGGTGGAGGGAGCCTCTAAAAACCCCAGTTTGGACCAATTCATGGTGGAGGGAGCCTCTAAACAGCCCAGTTTGGGCAAATTCATGGTGGAGGGAGCCTCTAAACAGCCCAGTTTGGGCAAATTCATGGTGGAGGGAGCCTCTAAAAGCCCCCAGTTTGGACCAATTCATGGTGGAGGGAGCCTCTAAAAACCCCAGTTTGGACCAATTCATGGTGGAGGGAGCCTCTAAACAGCCCAGTTTGGACCAATTCATGGTGGAGGGAGCCTCTAAAAACCCCAGTTTGGACCAATTCATGGTGGAGGGAGCCTCTAAAAACCCCAGTTTGGACCAATTCATGGTGGAGGGAGCCTCTAAAAACCCCAGTTTGGACCAATTCATGGTGGAGGGAGCCTCTAAACAGCCCAGTTTGGGCAAATTCATGGTGGAGGGAGCCTCTAAAAACCCCAGTTTGGACCAGTTCATGGTGGAGGGAGCCTCTAAAAACCCCAGTTTGGACCAGTTCATGGTGGAGGGAGCCTCTAAACAGCCCAGTTTGGACCAATTCATGATGGAGGGAGCCTCTAAACAGCCCAGTTTGGACCAATTCATGGTGGAGGGAGCCTCTAAAAACCCCAGTTTGGACCAATTCATGGTGGAGGGAGCCTCTAAACAGCCCAGTTTGGGCAAATTCATGGTGGAGGGAGCCTCTAAAAACCCCCAGTTTGGACCAATTCATGGTGGAGGGAGCCTCTAAAAACCCCAGTTTGGACCAATTCATGGTGGAGGGAGCCTCTAAACAGCCCAGTTTGGACCAATTCATGGTGGAGGGAGCCTCTAAAAACCCCAGTTTGGACCAATTCATGGAGGAGGGAGCCTCTAAAAACCCCAGTTTGGACCAATTCATGGTGGAGGGAGCCTCTAAACAGCCCAGTTTGGGCAAATTCATGGTGGAGGGAGCCTCTAAACAGCCCAGTTTGGGCAAATTCATGGTGGAGGGAGCCTCTAAAAACCCCAGTTTGGACCAGTTCATGGTGGAGGGAGCCTCTAAAAACCCCAGTTTGGACCAATTCATGGTGGAGGGAGCCTCTAAACAGCCCAGTTTGGACCAATTCATGATGGAGGGAGCCTCTAAACAGCCCAGTTTGGAGCAATTCATGGTGGAGAGAGCCTCTAAAAACCCCAGTTTGGACCAATTCATGGTGGAGGGAGCCTCTAAACAGGCCAGTTTGGGCAAATTCATGGTGGAGGGAGCCTCTAAACAGGCCAGTTTGGGCAAATTCATGGTGGAGGGAGCCTCTAACCAGCCCAGTTTGGACCAATTCATGGTGGAGGGAGCCTCTAAAAACCCCAGTTTGGACCAATTCATGGTGGAGGGAGCCTCTAAACAGCCCAGTTTGGGCAAATTCATGGTGGAGGGAGCCTCTAAAAACCCCCAGTTTGGACCAATTCATGGTGGAGGGAGCCTCTAAACAGATCAGTTTGGGCAAATTCATGGTGGAGGGAGCCTCTAAAAACCCCAGTTTGGACCAATTCATGGTGGAGGGAGCCTCTAAAAACCCCAGTTTGGACCAATTCATGATGGAGGGAGCCTCTAAAAACCCCAGTTTGGACCAATTCATGGTGGAAGGAGCCTCTAAACAGCCCAGTTTGGGCAAATTCATGGTGGAGGGAGCCTCTAAACAGCCCAGTTTGGGCAAATTCATGGTGGAGGGAGCCTCTAAAAACCCCCAGTTTGGACCAATTCATGGTGGAGGGAGCCTCTAAAAACCCCATTTTGGACCAATTCATGGTGGAGGGAGCCTCTAAACAGCCCAGTTTGGGCAAAATCATGGTGGAGGGAGCCTCTAAACAGGCCAGTTTGGGCAAATTCATGGTGGAGGGAGCCTCTAAACAGCCCAGTTTGGGCAAATTCATGGTGGAGGGAGCCTCTAAAAACCCCAGTTTGGACCAATTCATGGTGGAGGGAGCCTCTAAAAACCCCAGTTTGGACCAATTCATGGTGGAGGGAGCCTCTAAACAGCCCAGTTTGGGCAAATTCATGGTGGAGGGAGCCTCTAAAAACCCCAGTTTGGACCAATTCATGGTGGAGGGAGCCTCTAAAAACCCCAGTTTGGACCAATACATGGTGGAGGGAGCCTCTAAAAACCCCAGTTTGGACCAATTCATGGTGGAGGGAGCCTCTAAACAGCCCAGTTTGGGCAAATTCATGGTGGAGGGAGCCTCTAAAAACCCCAGTTTGGACCAATTCATGGTGGAGGGAGCCTCTAAAAACCCCAGTTTGGACCAATACATGGTGGAGGGAGCCTCTAAAAACCCCAGTTTGGACCAATTCATGGTGGAGGGAGCCTCTAAACAGCCCAGTTTGGGCAAATTCATGGTGGAGGGAGCCTCTAAAAACCCCCAGTTTGGACCAATTCATGGTGGAGGGAGCCTCTAAAAACCCCAGTTTGGACCAATTCATGGTGGAGGGAGCCTCTAAACAGCCCAGTTTGGGCAAATTCATGGTGGAGGGAGCCTCTAAACAGCCCAGTTTGGGCAAATTCATGGTGGAGGGAGCCTCTAAAAACCCCAGTTTGGACCAATTCATGGTGGAGGGAGCCTCTAAACAGCCCAGTTTGGGCAAATTCATGGTGGAGGGAGCCTCTAAAAACCCCAGTTTGGACCAATTCATGATGGAGGGAGCCTCTAAACAGCCCAGTTTGGACCAATTCATGGTGGAGAGAGCCTCTAAAAACCCCAGTTTGGACCAATTCATGGTGGAGGGAGCCTCTAAACAGGCCAGTTTGGGCAAATTCATGGTGGAGGGAGCCTCTAACCAGCCCAGTTTGGACCAATTCATGGTGGAGGGAGCCTCTAAAAACCCCAGTTTGGACCAATTCATGGTGGAGGGAGCCTCTAGACAGCCCAGTTTGGACCAATTCATGGTGGAGGGAGCCTCTAAAAACCCCAGTTTGGACCAATTCATGGTGGAGGGAGCCGCTAATCAGCCCAGTTTGGACCAATTCATGGTGGAGGGAGCCTCTAACCAGCAGAGTTGGTGGAAATCAGGGTGGAGGGAGCCTCTAACCAGCAGAGTTGTGGGAAAGCAGGGTGGAGGGAGCCTCTAACCAGCAGAGTTGGGGGAAATCAGGGTGGAGGGAGCCTAGTATTAGCAGAATTGTGCAACGCTTATGGTGGATGAGTATGAGGATGCGGAGGAATTGGAGAGGTTGAGTACAGACATGGAGTTTCATGTTGGGGTGCTTTACACAGGTGGGCCCAAAAATGAAGGCTCTATCCAGTGGTGGTTCATTTTTATCAAAGTGAGCCGGTCGGCACTCTCAGCTGACAGACGGGTGCGCTTGTCAGTGATGATGCCACCGGCTGCACTGAACACCCTCTCAGATAGGACGCTGGCGGCAGGACAGGACAGCACCTCCAAGGCATATAGGACAAGTTCAAGCCACAGGTCCAACTTCGACACCCAATACGTGTAGGGCGCAGAGGGGTCGGAGAGGACAGGGCTGTGGTCGGAAAGGTATTCCCGCAACATGCGCCTATACTTCTCACGCCTGGTGACACTAGGACCCTCCGTGGCGGCACTTTGGCGAGGGGGTGCCATCAAGGTGTCCCAGACCTTAGACAGTGTGCCCCTCGTTTGTGTGGACCGGTGAGAACTTGGTTGCCTACTGGAGGAACTGCCCTCCCTGCCGCCAACGTCACATGCTGGAAACATCTCCATCATATTCTGCACCAATTGCCTGTGGCAAGCATTGATGCGATTGGCCCTCCCCTCTACCGGAATAAAAGATGAGATGTTGTTTTTATACCGGGGGTCAAGGATAGCAAAGATCCAGTACTGGTTGTCCTCCATGATTTTGACAATACGCTTGTCGGTTGTAAAGCACCCCAACATGAACTCAGCCATGTCTGCCACAGTGTTAGTTGGCATGACTCCTCTGGCCCCACCGGAAAGTTCAATCTCCATTTCCTCCTCATCCTCCATGTCTACCCATCCGCGCTGCAACAATGGGACGATTCGAAGTTGCCCGGAAGCCTCCTGTATCACCATCACATCATCGGACAACTCTTCTTCCTCCTCCTCCTCCTCCTCCTCCATTAAACGCAGTGAAGCGGACAGATGTGTGGACCTACTCTCCAGCTGTGACGGATCGGATGCTATCCCTAACTCCTCTGTGTGATCTGAGTTATCCCTGATGTCAATCAGGGATTCTCTCAGAACACACAAGAGCGGGATTGTAAGGCTCACCATCGCATCCTCAGAGCTCACCCTCCTTGTGGACTCCTCAAACACCCGTAGGATGTCACAAAGGTCTCTCATCCATGGCCACTCATGGATGAGAAACTGAGGCAGCTGACTTTGTGGCACCCTAGGGTTTTGTAGCTGGTATTCCATCAAAGGTCTCTGCTGCTCAACCACTCTATTCAACATCTGAAACGTTGAGTTCCAGCGTGTGGGGACGTCGCACAAAAGCCGGTGTTGTGGCACATGCAGGCGTTGCTGGAGAGATTTTAAGCTAGCAGCGGCTACTGTCGACTTGCGAAAGTGGGCGCACATGCGCCGCACTTTCACCAGTAGCTCTGGAACATTGGGGTAGCTCTTTAGGAAACGTTGCACCACTAGGTTGAAGACGTGGGCCAGGCATGGAACATGTTGGAGTCCGGCAAGCTCCAGAGCTGCTACCAGGTTCCGGCCGTTATCACAAACGACCATGCCTGGGCCCAGGTGCAGCGGCTCAAACCATATTGCCGTCTCATCGAGGAGGGCATCCCTCACCTCGGAGGCAGTGTGCTGTCTGTCCCCCAAGCTGATCAGCTTCAGCACAGCCTGCTGACGTCTACCAACGCCAGTGCTGCAACGTTTCCAACTCGTAGCTGGGGTCAATCTAACAGCGGAGGAGGAGGCGGTGGCGGAGGAGGAGGCGGTAGAGGAGGAGGAGGAGGGGGGTGTTCTTCTCGTGTCCCTGCCAGGAATGTTAGGCGGGGAGACGAGGTACACCGGGCCAGTTTGGGAAGCAGTCCCAGCCTCAACTACATTCACCCAGTGTGCCGTCAGTGAAATGTAGCGTCCCTGTCCGCATGCACTTGTCCACGCGTCGGTGGTCAAGTGGACCTTTGTGCAAAGCGCGGAACTAAGGGCCCGCCTGATGTTGAGTGACACGTGCTGGTGCAAGGCGGGGACGGCACACCGGGAGAAGTAGTGACGGCTAGGGACGGCATAGCGAGGTGCCGCAGTTGCCATCAGGTCCAGGAAGGCGGGAGTTTCAACAAGCCGGAACGCCAACATCTCCTGGGCCAGCAGTTTAGCGATGTTGGCGTTCAAGGCTTGCGCGTGTGGGTGGTTAGCAGTGTATTTCTGCCGCCGCTCCAATGTCTGAGAGATGGTGGGTTGTTGTAAAGAAGCGCCTGATGGTGCCTTTGATGGTGCAGGAGAAGGAGATAAGACAGGAACAGGGGAGGATGAGGGAGAAGTCAACAAAGTGGCGGAGGCAGATGAAGTGGTGTCCTGGCTCGTCCTCTGGAATGCATCGCCAGCACAGTCAGCAGTGGCAGTGGCAGAGGCAGAGGCAGTGGCAGAGGCAGTGGCGTGAACGGCAGGCGGCCTTTGTCCTGCCGTTGCTGCCTGCCACTGATTCCAGTGCTTGGATTCCAAATGACGGCGCATTGAAGTGGTGGACAGGTTGCTCTTCTCAGAGCCCCTAATCAATTTCGAGAGGCAAATTGTGCAGACAACACTATATCTGTCCTCGGCGCATTCCTTGAAAAAACTCCACACCTTCGAGAAACGTGCCCTCGAGGTGGGAGTTTTTCGGGGCTGGGTACGAACTGGAACATCTTGGGAGATTCCGGGTGTGGCCTGGCTTCGCCTAAGCTGCTGACCTCTGCCTCTGCCTCTAGCTACCCTTTTTGGTGCTGCACTTGCCTCAACATCCACACTACTTTCCCTGCTTGACATCCCCCCTGTCCAGGTCGGGTCAGTGTCCTCATCATCCACCACTTCCTCTTCCAACTCCTGTCTCATCTCCTCCTCCCGCACAATGCGCCGGTCAACTGGATGCCCTGACGGCAACTGCGTCACATCATCGTCGATGAGGGTGGGTTGCTGGTCATCCACCACCAAATCGAACGGAGATGGAGGAGACTCTAGTGTTTGAGCATCTGGACACAGATGCTCCTCTGTTAGGTTCGTGGAATCGTGACGTGGAGAGGCAGGTTGAGGGACAATGAAAGGAGCGGAGAACAGCTCTGGGGAGCAGGGACAGTTGGGGTTATTGTTCTGTGAAGCTTGGGAATTTTGGGAGGAAGGAGGACAAGACTGTTGGGTAATAGGAGGAGAGGAGGCAGAGTCTGACTGGCTGCTGGACAATGTGCTGTAAGCGTTCTCTGACAGCCATTGCAAGACCTGTTCCTGGTTCTCGGGCCTACTAAGGTTTGTACCCTGCAGTTTAGTTAATGTGGCAAGCAACCCTGGCACTGTGGAGTGGCGCAATGCTTGCTGCCCCACAGGAGTAGGCACGGGACGCCCTGTGGCTTCACTGCTACCTTGCTCCCCAGAACCATTCCCCCGACCTCGCCCACGGCCTCGTCCACGTCCCTTTCCGGGAGCCTTGCGCATTTTGAATTCCCAGTTAGAAATTGGCACTGTATACCAGTAGCAAAAATTGTGGGTGCACGTAACCCCAATATATTCTTTGAATTCCCAGTCAGACAATGGCACTATATACCAGTAGTAAAAATTGTGGGTGCACGTAACCCCAATATATTCTTTGAATTCCCAGTCAGACAATGGCACTGTATACCAGTAGTAAAAATTGTGGGTGCACGTAACCCCAATATATTCTTTGAATTCCCAGTCAGACAATGGCACTATATACCAGTAGCAAGAAATGAGGGTATTTATAACCCCAATATATTCTTTGAATTCCCAGTCAGACAATGGCACTGTATACCAGTAGTAAAAATTGTGGGTGCACGTAACCCCAATATATTCTTTGAATTACCAGTCAGAAACTGGCACTATATGGCAGTAGCAAGAAATGAGGGTATTTATAACCCCAATATATTCTTTGAATTCCCAGTCAGACAATGGCACTGTATACCAGTAGTAAAAATTGTGGGTGCACGTAACCCCAATATATTCTTTGAATTACCAGTCAGAAACTGGCACTATATGGCAGTAGCAAGAAATGAGGGTATTTGTAACCCCAATATATTCTTTGAATTCCCAGTCAGAAACTGGCACTGTATACCAGTAGTAAAAATTGTGGGTGCACGTAACCCCAATATATTCTTTGAATTCCCAGTCAGACAATGGCACTATATACCAGTAGTAAAAATTGTGGGTGCACGTAACCCCAATATATTCTTTGAATTCCCAGTCAGACAATGGCACTGTATACCAGTAGTAAAAATTGTGGGTGCACGTAACCCCAATATATTCTTTGAATTCCCAGTCAGAAACTGGCACTATATGGCAGTAGCAAGAAATGAGGGTATTTATAACCCCAATATATTCTTTGAATTCCCAGTCAGACAATGGCACTGTATACCAGTAGTAAAAATTGTGGGTGCACGTAACCCCAATATATTCTTTGAATTACCAGTCAGAAACTGGCACTATATGGCAGTAGCAAGAAATGAGGGTATTTGTAACCCCAATATATTCTTTGAATTCCCAGTCAGAAACTGGCACTGTATACCAGTAGTAAAAATTGTGGGTGCACGTAACCCCAATATATTCTTTGAATTCCCAGTCAGACAATGGCACTATATACCAGTAGCAAAAATTGTGGGTGTATATAGCCCCAATTCTATTGCTAGGGGACTTGCAGGGTATTTCTGAGGTGAAGGTGGGGGGGCACACCGTTGGAACGGTGATTTGGGGTGTATATATAGGGTATACGGGAATACACTGTCAGTGTGTTCCATTCAGGATCCTGGGAAAGCTGGGTTGCGGCGATTGAGCCCGTCAGTGCCACGTTACACTGACAAGCTTCTCCCTGGAATTGAAGTTATATGTAAGCCCAATATATTCTTTGAATTCCCAGTGAGACAATGGCACTATATGGCAGTAGCAAAAATAGTGGGTGTATATAGCCCCAATTCTATTGCTAGGGGACTTGCAGGGTATTTCTGGGGTGAAGGTGGGGGGGCACACCGTTGGAACGGGTATCGGGGGTATATATCGGGTATACGGGAATACACTGACAGTGTATTCCATTCAGGATCCTGGGAAAGCTGGGTTGCAGCGATTGAGCCCGTCAGTGCCACGTTACACTGACAAGCTTCTCCCTGGAATTTAGCTCTTACAAGAGCTGTTGTGGTTGTCTTCTCCTTCCTATCCTAGCCTGTCCCTGCCTACCCAGAATCTAAGCCCTAGCTAGCTGGACGGAAACCTCCGTCCTCGGTGAATTGCAAGCTCAGAATGACGCGAACCTGGGCGGCGCTGTTCTTTTAAATTAGAGGTCACATGTTTTCGGCAGCCAATGGGTTTTGCCTACTTTTCTCAACGTCACCGGTGTCGTAGTTCCTGTCCCACCTACCTTGCGCTGTTATTGGAGCAAAAAAGGCGCCAGGGAAGGTGGGAGGGGAATCGAGTAATGGCGCACTTTACCACGCGGTGTTCGATTCGATTCGAACATGCCGAACAGCCTAATATCCGATCGAACATGAGTTCGATAGAACACTGTTCGCTCATCTCTAGTAAAAAGGATGGCACTGCCAGGTTTGTAAATATATTACTTAGTGGGCTGGAGGTAAATAAGAGGAATCCAACTTTTTTATATTAGGAGCCGTGGGGGTGCACAACAACCCGAAAAAAAGCAATATGGCAATAGTAGAAAAGTAGAAAAAAGGGAAGGGCACTCACCCACACAGAGGCTCATCTTCATAAAAGGCTTCTTTTATTAAGGAATCACATGGTAAAAGCAATACTTGTAGGGAGGAAAGAACAGCAAAGCATCTTTGATGCTGTTCTTTCCTCCCTACAAGTATTGTTTTTAACATGTGATTCCTTAATAAAAGAAGCCTTTTATGAAGATGAGCCTCTGTGTGGGTGAGTGCCCTTCCCTTTTTTCTACTTTTCTACTATGGAAAAATACTTTTACCTGTGCTAGTTACCTAAAGGTGAAATGTTGCGCTAGGTTTCAGGACTTTATTCCTTTATACATTTTCAGACCCTTGAAATTCACTTTACAACTTGTCTTAGTTTTCCTTGGCAGCACAGCCAACTATGGTCAGAAATTACTGGTAATCTCCCTATGTTTACGCATAGTTGGGAAAGGGAGCTGGGAATCTCTCGTTCCTGCCAGACATGTGGTCCTCAGCTTTCCAAGTGTGCCATAAGTTCTCCATATCCTGCAAGACTCAGGAAACGAATTATAAGATCTTCTCTAGATGGCCCAGGGTTTCCTCTGTCCTCCATGAGATTTACCCCTCTGTTACGGACCAGTGCTGGAGATGTAATGCTGGTCGGGGTACAATTCATTTGGGCCTAATCCGGAGCACTGCAGTGGCATCCAGTCGTGGTTACCCATTTTATGGTCCGCGTCAAATTCCGGACCAAAAAACTCTGTCTGAACTCAGCCTAAGAGAAATGTTCATTTAAAGAACACATGTATTATCAGCAAATTTTTACACTTAAATCAAAAAATATATAAATTATATTTAATAAACCCTTAAATGCTTCTTATAGCCAGCTAACAATATTTATGCATTTCTCCACACAGCTGGTGATTTTCGCCAAAGTTTATATTCTTGTTACATTAGACCATCACAGCACTTGATTCCAAAATTCCTCTGGTTTATTGACGTGGTGGGTGGCAGATTTGAGATGTTCAAGTTTGTTAACAGATTGAAGGTAGCAATTTTCTCTGGATGAATTGCATGCAGAGTAAACAAGAAAAAATTTACTGATGGAATCCTGGAGCACCTAAAAATAAAAGATATTCTAAGTGTTTACTACAATGTACAAAAATAACAAAGAAGTAAGGTTAAAAATTCATACAATTGAAATACAGTTTTGTGTAGCTTTATTTAGCTGTGTAGAGGTAATATTAGAAGAGGTATTGATTACTTTGAATAAGTAATTGTGTAACTTTACACCACTTTAGTACAATTCTTGTATCCTACTAATATTATAAATGTGAAAGTTTGGATGTTTGTGTGTTTGTTCCTCAATCATGCAAAAATGTCTGGACGGATTTGAATGAAATTTGGCACATAGATAGATTATAACTTCGAATAACAAATAGGCTACTTTTTATCCCGGTAAATGACATGGGTTCACAACTGTTATGAATTTATGTTCATATACTATATTACACTGTTCTTATCTCAGCTTCTGAGAAAGTCAGGGCTGTTATCTCTCTGCATAAACACACACTAACCCTTAGTGTTCAAGTATTAGCATATTATCTGATCTGCTCCAGGCAGTGCAGACAAAGTCACATGGGCAAACACCTTTAATCCAAATTGGCAGTTTCACAATTTTAAACATGCCGGGAAAAAGAAAATCTAATTTGTTGTAAAAGGTGCCAGGCCAACTTGAGAGCTGCCGAAACGCCAGAGCAGGTGGATCATCAACGCCAGCAACACGCTCATTATATGACATCCTAGTGAGCTGCTGAGATGTGCAAGAAACAAGTTCAGCAGCAGGACAGCTTGAGAGCTGCCGAAACGCTGGAGCACGTAAACCATCGACGGCAGCAATTTGTTAAATTTAGGCATCATACACGCCAACAACCCGCAGACGAAGTCGCGAGCAGAGGCTAGTCAATAATATTATTTAAATAAGAAATTGGTTTCAGGGGGAAAAATGCAGCGTTTTACAGTCACAGCAAAGTGGAAAAGATTCTAGTGAATCCCATTTCCACTTTGCGATAAAATAAGCGCAGCAAACACGCTGCTATTTCTAAAACAGTTGCGGTTTTGGAAATCGCAGCATGTCAAGTATACCTACGGTAATGTCAGAAGTTTCCCTATAGGTATATTGAAGCAGAAAGTCTGTAGAGGAAACCTCTGAGATCTTTCTGTGCAAAGTGCTGTATGAAGAATCACGATGTGCTGCTGCCACATTTTTTCCCGCAGCGCATTGCTGTTGCAGGACATCACATGAGGCCTTAGCCTTAAAGAGATATAGATTGCATTTATAATAACAGCAACTCGCATATACATCACATCAGTGGGGTATACATATACAGTAGATAAAATAAAATATAGTCCCAAACATAGAAAATAGAGACTAATATGCAGTCCAAAATTCTATCAATGGCGTCTATCGTTGATCTTACCATACAATCCAAATGGCCACCATATGCAGCATTTATTCAATATTGAAGTGCTGCTCCTCACCAATCCAAGGAGAGCTGACACACAGACTATGATATGTGTACAGAAAATTAGTTTGATCTCACCATTACAGTATGCGCAGGGTCATCTTCATTATTACAGAGGCGGGACCATCATTCATCAGGATATTTGACCATTTACTAGCCATTTCTTCAGTTTTTTTATGTCCCTTAGGTTTCGTTCACATCTGCATTTGTATTCCATCCAGGGGAGTCTGAAAGGGGACCCTCCCCCCCCGAACAGAATACCAAACGCAAGTGTAAGCAGTGTGCAGTAAAAGCACACAGTCCCCATAGACTATAATGGGGTCCCTGTGCTTACCGCCAGATCTCCGCAGGGATTATGTGGACAGGAAAGTAGTTCACCATCTACTTTCCTGTCCATATGATTTGTGCGGGCAGCGCACGGCAAGTACACGGACCCCATTATAGTCTATGGGGTCCGTGTGCTTTTACAGCACAGCGCTTGCAATTGCGTTTTTATTCTGGTCGGGGGGGTCTCCATGCGGACTCTCCCCAGACGGAATACAAAAGCAGATGTGATCAAGGGCTTAGCCCCACAGAACTCCTGTCCTTACAAGGGAAGTCCTTATATTAACACCTATGCAACCAATTTACTTATTGCTTATCTAACAAAGGTATTTTAGAGAAAATTAGGAGTACTTATGAAATTAAAAAAAAAAAAAAAAAATAGGATTCTACTACACAGGATTTGTTTGATGTCTATTAACATAACATATAAATATGATTTAATATAAATTATAAATACTAAATAATGGATAATTTTTAATTAAGACAATTTGCAAAGGTGATTTATGCTTTTCAATTTTTGAATACTAAAAATGCTTGAAAATATATTTTAACTACTATTCCAATCATTTGTTCTCGTTCTGGAGTTCCTTTGGACTTATGGTTTCTTTGTCTTTTTTTTCATTGCTGTAAAAAAAAAACATGGTAATAAGATTCTTATAATCAGTATTATTTGCCCTCAGAATATGTAAATTTTTGTCTTGACCTAGAAATTGTATTGTAATTTGCATAATATATTGGCTACGGTTTGGGAAATATTACTACGTAGGTAAAAGTAACTCGTTCTCTGTCTGTGCAAGCAAAGATTGATAAACTTTTGGTTTACATTTAAATATATATGCGATAATAATATGGTATAACTAAATTCCTTTAAACTTTGCTGGGAATAATGATGTCTAGCAATGTTTTACAACTTCCTATTCTCAAATATAAAATATTCAGACTGATAGTTCAATTCCAGGCGTTCATGAATAACTTTCATTTGGAATTACGTGAAAAATTGAACGTTTTCCTCTTATCAAAAATGACAGTTTTTGAAGATGTGGAACATGTCTTATTGTATTTTTATGTATAACTAAAAACTCTTTTTTATCTAATATGGGTTGTTGCACACACAGATTAAAGAGATTGACTCTGAGGACTTTACTATGACTTATATTTACTTGATTTTTCGTCATTCCCATGGCTTGTTCTTCGTTAATTTTTCTTTTAAGAAGAGATAACATTTGTTTTCATGAATTGGAAACTAAAATGGAAAACTTGCCTGATATTAGAATATAATAAAAATAGAACTTTTCGTTACATTGACATCACAATTGGAACAATCATAATCGCATGATGAGAAAAGCTCTATGAAGGAAATCCTATCCTATACAATAGTATGCAGATATATTTAGATTTGAAACCAATGTAACATCCAGCATTCACTGTAGTGATTTAATGATTAATGAAACTGTATTCCATTAATATAAAGACAGTAGCACGGAACAGGAGATGAGACGTGTAGGCATTTTACAAGTGACTAGAGATGAGTGAGTACTGTTCGGATCAGCCGATCCGAACAGGACGCTCGCATAGAAATGAATGGACGTAGCCGGCACGCGGGGGGTTAAGCGGCCGGCTGCCGTCAAAGTGGAAGTACCAGGTGCATCCATTCATTTCTATGGAGCGTGCTGTTCGGATCGGCTGATCCGAACAGTACTCGCTCATCTCTACAAGTAACATATTGCCCCTACTCATAGCTTGGACTCCCTTAGCCCAGGATGGATACGTAGACTATGAGAAAAGACCATATGTGTGATATAAAACAGTAAAATGAGCAAACAGTAAAATGTTCGAGATTCGATATTCGTTTCAAGTAGCTCCTCAATATTCGACTACTTGAATCGAATATCGAACCCCATAATCTATGGGGGTAAAATGCTCGTTTCAGGGGTAGGCAACGTTCGATCAAATTATACTTACCAAGCGTGCTGTTCGGATCGGCTGATCCGAACAGTACTCACTCATCTCTAATCTGCACCCATTGCTCAGGAATGGTGAAGGCTAGAGAAAAAGTTCCAGCTGTATCGGAATCAGTAAAATGTCGGCTTTTGGAGGGTGCAAAGAGTTGATGAAAAAGTCCTCTTTAAATTAAAATGATCTAAAATGTAGCAGATGTAAATGGTTAAAGGTCATTAAAAAGTTATTCAATATACAACTCAATCACTCAAAAGATTTTTTTTTTTCAATTACATAAAATTGTTGTATTTTTTTTCAAATATTGTGTATCCAAAGGGTTGAGAGCTCAAACTTGAATACACATCCAAATAAAGAAAATCCAGAATATAATTTTCTATGCTTCAAATACAGTTATAAAAAGACTTTGAAGAAAACCCAGTGTATATTTTGAGGACAAATTAATTTATAATAATCAGAAATAAAAAAAAAAGATGACAGGACCATGAATAAACTCTGTAGGATAAGAAAAGTAAGTGAAATACCACCTACTTTTATTAAAAATAAACAAAAGCGCTATAATAGTGCCTACATGAGTTAAATCTGAGATATTGCTGCTGGCAGCGAAAACTGTCAGAGCAAATAAGTACATGTCTGGAACGAAATGTAAAGGCTATTTAATTCTAAAGACAAAATTGACATGAATTTTATATTATTGATGTATGCAGCCCAAAACAGCAGCATCCAATTTTCTTTTGACTTGTTGTATAATTATATATTTTAGATAAGAAAAAGGCATGTACGCTTTAATGTGTACAGGAAATAAAGAGAGCTCTTTAATTTTTTTTATTTTTTTTATAAGCTTTTCTGTCTTTTATGCCCTTTTAATGTCCTTCTTGTGAAGTGTTTATGATCTTCTTGTTGGAAGTCTGACATAGGTCAGGGACAACAGGACTTAATGACTGTACTGAAAGCTTGGAGTCTGCACCGTAATAACCATTGAAGACTGTTTATTCCAAGCTTAGGAATTATTAGAATGATTGTGCAATGTGGGATTTACTTTCTATTAAAGATCATAAGTTTAGATCCAGATTTCCAGGACTTCCTTGGATAAAATAAAATCAGAACTCGCATTCATTTATCTAGCCAAAGGGATGTAGACCTTCTCCTATAACAAGGTCTGTATTACAATACAACAAGTCAATGCAAACAAGACATTAGATTTACAACAATTATTAATATTTTCACATAAAGTTAGAAGACAAATGGTCAAGAGTAAGCATAGTTTTGCCTACATTTTTAATGCTGGGGCAACACTGTGGCTCAGTGGTTAGCACTGCAGCTTTGCAGCACTGGAGTCCTAGGTTTGAATCCCACCACGGACAACATCTGTAAGGAGTTTGTATGTTCTCCCCGTGTTTGTGTGGGTTTCCTCTCATACTCCAAAGACATACTGATAGGGAAAACTGTAGAGTGTGAACCCTATATACAGGGTGTCCAGGAAGTAAGTACACAAAATAAAAGGGTGGACTTAAGCCGGTATATGAAACATTTTTTATTAATGAACATGTGACCAGAAATGCACCGTTGTGATACTGCAGGTAGACCGAGATGTCGGTTTCCTTTCCCTGCCTGCGCCATGTGAAAGGAGAAATGAAGAAGATTTTTTCTTGTGCGGACATGTCAAGTCCGTTGTGTGTGCAACCAGGCTCGGGCCGTCACGGTGAGGGCCATGTCTGTGAATGGATGCGTCAATCCATCTCCCGGTGTTGCACTGCTTTCATCAAGGCAGGTGACCAGCACTTTGAGCAATTCTTGTAAATAAGTAACAGTGATTAAACTGATTTCCCATGAAAGCGCTTTCTCTTCTTCATTTCTCCTTTCACATGGTGCAATGAGGGATAGGAAACCGACATCTCGGTCTACCTGCAGAGCCACAACGGTGCATTTCTGGTCACATGTTCATTAATAAAAAACGCTTCATATAGCGGCTAACGTCCACCCTTTCATTTTGTGTACTTACTTTCTGGACACCCTGTATATATAAAAAAAATAAAAAATTAGTCCCAATGACCGCTTGAATGGGAAGATGCTAAGGGCTACTGGTACAGAAGTTATCTTTCGTGCTTTGTTCCCATCTTAGAAAACCTATTTGAGCAAAGCTCATCCTTTCTGCCTTTCATAAACATAAAAGAATTTCAGGTTCTGAAAATAAGAAGCTGTTTCATCAAACATTGTTTGTGACACCATTTTCTATTCATGGCAGGCTTAAGGCTAGCCATCTAATGTGCAGTTTTTCCATAATATTAGAGGATTTGGGATTGTCACAGCATCAGGAGTTGGGATCAGAGGTCTGAAATTTGATTATTATAACATAGTGCAGGGGAAGATTACTTTTATGTGTCTACTGTCCACAAAGGAGAAACAATTGTATGCATTGGGCATAGGTGTGAAGCGAGCATCCATCAAAATTATTCTCCAACATGTCAAAGGAACCTTCTAATAAAGCTCTGGATGGGTTAAAAGGCAGCAGCACTCATGACATTGTACATTTATAGCTAATGTTCATTAAACCTTTATTTATGATTTATATGGAAGAATCAAAGTTGGATGAAGTATGGAATATCTAACCACTCTGTTGCAAAACCAAGCTGATTTATTTAATGAGATTTGACTCCCTTGAGGTACATATTGAATACTACAGCGGTATTAAAGGGAAACCTCAGATGTTTTTTTGACACCCTAAACTGACCCTAGATCAAGTAATACCCTTTTCTTATGCTGCCACTAAGTAAGATTTCTGTTGCTGGAAAGTCAAGTTGTAAGCTTTTAAAACTTTAGATTGTCATATGCAAATTTGCCTAGAGACGGGGGGAGGGGTGAGGAGCAGCTTCATCTAGTCATACAGTTATTGCAGTAAATTATGTCCTGTGAGGCTGACCGGTAGGGTATCAGGCTGCAGTCTAACAGTGAGGGACATGTTAGTCACGCCGCACAGGGTGTGATTTAGTATGGTAAATCACACTCTGTGACTAGTTAAGTTAAATATGCATATGCCAATCTAAAGAAATATTAGTAAGTGGCACCATAGGTACGGTTATTATTTGATGCTACCAATGCTGTGGTCCGTTTAAGGTGGTAAAACCAGTTGACAGGCTCCCTTTAAAGGGAATCTGTCATCCAAACAGTCCCTAGATAACTGGGGTTCCTATGGATGTAATGTTCTTTTCTGCTTCCCAGTCAGTGCCTCTATCACTAAGGGGACGTTTACACTACCACCGCTGTCCGCCCCAGGGTTTCCATCCTAAACCCTGGGGAAATTGGATAGGGGACAGCTTGCCGTCAGTCAGCTTTAAAACCGCTGGTAACCGTCAGGGTCCATGTGCAGCCTCTCTGCTTGAAAACCATTTTTTTTTTGCATGGACACAAAGCCCTCCATGTACGAGTTTGAATCCATGCAAAAATAAAAAAAGGTTTCCAGGCGGAGAGGCTGAATACGGACGCCAGTTACCTTTAAAAACTTATTCAAATGAATAGGTTTTAAAGCTCACTGCTGTCAAGCTGTCCCCTGTCCAGTTTTCCTAGGGTTTAGGACTGATACCCCGGGCAGACAGTAGCGGTAGTGTGAACACCCCCTAAGAAATTAGCCTTTTCCTGATATGCTAATGAGCTGTTTATGCAATGAGGATATCAATATTACACCCTTTGCACCAAAAACCTTTTGCCCTGGTATGATACAAAGGACCAGGCTACATGTGGACGGCTAAAGGGGTTGGGTGCTGGAAAGCATAGCACTTTGGTGTATTGAGAGCAATGGTAACATCCTTCTTGCACCAAACAGTTCAGTAGCATATCAAGAAAAAAGTTAATAGCTCAGCAATGGACGCACCAATTGGGATATAGAAAAATATGTGTTTTATTCACATGAACCCTGACTATCTGATAGTGCTTATAGTTCAATAGGGACCATTCTGGTGACAGACTCCATTTAATGTCTCTCTATCTTGCAGACAGAATATGTGAATTTAAATATGATCTTCTGCATACCTCCTCTATGTAGGGTATGCTCTGCCATTGTTCAACCACAAGATCATAAATCCAAGTTTACTCCCTTTCCTCCATCCCAATGGTGTTTTGTCTCTCCTGTGTCTTGTTACCTACACAAAGTATAGTTGGTTTGCTGTTTGTTTTAATGTGCTTGCATTACATATGGGTTTGATAAAACATATGTTTCCAAATACTATATTCTATTGTATTATGCCATTTTTAGGATATCATTGTTGGTATTGATCACCGTAAGGTTCTCTACATTAAGTATTGTTTTAAGCTAAACATACAAGTTTGAGCCATCTTCTTATCAAAGTTATTCTAGGGGACAAGTCTATAGCTAGTAGGGTTTGTTACAACAGTGCTTTTTACCTAACTGCATTCACTTAAGTTTGTTTTAAACTTTGCTCATTCATTTTTTCCTTCTTTCTTTCTTTTTCTTTCTTTCTTTCTTTCTTTCTTTCTTTCTTTCTTTCTTTCTTTCTTTCTTTCTTTCTTTCTTTCTTTCTTTCTTTCTTTCTCTTTCTTTCTTCCTTCCTTCCTTCCTTCCTTCCGTCCGTGAAAGGAAACTGAAGTACCAAAAAGGAAACCCATAGAAAGACAGGGGGAACGGGGAAAGCTAACCTTGGTACCATGTGCTGTATTATTTTTTCCCACATGACTTAAAAAGATTTCATATTTTTCAATACATTAATATAATGCACTTTGTTAACATTAATAGATGTGATGTCAGATTCTCTCTTCTCTACATACAAATGTAAAAGTATACAATTTACCTTTATGCTATGTTGAATGCATTGAATGTTCTGTAGAACAGTTATTCTCTAAGTCGACAGTTTGACTTTCTGAAGCTGTGGGTTATATAACTTAAAGGTCACTCAACTTTTCCAGTTTGTTTGAGAAATGGCAAAATCTCTTGAAACGTTGATATAACGTCTTAGAAGAAAAATGAAAAAAGAGAGTATCTTAAGACATAACTTTCTAAACCAGTTGTAGATTCATATTTTTGAAATAGAATCAAGTCATATTTTTAACATTAGATGAAGTAGATGAAGTAAAATGCATATGAAATGTCCCTATATGACAGCGTAACTATATATGTTATGTTTTTGTTTTATTTTACAAAAAGTAGTTCTTTTATCCTCAATCCAAGCCTGATGTTAGGCAGATTGGTTATTAGTCCAACTGAGGATGCAATGTAGGAACAAAAATGTTTGGGACACATTCGTTCTTATGGGGGGGGTTTTTGGATTCCAAAGTAAAAAAAAAAAAAAAAGACTCTAATTTGTTTCAGTATACATTGACAGAATTTACAATTGGGCAATTTTCTTGTAAAACATTCTCTCCTTATTGTTAATTCCCTGCAAAAATTTAGACTCAGAACCAATGGCAGTCTGGACAGTGGCAGTTGTTTACAGCTATCTTTACTAAAGGCCAAATAAACAACTTTTATCCGTTTCAAGATACTGGTGAGCATGCTTTTTTCATGGTTTTAAGGTTATGTTTATAAAATTTTAATTCCCAAAGGCAAATGCATAGGTGGCTGTGGACTCGCTGAGTTAAAAAAAAAATTAAAGAACTGATAGTTTCCTTACTGATCCCCTATCAATTCCATTTTAATGCTGCCTATATCCCTGCCGGTCTCTACTTTCCTGATACCTTCTTGACACAGAAGAAAATTGCCACTCAGGCACTCACTACAGATTGTCACTTTTGCGGTCTATTATTGGATATTTAGGCGTTTCCTAAGTGTTACCCCTATGGGTTTTTAAATCAGCTTGCCTGTTGACAACTAATAGTCCCTTAATGGTCCTCCATGTACCTGCTGGATATGACCTAAGATTCTGATCTCTTTGGGTTCATAACTAGTGTATTTGATATGTACTATGAATTTGGATGTACACTTTCATATGGATGTTGCTGTTGAGATGTCTCAAAATTGTTGTTAAATTATTAACATGTTATTTGTAAAATTCAAAAATAAATATTGTAATATATACAGTACACAGGGGCATAACTACCGTAGAGGCAGCGGAGGCGGCTGCCACAGGGCCCGGGCCATTAGGGGGCCTGGTGACAGCCACTACCGCTGCGTTTTTTAAAAAAAATAGGCCGTTACGGGCCCTATTCACTTGCCGATCCTGGCTGGGCCGGAGGTAAGGGAACATAAAAAATACTGTTACTTACCTCTCCACGATCCTGCCAGGCCTCCGTCCTACTTTGTCTGACGTCTCTGACGTCACATGAACCCGGCATGCTTCCCGGGTCATGTGACGTCCGACGTCATTAAAGAAGGACGTGAGCTGCGGTCGACAGCATAGGAACCGGGTACAGGTAAGCAACAGTGTTTTTTTTTAAATCTTTTTATTCCCCGGGTCTCCGATTATTATACTCTGGGGTCTGAAAAGACCCCAGAGTATAATAATTGTTTATGGGTGTCCACAGAGGGACATAATAGTGTGTGCAGGGGCCACTATTGGGGATAATACCGTGTGCAGGGGACACTATGGGGGATAATACTGTGTGCAGGGCCACTATTGGGGATAATACTGTGTGCAGGGGACACTATGCGGGATAATACTGTGTGCATGGGGACACTATTAGGGATAATACTGTGTGCAGGGGACACTAAGGGACATAATACTGTGTGAAGGGGCTACTATGGGGCCTAATACTGTGTTCAGGGGCCACTATGGGACATAATACTGTGTGCAGGAGCCACTATGAGGTGTAATAGTGTGCAGGGGCCACTATGGGGGATAATATTGTGTGCAGGGGACACTATTGGGGTTAATACTGTGTGCAGGGGACATTATGGGGGATAATACTGTGGAGGGGCCACTATAGGGGATAATACTGTGTGCAGGGGCCACTATGGGGGATAATACTGTGTGCAGGGGCCACTATGGGACATAATACTGTGTGCAGGGGCCACTATGAGGTGTAATAGTGTGTACAGGGGCCACTATGGGGGATAATACTGTGTGCAGGGGCCACTATGGGGGATAATACTGTGTGCAGGGGCCACTATGGGGCATAATACAGTGTGCAGGGGCCACTATAGGGGATAATACTGTGTGCAGGGGATAATACTGTGTGCAGTGGACACTATTGGGGATAATACTGTGTGCAGGGGACACTATGGGGGATAATACTGTGTGCAGGGGCCACTAAGGGACATAATACTGTCTGCAGGGCTTACTAAGGGACATAATAGAGTGCGGAGGAGGGGGTCGGTCGAGGTCTTCAGCGTCAGTTGGGGGGGGGGCCATGTCAAAAGTTCGCAACGGGGCCCCGCCATTCCTAGTTACGCCACTGACAGTACAGATCAGAAGTTTGGACACACCTTCTCATTCAAAGACTTTTCTGTATTTTCATGACTATGAAAATTGTAGATTCACACTGAAGGCATCAAAACTATGAATTATCACATGTGTAATAATATACTTAACAAAAAAGTGTGAAACAGCTGAAAATATGTCTTATATTCTAGGTTCTTCAAAGTAGCCACCTTTTGCTTTGATTCCTGTTTGCACACTCTTGGCATTGTCTTGATGAGCTTCAAGAGGTATCTCACATATCATGCCAATGCTTAAAATCAATAAAGACCATCTCACAAAACACCAGACTTAATAAATAGGTCCTTAGGCCCAACAATAATATTACACATGTAATTGAGAAGATCAGGTATGATGAAATCCGACATAACCAAAGCCTTTCTTTCTCAAAATAAGTTGTTGGGGAAAATGTCAGGCCACATTGGCTGGCCGGCTAGTTATAACAGATCAACAGAACAGCTTTATGGTCAGCTTAAGGTAATATCAACTTAAAGGGGACCTTTCACCACCTCTCCCAACTCCAAACCTCTCAGAATTTGTTTTGGGTTTTCGGTGGCTCAGATCCAAGATTTGTTTCAGATCGAACAAGTTTGTTAAAATGACATAAAATATAGTGTAGAACACCCTTAAGGCAACCAGATACATATCTATTAAATTTTTAAATCTCAGGTAAATACAGCCAAAACTAAGTAAAAGTGCAATTATTATACTCTTGGATTTCTTCAGATCCCAGATAATAAAAGGTGAAGGCCCATTAGAGGTGTAAAAAAAAAAAAAAAAAAAAAAAAAGCATTCATATTAATCTTCTGTTTCATTTTTTGGTGCTCATTGCAGTTGTTAGGATGGGGTCCGGCAGGTTTCCCATCCAGCGCACAGCACCACCTGTGGGCCAATGCAACCCTCGCCCTCGGTGTCGTGCAGTGAGCTGTATGGACCCTAAGTCCAGCTTTCTGCCTACTGAGCATGCTCGGACTTTTTGGAGGCGCTCAGAGGCTAAGTCCCATTCTGCTCCTACTGAGCGTGCTCAGTCCTTTTGGAGGCGCTCAGAGGCTAAGTCAGTCCCGTTATTCCCCTACTGAGCATGCTCAGACCTTTTGGAGGCGCTCAGAGGCTAAGTCCCATTCTGCCCATACTGAACATGTCCAGTGAAGTTATACCACCGCCCCTGTGGGCGGGGATTAGCCTTTATATTGTGTGAGCTGACGCCCGCCCGGTGCTCATACTTTGACTATAATATTTTGAGACAGGAGGTCAGGGCTAGGTTCCAGTGAAAGGCAGGAGCAGTCTAGGGATCTAGTTAGGATTCCTTGGCTCTGCCAGTGGGAATCTGTAAAGCCTATTGTATTGTCTACTTACATTACTTACGTTACTGACCAGGAGTGGCGTTTAACCCCTGGCAGCCTTTTCTGTGTAGCAGGCTGAAGCTTTTACTAGTGCCTATTCCTCTGCTGTGATTTAGCAGAGGTCTGTTGCAAGGCTTCATCCCAGTGAGGTTAACTGGCGAGAGTATGCTTGCAGGCTGTTCACATTGTAACCGCACTAACACCACTGCCAGTGCAGTTAACTGGTGGTTAGCCTTTCAGGCACACAGCTGCCCCTCAGGGGGCCTGTGGACCTCACTGCAGTGTCTTGCAGTCTAGCGGTTCTGTCACGTTAAAAATTATTATTTTCAAATATATACACAGAACCATAACAGCAGTGATGTAATGCACCTGGGGCCAATGCTGAGGCCTGTTATTGGGCCTCAGTGGTGACATTGGCATGTTGAGGGTCATGACCTCATGTTGCTCAGTGTGCCCATGTGAACGCTGGTGGCCAATCACAGGGCTCAGCAGTGACCCTGGGTCCATGATGTCACAAGGAGAATGGTGGATGCTACGAGGGCCCAATAAACGTTAACAAGGTGAGTATGAATGTTTGGGTTTTTTTTGCCACCTCCCCTTTGGCCTCTGAAGAGACCCCAGAGTATAATGTGGTGGCCATTTTACAGGAATCTCAGTTTGTTTGGTTCTGTAAAAAAAAAACAACAATTTGTAATATTTGGGTTGAACCTGGTTCAGTACAAGTCTATTCACCCATCTCTATATTCACTCATTTCGATCCCTAATTTCAAGCAGGTCATGCAGTTAGTTTTGGTGCCTGATCTAGTGCTTAAGCTGTGTACTGTCAGGTGCCACAACAACCAAAGATATGTGGCCATGAATAATTGAACAATAATAGGTAAAATACAAAATATTTATTTAGTCATATATCATAAAATGACAGCAGATGGTAAAGAACATGAACCGGACAACACAACACTAGAGAAATATACAAGGCAGGTGAGAGTATAGATAAATATCATACATAATATGTCATAGAATGTATAATTGCAGACACAATAGGCAGAACAGGTACACACATTCAAATCTTATGCACTTATGAAATCAACCAGTAAAACACTGGACAAATGGATGTAGATTAGAAAAATAGTAAATCGATATATAACTAATTCCAAAAACAACCACCTGGACATATAACTGGCTCCTTCAATAATATCACCACAACAAGTAGCAAAGACTAAATGATACCAAATGGTATCTAGGCCAAATAACACGGAGTAAATACATATACCCACTATATCTATTTGAATAACATGCCCATAAGCCAAATTAAAGTGTATATGCCTAAGTCAAATAAAGAGCCAGTGTAAGAGCCATATATCCCCACACATTAAAGGGTTAAGTACCTGTAGCCATATCTGCAACACTGCCACACCTGCCCTGAAAGAGATGCACCACAAATGCGGGTACCCGGAGGGTCGCCTCAACGCGTTTCGCCAGACGGCTTCCTCAGGAGGCATAACCATACTCCATACACGCAGGATATATATAGAGAGAAAGAAGTAAAGGAGGAGGGGCCGATCATGCATCCGATCGTGCGTCCAAAACAGGTGTATGAGCGCGCCAGCATACGTGATGCTGTCGCACGAGCCGGGCTGCGCATGCGCACACGATCGGCACAGTCGAAGACGTGCCGATCATGTGACTCAGAGGCACATGACCGGGTCGCACGAGAGCAGCGCACGCACGCTGCGCGACTCACCTGAGAGGACATCAAAAGAGATGATAGTGATATATGTATGTGCATCTGGATATAACAATGCAATGGGAACGTGGCAGGAGTTGGCAGCAATATGAATACACATACACATATGCGCATCTAAACATAACCATGCCTTCAAGACACCGCAAAATTTTAATAACATTATATATATATCTCTCTAGATGTAATCATGCTGCCTCCTTAATGACTCACAAATATACAGAAAATCATATATATGTGTCAATAACTGTACACAATTTTAATACCAGGAAAATATCACAAAAGTGACAATATATATATATATTAAATTTAAAATGTTAAAAGTGAAAGGTGCTAAAGTGACCAGTGCCAAAAAAGGTAAGTATAAGGTTATATATGTGTAGTTATACACAATAAAGTGACAACAAAAGTGACAATGAAAGTGAAACGTGCAAAAGTGACAAATACCAATTTATTGTAAAAACAATATAATTAAAAGTGAAAAGTGCAAAAATATGGTAAAAAAATTATACAATAAGTGAATAATATATAAAAAAATAATGACAAACACAACTAATAAATATATGCATAATTTTGTATATATCAAATGAGAAGATTTTCCATTTTCTCCTGTCAAATAAAAAATTTTTCTAGAGACTTGGAAGATTATCGGACTAATAACATCTATCGGTGGCACAGGAAATATAGGAGAGGTAGATCTGGATCTACATCACGACCTATTTCTAGATCTAACTCTATTGTGTCCTTTCAGTCGGACTCAGAATGCGGGGCTTCTTCTTCTTCTTCTTTTTTAGGACAACGGGGGGGGCAAGGAGAAAATATTACAACCAATCCCAATTACGACCCCAGAACCCCACCTACCAAAAGAAAATTTACACGGCACAGTACCAGGGAGAAAAGAAGGAGGAATTAGGTGAGGCCTTAAGAGTTATTAATTTATCTTCACATAAATTATCGAAAGATCAGATTCATGTTTTGCAGAGGGGTTTAACCTTTGCACCGACCGGACGGTTCGACCGGTTTGTAATGATTAAAGATCTTGAGTTGTTTGCCAGGAAAGTCCTGTGGAAAAAATTTTTCTCACAGGACTTAGGTGCAGGCAATAAAATTAAAGATCGGGTGGAGTGCAATTACAATGACCTTTCTGTTATTGAACAACAAGCTACTGCTGATTTACAATCTCTTTTGGATGGACAGGATGGGGACTCTAATTGCGGCCCTAGTGTTGAACAACAGGTTTTTAGTGATCTTGTGTCCCTTTTGTCTGAACAGAATAATTCTGATGATTGTAGTGATCCAATAGGGTGGCCTTCTGTTGGTCCTAGTGAATCTGTCGCTCCACCAAATCATCTGCGTCGCCGGTCGCGGCGTTTCCTTCCCTTGTCCTTTAGCCCTGCAGTTGAAATTTTTGTTAAACTTGTGAAACAAGACTTGGCTAAGATTCCTGAAAATATATCAGAGTTCAATTTGACATTTAATCAGCGCAGGGCTTTACGTGAATTACGTGATTTGAAAGATGTGGTCATCAAACCTGCGGACAAGGGGGGAAACGTCGTGATCTGGCCGGCGCAGATGTATGAAATGGAGGCATTTCGACAGTTGAATAATAAGAAATGCTATCGCAGACTTCCATCTGATCCTACAATACAATTTAAGACTGAACTTGATCGCATTTTGTGCGATGCATGTTCTTTAGGTATCATTGATGAAGAGATGAGACTTGGGCTTACAGTTGACTTCCCTAGAATATCCACGTTATATCTCCTTCCCAAGGTTCACAAAAATTTAGAGGTCCCTCCGGGTAGACCTATAGTTTCAGGGAAGGGGAATTTATGTGAAGGTATTTCCCGGTTTGTGGATCATTACCTTAAGGGATGTGTAGAAACGCTCCCTTCGTATGTTAGGGATACTTCAGACATGCTAAGGCAGCTTGATGACATCCATCTTGACCCTGGCACAATCTTGGTGACCTGCGACGTCGAGTCACTCTACACGTCTATTGGCCATGACCACGGAGTACGAGCGTCAAAGACATTCTTATCTATGACTAATTTAGACCCTGAATTGATTTTGTTTATTTTGGAATTACTTAAATTTTTGTTAACCCACAATTATTTTTTGTTTAAGGACCTCCCCTTCCTGCAGCTCCAGGGAACTGCAATGGGGGCGGCCTGTGCGCCCTCATATGCTAATTTGTTCTTGGGGCTGTGGGAGAGGGAGGTTGTTCCTTTTATCCCAGGTTTTGACGCCGTACTCCGTTGGTCCAGATATATCGACGATATTTTTTTCATTTGGAGTGGCTCGGCGTCGCAGCTCGAGCAATTTTTGTGTGCCTTGAATGTTAATGATTTAAACATTCATTTAACTTGGAAATTTAGTGTTGACCAGGTGGATTTTCTTGATCTTCTAATTTCCTGTGACTCCGAAGGTAATCTCTCGACTAATCTTTTTAGGAAGAAAACCTCAACCAACTCCTTCCTACATGCTACATCTGCTCATTTTTACAAAACTATTGATGCAATTCCAATTAGTCAGTTCCTGCGAGCGAAACGTATTTGTTCGCAGGATTCTGATTTTGAAGAACAGGCCGCAGACCTCGCCTCACGTTTTCATCAGAGAGGGTACAGACCTACAGCCATCAAAAATGGCTATGATCGTGCTAAACAGTCAACTCGTGCTTCTTTACTGACCCATGATAGTAAACGGCGTGTTAGAAATGCCAGACAAGATACAAATTCAAATCTTCGATTCATCACGACCTTCAACTCACAATGGCGGGACATATATGATGTCCTGGAAACAAGATGGCCGATTCTCTTAACAGATCCAGATGTTGCTAAACATTTACCAGCAAGACCGAGTGTTACGTGGAGAAGATCTCGCAATCTTCGTGATCTTTTGGTGGATAGCCATTATATCTGTAAACCTACGGGGATTTTTGGCTATAAGGGCCCAAAGTGGGGCTTTTATCCGTGTGGTAAGTGTTCTATGTGTCCCTATATGATAAGATCTAGGGAATTTGTTGATTCGACAGGTACTAAATCCTATAAGATTAGACATAACATCAATTGCAACACATCTGGGGTTGTTTATCATGCTACATGCCCTTGTGGCCAGATTTATGTAGGCATGACAACAAGAGCACTTAAAATACGTATATCTGAACACGTAAGTAGAATCAGGGCAGCAGCTAATGTGCTGGAACTGGAAAAATTGCAACCAGTTCCAAGACATTTTAAAGAGGCACATAACTGTAATCCTAGGGGCCTTAGGGTCTGTGGTATTGATCACATCCAATTAGGATCCAGGGGTGGAGATCTCAAAAAAACCCTTTTGCAACATGAGACACGGTGGATCACTGTTCTGGATACGGTTTCACCTAACGGCCTAAATGAGGCCGTCAACTTTGGTTCTTTTCTTTAGATTAGGGTCCGGTTGTTTTTAATTTTATTTGTGTTTAATGTTTTGTATACAGCAGGTTTATGTTGTTTTATGTTGTATATTCATATATGTTGTCTTATTTTTATGTTTAGGGGCTTATAGAGTATCCGATTCATCATATTGGTTTATAGTATGAAGAGAATGTGACAGGAGAAAATGGAAAATGGAAAATCTTCTTATTTGACAGGAGAAAATGGAAAATCTTCTCATTTGATATATACAAAATTATGCATATATTTATTAGTTGTGTTTGTCATTATTTTTTTATATATTATTCACTTATTGTATAATTTTTTTACCATATTTTTGCACTTTTCACTTTTAATTATATTGTTTTTACAATAAATTGGTATTTGTCACTTTTGCACGTTTCACTTTCATTGTCACTTTTGTTGTCACTTTATTGTGTATAACTACACATATATAACCTTATACTTACCTTTTTTGGCACTGGTCACTTTAGCACCTTTCACTTTTAACATTTTAAATTTAATATATATATATATTGTCACTTTTGTGATATTTTCCTGGTATTAAAATTGTGTACAGTTATTGACACATATATATGATTTTCTGTATATTTGTGAGTCATTAAGGAGGCAGCATGATTACATCTAGAGAGATATATATATAATGTTATTAAAATTTTGCGGTGTCTTGAAGGCATGGTTATGTTTAGATGCGCATATGTGTATGTGTATTCATATTGCTGCCAACTCCTGCCACGTTCCCATTGCATTGTTATATCCAGATGCACATACATATATCACTATCATCTCTTTTGATGTCCTCTCAGGTGAGTCGCGCAGCGTGCGTGCGCTGCTCTCGTGCGACCCGGTCATGTGCCTCTGAGTCACATGATCGGCACGTCTTCGACTGTGCCGATCGTGTGCGCATGCGCAGCCCGGCTCGTGCGACAGCATCACGTATGCTGGCGCGCTCATACACCTGTTTTGGACGCACGATCGGATGCATGATCGGCCCCTCCTCCTTTACTTCTTTCTCTCTATATATATCCTGCGTGTATGGAGTATGGTTATGCCTCCTGAGGAAGCCGTCTGGCGAAACGCGTTGAGGCGACCCTCCGGGTACCCGCATTTGTGGTGCATCTCTTTCAGGGCAGGTGTGGCAGTGTTGCAGATATGGCTACAGGTACTTAACCCTTTAATGTGTGGGGATATATGGCTCTTACACTGGCTCTTTATTTGACTTAGGCATATACACTTTAATTTGGCTTATGGGCATGTTATTCAAATAGATATAGTGGGTATATGTATTTACTCCGTGTTATTTGGCCTAGATACCATTTGGTATCATTTAGTCTTTGCTACTTGTTGTGGTGATATTATTGAAGGAGCCAGTTATATGTCCAGGTGGTTGTTTTTGGAATTAGTTATATATCGATTTACTATTTTTCTAATCTACATCCATTTGTCCAGTGTTTTACTGGTTGATTTCATAAGTGCATAAGATTTGAATGTGTGTACCTGTTCTGCCTATTGTGTCTGCAATTATACATTCTATGACATATTATGTATGATATTTATCTATACTCTCACCTGCCTTGTATATTTCTCTAGTGTTGTGTTGTCCGGTTCATGTTCTTTACCATCTGCTGTCATTTTATGATATATGACTAAATAAATATTTTGTATTTTACCTATTATTGTTCAATTATTCATGGCCACATATCTTTGGTTGTTGTGGTGTTTGTGTGCTATTTTTGTGGCCTTTTGGCGTTGATATACGAGGAAACGTGGGTGTGTTGTGTACTGTCAGGTGGGCAGTGTCAGGCAGTATCAGACAATTGGGCCTGAGCACCTGTTGCCTGTTCCTGCCTCATACCACCCACCTGACAGTAAAGAGTCTAAACAGCATATGAGGCACCAAAACTAATAGCAAGTGGTAAGAGCTAGAATAAAATTCCAACTGCGCTAGAATCAGTGGAGTGGCGCCTATTAAGTAATGTAAAAAGCTGCACTTGCGGAAGGTCATAAAAGGTCCTCTTTAAAGAAATATTCTTGAAAGGTATTTCAAAAATAAAAAAAAACTTTAGATTTTCTTTACTTTTGGTATCTATGGGGAAGCTGGAACCAATGTGGATAAATATTTCAGTTTATAAAATTGAAACTTGACAAGAAATGATAAAAGGCTTTAAGTATACTTTTTCATTCAACTTATTTTCCACCTGTATGTTATTAATTGATTATCCCTATTTCATCACTGTACTGAAAAGTCACTTGCGATGTCTTAGCTATCCAGTCCCAGACAGCAGGACGTCTGGCCATTTCCAGAAGACATAATTCAAGAGCCGCATACATTAAAAGAGACTTATGTTTCCACCATAACGGGGCCATATTAAAGCTAAAGCTATAATATCCCATAGTGATGTGATTACAATAAAGAATGTGACTTGAATCACAATCAATAATTTGAGCATATAAAATATTTGGTTCTGCTCTAGAGATGGAATCTGAAATCAGCCCAGAGAATAGCGGCCGTTTAAGTATGGTTTGTCATGACATAATGTTATGCATCGTGCACAGCATTACACTGCTTGTGTGTTTTCTATTACATTTATATGATGACTTTCTGCCACTCTCAATTTATGACAATTGTATTACTTTCTGACATATATATATATCTTTCATAAAAAAGCTCATGTTTTAAGATTTTTTTTTTTTTTTTTTAATTCATCATAGTTAGATAGGATGTTTTTTCATTAATATTGGCAGCCAGTTATTCAATTAAAACATATATGGAGGGTAATGGGAAGATATCAAAATGTAGAATTGCTTAAATATAATTATTAAAAGTAATGTATAGTAACAACTGCAGAGATTGAAGTGGCGGGTGGAGTGAAAATGCCCAATATATTCCATTGGATCATCTGTTACCAGCTCTTCATTGTTCTAGGTTTGATCTGATATGATATGATTAAGATGGCCACAGACATGAGGCAGTCATTGGCCAGACGTTAACTGAGGATTGGAGCTTCTTTCCTTCAAGAACCAATGGTCATGCAAATTCTCATTGCCTAATTCCATTTTTTCCCCCTGAAAGCCAGTATGCCTCTAAAAACATTAAATCAGCAATTTTGCCAAAATTGGTAAACTTAGCTTATTTTTCATCTCTATCAGTTACATAGCCAACATTATGTGAGATGGAGGTCTTACAACTTGTCCGGTTTAAGGTACGTGAACAATTTATGTGTCCAAAGATGATCCTCAGAAGTTTTTCCAGGTACAGGACTGAAATGCTGAATGGGATTATTGGCTTGGGTATGGGTGTAAACCAGGGGTGCCCAATACGTCGATCGCAAAGGACGTATGGGCCGATCGCGGGATGCAGCCAGGGATCCCCGGTGTCTGCTTGTTCACAGTGCAGGCTGAGAGTCGACTCTCAGCCTGCACTGTGAACAAGCACTCCGGACACTTGCAGGCTGGGCAGCAGCAGCTCCAGGGGATGACGCGCTCCCCGCTCTTAGGGATGGAGGGAGCAGGGGTGCTGCTTGTTCACAGCGCAGGCTAAGAGTCATCTCCAGACACTGGCAGGTGGGGCTGCCGCAGCCCCAGCCTGCCAGTGTCCAGAGATAACTCTCAGCCTGCGCTGTGAACAAGCAGACACCGGGGATTCCTGGGCAGCCACAGAACGCCGCTGTCTCCTGCTCTCACGCTCCGCCCGACCCCGCCCACATGTCCAGCCCCACCCACAGACGTACCATGCCCCGCCCACAGGCCCACCCCAGCCCCGCCCACAAGAAGTGGGTAGTAGATCTTTTGCCTTGGTCAATTTATAAAGTAGCTCACATGCTGAGTTATATCTGAAGAAGAAGCTCAGAGGAAGCTTCGAAACGTCATATTCTGTCATCATTATGAGTTAGCCATTAAAAAAGGTATCACCTACTGAAGACTTGCAAAGTTTTTTTGTTTTTTTATATTTCATAACCACTGGCTAACACGGTACCAAAACAAACATTATGCTGAAAAAGTGTGAGCATCCCTGGTGAAAACTAATAAGGCAAGATGCATTAAACATTCAACTTTATAGACTTCTGTTATATTGGAGATTATTTTAATTGGGATGTAGAAATGAAACCATGTAATGTACTAGTTATATATTCTTATTTATTTTGTGATATTTTAGTTTGTAATTGTTGTCATATATCTTGTACAGTTGTTGGCTGAATGTTAGTTTGTTTCTAACTCCCTTTTACACGTGGACATGGACACAGAAGAGGACCACAAACAAGGGATTTCCTTCTATCCCATCCGTATCATTAGAAATGTCAAAACATAATAAATATAGCTATTCATAAATGTTTTACCAACACAAGTTCCAGGCTGGGATAAGTCATCAATCGATTAGTAGGAGTCCAACTGGGACCCCAGTGGATCAACTGTTTGAAGCGACAGTGGTACTCTGTATAATGTACAACACTGTGCTTGGTTTTCAGTGAAGAGGCTACAGCCTTCATCTAAACACTGCAATCTCTTCAAATAGCTGATCAGCAGAGGCTTTGGATGTCAGACCTCTGCACAAACATGTGCATGTGCCAGGTCCATGACCCATTGATTTGATTCAGTGAGCCAGGGCCATAAAATGGACAGGAATCTGAATGATTCTGACAAAGCACATGTTCGTGTACATGGAGCCTTATAAATTCACCATGGGCATAAATTGATTAAATAATCACTCCAAATTCTTAACCCATGAAGATTAACTCTACTAGATGTGACTATTCATGTGGGTCCAGTGGCACATCTATGATACATGCCACATTCTTTACCCGAGCTAATCATGTCTCAATACTGCGCTACTGATATTGAGAACCATTCTTCCCTGATCTACCCTCTGTGCCTCATTTTCATTTTTAGCCTAACACCCACCTTCACAGCATGGGGCATTGACCTCAGTTCTTGAAGGGTGTAATACTGATCTGAGCACTTCTTTTTTTACACCATTGGGCATTGATATTAGCAAAAGTGAGGCGATGTTGGTCTAAGCACTTCCAGTCATGTGTGGGCTGGTTACTGTGGCTTAGGCCTTATTGAAATGACGATGTCTGCGTGATGGCCGTTTTTTTTTTTAATAGGACATACTCTGCCATTGTCCATTTTAATGGATGCAAAAATAGTCATACTCCCTGAGACTTTCATGGGTTTTAAAATGGCGATTAAAAAATTGGGTACCACGCGGCTGTTTCTTACTGTTATGTTAATTATGGCCCAAACCAGACCCACACATTAGTTTTTCACATATATTAGATTCCTGTAAAACACTACTGTCATGTACATAAAGCCATAGACTGATCTGGTACTTTATCCTCTGCGGTTGACCCTCTAATACATATCTCCTAATGAACCATAACTGGGGAAATGCATCCAGACAGTTTTTTGTGGGACAGTTGCTATTACTGCAAGGCAAACTTGGCTTTGGGGCATTGAAGCAGTGCCCTCCTTTCTCGAGCTATTTCTCTACTATTAGAAAGTGTAGATTTCTAAGGATATCTTCATCAATATATATTCCAACTGTACTCTGGCATCATGGATATTTAGGTTCGGTTCTGCTGTCATTACCTTACCTTGACGTTGGTTCATATTTGCAATGATATTTGCTGTGTTACTTTTGTATGCAACATTGACAGTATCTGTGTTTTAAAAATAACTATTACAAAGTTCTAAGATTTGACATTTTCAATGGCCTACTACAAATTGCTTTTTTGATATCTTTGTTAGTACTATGGTTATGATACCTTAACAGGGCACATGGACCAGGATTATCTTCAGAAGACAACCACTTTGATGTAAGTATTCCAAGAAACCGACTTTCACCCATTACTTATTGTGTTCATACGAGTCTCATTTAACGGAATTCATCATTTTCAATAAAGGTGTACACGTTTAGTAAAATGGCACGCACACACCTTACTGTGACAACGTAATTCAGAACTATTACCTTTTAGCATGAAATGATTGTCCACTAACATTTTGGCACCTTATTATATATTCTGTGGAAAATGAAACTGTTGATAGTTCTTTTGAATGGATATGCTCCATGCATAGAGAAATGAGATCTCTTCAGAAGACAGCCAGTGCTTTTAAAACATGCATGACATTTCACCGCAGGGTAAAACAGCCAAACAGAAATCACAGCTCAAAACTAAATCCTTGTCTAAAATGGTTACTGAAATCTTACATGACAATTGAGTTATCTTAAAGCTTTAGACAAAGAGACGGAACGTTTGTGATACAACCTTTTGTTTTGTTATGATAAGATATAATGCAAGTATTGTTCATTCCGCCAATAAATTCTTACCTGTAAATGTCATATGTAACAATGATAACTAGTCTCAATAGACCGTTCAGATGGTGAAAGCCAAAATCAAGAAAAACTAAAGGGGTCTACCTACAGTATCATCTGCAGTTTTTATAGGGGCTGTCCACATACAGGCTAAAAAATAAATGGGTCTACCTATATCATTTGCAGGTTTTAAAGGGATTCTCTGTGGATAGGTAAAAAAAATATAAACTAAAAAAGGTCAAATGCAGGAGGTTGTTTTGCCTGGAGGAGAATGATTGTGGAAAAATGGCTGCCACTGCACTTGTCTATGTAAAAATGATCATGGAAGGGTTCCTGGAGGGTCAGATTTGGAATTGAAGGTGGGTCTTCGTGGGGCTGGACAGAGATTTTTCTAAGCAGGCTGTGAACAAGCTGACAGGATTTCTGATGCAGCAACCATGGTAAAACCAGAAGAGCAACTGAAAAGAGAAATTGTGTGATTCCAACATCTTGTGGTGTTGGTGGATGGGTATTGGTCACTGCCTCAGAAACTGATACGCCATCTGAACAGAAACCACAGTGTTAAAGATGTTGCCTGGGCAATGAATTATTTTTAAAATAGGCTGGGGGAGGTAAAAAAATAAAATAAAAATCATACGCACCTGTCCCTTGTCTCTGTGTCCTCCCAGGGTGGTTCGGTCCTGCAGTTCGGCTTTCTTTTTGCTGTGGAACTTCTCATCAGCCTTGACACCCCAGTTAAAAAAAAAACACGGTTTCCCCACAGACAGGCACAAGATGCTCATGGGCGGTCACTTTACAAACCCATTCAAGTGAATGGGTTTGAAAACTTACCGCCGGGTTTCCGTCTCCTGTCCAGTTTCTCTCAACAGAAGACGGAAACCCGAAAGCGAAGTCTGGGCGCACGTGTGAACCCACCCTGAGGCTGCTGATTTCCTTCCACATGCGGCGGGTTCTTCTAGACTACAAATATACAATTCATCTCCATTTAGTATCAATAACTTGTAATACTATTACTCATGCAACGCAACCAGGAATCTTTTAGGCTGAGACCACGTTACCCCTGGTTCACATTAGCGTTTGTATTCCATCCAAAATGAGTGTGCATGGAGACCCCCCAAACGGAGTACAAGCGCACGGACCCCATAGATTATAATAGGGTCCGTATGCTTGCCGCGCACTGCCCACACAAATCATGTCTGCATGATTCGTGTGGGCAGTGCACGGCAAGAACACGGACCCCATTATACTCTATGGGGTCCTTGCGCTTTTACAGCACAGCGCTTGCAATTGTGCTTGTATTCCATCCAGGGGATCTCCATGCGGACTCTCCATGAACGGAATACAAAAGCAAATGTGAACCAACCCTTACAGAAAAACTGGTTTTGTTGGAGATTTTCCTGCATTTTTTTTTTTTTTTTTTTAGCCAAAGACAGGAGTGCGGAAGTTAGAAGTATAAAGTCCTCCTTTTATGTTTTCCGTTCCCTTTAAAGTCACCCTTGACTTAAAAAAAAAAAACAACAGCAAAATCTGCAATAATAACAGCAGCTTTTCTGCAACATGTGGTCACAGCCTTAATCACTTAAAGTGAAATAATGTTTAAGTAGAACCTTGTTATTGCTATGTTCCTCTCTCTCTCTCTCTCTCTCTCTCTCTCTCTCTCTCTCTCTCTCTCTATATATATATATATATATATATATATACGCACATACAAAGAGCTATGAGGTCACTCAGCTGTCTCACTTTATAGTCTTAATTTATTTCTTCCAAGTCTCTGGCTTAGATTAACAAGCTGATTTGTCTGTGTAGATTCATGAATAAGTAAAATCTTGCTTGGAGGCAATAGAACCTGGTTCCCAAGGCTCCTGAACCCCTTATAGCCAGACAGGGCACCCAAAACCCAGTCTGTCAAAATCTATACAGGACAGATGGCAAATCCAAAGGAGATCACTATGCATTAGGAACTCCCCAATTCACCCATTTTTGTAACATCTCCCTGGCCAAAAGCCATTAGCTTTGAATACAGACCTATATGCACATGGACAATGACAGCTGCTTGATGGCACAGCACACAGAAATAGCACCGAGGCTACCACACATGCATTATTCTACAAAATGACTAAATATTAGGTCTGTACCGTCCTCTTCCATTGTTAAAGCTTCTGTTTTTGGTTGACAACAATTTTGTGAAAATGTCAATATTGTAGACCCCGTGAAGAATGTGTGAATATGATGAGTATGTGTCATTGTATCCCAGCTGTAAATAGCAAATCAGGTAGCTGAGAAAGTTGGATAAGCAAGGCTGGCAAACTTGCACTCCGTGGAATCTATTTAAATAAATTTACATTGCATTTGCCACTTCACCCCGCATGGGAATCATAGACTAGAACTTAGAGTAGAATGAGACAATGCTTGTGTTCATGGGGCCTTGGCTTTTACTTTACAATGGAAAAGCCTACTCTCCAGGTCAGTCATTGCCCATGTTGACAGCACACTTTTCTCATAGCTTCACCCTCTCTTAGCCCTCAGTTGCTTTCAAGCTCAATTTAGTACAATAAAGTTGTTATGCATGACAGTTTGAAGATCAAAATTGGTAGTGTCTGAGCCTACTGTGTTGCTACAAAGTGGGTTCATTCTCTACAGGCCGGCTCAGTTACTAAAGCCTTGCTGGTGGGACACTGCAGTGGACTTCAGACATTCTCATCCTGACGAAAACAATTAGCTTCAAACCGCAAGAAACTGCAGGGTCACCGTTCCCTTCAAAGAGACTGCGCTGTTTAATATTCTACAGAGGATTTCAGGCCCATGTTGATATATCTCTTCCTTTCTTCTGCTAGAAGACTTATTTACAAAGGTATTTATGAAATGTTTATGACGAACCTCAATGGAGGTAAAATATGACGTTCTGATTTTTACTGGAGATTATGTTCTAAAAGGTTGAGAAAAATTGGGGAAATATTTCAGATCTGTTGATAACAAATTATGCAATTTTTATGTAAACTAGTCTTTTTAGATTAGAAGAGGGCAAAGATATGAAAATAACACCTTTTCTAAAAAAAAAAAAAGAGATAATCTGGGGGCCAAAAAAAAGCTCCTCAATATTGATTTTTTTTTTCTTTAGCGACAGTATTATTATTATTATTATTATTATTTATTCATATAGCACCATTAATTCCATGGTGCTTTACATTTGGGGGTTACATACAATACACAAATTATACAGGTAGATATAATACTAACAATGACCGACTGGCACAGTGAGGTAGAGGGCCCTGCCCGCGAGGGCTTACAATCTATGTATTGACTAGTATTGACCACTTTAGTTGCTATCAAGCCTGCTTCATCTGGAAGAATTCCAGAAAAACTGAGTCTATTTTTATGGTGACCCATATTCTAAGGCCAAGATAAATAAGGTGAATATAAGATTAGGCACTGTTTAAAATGACTATCCACCCTGATCTTAGCCCAATGGGTAGACTCATGGAATCCTCTTTGAATGTGCTGCATAAGACATATTTGGTCCCTCTTCAACTTCATCGCTGTTTTCCTTCTGTCTCATCCCTATGTTTTGGGGGTTGTGATGCTGTTGGCACTACCCTTCATGTATGGTGGACCTGCTCTAATGCCAGAGGCTAGTGGCTCACTATCCATAGGATTGCGCAACGGCTTTTTGGACAGTCCTTCCCATGTCAGGCTTCTACCTATATACGTAATCTCAAACCCTCTCCATTGAAGTATGTTCAATTTAAGCTACTACATTTGATTAGCCACCCAAATTCACATTGCCCCCAACTGGAGAAAGTCTTTTCTCTCAGTGATTGAGGTTGTGCAATGGCTTCATACCATTAATCTTCACGAGAAAATGAATTCCATTATATCTGGCACACATCTGAGCTCTGATAAGGTCTGGACTCCTTGGGTTAATAGGTCTCGCATCCCAGGTCTTCCATACTGTCTCCAACTTTAGCCTTGGTACTGAATTGAACCCCCTCATCCCCACACTTTTCCTCTGGCGGACCCATAGATATCACTGCTTAATATCACAGTAGCACTGTTTTTCTCTTCCTCTCCTCCCCAACCCTAGGTGGATTCCCATGATTTCTGTATGTTTTCTTTGTACTTTGTATTCTGGCATCTTGCATCTCTGCTTGTTTGACCTCTCTCTTATGTTACCTTTTGATTATTTTTGATGTTATGTTATCTATGTTGTACCTGGTTGTTGTAAATTACTAAATACCTTTCAAACTAAAAGGACTATCCAATGGTGATACCACTTTTTCCTTTCTCCTATATGACTATAGCACAAACCCAGTGTCAATCATATCAATTGAGGGAATCACAAGGTTTACACTTTTATTATTTTTAATTGTTAATTTACAAAAGTTTTAAAGTTTACAAAGAAATTATACAATATCTCCTCCATCCATAGAGTGTTCTGTCAGAATGGGGGTAAACCCCACAGTGGTATAAAAGCAACAGGAAGGTCTCAAAGACATGGTAAGGAAAATTAAAGATGAGTAGGCAGAGATGGAAGCAAACGGAATAAAAGAATAAAAGAGAGCAAGTGATGGAGAGAGAAAAAGGATGGGGAAGGGAAAAGAAATTGGTAGACAGGAATGTCAGAGCTAATTATAACCTTCCATCCTTGTATTCCCTCCCTCAGGATACTATTCCACTAGGAGTTACAGGCCTGAAGGACCTGGTATACAAGCCAGTAAAACCAGAATTTGTGAAAAGCCTCAGCTATATAATGCAATTGAGTGATCAGATCTTCCATGTACCAAATGTCTCCCACCTTCTGTATCCATAATGTGAGAATGAAGGTGTCCGCAGCACTGGGATACAGGCCCTGACCACATTGATAAGGTGTCTCACCACTGTGTGTTTTTTAGTGAAATATCATTCAGATGAGGCAACATGGTGGCTCAGTGGTCAGCACTGTAGCCTTGCAGCACTGGAATCCTGGGTTCTAATCCTGCCAAGGGCAACACCTGCAATGAGTTTGTATGTTCTCCCATGTTTGCTTGGGTTTGCTCCCATACTCCAAAGATATACTGATAGGGTAAAAATTAATAATATGATTCAGATGAAGGAGAAAGCTATATAAAAATCTATGAAAGGATCAGTTGAATCTTCATACTACTGTAGCAGCAAAATGAGGCTACCAAGGGTGTATGGGAATGTGCAATGTCAAAAGCAACTTGTATCTGGCTTGCAGGTGGCTAGAAATTGAGGAGATACCCAAGTCCTGTTCCCAGTTTCCAAGCAAGGAGAGGAAGGATGGTTCAAGGTAAATCTCGAAATGCATACACAAGAGAATGAGTGTCTGACAGGCTTCACGTTGGAAAAAACAGCTTCAAAAACCATCTTGGTCAGGCTGAACTCAGAAGCATGAGGAGAGACTAAAAAATAGGAAGGTTGGTTAGCTTTCCAGAGGCCCAAAGGACAAAGGTTATTGAAATACTATTGAGACTCAACTAAGACCGAATAACCCCTCCTGGAATACCCCTCTACTGCCCCAAACCAGCCCCTAAATATCAGAACCTCTGCACCTCTCAAGAAGCTTATGTTCCAAGGACTGGGATGTTGGTGAATGGGGATGAAATTATTTTGTTTGCAGTCTTAGGGTGAATTCACACTGAGTAAACGCTAGCTTATTCTGAACGTAAAACACGTTCAGAATAAGCGGCGTCTAAAGCAGCTCCATTCATTTCTATGGGAGCGGGGATACGAGCGCTCCCCATAGAAATGAATGGGCTGCTTCTTTCACTCCGTGCAGTCCCATTGAAGTGAATGGGGAGTGCCGGCGTGTACGCTCCGGCATGAGCAGAGCTTGCCGTATACGCCGGCACTCCCCATTCACTTCAATGGGACTGCACGGAGTGAAAGAAGCAGACCATTCATTTCCATGGGGAGCGCTCGTATCCCCGCTCCCATAGAAATGAATGGAGCTGCTTTAGACGCCGCTTATTCTGAACGTGTTTTACGTTCAGAATAAGCTAGCGTTTACTCAGTGTGAATGCACCCTTAAGGGTAGCTGTAATGGGATGAGATATTATCTTACTTTTTTTAAACTTCTTTTTGCCTCTTTTTTAAGTGATTTCAGCCCCTGATAACGTCCAAATATCTGTATAAAGTCTAGTGTATAGGTTTTGCATATTGAATATTAGTAGTAGTAGAATATTAATAGTAGTTTTAGTGCCTCCCAGATGGAATGCTTTACTATTTACATGAATAATATAGCAGCTATATATTTTTTCTTTTTAAATCATGTTTTCTGAAATAAGCCGTGGTTCTTTGCTTCAGGAAGATTAATTTAATGTACTCAATTCCACATAGTAAATGAAGTCCTTCCTAGAACAAGGCATCTAGCAACTAGGCATCTAGCAACATGAAGTACTTGTATTCTGTTAATCACACAAGGATTTAATAGTAAAATGCATAGAAATTACCAACACAAGACTGAAAATATCTTTGGTTGTCTTGTCTTTTTCTATTTTAGTAATTTTCTTAAATATGTTTACAGTTTTGGTGGTTGACCTTATGTACATATCGGACCAAGATAATCTCAGATTCTTTTTGCAGTGGAAAGGAGGTATCTCTATATATAGGGCATAACTTCAGGGGGTGCAAAGGGTGTGGTCACAACCAGGCTCCGGAGCCTTCGGGTGGCACATGGGGGGGGGGACAATATGAGGAGACCAGTGCTATAGATGTAACCCCCTCACAGGAGTTACTAATGGTTATTTGGCCATAGAAGTGCCTTACATGTTATGATAGTTTGTATATGTTGCCATGTTTATTCTGTATTCATTTGTGTAATGTTGTTAAGCTGTTGTTCTCTGGTTTCACTTGTCCTAGTGAGCTGTGGTCTCCATAGCAACACACACTATGGTGAGTGGATCTGTAGCTGGAACAGGAAATAGTCATAGCAGAGAGAGGAAGTAGTATTCTGTAAGAGCCAGGGAAGGAGAAGCAAGGAGAAGTTTGGCAGTGGCCATCTTGTGTGTCAGACACTGTGTTGTGAGGATTGCCACAGCAGTAGCAGGACAGAGAAGCTGTGTGACAGCGCCCTGCATTACTATCAGTAAGAGGACAGGATTATACCAGGCTAAGCAGAGCTATAACCCTGGCAGCCTGCACCGACCTCTACAAGGTAAATGAGCCCCTGCAGTAGACCAGCAACTGGACCTGCAGCCATCTTAGACTCTCTGCTAATACATGGGAAGGTGTCATCCAGCTACAAGCCCCTGTGCCACAGCTCACTGCTACAGGACAAGTGACCAGCAGATGCCTGTTACAATAAAGCAGTGAGCACTTCTACTGATCCTGGCCTGGACATTGCCTTCCTTACAGCTAAGCCCTGGGCAAATGCTCTTTGTTGGAGTAGAGCACTGGCACCCACATCACCATCTCAGCCCAGGGACCAGCGGGTGTCTCAATACTCCAACTGGCGTCACATCTAACTGACTCTGCCTATTTCCCTGTGCACCTCTCCTGGGAGTTCTGGTGCCTATAAGGTCACCGTGACAGTCCAGCCTCCTGCACGGTTCTCCCAGGGTGGTCGCAGTTGGCGTCACGAACAGGATTGCTGTGCCATTGTAAAAAGAAGGGAGGCACTTGAGCTGCTGGCAGGAAAAAGGATCTGTGACTGCGACACTGTGCAGTATCGCCATCTTGGCCCTGCATCGCACGCTATACCTGAATCTACAGCACAGGCAACAGCAGGTGAGCCACGTACTGCCAGTATGTTTAGGAACAAAGAAAAAAGGGATTTTGTCAGTTTTAAACACCAAGGGTTCAGTAGTGAAGATGAGGAAGAGGGGTGTAGTGTTTCAGCCCCCACAGCTGCAGTAATGCCAATCACAATGCCTTATTACCCAGGCGTGCCATGGCTTCCACTCTATGTAGGCGAGCCAAATACCCTAAAGGACTTTAAAGAAAAGATGCAAGCAACTTTCAAAGTTTATCCCCTCACTGCTGAGCAGAAGGTTGCTATCTTAATGGGTCAGATGGGAGGAGCAGCCCTCCGTGAAGTTAAGTCCTGGGATGTTAAGGAGAAACAAACTGTTAAGCAAATTTTTGATAAACTGCGCGTCATATTTGAAACTAAGACTCTGTCAGAACTAAAAGCTCGGTTCTTTTGCCGCAAGCAGAACGCAGGTGAAAGTCTTAGAGACTATGCTCTGAGCTTGGATGAAGCTCTCCGCCAGGTTGCGCAACTAGATCCTCATGAGCTTCACAATTATGATTGCACGCTGAAGGAGTAATTCATCGAGGGTGCTACACCTGATGCAGTTAAAATGCAACTACGTATGCTTAACTCTCAAGACCCTGACCGACCCTTCAACCTATTTAAAGAGACAGCCATCCAAATCCTTAAAGTGGACACAATGCCAGAGGAGCAGCATAATGTGCCCTCAGCTTCTACAGCACCTCCGCCCTGTGTAATCCAACAACCCATTTCTCAGTGCGCACAGATCCAACCTTCTGACTCCAACCTTGAACTCCAAGGACAAATCGCTGAACTTTCAAAGAATCTAATTAAGCTTTGCAAAAAAGTGGATGACCTTCAGCTGACACCACCGAGGTCTCCCTCATCCCGGCACTGGCAGCGACCTTCGCCACGTCAGTATTCACGCAGACCGTTATTCCGACCCGGTCGCAGGGTCACGGACCAGTTTGATTCATCCGGAAGGCCCATCTGTCGAAGTTGTCATTTACCAGGACATGTTGAACGAGAATGCCAGTCTTTAAACTAGGCCGTCCTGGGGCAGAGGACCTACCCCCAGGAGACAACCACCACCATGGTCCACTATCACCTGAATGGGGCCGACGTTTCATTGGAGACCGTCCTATCCTTTCCATCAATATGAACAACATCCCACTGACTGCTCTCTTGGATACGGGATCACAGACGACCACCATGCCCCTTGCCCAGTTTGAAAAATATTGGTCTCAAGATCAGCTACAACCATGCAATCCTCATGAGCAGGTGACTCTAATTGCCAGCAATGGACAAGAACTTAAACAGGTAGGATACTTCCTAGCCACCCTTAAGATTGGCAAAACCGAACTGAAGGATCAAGGGATTGTCATTGTGGACGTTGCCAAAGACAGAGACACTCCCTCCATCATTATTGGGACCAATGTCCTAGTTAATTGTTTTGATGAAGCCATTGCTGCCTTGTCTGACACTCTTCAAATAGCCGCTCCAAAAGAGAGACACATCTACCATAAGGCCATTAAGGTTTTGGTCCAACAACAACAGGTCCAACTTTTCCAAGGTGAGATCGGAAAAGCTAGGGTGACTGACGCTAGACCCATCATCTTACCACCTGGTCATGTGATGATGGTCTGGTGCCGGGCCAGGTTTGGTGTCAAAGGCAGGGATTACTCCGTGCTCATCGAGTCAATGCCTACGGATCGTACAGTTATTGCTGCCCGTAGTTTGGCTAAGGTGACCCATGGACGAGTCCCTGTACAATTGTTGAATTTTGGGGATTCTGAAGTTACACTACCACGGTATACAGTGGTTGCCAAATTATCCAGAGTTCAGGATGCTGATTGCCTCCAGAGAGTCCATTGTGGAGCTCAGACCACCAATTCACAACCCACATGTAACCCCACTGGGGAGCAAAAAGAATGGTGGCAAGAGATTCACCTTGGAACCCCTGAGATGCCTTCATCTCAGCTGGAAGGGGTATTGCGGGTAGTTCACGAATTCGAACACATTTTCAGCAAGTCCCCTATGGACTTTGGGCATGTCACTGCAGTAGAACACACAATTCAAACTGGTGATCATCCTCCCATCAAGGAAAGACATAGGCCCATTCCCCCAGCACAATACCAACAAGTAAAAGGCTTACTCCAAAACATGAAGGATTCCGGTGTTATAAGGGACAGCCGAAGCCCTTGGGCTGCTCCCTTAGTACTCGTCAAAAAGAAGGACGGTACTATTCGCCTTTGCGTGGATTACCGCAAATTGAATGATATCACTCACAAGGATGCATATCCGCTGCCCTGGATAGAGGAGTCCCTTGCAGCTCTTCAGTCTGCAGCCTACTTCTCTGTCCTGGACCTTACCAGTGGATACTGGCAGGTCCCTATGTCCCCAACTGATGCTGAAAAAACTGCCTTCACAACACCAATGGGTCTGTTTGAATTTGACCGGATGCCATTTGGGTTGTGCAATGCGCCTGCCACATGCCAACGGCTCATGGAGTTCTGTTTAGGTCATCTAAACTTTGAGTCTGTCCTGTTATATCTGGATGATATAATTGTTTACTCCAGAACATATGCAGAGCATTTGGATCACCTTGCGAGAGTGTTTGAGTCTTTGGATCGCTATGGTCTGAAACTCAAGCCTTCCAAATGCCATCTCCTAAAATCTGAAATCCAATACCTGGGACACATTGTGAGTAGAGATGAGCGAACACTAAAATGTTCGAGGTTCGAAATTCGATTCGAACAGCCGCTCAATGTTCGTGTGTTCGAACGGGTTTCGAACCCCATTATAGTCTATGGGGAACAGATACTCGTTAAGGGGGAAACCCAAATCCGTGTCTGGAGGGTCACCAAGTCCACTATGACACCCCAGGAAATGATGCCAACACCTCTGGAATGACACTGGGACAGCAGGGGAAGCATGTCTGGGGGCATCTAACACACCAAAGACCCTCTATTACCCCAACATCACAGCCTAACAACTACACACTTTACACACTCAATACCACCTCTCTGACAGTAGGAAAACACCTTGAAACATGTGTATTTGGCACTTGCAGTGAGGAGAGCTTGTCACCAGCAGTGAATTTGGCCCTTGTAGTAAGTTGAGGTTGGCACCAACATTTGTTTTGAAAATCAGGGTGGATTGAGCCTCTAACCAGCAGAGTTTGGGCAAATTCATGGTGGAGGGAGCCTCTAAAAACCCCAGTTTGGACCAATTCATGGTGGAGGGAGCCTCTAACCAGCCCAGTTTGGGCAAATTCATGGTGGAGGGAGCCTCTAAAAAACCCAGTTTGGACCAATTCATGGTGGAGGGAGCCTCTAACCAGCCCAGTTTGGGCAAATTCATGGTGGAGGGAGCCTCTAACCAGCCCAGTTTGGACCAATTAATGGTGGAGGGAGCCTCTAACCAGCCCAGTTTGGACCAATTAATGGTGGAGGGAGCCTCTAACCACCCCAGTTTGGACCAATTCATGGTGGAGGGAGCCTCTAAACAGCCCAGTTTGGGCAAATTCATGGTGGAGGGAGCCTCTAAAAAACCCAGTTTGGACCAATTCATGGTGGAGGGAGCCTCTAACCAGCCCAGTTTGGACCAATTAATGGTGGAGGGAGCCTCTAAACAGCCAAGTTTGGACCAATTCATGGTGGAGGGAGCCTCTAAAAACCCCAGTTTGGACCAATTCATGGTGGAGGGAGCCTCTAACCAGCCCAGTTTGGGCAAATTCATGGTGGAGGGAGCCTCTAAACAGCCCAGTTTGGGCAAATTCATGGTGGAGGGAGCCTCTAACCAGCCCAGTTTGGACCAATTAATGGTGGAGGGAGCCTCTAACCAGCCCAGTTTGGACCAATTAATGGTGGAGGGAGCCTCTAACCAGCCCAGTTTGGACCAATTAATGGTGGAGGGAGCCTCTAACCACCCCAGTTTGGACCAATTCATGGTGGAGGGAGCCTCTAACCAGCCCAGTTTGGACCAATTCATGGTGGAGGGAGCCTCTAACCAGCCCAGTTTGGACCAATTCATGGTGGAGGGAGCCTCTAAACAGCCCAGTTTGGGCAAATTCATGGTGGAGGGAGCCTCTAAAAAACCCAGTTTGGACCAATTCATGGTGGAGGGAGCCTCTAACCAGCCCAGTTTGGACCAATTAATGGTGGAGGGAGCCTCTAAACAGCCAAGTTTGGACCAATTCATGGTGGAGGGAGCCTCTAAAAACCCCAGTTTGGACCAATTCATGGTGGAGGGAGCCTCTAACCAGCCCAGTTTGGACCAATTAATGGTGGAGGGAGCCTCTAACCAGCCCAGTTTGGACCAATTAATGGTGGAGGGAGCCTCTAACCACCCCAGTTTGGACCAACTCATGGTGGAGGGAGCCTCTAAACAGCCAAGTTTGGACCAATTCATGGTGAAGGGAGCCTCTAAAAACCCGTTTGGACCAATTCATGGTGGAGGGAGCCTCTAACCAGCCCAGTTTGGGCAAATTCATGGTGGAGGGAGCCTCTAAACAGCCCAGTTTGGGCAAATTCATGGTGGAGGGAGCCTCTAACCAGCCCAGTTTGGACCAATTAATGGTGGAGGGAGCCTCTAACCAGCCCAGTTTGGACCAATTAATGGTGGAGGGAGCCTCTAACCACCCCAGTTTGGACCAATTCATGGTGGAGGGAGCCTCTAAACAGCCAAGTTTGGACCAATTCATGGTGGAGGGAGCCTCTAAAAACCCCAGTTTGGACCAATTCATGGTGGAGGGAGCCTCTAACCAGCCCAGTTTGGACCAATTAATGGTGGAGGGAGCCTCTAAACAGCCAAGTTTTGGGAAATTCATGGTGGAGGGAGCCTCTAACCAGCCCAGTTTGGACCAATTCATGGTGGAGGGAGCCTCTAAACAGCCCAGTTTGGGCAAATTCATGGTGGAGGGAGCCTCTAAAAAACCCAGTTTGGACCAATTCATGGTGGAGGGAGCCTCTAACCAGCCCAGTTTGGACCAATTAATGGTGGAGGGAGCCTCTAAAGAGCCAAGTTTGGACCAATTCATGGTGGAGGGTGTTAAATATTATATATTTACAATATTCTCTAGCAGACATGGGGTTAACACTCTACTGACATCATATCTGTTGTATTTTGGGTACATGGGTGCGGTTAGAGTACACCATTTTAGAAATCTCCCTACATAGCTGTAACATGGAAGGTAACACCCACTCTCATGAATATAAATGAGTGACAGACACACACGTCGTCGTCGTCATCCATGAGGGGGATCCATGGGGAATCTATGGCAGGTCTGTCTGCCATCCCTCTCTGTCATCCTGGACAAGATGTCGTGAATATCCCAAGTCCACCAACCAGATGACAAGCATGAACCAAGCTGTAACTACAAGATATCCAGATGATTTAACTTCTCTGAAGATGTAAGCTATTGACAATTGACTGATATTTGTGTTATTTGGACATTTTCCCTGTTCCTGTGTTTTCCTTCAAGATATTAATAAACCTCTACACTGATTTATAACAAGCTGACTTCTTCCTATCGTGGACAAGGCCAGGTCCGGATATTTAACAGTGGACACAAGTCTCACCGGCAAATACAAGATATTTAACAGTGGCGAGCCAGCACGGTCGGTTTTTTTTCCTGTTTTTCTCGTTCCGTTCACTTGCAATTAAGGGGGAAGAGAGGAGTATTTTGCAAGTTGTATGAATTGCAAGATTCAGGAAGACTTCGAAAAAGAACTTATATTGGTGAGATACAGATGACTGTTGTACGTGTTATATGATACGGAAGCCTGTGTGAGGAAAGCCTGTGAGGAAACACAGAAGGACCACAAGTGCCAGACGTACTGAGACGTTCTGATGACAGGGACCAACTGTTCCAAGGACAAGCTAAAGGTGAAGCTTTCTACAGTGGTGAGTAAAGATTTTACTTTTAAAGTATGGAAAAATTAGAGTCATTGTCTAAAAAGTGTAACGTTGAGTTTAAAATTGTGTCTAGTGACAATTTAGCGAGTATATGGCAAGATTTGTATACACAATGTGAGCAGGCAAATTCTAAGATTGAAAATAGAATTTGTTCTACAAAGGAGAAGCAGGTATTTAGGAATATAGCTTCTTTGGTAAAGATTTTTAATGACATGGTAACAGAAAAGAAATTAAGTAATAGTATGCATAAATCTGTTCAGACAGATGAGAAATCTCAATATGTTGATAAAGAGCACCATGTGGCAGTAATGGCCATAGATGGTGAGGAACAAATGATACAAGAAACTAAATTGAAATTAAAATCTCAGGAATATTTGATCAGTCTGAGTAAAGCCATTCCCACATATGATGTAAAGATCCATGTGTGTAGAAACTCAGAAATTTTTGAAAGCCATGCAGAGAAATTTGATCTATCTAATGAACAAAAAAACAAAATGTTTAAATTATGGCTTCCTATTGATTTTACAGAACGTTTGTCTGCAAAAATGTCTTATGATAATGAGTCAAATGAATGGTTAAAAGACAGTGATGTGGAGAGATTAAAGAAACTAATCTGGTGCACTAGAGGTGACAGCATGCCAACATCTGACATACTGAATGAGATAAAGATTGGCAGAAAAGAATGTACATATGCATTCATGTCTAAATTTGAGAGAACATACAAAACTGTCATTCAAAAGGTGAACTCTTCATCTATGGTGAAAAGTTTTGTTAAAAAGTTCAAATTCTTGGATGCAGTCACCCTTGCCAGTGCGTCAGATAAGAAGACTTTATTTGAAGCTGCTAGTTTATTGGACATGGCCAGAAGACATCAGAAACATATGTCAAATGTAAATCGAGTATGTCCAAAGCAAAAAGCAAAGCCTATTAAGAGACATCTGTCAAATCATGTTAAAGTGTCCCCTATTTATAGGAGGGAAAGTGACAAAATCTATGAGAAACGTAGGAAATTACATGTTGCATATAAACCATATGCCATGCAAGAAAATCCACAAATTGAAATTCCATTATTAACTGAAATTAAAGAATTGCAGCCAGCCAAATCTATTGAGTATCTGCAAAAGAATGTATCTGGGAATGTACCAGTTGTCTCCAAAATGTCAGATCTTCCCAGTAACCAAGAGGAATTTGAGCTACCTAATATTTTTAGGAAAAGGGCAAGCTTGGCATTCTCTAATGACCTGGTGGAGTTATTGTGGGATGTGATTGACAGGAAGGTCAGGGGTCGAGTTTAAAAGTATCTCTGAAGGAATGACTGTCTATTGAGTATTTACTTATGTACTATCTGGCTATGTAAAGAGAAATCCCTTTTACATGAGGAGAAGTCCAATGATCAGGTATAACCCACATGATTATGTGATAATGTTTGTAAAATAATCCTAATTATGCTATTGTGAATAATACTATGGATCATATTATTATATATATACACACACATATAGGAGGAGAGCCTGATGTGTGGTGACAGATTTTTGTCATAGTCCACTCTCTGGATGCAGAGAGAGGAGGAACATGTTATGTACATTATATGAATATGATCAAATAGTACTAGGGATCCATAAAGTTATTAAATTTTCCATTGGTTAAAATCATTATTGTATTAATTTGGTTTTTGCTAAAGTTTATCTATTTTTTCTCATCAGATATAGATATATGGAAAAATGGATCAGTTCAATCAGTGATGTCCATTCATTCATCATTCTTTCCTTATAGCCAAAAGAATACATGGAGTGTCTAACTATTAATGAGTAAACTAATTTCACATGGTGTGACTAATAACAATGCATGATAAAGTGATAGAAGTTCTAACTTACCTCAAGCATGTTTTTCAATAGTTTCATGTAAAGTCCATGTTTTTAGGATTTTCAAGTTATAATCCATTATGTATGAAGGCATGCAACTAGGCATGGAGCTCTTACTTACTGTGAGAATAAGTGTTCGTTCATGTGGTCAGTTGACAGCAACACATTGTGACCTGTGACCCTGATGGGCTGGTCAGTATAAGTGTTATGTGTGTTATGTGTCCACTGGTGTATACAACAGATCTGTGACATCACAAATAGGCCTAAGAAAATCAGGATGCATCCAACAAGGAAAAAAGGAAAATATATCCAACAAAGAGACGTCTATTTTCTTTCTATTTTCTATTTCTTTCTATTTTCTATTTCTATTTTCTTTTTCTATTTCTTTCTATTTTTTATCTTATATGATCCTCTATATTAAATTGGGAAATTAGCAAATATATGTGAAATCCATTGAAAGGAACCTCATATGTTTATACCTACAGGAAAACCAAGTGTTTAAGTCACATGAGCTGAGAGAAAAGGTGACAGCTGCACTACAAAGCAAGGTTATTTTAGGTGAACATTCTGTAGGAAAAAGTAGCTTTTGAAAAGATACAGATAATCTTCAATATATTTGTTCAAACCTGACAAATAATAAAGGTTTATTGGGGTAATTGGATCATGGGATAATAAATATATTAGTTATGGTGGAAAATCTAGTTAGCTATAGCCAGTATTGATTTATTGTATTATTATTCATTATGTATTCTTACATGTATGCACACACTTGCATACACTTACACACATCAACATCTACAAACATTGGGAAAACAAACATTGGGAAAACAAACATTGGGAAAAATATGTCTTATATGCAAATGAGATAAGCTAATCATCTTCATGAAAGGAGAAGCATAATATCATCAAAGGATATGGGATATCAAGAGAGATAGTCTCTGGTTTATTCTTCAAACTTCTGATTATAGGATGTGACATATTTTGAAAAGTTTATGTTTATATACTTATTTCATATATATGGTATTCATATACAGCCAGTACACAAGAATATATACAGTTAAGTTTAAGACAGAGACAAGAGTGTGTTGGCACAAGTGTTGTCTCTATTCTTGGTATTGGAGGTATCTGAAAGGTGAAAAAGGTCACAGGAGTCTGTGAAGAGACGAGGTGTTAAGAGGAAACTTTAGTCACATAAGTTTTTATGAATAAAGGGTTAATATTGTGTCTCAGATAAAGAACACAATGATATTTAATAAAGTAATGTTCAAAATAAAATTATTTCTTATTAAAAAAGGTAAATAAAGTGACTAAACTTTAGAAAATGTATGATAAGTATGATAACACATTCATATAGGAATATATGTTTAGTATAATTGGTGAAAAGTTCTAACTAAAGAATAAATATAGTGATTGTCTATAGAATGGTAATTAATGAGATCACATTATATTTCAAAGTCATGTTGCAATTTGTCATCACAAGTAAAGTACACATACATATTCATACATATAGATATAAAGATATATATATGTTGATATATGATGTTTATATAGATTATTGTATCCAAAGTACTATTATCTGATAGTTTGATAAATGTATTGAATATCAATATTTTATAAGTCAAATATAAATATTGATACAATATAAAGAGAAGTATGATATATAAATGAGTGGTATGGTACACTGTGATATTATAGTTTAGTTAATTGCCTAGTTTGGCTTAGTTATTAGGGAAAGAAAACTTTTCTTCAATCAAGTCCAAGATTATGATAAAGTTTGATATCAAATGTTAATAAAAAGACTTTAACAGTTACAAGAAGAAGATGTGCGGGAAAAGACAAAATCTGAAGGTATGATGCTATATGCTTAAGCTTATGCCAAGGACTGTGTTTAAAAACTATTACTGGAGTTTGGAACCTTTGATCAGCTGATGATTGGACAGATATAAAGACGTCCTCATCAATGTTTGGTGGAATCCTCTCTATTTCAAGACTTCAAGTTGTTTGGTGAGCAAAAGGGTTGTGAATGATAAAACCCGAACACAGATATTGTGTATCCATGAGACTGAGATTCCAGGACTGAACCTTACTGACAAGCAGCAGGGATGATGTCAGAATTCACACTTGCCTTGCTTTTGCAGTATTGCTCCAGAAGTGTCACATTGTTGTTCTACAGTGACAGGTGGACAAGGTAATTACCAAAGGAAACTCCTCTACAGTCTATGTCTTGGTGAAGTGAAACATATGGACTTTGTTGTTATATCAATATCTTCATAATATGAACTTTAATGGACAACGTTATAATATCTGCGCAACACGGAGGAAATCTAAAGGACTTTAAGTCAAGAACTACATTTGTGGTAATAAGCCTTCTATTATGATGGAAGAAGAGATGACCAGAAGACCAGACGATGAAAGAAGAGCCTTCATCAGGTGTAGGGTAGATAGTGTATCAAATTGTTTTCATCTTTGATCACAGTTTACCATAACATACCATAATATTTATTAATGACAAAATTTATTGCAAATTGATGAAATTATTGTTATATGGACAATTAATGAAAATTAAGTTCCAGTATTCAGCAAAGAAGAAAGAAGATATAATCTAATTGTATGAATATTGTTGTATGGTATATCTTGAGAGTTCAAACAGATATTTCACTCTCAAAAGGGGGAAATGTTAAATATTATATATTTACAATATTCTCTAGCAGACATGGGGTTAACACTCTACTGACATCATATCTGTTGTATTTTGGGTACATGGGTGCGGTTAGAGTACACCATTTTAGAAATCTCCCTACATAGCTGTAACATGGAAGGTAACACCCACTCTCATGAATATAAATGAGTGACAGACACACACGTCGTCGTCGTCATCCATGAGGGGGATCCATGGGGAATCTATGGCAGGTCTGTCTGCCATCCCTCTCTGTCATCCTGGACAAGATGTCGTGAATATCCCAAGTCCACCAACCAGATGACAAGCATGAACCAAGCTGTAACTACAAGATATCCAGATGATTTAACTTCTCTGAAGATGTAAGCTATTGACAATTGACTGATATTTGTGTTATTTGGACATTTTCCCTGTTCCTGTGTTTTCCTTCAAGATATTAATAAACCTCTACACTGATTTATAACAAGCTGACTTCTTCCTATCGTGGACAAGGCCAGGTCCGGATATTTAACAGTGGACACAAGTCTCACCGGCAAATACAAGATATTTAACAGAGGGAGCCTCTAAAAACCCCAGTTTGGACCAATTCATGGTGGAGGGAGCCTCTAACCAGCCCAGTTTGGACCAATTAATGGTGGAGGGAGCCTCTAACCAGCCCAGTTTGGACCAATTAATGGTGGAGGGAGCCTCTAACCACCCCAGTTTGGACCAATTCATGGTGGAGGGAGCCTCTAAACAGCCAAGTTTGGACCAATTCATGGTGAAGGGAGCCTCTAAAAACCCGTTTGGACCAATTCATGGTGGAGGGAGCCTCTAACCAGCCCAGTTTGGGCAAATTCATGGTGGAGGGAGCCTCTAAACAGCCCAGTTTGGGCAAATTCATGGTGGAGGGAGCCTCTAACCAGCCCAGTTTGGACCAATTAATGGTGGAGGGAGCCTCTAACCAGCCCAGTTTGGACCAATTAATGGTGGAGGGAGCCTCTAACCAGCCCAGTTTGGACCAATTAATGGTGGAGGGAGCCTCTAAAGAGCCAAGTTTGGACCAATTCATGGTGGAGGGAGCCTCTAAAAACCCCAGTTTGGACCAATTCATGGTGGAGGGAGCCTCTAACCAGCCCAGTTTGGACCAATTAATGGTGGAGGGAGCCTCTAACCAGCCCAGTTTGGACCAATTAATGGTGGAGGGAGCCTCTAACCACCCCAGTTTGGACCAATTCATGGTGGAGGGAGCCTCTAAACAGCCAAGTTTGGACCAATTCATGGTGAAGGGAGCCTCTAAAAACCCGTTTGGACCAATTCATGGTGGAGGGAGCCTCTAACCAGCCCAGTTTGGGCAAATTCATGGTGGAGGGAGCCTCTAAACAGCCCAGTTTGGGCAAATTCATGGTGGAGGGAGCCTCTAACCAGCCCAGTTTGGACCAATTAATGGTGGAGGGAGCCTCTAACCAGCCCAGTTTGGACCAATTAATGGTGGAGGGAGCCTCTAACCACCCCAGTTTGGACCAATTCATGGTGGAGGGAGCCTCTAAACAGCCAAGTTTGGACCAATTCATGGTGGAGGGAGCCTCTAAAAACCCCAGTTTGGACCAATTCATGGTGGAGGGAGCCTCTAACCAGCCCAGTTTGGACCAATTAATGGTGGAGGGAGCCTCTAAACAGCCAAGTTTTGGGAAATTCATGGTGGAGGGAGCCTCTAACCAGCCCAGTTTGGACCAATTCATGGTGGAGGGAGCCTCTAAACAGCCCAGTTTGGGCAAATTCATGGTGGAGGGAGCCTCTAAAAAACCCAGTTTGGACCAATTCATGGTGGAGGGAGCCTCTAACCAGCCCAGTTTGGACCAATTAATGGTGGAGGGAGCCTCTAACCAGCCCAGTTTGGACCAATTAATGGTGGAGGGAGCCTCTAACCACCCCAGTTTGGACCAATTCATGGTGGAGGGAGCCTCTAAACAGCCAAGTTTGGACCAATTCATGGTGGAGGGAGCCTCTAAAAACCCCAGTTTGGACCAATTCATGGTGGAGGGAGCCTCTAACCAGCCCAGTTTGGGCAAATTCATGGTGGAGGGAGCCTCTAAACAGCCCAGTTTGGGCAAATTCATGGTGGAGGGAGCCTCTAACCAGCCCAGTTTGGACCAATTAATGGTGGAGGGAGCCTCTAACCAGCCCAGTTTGGACCAATTAATGGTGGAGGGAGCCTCTAACCAGCCCAGTTTGGACCAATTAATGGTGGAGGGAGCCTCTAACCACCCCAGTTTGGACCAATTCATGGTGGAGGGAGCCTCTAACCAGCCCAGTTTGGACCAATTCATGGTGGAGGGAGCCTCTAAAAAACCCAGTTTGGACCAATTCATGGTGGAGGGAGCCTCTAAACAGCCCAGTTTGGGCAAATTCATGGTGGAGGGAGCCTCTAAACAGCCCAGTTTGGGCAAATTCATGGTGGAGGGAGCCTCTAACCAGCCCAGTTTGGACCAATTAATGGTGGAGGGAGCCTCTAACCAGCCCAGTTTGGACCAATTCATGGTGGAGGGAGCCTCTAAACAGCCCAGTTTGGGCAAATTCATGGTGGAAGGAGCCTCTAACCAGCAGAGTTGTGGGAAAGCAGGGTGGAGGGAGCCTCTAACCAGCAGAGTTGGTGGAAATCAGGGTGGAGGGAGCCTCTAACCAGCAGAGTTGGGGGAAATCATGTTGGAGGGAGCCTAGTATTAGCAGAATTGTGCAACGCTTATGGTGGATGAGTATGAGGATGCGGAGGAATTGGAGAGGTTGAGTACAGACATGGAGTTTCATGTTGGGGTGCTTTACACAGGTGGGCACAAAAATGAAGGCTCTATCCAGTGGTGGTTCATTTTTATCAAAGTGAGCCGGTCGGCACTCTCAGCTGACAGACGGGTGCGCTTGTCAGTGATGATGCCACCGGCTGCACTGAACACCCTCTCAGATAGGACGCTGGCGGCAGGACAGGACAGCACCTCCAAGGCATATAGGGCAAGTTCAAGCCACAGGTCCAACTTCGACACCCAATACGTGTAGGGCGCAGAGGGGTCGGAGAGGACAGGGCTGTGGTCGGAAAGGTATTCCCGCAACATGCGCCTATACTTCTCACGCCTGGTGACACTAGGACCCTCCGTGGCGGCACTTTGGCGAGGGGGTGCCATCAAGGTGTCCCAGACCTTAGACAGTGTGCCCCTCGTTTGTGTGGACCGGTGAGAACTTGGTTGCCTACTGGAGGAACTGCCCTCCCTGCCGCCATTGTCACATGCTGGAAACATCTCCATCATATTCTGCACCAATTGCCTGTGGCAAGCATTGATGCGATTGGCCCTCCCCTCTACCGGAATAAAAGACGAGATGTTGTTTTTATACCGGGGGTCAAGGATAGCAAAGATCCAGTACTGGTTGTCCTCCATGATTTTGACAATACGCTTGTCGGTTGTAAAGCACCCCAACATGAACTCAGCCATGTCTGCCACAGTGTTAGTTGGCATGACTCCTCTGGCCCCACCGGAAAGTTCAATCTCCATTTCCTCCTCATCCTCCATGTCTACCCATCCGCGCTGCAACAATGGGACGATTCGAAGTTGCCCGGAAGCCTCCTGTATCACCATCACATCATCGGACAACTCTTCTTCCTCCTCCTCCTCCTCCTCCTCCTCCATTAAACGCAGTGAAGCGGACAGATGTGTGGACCTACTCTCCAGCTGTGACGGATCGGATGCTATCCCTAACTCCTCTGTGTGATCTGAGTTATCCCTGATGTCAATCAGGGATTCTCTCAGAACACACAAGAGCGGGATTGTAAGGCTCACCATCGCATCCTCAGAGCTCACCCTCCTTGTGGACTCCTCAAAGACCCGTAGGATGTCACAAAGGTCTCTCATCCATGGCCACTCATGGATGTGAAACTGAGGCAGCTGACTTTGTGGCACCCTAGGGTTTTGTAGCTGGTATTCCATCAAAGGTCTCTGCTGCTCAACCACTCTATTCAACATCTGAAACGTTGAGTTCCAGCGTGTGGGGACGTCGCACAAAAGCCGGTGTTGTGGCACATGCAGGCGTTGCTGGAGAGATTTTAAGCTAGCAGCGGCTACTGTCGACTTGCGAAAGTGGGCGCACATGCGCCGCACTTTCACCAGTAGCTCTGGAACATTGGGGTAGCTCTTTAGGAAACGTTGCACCACTAGGTTGAAGACGTGGGCCAGGCATGGAACATGTTGGAGTCCGGCAAGCTCCAGAGCTGCTACCAGGTTCCGGCCGTTATCACAAACGACCATGCCTGGGCCCAGGTGCAGCGGCTCAAACCATATTGCCGTCTCATCAAGGAGGGCATCCCTCACCTCGGAGGCAGTGTGCTGTCTGTCCCCCAAGCTGATCAGCTTCAGCACAGCCTGCTGACGTCTACCAACGCCAGTGCTGCAACGTTTCCAACTCGTAGCTGGGGTCAATCTAACAGCGGAGGAGGAGGCGGTGGCGGAGGAGGAGGCGGTGGCGGAGGAGGAGGCGGTAGAGGAGGAGGAGGAGGGGGGTGTTCTTCTCGTGTCCCTGCCAGGAATGTTAGGCGGGGAGACGAGGTACACCGGGCCAGTTTGGGAAGCAGTCCCAGCCTCAACTACATTCACCCAGTGTGCCGTCAGTGAAATGTAGCGTCCCTGTCCGCATGCACTTGTCCACGCGTCGGTGGTCAAGTGGACCTTTGTGCAAAGCGCGGAACTAAGGGCCCGCCTGATGTTGAGTGACACGTGCTGGTGCAAGGCGGGGACGGCACACCGGGAGAAGTAGTGACGGCTAGGGACGGCATAGCGAGGTGCCGCAGTTGCCATCAGGTCCAGGAAGGCGGGAGTTTCAACAAGCCGGAACGCCAACATCTCCTGGGCCAGCAGTTTAGCGATGTTGGCGTTCAAGGCTTGCGCGTGTGGGTGGTTAGCAGTGTATTTCTGCCGCCGCTCCAATGTCTGAGAGATGGTGGGTTGTTGTAAAGAAACGCCTGATGGTGCCTTTGATGGTGCAGGAGAAGGAGATAAGACAGGACCAGGGGAGGATGAGGTAGAAGTCAACAAAGTGGCGGAGGCAGATGAAGTGGTGTCCTGGCTCGTCCTCTGGAGTGCATCGCCAGCACAGTCAGCAGTGGCAGTGGCAGAGGCAGAGGCAGTGGCAGTGGCGTGAACGGCAGGCGGCCTTTGTCCTGCCGTTGCTGCCTGCCACTGATTCCAGTGCTTGGATTCCAAATGACGGCGCATTGAAGTGGTGGACAGGTTGCTCTTCTCAGAGCCCCTAATCAATTTCGAGAGGCAAATTGTGCAGACAACACTATATCTGTCCTCGGCGCATTCCTTGAAAAAACTCCACACCTTCGAGAAACGTGCCCTCGAGGTGGGAGTTTTTCGGGGCTGGGTACGAACTGGAACATCTTGGGAGATTCCGGGTGTGGCCTGGCTTCGCCTAAGCTGCTGACCTCTGCCTCTGCCTCTAGCTACCCTTTTTGGTGCTGCACCTGCCTCAACATCCACACTACTTTCCCCGCTTGACATCCCCCCTGTCCAGGTCGGGTCAGTGTCCTCATCATCCACCACTTCCTCTTCCAACTCCTGTCTCATCTCCTCCTCCCGCACAATGCGCCGGTCAACTGGATGCCCTGACGGCAACTGCGTCACATCATCGTCGATGAGGGTGGGTTGCTGGTCATCCACCACCAAATCGAACGGAGATGGAGGAGACTCTAGTGTTTGAGCATCTGGACACAGATGCTCCTCTGTTAGGTTCGTGGAATCGTGACGTGGAGAGGCAGGTTGAGGGACAATGAAAGGAGCGGAGAACAGCTCTGGGGAGCAGGGACAGTTTGGGTTATTGTTCTGTAAAGCTTCGGAATTTTGGGAGGAAGGAAGACAAGACTGTTGGGTAATAGGAGGAGAGGAGGCAGAGTCTGACTGGCTGCTGGACAATGTGCTGTAAGCGTTCTCTGACAGCCATTGCAAGACCTGTTCCTGGTTCTCGGGCCTACTAAGGTTTGTACCCTGCAGTTTAGTTAATGTGGCAAGCAACCCTGGCACTGTGGAGTGGCGCAATGCTTGCTGCCCCACAGGAGTAGGCACGGGACGCCCTGTGGCTTCACTGCTACCTTGCTCCCCAGAACCATTCCCCCGACCTCGCCCACGGCCTCGTCCACGTCCCTTTCCGGGAGCCTTGCGCATTTTGAATTCCTAGTTAGAAATTGGCACTGTATACCAGTAGTAAAAATTGTGGGTGCACGTAACCCCAATATATTCTTTGAATTCCCAGTCAGACACTGGCACTATATGGCAGTAGCAAGAAATGAGGGTATTTGTATTCCCAATATACTCTTTGAATTCCCAGTCAGACAATGGCACTGTATACCAGTAGTAAAAATTGTGGGTGCACGTAACCCCAATATATTCTTTGAATTACCAGTCAGAAACTGGCACTATATGGCAGTAGCAAGAAATGAGGGTATTTGTATTCCCAATATACTCTTTGAATTCCCAGTCAGACAATGGCACTGTATACCAGTAGTAAAAATTGTGGGTGCACGTAACCCCAATATATTCTTTGAATTACCAGTCAGAAACTGGCACTATATGGCAGTAGCAAGAAATGAGGGTATTTATAACCCCAATATATTCTTTGAATTCCCAGTCAGACAATGGCACTGTATACCAGTAGTAAAAATTGTGGGTGCACGTAACCCCAATATATTCTTTGAATTCCCAGTCAGAAACTGGCACTATATGGCAGTAGCAAGAAATGAGGGTATTTGTATTCCCAATATACTCTTTGAATTCCCAGTCAGACAATGGCACTGTATACCAGTAGTAAAAATTGTGGGTGCACGTAACCCCAATATATTCTTTGAATTACCAGTCAGAAACTGGCACTATATGGCAGTAGCAAGAAATGAGGGTATTTATAACCCCAATATATTCTTTGAATTCCCAGTCAGACAATGGCACTGTATACCAGTAGTAAAAATTGTGGGTGCACGTAACCCCAATATATTCTTTGAATTCCCAGTCAGAAACTGGCACTATATGGCAGTAGCAAGAAATGAGGGTATTTGTATTCCCAATATACTCTTTGAATTCCCAGTCAGACAATGGCACTGTATACCAGTAGTAAAAATTGTGGGTGCACGTAACCCCAATATATTCTTTGAATTACCAGTCAGAAACTGGCACTATATGGCAGTAGCAAGAAATGAGGGTATTTATAACCCCAATATATTCTTTGAATTCCCAGTCAGACAATGGCACTGTATACCAGTAGTAAAAATTGTGGGTGCACGTAACCCCAATATATTCTTTGAATTCCCAGTCAGAAACTGGCACTATATGGCAGTAGCAAGAAATGAGGGTATTTGTATTCCCAATATACTCTTTGAATTCCCAGTCAGACAATGGCACTGTATACCAGTAGTAAAAATTGTGGGTGCACGTAACCCCAATATATTCTTTGAATTACCAGTCAGAAACTGGCACTATATGGCAGTAGCAAGAAATGAGGGTATTTGTATTCCCAATATACTCTTTGAATTCCCAGTCAGACAATGGCACTGTATACCAGTAGTAAAAATTGTGGGTGCACGTAACCCCAATATATTCTTTGAATTACCAGTCAGAAACTGGCACTATATGGCAGTAGCAAGAAATGAGGGTATTTATAACCCCAATATATTCTTTGAATTCCCAGTCAGACAATGGCACTGTATACCAGTAGTAAAAATTGTGGGTGCACGTAACCCCAATATATTCTTTGAATTCCCAGTCAGAAACTGGCACTATATGGCAGTAGCAAGAAATGAGGGTATTTGTATTCCCAATATACTCTTTGAATTCCCAGTCAGACAATGGCACTGTATACCAGTAGTAAAAATTGTGGGTGCACGTAACCCCAATATATTCTTTGAATTACCAGTCAGAAACTGGCACTATATGGCAGTAGCAAGAAATGAGGGTATTTATAACCCCAATATATTCTTTGAATTCCCAGTCAGACAATGGCACTGTATACCAGTAGTAAAAATTGTGGGTGCACGTAACCCCAATATATTCTTTGAATTCCCAGTCAGAAACTGGCACTATATGGCAGTAGCAAGAAATGAGGGTATTTGTATTCCCAATATACTCTTTGAATTCCCAGTCAGACAATGGCACTGTATACCAGTAGTAAAAATTGTGGGTGCACGTAACCCCAATATATTCTTTGAATTACCAGTCAGAAACTGGCACTATATGGCAGTAGCAAGAAATGAGGGTATTTATAACCCCAATATATTCTTTGAATTCCCAGTCAGACAATGGCACTGTATACCAGTAGTAAAAATTGTGGGTGCACGTAACCCCAATATATTCTTTGAATTCCCAGTCAGAAACTGGCACTATATGGCAGTAGCAAGAAATGAGGGTATTTGTATTCCCAATATACTCTTTGAATTCCCAGTCAAACAATGGCACTGTATACCAGTAGTAAAAATTGTGGGTGCACGTAACCCCAATATATTCTTTGAATTACCAGTCAGAAACTGGCACTATATGGCAGTAGCAAGAAATGAGGGTATTTATAACCCCAATATATTCTTTGAATTCCCAGTCAGACAATGGCACTGTATACCAGTAGTAAAAATTGTGGGTGCACGTAACCCCAATATATTCTTTGAATTACCAGTCAGAAACTGGCACTATATGGCAGTAGCAAGAAATGAGGGTATTTGTATTCCCAATATACTCTTTGAATTCCCAGTCAGACAATGGCACTGTATACCAGTAGTAAAAATTGTGGGTGCATGTAACCCCAATATATTCTTTGAATTACCAGTCAGAAACTGGCACTATATGGCAGTAGCAAGAAATGAGGGTATTTATAACCCCAATATATTCTTTGAATTCCCAGTCAGACAATGGCACTGTATACCAGTAGTAAAAATTGTGGGTGCACGTAACCCCAATATATTCTTTGAATTCCCAGTCAGACACTGGCACTATATGGCAGTAGCAAGAAATGAGGGTATTTGTATTCCCAATATATTCTTTGAATTCCCAGTCAGACAATGGCACTGTATACCAGTAGTAAAAATTGTGGGTGCACGTAACCCCAATATATTCTTTGAATTACCAGTCAGACACTGGCACTATATGGCAGTAGCAAGAAATGAGGGTATTTGTATTCCCAATATATTCTTTGAATTCCCAGTCAGACAATGGCACTGTATACCAGTAGTAAAAATTGTGGGTGCACGTAACCCCAATATATTCTTTGAATTCCCAGTCAGACACTGGCACTATATGGCAGTAGCAAGAAATGAGGGTATTTGTATTCCCAATATATTCTTTGAATTCCCAGTCAGACAATGGCACTGTATACCAGTAGTAAAAATTGTGGGTGCACGTAACCCCAATATATTCTTTGAATTCCCAGTCAGACACTGGCACTATATGGCAGTAGCAAGAAATGAGGGTATTTGTATTCCCAATATATTCTTTGAATTCCCAGTCAGACAATGGCACTGTATACCAGTAGTAAAAATTGTGGGTGCACGTAACCCCAATATATTCTTTGAATTACCAGTCAGAAACTGGCACTATATGGCAGTAGCAAGAAATGAGGGTATTTGTATTCCCAATATATTCTTTGAATTCCCAGTCAGACAATGGCACTGTATACCAGTAGTAAAAATTGTGGGTGCACGTAACCCCAATATATTCTTTGAATTCCCAGTCAGACACTGGCACTATATGGCAGTAGCAAGAAATGAGGGTATTTGTATTCCCAATATATTCTTTGAATTCCCAGTCAGACAATGGCACTGTATACCAGTAGTAAAAATTGTGGGTGCACGTAACCCCAATATATTCTTTGAATTACCAGTCAGAAACTGGCACTATATGGCAGTAGCAAGAAATGAGGGTATTTGTATTCCCAATATATTCTTTGAATTCCCAGTCAGACAATGGCACTGTATACCAGTAGTAAAAATTGTGGGTGCACGTAACCCCAATATATTCTTTGAATTCCCAGTCAGACACTGGCACTATATGGCAGTAGCAAGAAATGAGGGTATTTGTATTCCCAATATATTCTTTGAATTCCCAGTCAGACAATGGCACTGTATACCAGTAGTAAAAATTGTGGGTGTATATAGCCCCAATTCTATTGCTAGGGGACTTGCAGGGTATTTCTGGGGTGAAGGTGGGGGGGCACACCGTTGGAACGGGTATCGGGGTATATATCGGGTATACGGGAATACACTGACAGTGTATTCCATTCAGGATCCTGGGAAAGCTGGGTTGCGGCGATTGAGCCCGTCAGTGCCACGTTACACTGACAAGCTTCTCCCTGGAATTTAGCTCTTACAAGAGCTGTTGGTTGTCTTCTCCTTCCTATCCTAGCCTGTCCCTGCCTACCCAGAATCTAAGCCCTAGCTAGCTGGACGGAAACCTCCGTCCTCGGTGAATTGCAAGCTCAGAATGACGCGAACCTGGGCGGCGCTGTTCTTTTAAATTAGAGGTCACATGTTTTCGGCAGCCAATGGGTTTTGCCTACTTTTTTCAACGTCGCCGGTGTCGTAGTTCCTGTCCCACCTACCCTGCGCTGTTATTGGAGCAAAAAAGGCGCCAGGGAAGGTGGGAGGGGAATCGAGTAATGGCGCACTTTACCACGCGGTGTTCGATTCGATTCGAACATGCCGAACAGCCTAATATCCGATCGAACATGAGTTCGATAGAACACTGTTCGCTCATCTCTAATTGTGAGCGCTGATGGAGTGTCTTAAGATCCTCAGTACACTGAACGGATACGCGACTGGCCAACTCCTGAAACGGTAAAAGACATCCGTAGATTCCTTGGGTTCGCCGGTTATTACCGCCGATTTGTAAAAAACTTTGCCCGGATTGCTGCACCCTTACAGGCTGTACTGGTAGGTCAGTCTACCACCCGATCTGGTAAGAGTCCAACTATCCAATGGACCCCTGAAATGCAAAAAGCATTTGATGAGTTAAAAGCAGCCTTAGTCGGTCCAAATGTCCTTGCTTACCCTGATTACAGTAAACCGTTCATTCTGCAAACAGACGCAAGTAAAACTGGACTTGGTGCTGTCCTTTCCCAGAAACAAGAAGGTTTGATTAGACCCATTGCATTTGCCAGTCGTTCGCTTCGGGCGACTGAACGTAATGACTCTAACTATAGCTCCTTTGAGTTGGAGTTTCTGGCCTTGGTTTGGGCGGTTACTGAAACATTCCATCATTATCTCACCGCCACTCCTTTTGTTGCATACACAGATAATAATCCTCTGACCCATCTTAGCACTGCCAAATTGGGAGCAATTGAGCAGCGTTGGGCTTCACGTCTTGCCAATTATCAGTTTACCTTAAAATTCCGGGCAGGGAGAGAGAATGTTAATGCTGACATTTTATCTCGGTTACCCCAAGAGTCAATTAATGACCTAGATGACCCTGACATATGGGAAGAAATTGAACTCCCTGACTTCTATGACAAAGTCACTCAACGTGTTAACCAAAATGTCCGGACCAAATATTGTAACCTTCAGACCATGCGGGTTGAGTCCCTCCATCATATGGATTGGGAACAAGTCCAAAAACAAGATCCAACATTGCAAAGATTAAAAGACCTTTTAAAAGATTCAAATTCAATAGGTCCAGATAACAATGCAAGCCCTGAACTTCAAAATCTCTGGCGAGAGCGCGGTCGTTTAACTTATCTGCAGGGAAAACTGGTCCGCCGTTATGTAAATCCTCGTACCCATGAGCGAGTGTTTCAGATTGTGATACCAAGACATGACGTTCCTTTGATCTTGGATGCGTATCATAATCAGTCAGGACATTTCAATGCCCAAAAGACAGAACGAACCATTAAGGATCGTTTCTACTGGGTGGGAATGCGCCCTCAAATTGAACAGTGGTGCCGGGACTGTGCACAATGTGCTTTGCGGAGAGGATCTAACCAACGTGCCCCTCTACAGGGCATTGTCACAGTCAGACCACTAGAGTTGGTAGCGCTTGACCACGTCAAGTTGACTCCAAGTCGGTCAGGTTACACTTATGTACTAACAATGATTGATCATTTTTCAAAATTCATGGTTGTAGTCCCAGTAAAAGATCTCACTGGTAAAACAGCAGCTCGGGAATTCCAAAGACATTTTGGGCGACCCTACGGTTATCCTGAAAAGATCCTTACTGATCAAGGTCCTGCATTTGAGTCAGAGCTTTTTCAAGAGTTCTGCAACCTCTATGGGTGTCAAAAGATCCGCACCACAGCCTACCATCCCCAGGGTAATGGGCTTTGTGAAAAAGCCAATCAAATCATTATCAACATGCTGAGAACAGTTGCCCGTGAAAAACGATCTGAGTGGCCAGAGCTATTGCCAGAGATCACTGAGATCTATAATAACACCAGACAGGATTCCACAGGGTACACTCCTGCATACCTCCTTAGAGGACAGTTAGGACAGCTCCCCGCTGATCACCAAATGGGAGTGATTACAGAGGTTAGGTCCCCACCTTTACCAAATGACACTTGGGTAGCAGAAAGACTAAGGGTTAATAGAGAACTTCAGGAACTTGTGTGTAAATCTCTGGACCAGGCTAGACACAAACAGGCTCTCCAGTATGACAAAGGAGCAAATGCTCAACCATTGCAACCTGGAGATAAGGTCCTAAAAAGGCGACATGTTAGGCATCATAAGTTAGAGGATCGTTGGGAAGACAACGCCTATGTTGTCCAAGAGGCACCACATGATAACTCTAAAGTGTGTAAAATTGTTCCAGAGGATGGAGAAGGTCCATCCCAGCTAGTGTCTCGAGATGATCTCAAAGTCTGTCCCTCCTCTTATACAAGTCCTAGAGTGACCCGTCGGTTACCGGCTACTCCACACGCTCTGTCACAACCAAGACGGACATTACCCTGTATACCCATTCCTGGCCAACATGGTACAGAATTAGGACTTGCTCTGGCTTCCCCTAATTTATACTTCTTTGTGAGACCTACGGTTACACCGTTGCAAAGAGAGACTCCTTCTGTGTCAAGGGAAACAAGTGACTCCATTTCCTTAGAGGACTTTGTATCAGAGACTCCGGATACTCAGGTACTCCCTGTTGACAGAGAGGAGGCCTCAGAGCCTGAAACAATTTCTCAAAGGAGATCCCAAAGGGTAAACAAGGGTAAACCCTCAGTTCGCTACAGCCCTTAAAGGAGCATTCCAAGATCAGCCATAGTAGACTGTGCATTTCAGCTGATCATCTGCCTTGGAAACTTATCTTCACTTCAACAAATAAGCCATATACCTGGTGCCATAGTGGCGACACCATGCTTGGACTGCCCAAAGTTCTACCTCTATGTTTATTATTTGTTCCTAACCCATTTAACGTTTATTCCATTTACTTTGGACTATGGGATATTTAAGCCATTGACTGTTTTCTGTGTTATTGGTAGCCCGAGGACGTGCTACATTCAAGAAGGGAGGGATGTAACCCCCTCACAGGAGTTACTAATGGTTATTTGGCCATAGAAGTGCCTTACATGTTATGATGGATTGTATATGTTGTCATGTTTATTCTGTATTCATTTGTGTAATGTTGTTAAGCTGTTGTTCTCTGGTTTCACTTGTCCTAGTGAGCTGTGGTCTCCATAGCAACACACACTATGGTGAGTGGATCTGTAGCTGGAACAGGAAATAGTCATAGCAGAGAGAGGAAGTAGTATTCTGTAAGAGCCAGGGAAGGAGAAGCAAGGAGAAGTTTGGCAGTGGCCATCTTGTGTGTCAGACACTGTGTTGTGAGGATTGCCACAGCAGTAGCAGGACAGAGAAGCTGTGTGACAGCGCCCCCATCACTATCAGTAAGAGGACAGGATTATACCAGGCTAAGCAGAGCTATAACCCTGGCAGCCTGCACCTACCTCTACAAGGTAACTGAGCCCCTGCAGTAGACCAGCAACTGGACCTGCAGCCATCTTAGACTCTCTGCTAATACATGGGAAGGTGTCATCCAGCTACAAGCCCCTGTGCCACAGCTCACTGCTACAGGACAAGTGACCAGCAGATGCCTGTTACAATAAAGCAGTGAGCACTTCTACTGATCCTGGCCTGGACATTGCCTTCCTTGTAGCTAAGCCCTGGACAAATGCTCTTTGTTGGAGTAGAGCACTGGCACCCACATCACCATCTCAGCCCAGGGACCAGCGGGTGTCTCAATACTCCAACTGGCGTCACATCTAACTGACTCTGCCTATTTCCCTGTGCACCTCTCCTGGGAGTTCTGGTGCCTATAAGGTCACCGTGACAGTCCAGCCTCCTGCACGGTTCTCCCAGGGTGGTCGCATAAACAAGACACTAGAGTTGGTTGGGTGATAAATATTATGCATTGGGGCCAAGGGGTTTCATTTTTGTCTGTATAAGGTGACAAAATACAATAAACACAACATCATACACTGGCAAAGGGATTCCATGTGGCATCGTAAAGCCTCTTGCGTACAACTCTCATAGTGTATTAATACATACATATAATTGGGCTTCAAATAGGAATGCTATCATAAGACAATGGTACTTACCTCTCACTGATCCCCACTGCTTTGGTTCCAGTACTTTCCAGGTCCCCAATGCTCTCAACTTGGAAATGCCTAATGATTGACTGCACTAAGTGACTGGCTAAAATAGACACCAGGAAGTAAAAAGCTGCAGGGCCCAGGTGATTTTGTAACAAAATGAGTGGTGGACTAGTGACCTTTTTAAAATACTAACGCTAATGCTTATTCTCATTCCTATTATAATTGTTTATTATTGCTGGAAATTCCTTAAAGCAGTTGCAAATACGTACCAACCCAAGAAGACCACCCCTTTCAGAAGACCCCCTTTTAAAAACAATTTTTTTTTTCAGTGACCAATTTTCCTCCTATTATACTCTATTAATGCTGCTTCTCTATATGCATGCAATCCCCTTACCCAACCAAATTATAGTTTCAGTTCCAGGGACTGGACCACAAAAGGAGCAGATTTTATGTAAACACCACCAAAAAGAGCATTCTTGGGACATTCCTGGGCAGGCAGGAATGAGAAAGTGAGCCATACTGGAGTGCTGCAGGACCAAGATTTAAAGAGATACCTTGCTAGAGATTAGGGATGAGAGAGGAATCATGCTGAGGACAAACATTTAGAAAGATTCCATGCTGGGAGTCAAGAATCATGGGGCTAGAAAATATATAGGTCACTAGGGTACTAATGAAAAGTTAGGACCCCATTTGGTTATCTGTGTGGGCCATTGTGACTTGTGTACAGTACTATGGCTGTTTTATTACCCTTCATTCATATCTGCATTGGTAATCCGTCCGGCGGAGTCCGCATGGGAACCCTCCTGAACGGAATACCAAACGCAATTGCAGATGCTTGTGCAGTAAAAGCACACAAACGGACCCCATTATAGTCTTTGGGGATTCGTGTGCTTTTACTACACAGTGTTTACAATTGTGTTTGGTATTCCGTTCGGGAGGGAGGGTGCCCATGTGGACTCCCCCGGATGGAATACAAGTGCAGATGTGAACCAACACTTAGTCCCAGTCTAGACCTGGTTCTGTATTAAATGCTGGTGCAATTTTGGCCTCTCTCATCATCATTTGGGTTTTTTGAGACAAAGATGAGGCTGACTCCGATACTTTGACCCTCATTAGCTATACATTTCTCTTTGAGATGACCCCTTTATTAGAGAAAGATAAAATAAGGCATTTGTCATAACAAAAACATTCAGTTACATTGAATGCAATTTTTGTATAAATTGATTTATTTTACACAAAAACTAATAAAGGGTATTTTTACAGACAATTGACGCTAAGTTCACACTAGGAACCCCAACGCTGCAGAGCTGGGCCACTAAAACTGAGGATAAACATAACTGCCCAGAGTGTGTTGAGAGAAAAGTCTAGCTTCAAAGTGAATACCCAAGAACCAAGAGTGAGAACAAAGCCAGGAGAGCATATAAATATCATAAAAAAATAAGTTTATTAAATCAACAAAATCACATACAAAATATAATCAATGAAAAGGTGCAGACAAGCAATAAAAACATATGGGGGAACAACCATAACTCTTTCTACCCTATTGAATAAAAGGATAACACCTCGGGCACCAGTGATAAATAATAAACACACTAATACAAAAAAAGAAAAAAAAAATATTTTTTATATACTTTACAAACCACAAAGAAAGTAAACGAAAATATTAAATACATAGAAAAAAACTATTCTCTCCGATTGCGTCAAATGTAAATCCCAAAAATACAATAAGTCAAGTGTTACAAAAAGGACATTTTTTTGTTTATTTTTTATGGACCTGATTTTCTGCTATTTTTATATATATGTGGCCAATACTATACATATAGTTAGAAGGAGTGCTCGTTCATTCTGCTTTGATGGCATCAAATCCAATTGATAAAAAGATCAGTCTTTGGCCAGGGAGTTTTGCAGGCAAGGCTGTGTCTTTTTGACAATGTATTGTCACCCTGATATTAGTTCACTGCAGAGTATCCCTCTGTTGGGCTCCTCAGTAATCATATGTAATCTGTGGGGAACCTGAAAACAAATATTCAGTTCCCCTCAAAGCCACCAAAGGTTAAATGAAGTGTGACATGGTGCTTATTGTAGCTGCCATAAGTGGACAGGTGGCCATGCATGGTTTTCTTCCCCTCATTTCAACCTCTATGGCTATTTTTTATAAGTCACATAGAAATAAATGGAGAGAGCAGCTCATGTTCAATCACAGCAGCAGCCAAGCAGGGGCCAGATGAACCCCCATCTCTACATAAGTGTATTTCCCACAAGTTGGATCTGTTTCATTTATACATATCCTGTGGATATCACAGATGGACAAACAAGAATGGACACACTTATCCATTTCTTATTTTTTTTTTCCAATTTTTCAGTATTTGTATTCTGTTAGACATTGTGCACCTATTGTGTCCATAAAAACTTGCTGAATTGCTGAATGCAGGGCACATTTATGTAAACTGGGCTATACCAAATAATTGTGAAGTGAATGGAAACTTATTATCTCTCAAAGGCAATGCCCCTAATATAGTTGAATCTAGAATGTGGATCAAGACAACCTTTCACCACCACATTCTAGTTCTTACGTCCCGCTCTACTGATTCCAAGGAAGTTGGTATTTTTTCTCTAGTGTACACCATTCCCAAGCAATAAGTGCAGTTAGTTTTGGTGCCTGATGTGATATTAACCTCTAATGTCAGAATGGCAGTGTCAGGCAGGGGGTGTGATTCAGAGCTCCAATCAGAGGCAGCCAATATTAGAGCTCAGAATCACACCCCTTGTCTGCTCCTGCCTGACACCACCCTCCTGACAGTATAAAGTATTAATTCTTAGCAATGGTGGGTGCTAGAGAAATTAGAGAATTTTAACTTTGTTGGAATTTGAGCAGCTCTTTATAATTGATATTAAGAGTTGGACTTGTGAGAGGTAGTGAAGGGTTCTCTTTAAGGTAAACTCCATATAGAAGCAGCCTTTGCCCAGATCCTAGTATTGCAAAGCAGTACTAGGAGCTAACTGTAGCATAACAAAAGGTTAGCCTATTTTCACATCTCTGCCAGGACCTCTGTTTTTCTGTTCTGCTATAGGGGCAGATTGGTCATATGACAGATCTAGATGGATCCTGAAGGAACCTATTGGCTGTAATGATGTCCACTGGTCTCTTTTATGGTCAGAGATGGGCAAACCTCACAAGATTAATTTCATGAATATTTGTGGTTTTCCCACCAGTATAGATTTGGACTATTTTATATAGTCCAAACTCGAAGTGCTCTGGGGTCCCACAAGAACACCATAACTAGAGATGAACAAAACAGATGAGTTAGCTGGGTTCATTATGAATTTTCCAAAAAATTCAAGTTCAGCCAATCCTAAAGTTTTTGGGGTTTGCCACTGATGAATCATTATTATCCTCTAGGGTCTCTTCCAACCCCAGAGTATAATAATTATAGGCTTAGGAGGGAGTGGAAAATAATACAGTCATACTCACCTTCCCTCACCTCTCCTGGTGTATTCCGGGGTGATATCTATAGCTGAAGTGGACCGCTAATGCCTGTGATAGGCCCAAAGATGCCCACGAACAAACAATGGATGTTGTGAAGGAGTCCAGGACAGGAGAGTATGATAATGATTCGGTTACAAACCTGGGTTACTCATCTGATTTCCTTATCTAGTTATGATATCTGTCATTTATTATTGTTTGTTTATTATTATAGTTTATTCATATAGCACCATTAATTCCATGGTGCTTTACATTTGAGGGTTGCAGTAATCTAAGCGGGAGATTATGATGGTATGGACAAGTGTATTAGTAGTTTCTGGGGTGAGGAAGGAGCGGATTTGATGGATGTTGTTGAGTTGGAGGCAGCAGGAAGTGTTGAGGGTTTGAACATGCGATTTGAAGGATAGATTGGAGTCCAGGATTATCCCAAGGCATTGGACCTGTGGAACAGGGGCAAGAGTGGTTCCGTTAACTTTGATAGATGGGTCAGGTGGAGGGGCCATATGGGGTGGGGAGAAGATGATGAACTCTGTTTTCTCCATGTCCATGTTGAGTTTGAGAAAGCAGGAGGAGAGGAAGGAGGCTACAGCTGCTAAACAGTCTGGAACTCTGGCCAGCAGGGAGGTAATGTCTGGTCAAGAGATGTATATTTGGGTGTCATCGGCTTAGCAATGGTATTGAAAACCGTGAGATTCTATGAGTCAGCCCAGTCCAAGGGTATAGATGGAGAACAGGAGGGTCCTAGGACAGAGCCTTGGGGGACACCTACGGAGACAGTACGTGGTGAGGAAGTGGTAAGCGAATGGGAGACAGTGAATGTGCGGTCGGTGAGTTATGAGGAGATCCAGGAAAGGGCCAGGTCTGAGATAGCAAGGGATGAAAGAATTTCTAGCAAGAGGGAGTGGTCAACTGTGTCAAAGGCAGAGGAGAGATCAAGGAGGAGGAGGACAGAGTAATGATGCTTGTCTTTTGCCAAATTATATATTCTTGTCATGTATGACTTTTTTGGTCAGGATTTTGTACGGAATCTGCAGTAGATGCAGGAACCTCAAAAGCGTAGTCATTTATTACAACAAAGGAAAATTAAGACATCAATGTCATGAAAGGCATCAGTGGTGTCTTTATTAAGCTATGTAGTACCCAGATCAAAACAAGCAAACATTGCCTTTTGAGCAGTAATGTACATCAAGACTATTAGTAAATATGACCTAAAGTCCAGAGATAATGATCGTTCCTTTTTGTATGTTACATTGTGAACGGCACAGTTTGAATCATTAAATTAAATATTGTATCAGAGAGCTGGGCCATAGAGATTAAACACAGCTTTCACTCATTGCACAAAGAACTAAAGCTGTCTTTCCTTTAGAATAATGTGTCAACCATAATGCTCCATAAAGACTATTTTTTAATATAATGTGTAGTTCATAGAAGCTCACTGTGTGATATTCCACACAAATCAAAAATGAAACAAAGCTTTTATATATTCCTTTAAAAAAACATTACGAACCATATTATAGACCAAGTCAACCAAATGGGGACTTTAAGAAATGTGGAAATAATATCTTTTGTACAGAGTAATGATTTCTAGAAGGAAGCCGCAGATAAATATTTTCACAGGTGTAATGTTATTATAGGAATTCCGTGGAATGATTATTATTGTTTCTAACATACAGAAAGCTCATATATTAACCAAATGATAACCAGGCTTTTCATGTAATAACAATTAAATCTGGCACTTCGGCTTTTGTAGCTGGGACTGCCATGCCTGTGCATTCAACTGAAAAATGGCAAAATAATTTATAATATAAAAGATCTGCAATGTGATTATCTTCTGAGCACACTCCGAAGCAATTTATTTAAATGCTTCTCATACCAAGAGAGTTGAGTAGCAAGTCACATTGAAAGCTAGTGGAAGACATGGTCTGTGTTAGTGCTTTACCAAAGGAAAATTGCAAAGAGTCTCGATGTAACAATACTGTCATCTAAATGTGTATATAGAAGCAATATCAATGAAAGAGAATATAGCAATATCTATGAAATGGAATATCTAGCCATCTATCTATCCCTACATATTTACATATATACCTCATCTAGTTATCTGTCTACTATCTATCTATCTATCTATCTATCTATCTATCTATCTATCTATATCTCTATTATATATCTATCTCGTCTATCTGTTTACCTAACTTTCTTTCAAGCTGCATATCTATCTATCTATCTATCTATCTATCTATCTATCTATCTATCATAAATCTACTTCATATCTACCTATATATAGGTCCTATATGTAAATTATACCCCTTGCTTTATTGCTTGGAAGTACTGCCTGATTCTTGGCTATACATGTATATGTATATAAACCTTGATCTGAATCTTAAGTACCATGTGACTATCTTATTCTATATTGAACTGTATATATTTTTTTCTGTATTATTATATAGTAAAATTAGTTCATGGTTACAATTTTCCTGAGTTGGGTTAGTGTAGTAAATGTTTATTGGTATGACATATACAGCCTTCATATATGAATTCTAAATGTGTATGGAGAGGTGATATTATTCAGAGGTCATCTGCTAGATAAATCTACTACTACTACTACTATCTACTATCTATCTACCTATCTATCTATCTATCTATCTATCTATCTATCTCTTCCACTTAATAATTACATTCAGTTCTGCATTATTCCAGGGTGACTTAGCTGCTCCCCAACTTCAGAATTATTGTCTTAATGTATCCAATTATTTGTAACTTATGACCCTCATCCATAAAGTTCTCCATGGAGCTGCACCTCCGTACATTTTCTATTGTGAAGGATGAGAGCAACGGACATTACATAATGGTAGTGTGAACCTATCCTTACTCTGTAATGCATTATTTTGTCTGTACATGAACCACTTGATTTATAAAGTGCTGAAGAATTAATCATCAAGCCTCACAAGATTCATGTAAATGAATATTCATGAGATTCAGCCCTCTGGCTTGATTCGGCCTGAACTTGTTTGGAATGAACGGGAAGGTCTCCTCAAACTCCAGAGTATAATAAATGGGGGCCCAGAAGAGGTGAGTAAAAATAACAAACTGTTATACTCACCTCTCCCTGGCATCCTGGTGACATATGGCAGCACTTGGTGTCCTCTTCAGACATCTTCTGGCTTCTACATGATGTCAGTCACCTCGGTTCACCACTGAGGCCTGTGACCGGGCATTATGACATTGATGTTCTCCAAGTTACCCATCTCATCAGTGACCTCTTGGCCTAAACCTATTATACTCAGAGGCTTGAGGAAACCGCAAACATCCCTCAAAAAACCCCCAAGTATATGCTTATAAGATATATATACATAATGCCCATCCACAAGATGGAGTAAACTAAGCTAGCATCCAATGCACTGCTGCAGTTTCCTATTCTGTCATAATTAAACTTTCTACTAAATTTTGTCTATGTTTAGAGATGAGCGAACAGTGTTCTATCGAACACATGTTCGATCGGATATCAGGGTGTTCGCCATGTTCGAATCGAATCGAACACCACGTGGTAAAGTGCGCCAAAATTCGATTCCCCTCCCACCTTCCCTGGCGCCTTTTTTGCACCAATAACAGCGCAGGGGAGGTGGGACAGGAACTACGACACTGGGGGCATTGAAAAAAATTGGAAAAAGTCATTGGCTGCCGAAATCAGGTGACCTCCATTTTAGACGAATAGTGGATTTCAAATCCGGGTCATATGAGAATGTGAACTTTGTGACTATGAGACAGGGATAGCTGTACAGGCAGGGATAGCTAGGGATAACCTTTATTTAGGGGGGAATGTTATTAAAAATAACTTTTTGGGGCTCTATCGGGTGTGTAATTGTGATTTTTGTGAGATAAACTTTTTCCCATAGGGATGCATTGGCCAGCGCTGATTGGCCGAATTCCGTACTCTGGCCAATCAGTGCTGGCCAATGCATTCTATTAGCTTGATGAAGCAGAGTGTGCACAAGGGTTCAAGCGCACCCTCGGCTCTGATGTAGCAGAGCCGAGGCTGCACAAGGGTTCAAGCGCACCCTCGGCTCTGATGTAGGAGAGCCGAGGGTGCACTTGAACCCTTGTGCACCCTCAGCTCTGCTACATCAGAGCCGAGGGTGCGCTTGAACCCTTGTGCACACTCTGCTTCATCAAGCTAATAGAATGCATTGGCCAGCGCTGATTGGCCAATGTATTCTATTAGCCTGATGAAGTAGAGCTGAATGTGTGTGCTAAGCACACACATTCAGCTCTACTTCATCGGGCTAATAGAATGCATTGGCCAGCGCTGATTGGCCAGAGTACGGAACTCGACCAATCAGCGCTGGCTCTGCTGGAGGAGGCGGAGTCTAAGATCGCTCCACACCAGTCTCCATTCAGGTCCGACCTTAGACTCCGCCTCCTCCGGCAGAGCCAGCGCTGATTGGCCGAATTCCGTACTCTGGCCAATCAGCACTGGCTAATGCATTGTATTGGCTTGATGAAGCAGTGCTGAATGTGTGTGCTTAGCACACACATTCAGCTCTACTTCATCGGGCTAATAGAATGCATTGGCCAGCGCTGATTGGCCGAATTCCGTACTCTGGCCAATCAGCACTGGCTAATGCATTGTATTGGCTTGATGAAGCAGTGCTGAATGTGTGTGCTTAGCACACACATTCAGCTCTACTTCATCGGGCTAATAGAATGCATTGGCCAGCGCTGATTGGCCGAATTCCGTACTCTGGCCAATCAGCACTGGCTAATGCATTGTATTGGCTTGATGAAGCAGTGCTGAATGTGTGTGCTTAGCACACACATTCAGCTCTACTTCATCGGGCTAATAGAATGCATTGGCCAATCAGCGCTGGCCAATGCATTCTATTAGCGTGAACTGAGTTTGCACAGGGGTTCTAGTGCACCCTCGGCTCTGCTACATCAGATTGCTACATCTGATGTAGCAGTGCCGAGTGTGCATCAGATGTGTAGTTGAGCAAAACTGACTCAGCACTGCTAAGTCTGCATTCGCATAGGAATGCATTGGCCAGCCTTCGGCCAATCAGCGCTGGCTCTGCCGGAGGAGGCGGAGTCTAAGGTCGGACCTGAATGGAGACTGGTGTGGAGCTATCTTAGACTCCGCCTCCTCCAGCAGAGCCAGCGCTGATTGGTCGAGTTCCGTACTCTGGCCAATCAGCACTGGCCAATGCATTTCTATGGGGAAAAGTTAGCTTGCGAAAATCGCAAACTGACAGGGATTTCCATGAAATAAAGTGACTTTTATGCCCCCAGACATGCTTCCCCTGCTGTCCCAGTGTCATTCCAGGGTGTTGGTATCATTTCCTGGGGTGTCATAGTGGACTTGGTGACCCTCCAGACACGAATTTGGGTTTCCCCCTTAACGAGTTTATGTTCCCCATAGACTATAATGGGGTTCGAAACCCATTCGAACACTCGAACAGTGAGCGGCTGTTCGAATCGAATTTCGAACCTCGAACATTTTAGTGTTCGCTCATCTCTATCTATGTTATCTAGAATTCAGAAAATCTAATGTTTATTGCAAGTACCAAGATCTGTGCAGGAGTGAGTGGTTGAACATTCATGATGGAACGAAGAGTCGAGCAACACACATGTGCTCATAACATGTAGCTCTCTAATATTATTACACAGACTCCTATGTAAATACCACTGTACATGTTTGATGGTGAGCAAAGAACATACAAAGGGTTACCTGTCAGTAACATGCATTGTGGATGTGCTTTGTGGCACTCCGCATCTTGTTGCCTGGCAACGTCAGCATCTCTTGTGTGTTTCCCTTTGAAGCCATAGAGGCTTAGCTTAAACACCCACAGTCATCCGTCACATATACAAGGTTGACCATAAAGCTGGGTTTAGCCTTTACTTGGCCAGGCAATGTGCCAAGCAAGAATACATTTCCCTTCGGAATGAGAAATCCTCATGCAATGAATTTAGCAAAGCCTTTGTCTGGGTTAGCCAAAGGGCATGCAAATATAATAGTAGTGTAAAATTAAAAAAAAAAATCACAGTGGGAAAACTCACATGTTGAATAAAATGCTTCTTACTAGAGATGAGCGAACACTAAAATGTTCGAGGTTCGAAATTCGATTCGAACAGCCGCTCACTGTTCGAGTGTTCGAATGGGTTTCGAACCCCATTATAGTCTATGGGGAACATAAACTCGTTAAGGGGGAAACCCAAATTCGTGTCTGGAGGGTCACCAAGTCCACTATGACACCCCAGGAAATGATACCAACACCCTGGAATGACACTGGGACAGCAGGGGAAGCATGTCTGGGGGCATAAAAGTCACTTTATTTCATGGAAATCCCTGTCAGTTTGCGATTTTCGCAAGCTAACTTTTCCCCATAGAAATGCATTGGCCAGTGCTGATTGGCCAGAGTACGGAACTCGACCAATCAGCGCTGGCTCTGCTGGAGGAGGCGGAGTCTAAGATAGCTCCACACCAGTCTCCATTCAGGTCCGACCTTAGACTCCGCCTCCTCCGGCAGAGCCAGCGCTGATTGGCCGAAGGCTGGCCAATGCATTCCTATGCGAATGCAGACTTAGCAGTGCTGAGTCAGTTTTGCTCAACTACACATCTGATGCACACTCGGCACTGCTACATCAGATGTAGCAATCTGATGTAGCAGAGCCGAGGGTGCACTAGAACCCCTGTGCAAACTCAGTTCACGCTAATAGAATGCATTGGCCAGCGCTGATTGGCCAATGCATTCTATTAGCCCGATGAAGTAGAGCTGAATGTGTGTGCTAAGCACACACATTCAGCACTGCTTCATCAAGCCAATACAATGCATTAGCCAGTGCTGATTGGCCAGAGTACGGAATTCGGCCAATCAGCGCTGGCCAATGCATTCTATTAGCCCGATGAAGTAGAGCTGAATGTGTGTGCTAAGCACACACATTCAGCACTGCTTCATCAAGCCAATACAATGCATTAGCCAGTGCTGATTGGCCAGAGTACGGAATTCGGCCAATCAGCGCTGGCCAATGCATTCTATTAGCCCGATGAAGTAGAGCTGAATGTGTGTGCTAAGCACACACATTCAGCACTGCTTCATCAAGCCAATACAATGCATTAGCCAGTGCTGATTGGCCAGAGTACGGAATTCGGCCAATCAGCGCTGGCTCTGCCGGAGGAGGCGGAGTCTAAGGTCGGACCTGAATGGAGACTGGTGTGGAGCGATCTTAGACTCCGCCTCCTCCAGCAGAGCCAGCGCTGATTGGTCGAGTTCCGTACTCTGGCCAATCAGCGCTGGCCAATGCATTCTATTAGCCCGATGAAGTAGAGCTGAATGTGTGTGCTTAGCACACACATTCAGCTCTACTTCATCAGGCTAATAGAATACATTGGCCAATCAGCGCTGGCCAATGCATTCTATTAGCTTGATGAAGCAGAGTGTGCACAAGGGTTCAAGCGCACCCTCGGCTCTGATGTAGCAGAGCTGAGGGTGCACAAGGGTTCAAGTGCACCCTCGGCTCTCCTACATCAGAGCCGAGGGTGCGCTTGAACCCTTGTGCAGCCTCGGCTCTGCTACATCAGAGCCGAGGGTGCGCTTGAACCCTTGTGCACACTCTGCTTCATCAAGCTAATAGAATGCATTGGCCAGCACTGATTGGCCAGAGTACGGAATTCGGCCAATCAGCGCTGGCCAATGCATCCCTATGGGAAAAAGTTTATCTCACAAAAATCACAATTACACACCCGATAGAGCCCCAAAAAGTTATTTTTAATAACATTCCCCCCTAAATAAAGGTTATCCCTAGCTATCCCTGCCTGTACAGCTATCCCTGTCTCATAGTCACAAAGTTCACATTCTCATATGACCCGGATTTGAAATCCACTATTCGTCTAAAATGGAGGTCACCTGATTTCGGCAGCCAATGACTTTTTCCAATTTTTTTCAATGCCCCCAGTGTCGTAGTTCCTGTCCCACCTCCCCTGCGCTGTTATTGGTGCAAAAAAGGCGCCAGGGAAGGTGGGAGGGGAATCGAATTTTGGCGCACTTTACCACGTGGTGTTCGATTCGATTCGAACATGGCGAACACCCTGATATCCGATCGAACATGTGTTCGATAGAACACTGTTCGCTCATCTCTACTTCTTACGTTTGTATTATCAGTCTTCTCAAACACCATGTGAAGGTTAAAATAACAACCCAAAGACTCTGTATGCAAACTGATCTCATATTGGGCGTACATTTCATACTGACCTTACCGGAGCGCTCTGGAGCAAAATAATGATTCTTTATTTCAAGATATCACTAATGACTAGGAGGGCAGAAAAATGAAGGATGGCTATATGAACTGTATAAAATCGGGCCACCAAATATGGAGCTCCTTGCTAGTCCTCTTGTATGTTGACTTAGATGGCTTTTACCTGCAATAATAAGGGGAATTAATTATGGCATGCCATTTAAAGGTGCACTTATATCCCCCTTAGAGGTACATGCATCAGCTTCATCAACAAGGCCTTCTTCTGACCATAATAATAAGGGAATCTGGACCTGCTGCTATTGCCCACTGTTTGTATGATACATACACATTAAAGGAATTCTATCACTAAAATGACATTTTTTTTTTGTCCCTAACACGTAGGAATAGCCTTAAGAAAGGCTATGCTTCTCCTACCTTTAGATGTCTTCTCCGCTCCACCATTCGGTATAAATCCCGGTTTTTGCCGGTATGCAGATGAGTTCTCTCGCAGCACTAGGGGTGGTCCCCAGTGCTCAAACAGCACTGGGGGCATCCCCAATGCTACAAGAGTAATCTCCAGCGACACCTCCATCTTCTTTGGAACGCCCTCTCCCTGTGTCTTCTTCCGTCCTGGGTTACAATCTTCTAGGCCTCAGGCAAGGCAGACTGTGCATGCCCGCAGCCACAAGAAAAATGGCTGCTTACACAGTAATCTGTGTAAGCGGCCATTTTCTTGTGGCCGCTTACTCAAGACGGGGATTTCTACCAAACGGTCGCGCAGAGAAGACATGTAAAGGTAGAAGAATAGCCTTTCTTGAGGCTATTCCTATGTGTTAGGGACAAAAAATGTCATTTTAATGATAGAATCCCTTTAAGGTTTTATATTTGTTTAGCATATCCATTTAACAAATGCAAAAAAAAATGGAAAGCGATTCATATACATAGAGATCAATGTAAAAAAAAAAATACAATCCATTTCTGCCCATTTTTGATGGATATGAAAGTATAGTATACTGCGTTTTTGTGTACTGGACAAATGGACAAAACAATCAGTTTTTATTTTTCTTACATTCTTATGAAAGTGATGGTCATCCTTTTGCATCCGTTTTTTGCATTGCAAACGCCTCTGTGAAAAACTTGATGTGAAAAAAATTTATGTGAATGCTGCCCTAGTAGAAAAGTGGTAAGGTAAGAGTGCATTTACATCATGTATTTTTACTTCCAATTAGCAGATACATCTAACGGATGCAAAAAACTATTGAAAAAAAAGTCCAAGTAGATACAAACAGTTTACATAGAATGGATGCCCAGCTGTTTTCATCTGTGTTTATAATGTTTTTTTTATATCCATTAAACAAATCAACTAAAAACATGATGTAACCACACCCTAATTTAGATAATAGCTATTACTCTGCAGTGCTGAGGAACTACCCAGTCTGTTGAACATGGTGTGTGCAGCACTATGCCTCAGTGGTTGGCACTATTGTCTTGCAGCAGTGAAGTCCTGGGTTAGAATCCAAACAAGGACAAGAATTAACAAGGAGTTTATGTGCTCTCTCCGTGTATGCGTGAATTTCCAGGTACTTTGGTTTCCGCCCACACGTCATACTGCTAGGAAATTTAGATTGTGAGCCTTACTTGGCAGAGTGAGTGATGACAATATCTGTGAAAGTGCAGAATATATTGGCACTATATATGTAAATAAATTTGCCATATGATTTGTAACAGTGGGTTTTGGTACTATACTTCTGCCCCGTAGACTTCAATGTGTCGGTGCTTTTCTCCATCACCTGTCCTCAACTAGTCACCCATCTCTCCATCAGCTGACTTGCACATCATATCCACGTTGGTTCAGATACTGGCTTGGTGACTGGTCCCATGGGCAAAAAAAGCTAAATGTATCTATTGTGTTACAACACCTTTCCCTTTTTTACTTTAAGCTGCTACAAACAGGAACCTCTGTCCATTTGTCTCACTGATTTCTCCTCCGACAGAACCAGCGTTGATTGGCCGAATGCTGTACTCTGTATGGCATTCGGCCAATCAACGCTGGTCAATGCATTCCTATGCTGAGATGTAGCAGTGCTGGCCGTGCGCTCAGCACGGCTACTCTGGAGATGCAGCCGAGCTGAGCGCACGGCCAGCACTGCTACACCGGAGATGAAGCAGAACTGGATGTGCGCTCAGCTCGGCTACTCTGGAGATGCAGCTAAGCTGAGCGCATGGCCAGCACTGCTACACCAGAGAACCGCTGAACCCTACTGTGTGCAGCAGGGTTCAGCAGTTCTCCGGTGTAGCAGTGCTGGCCATGCGCTCAGCTTGGCTGCATCTCCGGAGTAGCTGAGCTGAGCGAACGGCCAGCTCTGCTTCATCTCTGGTGTAGCAGTGCTGGCCGTGTGCTCAGCTCGGCTGCATCGAGCTGAGTGCACGGCCAGCACTGCTACATCTTGGCATAGGAATGCATTGACCAGCGTTGATTGGCAGAGTACAGCATTCGGCCAATCAACGCTGGTTCTGCCAGAGGAGGCGGAGTCTAAGATCAGTCCACAGCAGTCTCCATTCTGGTCCGATCTTAGACTCTGCCTCCTCACAGACAAGCCAGCGTTGATTGGCCGAATGCTGTACTCTGTGACAGACGGTCAGGAACGCCTTTCTGACTGTGAAGAGCTACAGTACCGACACCGATAGCTCTTCACCCAGGACACAGATCAGGAAAGCTGATAGTGCGCTGAATTCAGTGCACTGTCGGCTTTCCAGCGGTATATAGAACTGCCTTTGCCCAAATCCATGAAAGGTCCTCTTTAACATCGGATCCCAGAGAGGTGAGTAACAGTGTTTACTATGTTCTGTCATCTCCCCTGGGGCTCCGATTATTATACTCGGGGATCTGAAAAGACCTCTGAGTATAATAATAGAGCTTGAAGGATCCACTGTGGCCCCTTTAACCTCTATTATGCCGCACAGCGGCCCCCCTGCAACCTCTATTATGCCCCATAGTCTATTGTGCCACTGTGGGGCATGATATTGGCTGCAGGGGCCACTGTGGGATATATATATAAATATATATATATATATATATATATATATATATATATACATATATATGGATTGGGTGCGTGGAGAAGTGAGGAGTCAAAGATGTCTGTGTTTCAAACTTTACAGAGTCAAGTCACAGCTGAAAAAAGTGGTCATGGCGGTCCAAAGGGAAGAGACGGGAAATGTGGGGAGACGTCTCCTGTGAGTATTACTGCATTGTATTTATTGTACTGTCAGAAAATATGAATCGCATTTGAAAAACGCATTTTTAGGGCTATTTTTTTCAAAAAATCCTGGGGGGGGACCCCCAGACCCCCGGTAAGTAGGGCCCCACCAACGTCAATTGCCCAGGGCCCCTGGATCCGCCACTGAGAAGCAGCTATTAACAGATGCCTAGAATTGGAGATGGTAGAGATGGTGAAAGGTCGTCTTTAACTATCCTGCCAATGATATGGCTTATGGCTTAAGACGAATTGTGCACATAGGTCAATATTTGGAGGTGACTTTTCTTTATCTTTCATAGGAGCATGAAATTTTGTGACAAAGCATAAGAGCAGGTACATTGTCACATGTTGGTGTTAGGTTTAGTTGTAGGTCCCATAGTAGAATAATGACATTTATGAGTTTGTGGTTAATATATGGGGGGCTTTTGCATAACTTATGGGAGCTTTGATGAAATGAAGTATACAATTTCTTTGGCATTAAAGTGGTGCATTTTCCTGAATTACTTGTTACTTTTAAGAAAAGACGGCAGAGTGTTGTTTGGCCCAACACATTTTCTATAACTTACCCTTGAATACTTCTTGGTCTAAATTTCAGTTCTGGCACATTGGGCAGAATTAAAAGACCAGCGCTCTTAATGATTTTGGGACATGTCAAGCCAGTGGAGGAATTGAATAATCCTGGGTAGTAGAAGCCATTCTTAATACATTAATAAATGGAGTTCAACAACATTTTCATGGTCCAACAGCTTTATCTAATTGAAGGGCAGTATCATTATATTAACACATCTCCTACAATTATCTATAGGTAACTGGTGAAAAATAGCAGACACAGTCAGAAAAGATTCTTATTATTAAAGGTTTCACTTGTTTTGTCACTTTATTTCTTGTCATTCTACTTGTTTGTTATCTCCCCAGTTATAAAGCGAATATACAGTACTATCCTTGTCTGAATGGATTATTAATAAGACATTAACACGGATTTTGAAGTTTTTGCACTTGAATTAATTCTTTATTCTTCCCGTCTCTGTGCTGCAGGAACAGGGGGTCACAGTCATCTCAGTTAGACAGAAAACCAAAGGAAGAAGAAGTTAACACTAAGTCAAACTTCAATAAAATACTTTTCAGTGACCGTCTGAAATCAGATAGAAGAATGAAGTTTTGTGGATTACCAACATGAAAAATGTTAATTTTTTTGCAACAATGCGCATGTATGGATTGGACTAGAGAGCCTAGGGCTTCCTGCAAATATTACCTCACACGCCTCATATTCCTAAAATGTCATATGCATCATTTTTTCCAGTAGTAGTTTGCTGCCAGGCCTTTGTCTCTGATTGTTTCCGTCCCAGGTCCTGTTAGTAGCCAGCGGCCTGGCCCTTTTAGCCCCATGAACTGGGAATATGCGTCCACGCAGCAGCAGCAGCAACAGACCTCAGGCAGTAACAAGACACTGCAAAATGGTTGGTGATTGGGGCCCTGTCATGTTATTGAGAAGATGAGGCCTAGGGATCAAGGATACAGGTTGGCCTAACTCTGCACATAGATGTCATCTCAACCTCCCAATGTATCTACAGTATAGAAAAATAAGTTAGACAGTTTCTTAACCCCTTAGCGACCCTTGACGTAACTGTACGTCATGGGTCGCATGGGGATGTATGGAGCGAGCTCACACGCTGAGCTCGCTCCATACACGGCAGATGCCGGCTGTATAATACAGCCGGGACCTGCCAATAACAGCAGCGGTCGGTGCCCGAGCCGATCGCTGCTGTTAACCCTTTACACACTGCGGTCAAACGTGACCGCAGTGTGTAAACGGCGCCGGCGGCATGGGCGCCGCCATGTTTCGCCGATCGCCGCCCTCCTGAACGTCACATGAGGGCGATGATCGGTTGCTATGACAGCCGGAAGCCTATTGAAGGCTTCCAGGCTTGTCTCTGCACAAGATCTATTAGACGATGCCAGAGGCCAGAGGCATCGTCTAATAGAAATGCTGCGATTTTCCTATTCACTGCAATACTGTAGTATTGCAGTGAATAGTATGAGCGATCAGACCCCCTAGGTTTCAAGGTACCTAAGGGGTCTGATCATAAATGTAACAGAAGAAAAAAAAAAAGTTTTTAAAAGTATTAAAAAAATAAAAAAAATATAAAAGTTCAAATCACCCCCCTTTCCCTAGATTAGCTATAAAAGTAATTAAAGAACATTAAACATAAACATATTAGGTATCCCCGCGCTCCAAAATGCCCAAACTATTAGAATATTAAAACATTTATCCCGTACTGCGAACGGCGTAGCGGCAAAAAAAATAAAAACAGCCAAAAAGCGTTTTTTTCAACACTTTGCCTCCTATAAAAAATTGAATAAAAAGTGATCAAACCATCAGATCTTTCCCCAAATGGTATCAATAGAAACGTCATCTTGTCCCGCATAAAAAGACACCACAACCAGCTCCATACATGGAAATATGAAAAAGTTACAGGTGTTAGAACATGATGACACAAAAAAATTTTTCTATTTTGCAAAGTTTATCATTTTTTTAAAAGTATCAAAACATTTCAAATACTATATAAATTTGGTATCACCGCGTTCGTACTGACACGTAGAACACAGGTAACATGTCATTTGTACCAAACAGTGAACGCTGTAAAAATTAAACCCATAAGAAAATGGCGCAAATGCATTTTTTCTCCAATTGCACCTCATTCTGAATTTTTTTCCAGCTTCCCAGTACATTGCACAGCATATTGAATGATGCCATTACAAAGTACAATTTGTCCCGCAAACAATAAGCCATCATGTGACTCTGTGAACTGAAAAATGAAAAAGTTATGGCTCTTGAAATGTGAGGAGGGAAAAACGAAAATGCGAAACCAAAAAATGGCCTGGTCCTTAAGGGGTTAAATAATCTGCTCAGTATGTTATATTGACATATAACATGGCTGAGATGCTGAAGAGAATAAAAAACTCCAGGCTGATGCACTCTTCTTGGGTACAATAGAGATTACAGTGCAGAATATCAACCTGATGTTCCACTCTGGGCTAGGACAAACTGCCCATTCTCAAATTTCAGAGATGAATAGTAGTATGACATCGCAATGGTGATGTGAGGGTCGCAACACACACTGGCTGACCGACTGGCTCGTACGACCATGGAGTCGGTGTAGATATATGGTACAAACAGGAAAAAAAAGCCCGGTGGCGCACACCTCAGGACTAGGGTTGAGCCGATCTTGACTTTTCAGGATCGATTTTAAAATCTGATTTCCGATCATTTTTCATTCGAACCCGATCTCGATCCCAATTCCGATCCCAATGCAAGTCAATGGGATTTTTTTATTAATCGGAGTTCGGATTTTAAAAGCAATCCTATTCACTATACAGCATGGAATCTAACAATTGAATGCTTTAATTGTTAGTCTCCTATTAGAATGAATGGAGGCAGTGCGCAGGGGGTTAAGACTATGTGCCGGCTGCTTCCATTCATTCCTATGGAACCGCACTGGAGACTTCACACTGAGTATACACTATATACTCAGTGTGAAGGCTAAGCAAAGCATTGTGGGAAATACTACCAATCTCGATCCCACCTAAAAAGATCATGTAGCTCAACCCTACTCAGGACACAATGGTAGAAGTAGAACTTTTACTGGTTAGGATAATGATACTTGCCGCTAAGGCCCACTAGCTGAACATTATTCTACAATGAGCACACCAAGCTCTTGGCCACCAGCATTTTTTGATCTGACAAAGGGGTATATCCCCGAAACGCCTAACCAATAAAAGTTCTACTTCTTCCATTGTGTTCTGAGCTGTGTGCCACCGGGCTTTTTTTCCTGTTTATATCATGTGGCTGAGATGCTGTATGATGAGTATCTGTATTAAGTACAATAAGTGTACTGTGCCATACCTACCTTAGGGGCCTATCAGGGAATTCACCCATTCACCCGTCGACCAGTCTGATTCTAAGTTATTTCTTGTGTATCTTCAAGATCAGTGCTCAGCTTTAGTTGAGTTGAACATGCTCTTTTCTCTTCCCTCTCAATGATTTAGCCTCTTGCTTATTTTCTGACACTTTGTTTTTGTAACCTCGGAAGCCTCATCAGGTTCATATAAGGTCTGGTTCACATCTGCATTCGGTATTCCATTTGGGGAGTCTGCTTGGGGACCCCAAAACACCCAGACCCCATAGACTATAATGGGTCTGTTTTCTGTGCGGTGTCGAAACGAATCATGCGGAGAGAAAAGTACTTCATGAACTACTTTCCTCTCTGCATGATTCATGCAGATACCGCACAGAAAACACATGGACACCATCATAGTCTATCGGGTCCATGTGCTTTCATTACTCACTGCTTTTTAATGCGTTCGGGAAGGAGCAGGGGTCCCCAAGGGGACTCCCCAAACGGAAAACCGAACACAGATGTGATCCAGGCCTAGCAACATTCTTCAAGCAAAGATGTCCTCTTGAAGACAGTTTATGATCGTGTTTTAGCTTCCCAAACTAACAAGTTCTACAGTATACGATTTGTTCTACTTACCTGACATCATAGAGAGCCTCTTGTCCATACAATCTCCCTGTCCTGTTTTGCTTTTTTACCTTTTATTATGTTGCGCATAGCTTTGTTATTATTGCTTTTGTTCTAGTGGTGGGATTTTGTTTTTGGAAGTTTTTTTTTTTTTCCTTGTAACTCTCAAATTATAAAGCTTTGAAGTTTCTCTATTTCTTGAGCCTGATGAAAGCAAATTGTTATTTTTACATGCATGCGTGAGCCGCCATTATTCCACTACACAAAATAAAAGCACCCGGGTCACAAATAGATTCATTTGAAGGTAGTTGTGAATTTGTGTGGGGTAGATTGGGGCTGAACTACGGCTAAGAAAACCTCAAACTGCTTCTCAGGAAAGCCTCTTCTGTCTGCTGAACTTTTATCCTACAACTGTTTTTTTTTTTTTAATGCAAAAATGTCAATCCATGTATTTCGAATTCATCTTTTGTGTGGTTGCTTTCTCTTTCTGCCCAGCTGCCACTTGTATTGAAGCTAGTGCAGAAGAGGCATGCCTTTTCAGGTAATCGTCCATTTCACAGAAATGGCTAGCCATTAAAATGCAGATGCTGTTATCTCAATTAAAGCTTTCTATGGAAACCTATTAGCGGACGTAGCTAAATGTTTGGACTAAGGAAGTTAGCCCATGTTATTTAGAAAGAAATTGGGTGTCTTGCTTCCTCAATAGATCTTTCAAAGAATGATGTTAGACTGTTTCAACAGTTGTGAACAGGACTGTAGTCTCTGTGTTCATGAAGTGTAATGGTATCAATTGACTATTTCTTTGTCATTACTATAAAGTACTCTTGAATGTTTAAATGGAAAGAAGTTCTGGAGACAAAGAAGACATGACAGCTGAATGTCAGCTGTAGCCCTGAAACGCAACTCGTTCCACGTTTCCCATGATTGTGTGAATAGTGGAAATATGCGCTGAACCTTGGACCAGCTTATTAAAATGGAGAGTCTAAACAGAAAGGCGAAAGTAAAACATATTCATATGTACTACTGCTTTTTAATTACTTCTAAACCAATATATTATAAAAGGATTTAAAAAATCCAATTAACACAAGGATATATGTAAAAGAGGCTTATCTCATAGCTTATTTGGGGACACAGCTTTATAATGGAGCCTCTACATCTTAGTTGCAAAGCAAAAGACCCGGCCTTAGTAAAAATGAGTTGCTTTGTGAGCTTGGGTTTATTGGGACACGTATAAGAGGATCTCATGCTTTCAATTGTCCTTTTAGCGCTATATCTATTTTTTGTTTTTGTTGTTTTTTTTGTTTGATAAAAATATTCCTTTTTAGATTGAGATACATTTTGTCCTTCTTTTAATGCCTGATGCTATATAATAAAAAGGAAAAAGAAGTAAATAAATATCTCTCTAATTGTTTCAAAAAGAAAAGACAAAAGACATTCTTTTTAACCCTTTCCCGCCGATGGCATTTTTTCATTTTCGTTTTTCGTTTTTGACTCCCTTCCTTCTAAACCCCATAACTTTTTTATTTCTCCGCTCCCAGAGCCTTATGAGGTCTTAATTTTTGCGGGACAAATTTTTCTTCATGATGCCATCATTAATTATTCTATATAATGTACTGGGAAGCGGGAAAATGACTACCACTACAATATACTGCAAAACTAATGTATTGCAGTTTATGTAAAATCCATTGATTTCTATAACAGGCTGCCTTCAATAGGTTCCCAGAAGATGGATACAGTATAAATAACCAATTTGTAGACAAACAAGCAATTTTGTAACTCGTCCCCATCACACCTCACGGTATAAAGGATCTCAAATATAACAGAAAATTCCCTGACCACTTAGCACTAAAAAATGTTAGTATACAAGTTTCCACCACAGATCTCAGTCTGAAGATGGCAATGCTGTGAAACATGGCAGCACCCACACATTTCAGTAAGGCATTAAAAGGGTCAATACCCATTAACAAGTTAACGCCAATGATCAGAGGGGACTCTGATCATGGGTATTGCCAGCTATGTGGACGCTATGTTTAAAGTTCAAACACCAGCCCTAATACTACAATGGATGTCAGCAAGGGGTTAAATCTATGGCATAATATATGTTATTGGTGGTAGTAACTAGAGATGAGCAAACACCGTTTGATCGAATAGATATTCGATCGAATATCAGGCCGTTCGAGGTATTCGATTCTGATCGAATACCACGAGGCAAACGCAGTAAAAATTTGTATCTCCTCCCACCTTCCCTGGTGCGTTTTTGCCCCAATAACTGCGCAGGGAAGGTGGGACAGGGACTACGACAACAGAGGCATCGAAAAAAAATCGGAAAAGGAATTGGCAGTCGAAATCAGGTGACCTCCACTTTAGACGAATGGTGGATTTAACATTCGATTAATTTGAGACTGTGAACTATGAGACTGTGAGACAGGGACAGATCTACAGGCAGGGTTAGCTAGGGATTACCTTTATTTAGGGGGGAATGTTACTCAAACAGCTCTTTAGGGCTCTATCTCGTCGGGATCCCTGTCAGCTTGCGATATGCACTAGCTGACTTTTTCCCATAGGAATGCATTGACCAGTGTTGATTGGCCAAATGCCATACAGACTACAGCATTCGGCCAATCAGTGCTGGTTCTGCCGGAGGAGGCGGAGTCTAAGATCCATCCACAGCAGTTTCCATTGTGGTCCGATCTCAGATGTAGCAGTGCTGACACAGCTCTGCTACACGGAGAAGCAGCAGAGCTCAGCACACAAAGAGATGCAGCAGAGCTGAGTGTGCAGCAGGGTTCAGCACACACTCAGCACTGCCACATCTGAGATGCAGCAGAGCTGAGTGTGCAGCAGGGTTCAACGCACACTCAGCTCTGCTGCATCTGAGATGTAACAGTGCTGAATGTGCGTTGAACCCTGCTGCACACTCAGCTCTGCTGCATCTGAGATGCAGCAGTGCTGAGTGTGCATTGAACCCTGCTGCGCACTCAGCTCTGCTGCAACTGAGATGTAGCAGTGCTGAGTGTGCATTGAACCCTGCTGCGCAATCAGCTCTGCTGCATCTGAGATGTAGCAGTGATGAGTGTGCGTTGAACCCTGCTGCACACTCAGCTCGGCTGCATCTTCGGAGTAGTTGAGCTCAGCGCACGACCAGCTCTGCTTCATCTCCGAACCAGCATTGATTGGCCGAATGCTGTAGTATGTATGGCATTCGACCAATCAACGCTGGTCAATGCATTCCTATGAGAAAAAGGCAGCCTGCGCATATCGCAAGCTGACAGGGATCCCGACATTATACAGTGACTTGGGCATGTTAGATGCCCCCCAGACTTGCTTCCCCTGCTGTCCCAGTTGCATTCCAGGGTGTTGGCATCATTTCCTGGGGTGTGATAGTGGACTTGGTGACTCTCCTGAGTCAAATGGTGGGATCCCCTGAAATGAAGCATTTTTCCCCATAGACTATAATGGGGCTCGATATTCGTTCGAATAGTCGAATATTGAGTGGCTATTCGAAACGAATATCGAATATTGAATATTTTACTGTTCGCTCATCTCTACTAGTAACCATTTCCTAGTGATCAGTATGTTCTCTTAATTTCACTAACTGAAGATGTAAGGCCTGGTTTACATCTGCGTTCATTATTCCGTTTGGGGAGTCCGCTTGGGGACCCCCCGAAAGGAATACTGAATGCATTAAAAAGCGGTGAGCAATGAAAGAACACAGACCCCATAGACTATAATGGGGTCCATGTGTTTTCCGCGCGGTGTCCGCATGAATCATGTGAAGAGAAAATTACTGCTTGAAGTACTCATGCGGACACCATGCAGAAAACACCCAGATCTCATTATAGTCTAAGGGGTACGTGTGCTTTCATTGCTCACAATTTTTTTTATTGCGTTCAGTATTTCATTCGGGGGGTCCCCAAGTGGACTCCCCGAATGGAATACCGAATGCAGATTTGAACCAGGCCTTAGATGGGACTTCTTGGCAATTGGTAATACTTCATGCATGATTTTGCTGTTTATGTCGCTCTTTATTATTGTATATACCTTCACTTAGCTCAAACTTGGACCCAAAAGTTTATTTGTTATTTTCTTACTAAATGCCCAGATGTTGCCTATTGTCTATTTTCCTGCATCTTACCGCTGCTCCAGAACTGTACATACACCCGGTGTTCTTTTGTATATTATATCTACATATACTATAATTTTTTTATTCATTTGAAACTTTTAAACCTTCAATCTGAAATGTTTTCTTTTGCTTAATTCTTACATTTGGCCTTTATGCATTACAATACATATCTGGACATTTCAGTTTCCATAATGTTTAAATGTATTTTGCATCCTTGTGCATATATTTCTACCGTAAGTATATGTCTCACGCAATTCTTTTTCGACAGTCTCCCATTTTAAACATTCATAAAAGCTTTTTTGTGCTAATAAAGAAAACTTTTAAAAGCGCAAACCACTCAAAACTGAATGAAAGGGCAACCATTTGGAACAACACATTCTTGAACAAATATTGTTATTCCATTTTTATTTAAATTAAACAATTTGAGTAGATGCTTAATGAATCTTGTTCTATACATATTACAATGTGTTAGCTAATGCAGAAATTGGTGACCACATATTTTTCATTAGAAACTGATCATCCATTGCATAATGCATCATTTACTAAAATAATATAAAAGAATTTCTACAAAAAAAAATAAAAAAATAAAAATTGAAAACAAATAATGTAAAAGCTTCCAATAAAATTAAGAAATAAAATAGAGAAATATGCAGGAAAGAAATAAGGTAATATAAATCGGGAGCTATGTCAACATCTCAGTACATATTTCTTTGTGCACATTTGTTGGTCTATTACGTGATGACCCTGAAAATGTGCAGTTGAGAGGAACTTAACAAATGTGTCCGCTTTTAAAGAAACTACCATGTATAACATTTAATAGCGGAGAATAAAAACTTCCAGCGACTGAATGAAAAGTAGACTTTTTTGAAATATTAACTTGAATTGCAGAATTTCTATATAATTCAGGTCTCTTTTTTGCTGTACGGACCTAAGCTATGATAGGTCCAACAATCCTGATGATTAATCTTTAGAGATGAGCAAACAGTAAAATGTTCGAAGTTCAATATTCGTTTCGAGTAGCCCCTCAATATTCGATTACTCGAATCGAATATCGAACCCTATTATAGTCTATGGGGGGGAAATGCTCGTTTCAGGGGTAGGCAACGTTCGATCAAATTATACTTACCAAGTCCACGAGTGAGGGTCGGGCGGGATCCTCCAAGCAGTCTTCTCCTTGCAGCGTCCCCGGGGCGTCTTCCAGCTCTTCATTCACTCTGCCAGGCATCGGGCCTGGGCAGAGCTGATTGCGCATGCCCGCACTACAAGCAGACATGTGCAGTCGGCTCTGCCCAGGCCCGATGCCTGGCAGAGTGAATGAAGAGCCAGAAGACGCCGTGGGGAAGCTGCACGGAGAAGACTTCTAAAGGTAGGAGAAGAACCAGCGTTGATTGGCCGACTGTATAGCATTCGGTTCTGCATCGAACTTTTACATTCGAACAGCGAGTACTACTCACTCATCTCTATTAATCTTATCTCAGCAAGAAAGTGTTCCAAAAGATGTCTTAAGACAGGGCTAGCATTAGCACATGGTAGATGCTGAGGCCAAAAGCAATCTAGGTAAACATGCGCTATAGTTGTTAAGCAGTGATTGGGCAGGGGGGACACACTTTGACTGTCCCTAAAATCCCACATATACCTGGATCTGACTTAGCTTTCTTGCTCTTCAAGTGCCCATAAATGTTGGATAAAGTTGATTTCAGGAGAATGCAGAGGGAAATGTTTGGCAATCACTTGATGCACTTTGTAAAGTCTTTTTATAGGGTATAGTTTAATTTCTTACCTTTTTTAGTATTAATACATCTCACAGTGATCTCCACAGAGATCCAAGCCCGGCAAAAGTCGGATGAAGTACTGTAAACTTACAAGGGTGTGGTCAATGTAGTACAGTTCATATAGTTCAAAGTGCATATCCAAAAAAGGCAAACAACTTGAAACTTTCTTATATCCACCACAGTGATTTACCGTATTTTTCAGACGATAAGACGCATCTAACTATAAGACTCACCCTAGGTTTAATATTTCAGATTAATTTTACCTTCCCTTGTAGACAAATTGAGTTGTAGAGTCAATGTCACTAACTGGTATGCTCACAACATACACATACACAAAAAGCCACATTACCCCTCATGATATAATGGCATATAGGTACCTTTACAAAGTATAATGGGGCATTATACAGTTTTGTGGGCACTAAGGGCCATTATGCTGTGTGGGGGCACTAATGGGGTATTAGACAGTGAGGTGTGCACTAATGGGGAATTATACTGTGTGGGAAACACTAATGGGATATTATACAAATGTGTTGAGCACTAAAGACCATTATATTGTGTTGGGGGCACTAATTAGACTGTGCAGTGTGCACTATTGGGGCATTATACAGTTTTATGGGCACTAAGTAGCATTATACTGTGTAGGGGCGCTAATGTGGTATTAGACTGTGTTGTGTACTAATGGGGCATTAAAAAGTTTTATGGACACTAAGTACCATTATGCTGTGTAGGGGCACTAATGGGGTATTAGACTGTGCGGTGTGCACTAATAATAATAATAATAAATTTTATTTATATAGCGCCAACATATTCCGCAGCGCTGTACAATTTGTAGGGTTCAAATCCAGACAGAAAGATACATTACAAAGAAAATAATTTCACACAATGGGACTGAGGGCCCTGCTCGCAAGAGCTTACAATCTATAAGGTAGAGGGGGTGACACAAGAGGTAGCAGGGGCGGCATTGCTTATGCAGAGGTCAGACACTTTTGTAATAGAGGTGACTGTCATTGCATAAACATAAGACTTTATGAGCAGTTGACAGTCGTGTCCTGTAACATGTGGATGGAGCTTGGACAGATAAAGTTATCCTTAGATGACATCATATCATGTGGGGAGTGTGGGAGCGGAGACAGAGGAGGGTTAAGGGTTTACGTTAGACATTGTGATAGGCCTGTCTGAAAAGATGCGTCTTTAGTTTGCATTTGAAACTGTAGAAATTGGGAGTTAATCTGATTGTCCGGGGTAGAGCATTCCAGAGAAGTGGTGCAGCTCGGGAGAAGTCTTGTATACGAGCGTGGGAGGTTCTGATAATAGAGGATGTAAGTGTTAGGTCATTGAGTGAGCGGAGAGCACGGGTTGGGCGGTAGACAGAGATGAGGGAGGAAATGTAGGGAGGTGCGACATTATGGAGAGCCTTGTGGATGAGAGTGATAACTTTATATTTTATTCTATAATGAATAGGCAGCCAGTGTAGTGACTGGCACAGACCAGAGGCATCGCTGTAGCGTCTAGCCTGATAGATGAGCCTGGCCACTGCATTCAGAATAGATTGTAGAGGGGAGAGTTTAGTGAGGGGAAGACCGATTAGTAAGGAGTTACAGTAGTCAAGGCGAGAATGAATCAGAGAGACAATAAGTGGGGCATTATACAGTTTTGTGGGCACTAAGGACCATTATACTGTGGGAGGGCACTAATGGAATATTAGACTGTGTTGTACACTAATGGGGCATTATATTGTGTGGTGGGCAATGATGGCCATTGTATGGTATTGGAGGCACTAATGGGTCACTTAATCTCTGCCTTTTTAGCATGAATACATTTCAATACTGGCAACAATTGTCCGTAGTGCCTACACAACAGTAATGTGTCATGTACCGATTATTGATCCCTCCTGCAACTGATGAATGTTTCTCCCAGTCCCTATCATTATAAAGAACCAGGAGGTAGGAATCTGGACAACTGAGAGCCATGGTCCATGTTCTGACCACGGTCCGCCAGCTGCACTATGAAGAGGACAGTTTTCTCTCACCTGCCATGATCTGTCAGATTGGTGTGAGGCCGAGGGGAGAGAGCTGTGGGACGGCTGGAGCTTCTTGATTTTGGATTATAAAACAAAGGGACTTTTTAGCAAGTGTGTCTTATAGGCCGAAATATACGGAATTTGCAGTACCAATCTATCACATAAATGCACCTTATATAATAATGCACTTGGACGTATTGACATTTGCAGTAAGTTTTATATATACTATGTGTACAAAGATATATTAAACACATTGTAATATTCTATTAGTTCTATATTTATGTATCACAGACCATTCCCATTACGGAATCTTTCATACAGTTTTCTTTTCCCAAATAAAATGATCAGCATTGGTAATAATACAAACCATGTTTATCTCTAATTCCAGAATATTGTATGATACTGGCATTTGTAAAATAGCATTTCATAGAGATATATCCTTTTTTGACTTTTGTTTAAGCACCAAAGGACTTTGATGTGAAATTTAGGTTAACAGGTCACCTCAAATCCTTGAGCTGCAACTCTTGTTTCGCTGGCCTACATACAGGCAGACTACAAATGCATGTGGTCATATCTCAGAATGTATCAGGCTTCATAAAATCTTAATATTTAGGACACATTTTTCATGTGCATCTATGATAAAATCAAGGAAGTAATTTTCTTAAAGAGAAAGTACTGCCTATATCCTAGTTTGTATTTTGAGATACCTAGACAAAGTGCGATATTAATTCTTTACATTTATCTGTGCTTGCATAATAAGAGAGTCCGACCTAGAAGAATAGATTTATTGCATGGTGTCCTCCATAAAATACATCTGAGTTAGGGCTCTCATAGATCCTGACCGTGGATCTACTGACCATAGCTTAATACTTTAGTAGGGCTATGGTCTGGCCCAGACACATCTTTAATTCAGATGCAGAAGTAAGTAACCCAAATATAACATATGTAAAATATCTTCACTACTAGGATTGCTTTACACTGAAGACAGTAGTTATTAATGACATTGGTTGAGGGTTTGTGGTCATTGCCCTAATGCAGAACAAATGTTAGAATAAATTATTAACACTTCTAGTTTTGAAACTATTCATACTTTGCAGCATTTCCCCAACCCAAAAATTGTGCACCTTACTGGGCATCTGCTTGAGACCAGCAGTAAATCAAACTGCAAAACTACTGTGAATACAGAGCAGATTTTTTAAGTTTATATTTGTACTGTGTGAACTGAGTTTCACTCTGAAAATCCAAATTATATCCACCTTGAGATGGACTATAGGTAATAGAGAGAGAAGAGGGGGAAGGAGTGAGCAGTAGCAGAAACATAGGTTTCATCTGAGGCTGGAGACAAATAGAGGCTTTCTATCACAACTAAAGATGAGTGAACCTCTCAGGAATCATTTTGCTATGGGTTCGGTCCACAGATTTATGTCAGATTGACTGAATTTGGTACGAACTACAGTTTAAATTGGCTTAAAACAGAGTATAGGACACTGTCAGGACTCCTAGGACCTTATCTATCCAATTTGTATCTCAGCTGAAGTTTTGTCAAAGTGAAAAGTGCTACAGCCTTGTTATTTTGGATAAATTTTTGTGGTCGTGAGCCTATCTGAAAAGTAATGAAGAGGCTTTCCAAAATAAAAATAAAAAATTACCCCTTCATGGGAAAGCAAAATGGCGTTGGCATTGAACGATGCAATAGGACGGGTTTTCTTCCATCTAATTTTTTTTTTATGCCAACACTGTGGCTCCAGCAGTGTGGTGTAATAGAATGTCATGGTGGAAGTGGTAGCTGTGACAATATGTGTGGAAGACCGTACAGCATGGATTAATGGCTGCAAGACATATCTGGTTAAATGGTGGCAGTGGTAGCCATGGCAACATTAGTGGTAGTACAGTGAATAATAATGTGATGGACTAAGCCGGAAGAGACCATGTGTGGTTGAACTAGCCAAAGGTGTGGGAAAGTCCTCAAGGACTCATGCCTGATTCATTTTGATGAAAGTAATTTTTTCCACATTAGCGATGTTCAGTTTTGTTCTTGTAGTTGTTTCATCATTGGCGGCACTGAACATCCTCTCAGCCATTACGATATACAAGATAAAAATTGCATGGCAACTCCTTCCAATGTTCTAAGTAATTGGCCCAGAATTCCATGAGGTCACACTTATATACTGAAATATATATAGGAGCAATCTAAGTACCACTCTAGTTACTAGAGTTCTAGTTCTAGTTCTAGACTGAGAATTTTCAGTAACACAAGCTGTCAGTGTTTTTGCCATTACAATGGTAATTTGTTGTATATTTGGGCACAGGTAGTTCTATATACTGCTGGAAAGCCGACAGTGTATTGAATTCAGCGCACTGTCGACTTGCACGATCTGTGCCCCGGGTGAAGAGTTAGCGGTCCCGATACCGTAGCTCTTCACAGTCAGAAGGGCGTTTCTGACACTCTGTCAGGAACATCCTTCTTTTTTTTTTTTTTTTTTTTTTTTTTTTTTAATGTAGATTGTGAGCCCCACATAGAGCTCACAATGTACATTTTTCCCTATCAGTATGTCTTTTTTGGAATATGGGATGGAAATCCATGCAAACACGGGGAGAACATACAAACTCCTTGCAGATGGTTTTTTGCCCTTGGCGGGATTTGAACACCAGGACCCAGCGCTGCAGGGCTGCAGTGCTAACCACTGAGCCACCGTGTGGCCCCCTGTCAGGAACATCCTTCTGCACAGCAGCGCCTATCTCGCTGTATAATGAGACCGGGGAGGAAACCCCCTCCCTCTGCTCACAGTGCTCGTCCATAGACAAGTATTATAAGGAGGAGAAGGGGGGCGTTCCTCCCAGCTCACACAATACAGCGCTATTGGCGCTGCTGTGCCGAAGGATGTTCCTGACAGACTGCCAGAAATGCCCTTTTGACAATGAAGAGCTATGGTACCAGGACCTCTAGCTCTTCACCCGGAGCACAGATCATGAAAGTCGACAGTGCGCTGAATTCAGTGCACTGTCGACTTTCCAGCAGTATATATACTCATTCTCAAACCTCTTGATTGCCATCATGTACTAACCACCAGGCCTTGCCACCACTTTTTTTTTTTTTTTACTACTACCTTCTATACTTCTACTCAACTGATATCCCCAGCATTATAGTGGTGACTACAAAATTCTGATTGACAAATCCCATTCCGTTGCCTTAAAATTCCTTTCATCCTTATTCTGTAGGGTCGGGAGAATGTGGAGAATATGGTTGTAATATGTTGTTGAATCGGGTTGAGCTGCAATATTAACCATAGGCCCTATACAGCGTACTGCCATGTGGTAGTATTTAATACTGTGCCTTTAGGACAGGAAAATACTAGAGCTTAGGTAATAGCTTAGCAATGCCATAAGGTAGTTATCTCAGTCTAGGCCACTTAAGTGTGCCCTAGAAAGGGGATATTCACAAAAGAGGAAAAGATCAGAGGAGAAGAGAGAGCGAGGAGCAAATACCACTCCTGTGTGTGAAAACATGTAAGTGGATTCAGTTTGCAAGAGTTTGTGCCCCCATTCCATTGTATAAATGGAAGTATAGGGAAATATAGACATTAGTTTGCTGAAGAAAATAGTAAGAGTGCTCTACGCTACACCTGTTAAACTGGCGCAGGTATCCTACCTCAATAGTGCACTTAGCACCAAGAGCAACCCAACGTTCACCAACCAGGAAGAAGCCCACAGCATGTTACTTGGGGAAAAAAACACTGCCACAACCTTCCACAGTGATATTTGGACAAAATATCTTTTCACCACAAATGATGTTTTCTTGAAAGAATTTTCACAGACAGATCCCTGAAAGATTGCACTTCCATGACCTGTATGTCCATATGGCCATATTACCTGTATCCATGACCATTATGGCCCTATACTGTATGCATATAATTACTTCTGTGAAATGATCATTTGATGGGTGATTGTGGTGAAAACCAGACGATTTCATTTCTTATTGCTGTGGTCAGATTCGCTATAACATGTCCTCTGCTGACCTCTGTAGACTTAGCCTTACAGTGATTTCTGTGACTTTTTAACTTGATTTTTCTTAAAAACTGAGCTAAATGCTGTATCACTTGTTACATGTTACAAAGGTTTTAGATAAAATGCAGAAAAAGAAATTGTGAATAAAAACACTATGGAGAGACATAACACAAATAATGACAAAATAAGCAATCCCTAGCACCCTGTGTGACCAATCTGTTGGAAAAGCTTCATCTATTCATCACTGAAAAGGCACATTTGCTTTGTTTGATTTTATTTTTTGTACTTGAACATCAGGTTTTAGGCACAAGTTCTTGCTCATGCAATATATTGGCACGCATGCACTGTGTTTCATATTATAGACTTTAGGATAAAGAATGTGCATGACTGTAGATCCTGCACACTCATAGGTTGCTGAATTTGGCATTCTAGCTGGTTCCATAAATGCTCAATTGACAATTGGGCAGACCAAGGAAGTGTTAGAATCTGGCAGAGAATTTCTGAGAAAACCATTATTGTGTGTGCAAGTATTAACTGGCTGTAAAAGGGCAGAAGGAAGTCTTGCCATGAAAGGGTCCATTCACACAGAGGAAGTTGGCGCTAATTCTGGCACGGACTCCGCATCAGAATCAGCGCTGAAAAAAAGCCTCCCAATGGCTTCAATGGGCTCCGTTTTCCACATGGAACCCATTGAACACAATGGGAGGCTTTTTTCCCATTGAGTTCAATGGGTTCTGCATGGAAAACGGAGCCCATTGAATTCAAAGGGAGGCTTTTTTTTTTCAGCACTGATTCTGATGCAGAGTCCGAGTCAGAATCAGTGCCAATTTCCTCCATGTGATTGCCCCCAAGGATAAAACATGGTGACATTCTGGATTCTGGATTCTTTGCTAAAGACAATATGCCTCCAGTCTGAAACAGTTCAGGTTTCTTGTTCACAACACTAATACAACTGAAGGTAACAGTGACTGGCTGTCAATGGCAGGAGGATATGTACTGCTAAGCACCTGGAAATTATCTGGGCATAGAAAGGGGTGTATAATGGCAGTGCCACCAGAGTCTGGAAGCTCCTCTTGCTTGTCAGTACATCAGATGATCCTTTCTATTGGTGGTATGTCTGGTCTGTCTGGAGCCTCTTCATTATATGTGCATGGCCTCATGTAACCACTGCTCCTAACAGTCTGGTCATTGCCTTGGTGGGCAGATAATCAAAATGACCATCCTGCTTCTTTGAGTCCAATGATATACCTCCTCTCTTCAATTGGTACACTAGTCAAAAGTAGCTTCTTAAGAGCCTGTAGTCATTTACATATCTGCTTGAGACTGTGTGTCAAGTTCTGCAGCAATCCGACAGTTCTATTTGCAAGCATTATTTTTTTGTTTATGCTATATATAGCAATTTCAACTTCTGATTGAAGTGTTGGTTGCCTAGTTATTAAGTTTCTTCTTCAACCCTAAAATCTAAAACATAGGGTAGGTTAATTGTCATCCTCTGAAAATGTCCATTATTTGTGTTTGCGGTGGAGATAAGGATAAAGAGTAGAGATGAGTGAACAGTAAAATGTTCGAGGTTCGATATTCGTTTCGAGTAGCCCCTCAATATTCGACTACTCGAATCGAATATCGAACCCTATTATAGTCTATGGGGGGAAAATGCTCGTTTCAGGGGTAGGCAACATTCGATCAAATTATACTTATCAAGTCCACGAGTGAGGGTCGGGCTGGATCCTCCGAGAAGTCTTCTCCTTGCAGCGTCCCCGCGGCGTCTTCCCGCTCTGAATTCACTCTGCCAGGCATCGGGCCTGGGCACAGCTGACTGCGCATGCCCGCACTACAAGCGGACATGGGCAGTCGGCTTTGCCCAAGCCCGATGCCTGGCAGAGTGAATTCAGAGCCGGAAGACGCCGCAGGGACGCTGTGCGGAGAAGACTTCTAAAGGTAGGAGAAGAACCAGCGTTGATTGGCTGACTGTATAGCATTCGGTCAATCAATGCTGATTCTGCATCGAACTTTTACATTCGAATAGCGAGTGGTACTCAATCGAATACCTACTCGATCGAGTACTACTCGCTCATCTCTAATAAAGAGTCGTTTAGACTGTAAATCCTACAGGAGGTAAGGAAAGGTGTGACTGGTGAAAATCTATCTTCAGTTCTACAAAATATGTCAATACAGTAGGTAATAATAAAAACATTTCTTGTAAAAAAATAGAGAGAAAATGTTAGAATAATGTACATGGGTTTGTTTTTCTGAGCCAAAGACATAAACCCTCTCATAGTCAGTTGGTTCACTTCTAGTGTCCTCATTGCGCTCACTAGATTAGAAATTGAATGGGCAAGTTCTCAGCTCTCAGTGAAGAGTGTGACAGTAAAGCAATCACTGAAGGATATGTCAGTGAAGTGATAATGACTCAAGAATGGTAATTTTTGGGAGTCTGAAAAGGTTCTTTACAAAGAGCGACCTGTAGGCAGCAGATTCTGGAGTTGGAAAATAAAGTATAAGGTGTGTAAAAACAAAACAGACAAACTGTATTTTAATGGTTGGGTGTGTAATATAGTGAACAATAGATCGACTGGTTGCAAATAAATTTCAACTAATCCAGTAATCCAAATATAGATACATATAAAGTCTCTGCATAGATAATGTTGATGGTACTATGTAGGTGTATAACAAACTTAACCCCTAAAATCAATTGCATCAACTCAGTCTCTCTTATACAACCGTAATAGCGTAGTTTCTATGTGGTTACTGTCAATACTCTAGGTTCTCTTTACTGTTGACTCTATCACTTTCTAGATGCCTCAAGCTATACCCTTTAAGTATTTTCACTGTATTGCTCTGTTACCTGTGGTTTGGGTTCCAGGGATCCACATTTCAAGGTCTACCAATGTTATGGTCGCCCAGTACTCTGGTGAATGTGACTTTGTACTGCCTGATGTCTCTGTCTCTCCCTAGTGCAGGTTCTGCCCCTGTTTCCCCTGGCTCACTGTCTGCTAACCATGTTCTCTGAATCCCTTCCCAGAAACTTGTTTCTTAACAAGCTTGCCCTCCCCAAGCAATCTGCTGCAAGTACATGGGCATGATCACGGGGGGTCATAGGTGATTCAATTCTTGAATTACATAGTGTAGAGTGTTACGAGTCAGAGCAAACAATATTGGAAATAGATTTGGTAAGCAACTTGTATGCTACAAAAGGGTCAGGGTTGTACTTGACCACCAGAGTAAGAAAGGATCTTCTGGAGGGGATAGGTTTGACTCACTGATGGACCACAAAGTTCCAGTAGAGGACAACCCCATTTGAAGCTGACTTTGGTAACAATAACTTGCCATCAGGTTGGATTTTCATTAAATAACTTTATCAATAATATGTTTTATGTGTTTTAATGATGTCAACAAAGATTATGATGGAATAAAAAGTGGTCATGCTTATGTTCTCCATAGATGGTGGCCTGCAGAATTATCTCCTCTGGTGGGCCCAAGGAACTCCAGTATTACTGTAATGTGAATGTGATTTGGGATGTGTATGATTCTAAGCCAAAACCTATTATTCTGTGTAGTTAACATTATTTTATGTCTATACACTTAGTCTTGTGTGTGACTAGAACAGACAGTAAAAAGGAATTGTAGATTTGCCCGGTTCAAATTTGGCTCATTGAGAATGACTTTTAATAATTCATGTTTCTGTCATGATAAACTTTATATTTGGAAGTTTTAAAGGAGAGAGGAATTGCCGGGGGCAAGTCTAAAAGTCCTACATATTTTAGCTTTGAAAGTGTATCTTTGATAATAGGGTTAAAGTGAAATTTAATGATCCCACCAAACAGTCACTGGTGATAGTGCCCTACAGACGTTCTAATATACTGCACCGATTCACTTAGATTTGTTTGTGTTATTTTAAGAAATAGGCCATAATACAAAATACTCTGAAAACTCAGTATACACAGGAAAGTCATTTTCTGCTTGCATTTTGCCAGTAATCATTTGGAGCACTCTAGTTAATTATCATATTTATATGTAATGAATATAACATACTATTTGGGTCAAGCAAGGAAGCTAAATGTAGCCTGCATAAAGTAAAAGAGGAGTTTCAAGTACACATTTCTTGTATTTAGTACATGGCAGAGTTTTAAAGTGCACGCTGTGAGACAAATATATTCTGCCACAATAACAGCTGCACACCATGTTCTATTGAATATTCCCCTTTAAGAACTGCTTAAAGCCTAAATGATTGTAGGGACCATTAATAGGCCCCATTTTCTTATGACTTCAGATGTCAATGCTGCTTTAGAAGAGACCATATGGGTAGGGCAAATGGATGCACAGTGTCATGGCAGACTCAGCACCAGCTCTTTTTGCTGCCATGGAAATGGAGTTGTACCTCCTATAATAGCCCCAGGCAACAATTATTAAACTGTAAATTCTCCAGAAAGTAAATCACAATTTAAACTCATACCAGCAGTGGACAAAGTAGCGTGAAAACTAGGAAAAAAGGCCCAAAAAAACCCATTCATTTGTACAGCTTAAAAATTATTTAGTGAAAAAAAAGTATACAATAAATTCAAAAAGATAAATAATCATATAATAAAATACTGTAACTATATACACAATTTGTAACATATAGGAAAACAAACAAGTGTCATTTCAGAAAGAAAAATTTTAGCAAAAAGACGAAAATAATAATAATATTGATAATAATAATAATAATAATAATAATAATAATAATAACATAGCATAATGATAAAAAAAAAATAAAAATCTGTAACCAGTCCCTTAAACATAGCTTGTCAATTGTAATATCTTGGTAACGTATACCTTTATTTCACTCATTATTTAATTCAATCTCTCCATTTCATTCACTGGGATCGGTGCTGCGACCGCTGTGGTGCGACATGAAATCTACATAAATGTAGATATGTAAATATATTTCCTGTATGAAAGCTCAAGCAGTGCCACCCCCTAAAATTAACATACGATGAGCACAAAAGAAAATCTGAATTGCAGATTTCATCTGTAACCAATCTCGCTTGGTGCAGCATCATCATGTCAGTAAATAAAGTGAACGCAACAATTAAAAGCTATGATCGTTATTATTTTATTTTATTTTCCTATTCATGTGCGCACTATAGACAGCTGCTGTGTTTTTTTTTTATCCCCCCCCCCCCCCCCCAAGCTATAATTCATTACGCTGAGGTAAAAACAGCATTCTTTGAAAATATTGGAATGGAATGAAATGGTGTGAGGCCCGGCTGCATCAAAATGAACTCGCTATTTGCATAACCTGCATATACCATTTGCATAAAGCATGTCTTATTTGTGTCATTAGGAGTCAGCAATGTGGCAGTGCAGTATAATGAATGCAAGGAAATGCTATTTCCTGAAGCCAGAAAGGTATGTATTTTAGAGGTATGCATTCATTTTGCTGGTTAGTTCTGTCTACTATGGTAAGGGATTTTTTACTTACTGAATGAATCTGAAGTGTCTCTTTACAGAAATAATGCCAGCCTAGACTAAGCCATTACAACCCTCCGCAAGAAGGCATATAATGGTAAAACAAAAAGCATGCATTATACAGCATAGTGCTAATCTATAGTGTACAATGAATTTGTCTTCATTATTTAGGGAAAAAATCTTAACAGCGCCTTCTCCCTGATAAAACACAGGCATTTGTCATGAAAAATACAATACATTTATATGCAAAGTAGAATATTTTAGCTCTGGTGCACCAGTGGAATGATAGTGTTTAGACATAATAAGTAGTATTTGCATATTGCTGCATGACGCACCCCATAAATGGGCTGTGCTAGGTGCTGCTACAATACATTCCATTGTTCGGTGCGGGCGCTGACGACTGATTGCAAATAAAATTAATACCTGCATGTGTAAAACGCCTGAGTGAGAACAGACACAATCCGAGAAATAATTCTTCTAATTCCAGTTATTAATGGGGTTTTATTAACGTGAATGCGGCTTAACGTACAGTAACTATAGAGCCGTTGTATAGTCTGGGCTCTCATTATAGGGTAATAATAACCCTTGCCTATATGCGTGACTGTTTACATCGTGGCCTATGGATCTACGTATATGTGAAGTCGCCTTTTACGTGTTGTGTTCTTTTTCTACGTGGCCATTTTGCTTCTAAAGTCTAACAAGGAACTAAGTGGTGCAGGCTTTCTATGGGGAAATGAATGCAAGTGTTAACAAGGCCTAATCGTCCCCTTTGTATTTGTTTCTTCATTAAGCCCTAACTATGCTCTCGTCTGCGGACACAGAGAGATTTGACGTGAAGATGGTATGACAGGCTTGGCTTCTCCCGATGCAGCTGGCATTACTGATGCCCAAAGCCAGAGCCCGTTGTAGTGGGATCATGAGAGATTCGTTCAGAACACAGTTTGCCTGTCAGTTTCCCATGCGCCTCAGAGTGCTCAGCTCTGTCCCTGAATCCCCTTAATGAGAAGTGGAGGACAATGCCAGTATTGTTGTTTCTTTTGGAAATCTTGTGGAAAGAACAATCGCTGTTTACCCAAGCATTTGTGCTAGCCAAACTCTGCTGATAATTACTTGTAGAGCCCTGATTAACTCTGCTCTCCGCTTCAGCACAAAAGCCCATTGAAGTAGACACAGGACAGAGCCTTCGCTACCTCGTGGTCTTTTCACAGTTTACATGGCCATGTTTGAGGACTTATATTTACTGCAGAAACAAGAACATACCACCCTGATTTGCACACGGCACATCAAAAGATTACAAGTACACACTAAATCTCCTAGCCGAGCAATTCTCAAGGTGTTCAGCGGCTGTTATATTATTTTAACATACACCTTCCCTGACTGACAGATCATGCCGTCGAAAATAATTGTGGAAAAAAAAAAAAAAAAAAAGAAAAAAGAAAGAAATATTCGGTCAAACGATCCTTATTTTACTTGTTCCTTTGTACGCCCTGCTAGGCCATGCAGCGTTTTTTTTTTTTCTAAGCACAAATCATTTAGGGTTTTTTTTTTTCTTTCTTTTCCTTTTTTTTCTATGATTTGGGTAATAATTTCAGTCTGTCAAATCTCTGGCAATAGTCCCCTCCCCCATGCAGTTTGCTTGCAGCTCTATGCAAAATAGCATCATGAATATGCGTAATTATGGAGATTCATGGTAATTTTTCAGGGTTATCCAATGTGACGTTTATAGGACAGCAGCATATATCAATTTAAATGGGAGTGACAAATACTGTAGCTTTCTTCTTTCTATAGTGTTTTCAATATCCTTTTGGTTTCTCAGGGGAGCACCAAGAACTGGCAGAATTTTAGATCACACCATTAAAAATCAAATGCACAATTGTATTCCAGAACACATATAATGCCCGTGGAAGGTATATGTATAGAATGTGTGTATATGTGTATGTATGTGCGTATGTATACGTATGTATGTATATATGTGTCTATGTATATTTATACACACATAAATATATATATATATGTAAATAAATATATACATATATGTATACTCTATTTACATATATATATATATATATATATATATATATATATATATATACTGGTTCCTTGCCTAAATCTTCTCTGTGACCATAAATATATAGTTCCTTTTAGTGCATTGTTATAGTGTGTGTGTCTGTGTGTATGTATGTAGGTATGTATAAGATCAACCGAGCACTTTATCTGTATCCTATGTATACAGACAAAGTGTCTCATGTATATGTATATACATACACACACATATATATATATATATATATGTATATATATATATATATATATATATGTACACAGATACATAATATGTAACACATCTATCTATCTATCTATCTATCTATCTATTTATCTATCTATCTATCTATCTATTTATCTATCTATCTATCTATCTATCTATCCATCCATGTCCATATATGTGCGTGTGCATATTATAGAATGTTATATATATGTGTTTAGATTATATAGAATAGGCTATATATAGAATATATATTCTATATAAACATAGAATATATATATGTATATATAGTAAGTCTGTGTTTGTGTTTGTACAGTAGTATAATACAATGCACGCGTCTCATACGTGTACTTATTTATCAGAACAGTTCCATTTGCCATTGCTCTTTATTTAAGAGCCCGCCACCCAGGCTAGAACACTCTCCAAATAATTAGTGGTGCCTGCTGCGGAAGATAGTAGCAAGGGAAATAATGAATAATGACACCGTGCATATCTATGTGATATTTAAAAAGCCTAGCTGCATAGCAAATGAACAATATGGCAGGGTATACTGAAAAGAGACTGGCATATGAATTTTACAATAATCACAAAATAAACATTGCGCATCATTTACATGATCTCGCTGCCGCTGATTCAAACACATACTAAGCCACTACAATGGGCTGCCGACGCTTACCTATGCATTAAAATAAAGAAGACACATTAAAAATGGAAATTATTTTAACCCATTCAGTCTGCAGCACGTGATGGCAGGACTCCTAGCGCTTGGCTACTGTCTGGGCTTTCAAATGTAATTTATTTATCTCATTTATTGGCCTAGAGCACTTTTGTGCATACAAATGAACTTTTATGTGTACTCATGTCAAACCGGAATTCCTGGAAATGAATATATATATCTAGAATTATCATATGGCAATGTTTAGATTTTAGACATTAAAAAAATTCCCCACCCCAAATTTTTTAAAACCAAACACACCAGTGTCAATTTCAAACCAAAAAATTGGACTTTCATGAAGCTTGAAAATTTTTCCAAAAATTTACTGATGTTATTGGCTTGGGCATGTTTTTTGAGCTCATATTGCTCTTTTTTTTTTTGTTCATATTCAGAAAGATCTCAATATGTATTATTTTTTCGCCAGTGGTTTCTTAAACCTCTGTAAATGGATGTCTTCTATTTTCCTCCTAAGTGATGGACTATAGTCAATCCCCCCAAAAAACTGAAACAAAATGGGTAATGTTAGTTTCCATTCATTTCCAGTCCTATGATATATTCTGTTTCTATACACCATTCTTCATATAACGTAATGTGTATCATTACCCAGCAATCCTTTCTGCTAATTGAAGAGTGATATTGTATTTACCCAAGCAGACTGTCATTGTAAGACGTCTATCTCTACAGCGCCCAAATATAATTGCATGTAAACTTTTGTCGATAAATGAATGCAAAAATAAATGAATGAAAGAACACGACACATCCAAAGCCTTTTTGTTTCATATTCGTGTCTAATATCATTCATATGTAAGAAGCAAAGTTTCCCTCTAAGAGATCCGTGAAACGCATGTTAAATGGACGCTCTAAATCCTGTAAGAAAATCAGTTTAATTTAATCCCAGATATTCTTCAGCATGCAAATGAATGCTCGAGGTTTCCCTCAACCCGCTGTCACATAGGCAGCCAATTTACACACACTGGCATACTGTATGTGCTATGGGTCCTCTGATCACCCCTCCCCCTCTATCTCAAGACTTGGTCTCAGCTGCCTGCCCTTCACAGAAAACCACAAACCAAGGAAACATATCAGTGGTAGCGCCCTGTAAATTAACTTGACATTTGATGCAGAAAAAAACCTAAAAGCTTACAAAAGACATTGAAAACAAAAGCCACTCAGGACCTACAGTACATATATTGCGGATTTAAGAGCTCTACATTGTGGTGATATTCTTGTAGCCATAGCCAGTAGATGCACACATCGGTTTCTTTGTTAAGATAATTCATTCGTTCGCCGTTAAAGGCATATGCATCAGTTAATAAACACTGACCATATTCTGGATGATGGAAAAAAGGCTTCTAGTCCGCGTTATAAGACTAACAGCCGCCTCGTAATGCACATACGTAATGAACGGAAGGGTACATTGCCGGATATTAGAGAATAGACGTAATGTGTGGGAAGAATGCATGGCATCCCCAATACTGTAGTTCCACTACATGCCATAAAATCTGTAGATTGCCATGTGCTTCATATGTTTTCTGAATAAAAACCGCAAATGCATTAGGCCATTATACCTGCTTTGAAGATGAGGTATGGAAGACGTAATTACTCCATATCAGAGGCTATATTCACCAAAGGTGAGACACCGTGTATTTAGGCTATTAGACATGCAGGAATGTTAACATTGCATTATTAAGCGTTATTGTGACTGCCGTGTCCCTCTGCCTCCTCCCTTCCTCTCCCCCTTTCTCTGGCAGTCTGTGCAGAACTAGCACTACAGCATCAAACCAATGCCTGGCCCTATGGTCTGCAAGCATACAACAGAAATGCACTGTCTTTTAGGCAAATCTATGGAGGCTCCTTTTAAAAAATAAAAAATAAAAATTTATTATACAATATAAAGGTGTAATAAACGTATATTCCAAAAAACATAACACCTTGAGTACATTATACTTCTTACTATTGTCCTATCATATATGACATTGCCTGGTGGTGTCTGTATACATAAGATTGGTTCATATAGATGATCAATAAATATATCAGCAACGTATGTTTTATGTTATATCAAGAACCTATTATATTAAGCACTAATTTGTGTATTTTTTGCATCTGTGTAGTATGACAATTGTATTATATGTCTAGTATATCTGTATATGTCTAGTTAGAGGTATGATATACTAGGGGGTCAAATGACTTCCTCGATTCAGATTCTTCTAAAGAAATTAGACTATTCGCTCCTGCTATTATAGATGTCTGTTTATCTGCCCCAAATTAATATTTTGCTGTAACAACACATGGAACAGCAATAGTACACAAATAAAATGATACAGAACGGGAGAAGGGATATCATCAATAGTAAAGCAATTTATAGTCCCAGCTATTTTTAGGAGATGTTCATTTTATCGAGAGTCAATAAAAGCTTTTGCTGTACGATCTATTTGCAATTCATATTGTAGCAGCTTTCATTGTATTGTGATTCCCTTTCATTGCTGAGAGATGGGAGGATGGCACATAGTGCAGTCGGGCAAAAGGAGATGATCAGCAAAAACACAGCCTCTTATTAGTAGCATGGCATTTGTCAGGGAAATAGAACAAAACACACACTCAGCCCATGGAAAAAGAATAGGCGGCATATACATAAAATATTACTTCGACTAATGGTAATAAAAAACTCATTGGTGAAAAAAATAGAAAAAAAAGGAAATAAAAAAAAATAAAAAAGGAAATGTTTTCATTTTGGCCTTTATTGAACCTTGGTATGAAGCCATCTAAAGACGTTTCAGAGATGAAATATACACAGACATGAAATATTTAAATTCAGAATTCCCTCATCTTTCTAGTTCTGCTAGGTTTCAGAACGCCCTCACGTACAATGCCATGGCTGATTTCACTTCATTTGCATACGTTCAGTATGCATACGCTCTTTGTTCTCCTGAAATGGAACACAGTATGGTGACAAAGCAAAAGCTAAATGCAGCAAGCGTTCTCCTGTGCTTTTTACATAAAGCTATCCTATTGCGATTGAAATACTTTCTTCATGGCCTTGCTTGCATTTCTTAGATAGGGGAAGCAGGATCTTTAGCAATCACTAATGATTAGGACCCTTGTAGAAATGGAGATGTTTAATACATCCAGGCCACAGTACAAATGCAATCTACAATCCTTGACCTACAAAACAAAAAAAAAATTTCACAATCTCTCTGCATTTTATTCTTTTCCCATGTGATTCCATTGTAGAATTTCATATGACGTTCTGAATGCAGTTTTTGCTTTAAAGAAATATAGAAACATAAAAAATAGACCGGATTAAATTTTTACATGGGTTTTATTTCAGGTACAAATTTAACCTTTTTTCTTTTCATAGGCTGTTTCGGAATATCTAATGGACAGTGAAAAATAGCAAAAGCTTGACATGATGTTATCATTTATTAACCATCAACTGCACAGTATAGGCCACATTTATAGGCATTCTCAAAGTGGTTAATAGATCTGGCTTAATGCCAGCCCATTTATTTGCCCAAGGGCAACGTCATTTGAATAAAGGATCTTTTTTTTTTTCGGATAGATATTAAATGGGAGCTAAATAGAAAGATAGATATATGATAGGCAGACAGATAGATAGATGATAGGCAGCAAGATAGATAGATAGATAGATAGATAGATAGATAGATAGATAGATGATAGGCAGCAAGATAGATAGATAGATAGATTGATAGATAGATGATAAGATAGATAGATAGATAGATAGATAGATAGATAGATGATAAGCAGAAAGATAGATGATAGGCAGATAGATAGATAGATAGATAGATAGATAGATGATAGGCAGACAGATAGATAGATAGATAGATAGATAGATGATAGATAGATAGATAGATAGATAGATAGATAATAAGCAGACAGACAGATGATAAGCAGAAAGATAGATAGATAGATAGATAGATAGATAGATAGATAGATAGATAGATAGATGGGCAACACGGTGGCTCAACACGGTTGCAGTGCTGGAATCCTGGGTTCGAATCCCGCCAGGAACAACATCTGCAAGGAGTTTGTATGTTCTCCTCGTATTTGTGTGGATTTCCTCCCATACTACAAAGACATACTGATAGGGAAAAATGTACATTGTGAGCCCAACATGGAGCTCACAATCTACATTAAAAAAATAAAATAAAGATAGATAGATAGATAGATAGATAGATAGATAGATAGATAGATGAGACAGACAGACAGACAGACAGACAGACAGACAGACAGACAGACAGACAGACAGACAGACAGACAGATAGATAGATAGATAGATAGATAGATAGATAGATAGATAGATAGATAGATAGATAGAGTAGATAGATATTATCAGAAAAAATATAAACACAATATGTAGCAAAACAATTGTGACTCATTGAGGTCATAACAGTATTACATAGAACCATGGGTTCCATCTCAGTATGTGAATCATGCCATGTGTTTAGCATCAAAGGATCTTATTAAAGAAAACCTTAAAATATAGCACAGTCCACCAACAATCAATATGCAGGGAGATTTCATGGATGAGATCCAAATAACTAACAATAGAGTGTAGTGGTATAAAACAAAGAACTAAAGTGGAAAAGAGAAATAGAAAGGAATAAAAAAGGAAGGTCGTACAAAGAACATAGGAAAAAAAGAAAAAACAAGGGAATGAATCTGTATTGGCTCCACTGGAGGGATAAAACATTTCTAAGCAGTAACACATTATCAGGCCCTGGGCGGCAGATGGCTGAGCCCCGGGAACAGGTGAGTATAATTTTTTTTAGGTTTCACCTTCCCTGGGCTCCTGGTCCAGTACTGAAATATCATGGACAACCCCTTTAAGTCATGAATTTTTGACCCTGGCTTGGTCCTAGTCCACTGAATGATGTGAGGCTTCCCAATTTGCAGTAATACAAATGCGAGTCACCACCCATATATATTGGGAGAGTTTATGGAGTTGATTGGTGTGCTGAGGAGGCTTGTCTGATAATAACAGTATGGAGGTTTTCTTGGGGAAAGATAGCAAAGTGACTCCTGAAACTGCAGTACAAAAACACTTTGAGACAATTTGGTATAATAACTCTATATAATATCTTAATAGAGGTCTCTGCCAGGGTCACTTGATGCCTTCCCTTCACTATTGTAATGCAACAAATTTGCATACCAAGATCTTACTTCAATTTGAGTCTGAAAGGCAGTTTGGTTTGGCATTTTTGATAACTGACCTATGTCTGATTTTTAGGCTTGTGCTGTGCTACAGGTTCCCTGTGTATTCCAAATTTGGCATAATGAATTTGTCATCAATGAGAGCTGAACTGCGCTAACACTGAACAATCTAGTGCTTCTGGCTCCTTGCACTATATATTATGGAGAGTGGAAGCATTGACGAACGTCTGATGTGTGCAGGGGCTGGCTATCAGCTCCCCACTGATTATATACTGTATTTATGGCCTATCTGACAATATACAATAAAAATATTCCTGGACAACCCCTTTAATCTTGTAGGATATTTATTTTTACCAAATCAAAAGTCCTATTATACTGCTATATTATTCTCCCAATTGGGAACAAGTGTTTATAGGAATGTTTATTCCCAATAATTGGCCCATGAGTTTGTGGTGTCGATCAGCCAGCAAATGAGCAAACACATTCACACTAGAGAATATTCCCCCTCCTTACAATATACATCTGGCAGTGTAATAGGCCGAGGGAAACAAGCACTGATCAACGTGTTTGTCTTTGGCAGTGTATTACTACCCATAAGTTCTGTTCACTTCATGTATCATGCATATGTTTGGTGCATGTGCCAAGAAAATTTCTTAAAGTATGTGCCAAAGGCTCCAGCATATGCAACTGTATCTCATATAGAAAACCTCATCTAAAGACTCCTATGTTAAAGAAATGTATGGATTTTATTCTTATAGCTGTAACTAACTATTGGTTGTCATTAAGTGATAAGTAATACAAATAAAACTAATATATTTTATCATGAAGGTTTCTAGATTTGGTAAAAATCTGATGATAAATACAGTTGGTATCACTACAATTGTAGTAAATTTTCAGATCATGTGTCTAACTTCGGTTTGGGATAAAGATGAATAGTGTTTTTTTTATTTTTGCATTTTATTGTTCAGCTTTAATAACAAGACATCCTTTTGCTTCTAAGATACCACCAAATTTGCATCTCATCTACTGCCTGTATACTCTTGTAAAGCCATTGTTATCATAGGGAACATACCTATTTTTAAACAAAGTGCCATTTTGTTGGCAAGAAAATCAACATTTAGGGAGCCTTCACACGGAGTAAACGCTCCGCTCATTCTGAACGTACATTCGTTTAGAATGAGTGGAGTTAAAACAGATCCCATTGATTTCTATGGGTGCCGGCATGCGTGCGTTACCCATTGAAATCAATGGGAGGCTTTTTTACCTATTGCTTTCAATGTGATGCGTGCGTATGCCGGCACCCACAGAAATCAATGGGATCTGTTTTAACGCCGCTTTCTGAACGAGTTTACGTTCAGAATGAGTGGAGCGTTTACTCCGTGTGAAGGCTCCCTTAATCCATTTGGAACTGAGCTATCTGGTGCACCCAGAAAACACCTGTTAGAGCACCAATTTTCACCTGTTTTCACCACACTGCGATGTTCTCTAGCATAAATCTTGACAAGTCCCCACCAGAGGTTAAAAATTGTGCTTTGTAAGACATGGTCATGGCCTGGGTACATTGAACAGGTCATATATTGAGTTTCTCTGTTGCAAGATTGCACTTTGACGCAAAAAAGTTATGTTCACTATATCACTAATGGCCCCTACAACAGCATGTGGATTTTGGTGGTAGTAGACCGCCTTTAAAGAAGATGATATATTCAGATATGTAGTTAAGAGATGCCTACCAAAAATTCATTAATGTTGTCCCAACAAAAAGGCAACTCCTGTTCTTATCCTTTTTAAAAGAGGACCTTCACCATTTCCATCAACTACAATTTTTTTAATAGGTTATTGTTAGGTGGTGTGGCCAAGGGATCAGGGTCGCAGCCTGTTCCGCTGTTATTGCTCAGCCCAGCGTAGCTGGGGTTAACCCCCTTGCAGCTGATAGGCGTGGTCGGTCTCCTGACTGACAATGGTGAAAACCTATGAGCACCTGGCGTGGGCACCTGGGCTTGTTGTATAGACCCTCCTTCCCTCTATTTAAGGAGGCAGGTCTGTTCGCCCGATGCCTTAGCTTTAACTCAGAATTGTTCACGTCAGTGCAAACATTATTTACTTTGTGTGTGGTGCTGCGGCTCTGTGTGTGGCCCAGCAATGATCTATGTTCTTGTCTGTGTCCTTTTATGTTTGTGGAAGTGGGTCTCCCTTCCGAAATTTAGGCTCTGTATATAGGACTTTGTTCACACAGCCTGTCTGCTACCTGTAGTGCTTCAACAGCAGGTGGCTGTGGTGGATGCGGCCCAGGAGGTTACTGGGAGAACATGGTCATAGTGATTATGTTAATCTAATAGTGAAGCAACTGTTACACACTGTTTCCATTAAGCAGTTGTTCTGCAGTGACCTGCTCCTTGTGTAGTAACAGAGAGCACCCAGTTGGTGGTGTAGCCCGGCAGTGGAGCTAACTGTCGGGCCTTGTTCACACCAGTGTGCCAGGCGGTTCAGAGCCCAGTTGGGCTCCACAGGCTTTTGTTTCTTGTTTTTCTAAGTAAGCCTGCTGACTATAACAGTTACATACCACTGTTCCCAGCACAGTTGGAATTTTCTCTCTAGCCCTCAGAATGCCTGAAGAATAAACATACTGTAGTTATTTTTGGTGCCTGAAAGGCGATTTAAGCTCTGTGTTGTCAGAAGGTCGTTGTCAGGCAGGGGTGTGACTCAGAGCTCCAATCAGAGGCAGTCAGTGTCAGAGCTCAGAATCACACCCCTTGTCTGCTCCTGCCTGACACCGCCCTCCTGACGGTACGTGGCCTAAATAGCATATAAGACACCAAAGATAACAGCATTGATTGCTCATGAAGATTGTTGCTAGAATAAAAATTTCAGCTATGCCAGAATCAGTGGAGCAGCACTTATTAATTAATGTAAGAAGTTGGACTTGTTGGAACGTCTTCTTTAACACAGAAGATCCCATGCTTTTAGAGAGAAATTTAATATACACCATCAGTTACACCTTTCATATGTCCATGCCTTAGGAGCCACTCAACTATTTTTGGAAGACTCATAAACGGGAAAAACATGATTGGCACATGCGCTGCCATTTCTAATTCACTAATGGCCATGGGCAAGGCCCTGTTCATGAAATTGATATAAAACTAACAAAAGAAATAATGTAATAAATAAAAAAAAGTGTAATATAGAGGCAACCAGTATTCAGTCTAAATTGTGTAATCTAGAAAGGAAAGCATTAAAACAAAGTTCTAATAGGGTAGATGCCTACCTGATGAATGAGGAGTATGTATCTCTATTAGAGATGAACGAGTAGTACTCGATCGAGTAGGTATTCGATCGAATACTACGGTATTCCAAATACTCGTACTCGATCGAGTACCACTCGCTGTTCGAATGTAAAAGTTTGATGCAGAACCAGCATTGGTTGGCCGAATGCTATACAGTCGGCCAATCAATGCTGGTTCTTCTCCTACCTTTAGAAGTCTTCTCTGTGCAGCGTCCCCGCGGTGTCTTCCGGCTCTTCATTCACTCTGCCAGGCATTGGGCCTGGGCAGAGCCGACTGTGCATGTCTGCTTGTAGTGCGGGCATGCGCAGTCGGCTCTGCCCAGGCCCGATGCCTGGCAGAGTGAATGAAGAGCCGGATATCGCCGCGGGGACGCTGCAAGGAGAAGACTTCTCGGAGGATCCAGCCCGACCCTCACTTGTGGACTTGGTAAGTACAATTTGATCGAACGTTGCCTACCCCTGAAATGAGAATTTCCCCCCCATAGACTATAATAGGGTTCGATATTCGATTCGAGTAGTCGAATATTGAGGGGCTACTCGAAACGAATATTGAACCTCGAACATTTTACTGTTCGCTCATCTCTAATCTCTATCATTGTCCGAGCATGTAGTTTAGAAGAAATATTGGTGGTAATGCCTTTAAAGGGGTTCTCCCACTACTAAGAAGTAATACGTATCTTATTGATCTCCCGCTATGCTTGCTCCAATGCTGAGCAGGTCCCATTCCGCTTTTTACACTTCCTGGATTCTCTTAACACAGATGACCACTTGTCCAATTAGGGGATTCGTATATACACATTACCCTGTCTATTATTTTGCACAATTCCCTGTGTTTTTTCCTATTTGGGTGGACAACCTCTTCAAGGTGAGACCTACATAGAAGTGTCTACATATTTTGTAGTCCACATAAGCTACCAATACGGTTGGTTCTCTTAGTATCCCATATCTTTATCTATCAATGTGATTAAGGAGCAATTAAGAGATACGTTCTCCCACCTTTTGGCAATATCACATGCTACTTATGAATGTGTCTATCTCTAAAAACACTCTTGTAATTGATGTGTATATGTAAGCAGTCAATCTTATAATTTGGTGCTATTTAATATGCCTCTGGTACGGATAAGACGTGTAATTGGTCTTTTCTGGCACATCCAGCATATCCTGGATCTAGTTATGCAGTATATCTATAATTCAACTACATTGTTAAGGTTTTCTCCACCAGCTAAATGAACTATGAAATTTATCTGATGATATTTATCTGATCTTGATCTTATACCTGGTATTGTGACTTTACTTTTGCTAAAGGGGAAATCCAGTCAAAATGATGATCAGATACGCTGAGCTAATGCTGAGAGTTCTGCCATATAAGACAGTAGAGGCTAAATCTGAATCCCTACATCACCATTTCATCATTTCAGCCTCTATTCTTGAAATACAACTCTGTAATAGGAAATTTACCTGTCAGAGAAATGCCAGCAAAGCACAATTTTACTGATTTGCTCATCTCTAGTCATGAGTGATGAATATAACGTATATAGTAAGGGAGAAAGAGGCATGCTATTTCTATGCCAACTTTTACATTGAATGATCACGGTAATGATATGGAGGGACTAATATTCAGTAAACAATAAATGTTTTTCTACTCGAAAAATTATAAGATAGCCAAAGATTTATCTCATAGTGGGAGCCAATGGCTGAGATATTTTTTTTACTTTGAATTATCTTTTCTGAATTGGCCCATTTGAGTCAGTTTTCCTGTTACTCCAATTGTAATTGAAAGGTATTGTTGCACTTTTCAAAAATGGCTGCCACTGCTTAATAGCTAATAAATCACTAAATTATTATGCTGTATTGCTAAATAAGAAAGTAGGCAATATAATAAAATTGCAAATTAAAGAGATTTAGGAGAAGTCATATGAGTTTGCAAGATGGTAGCTAAACACTAGAGGGATAGATTTTGGTTACATTTTGGTAAGATTTGACTAATAACCTCACACCACCAAATCAATTAGAACTGTATAACTGATGCTAGGTTCACGCTAGTTCAGATTTTCAGGTTTCTTCAGATCTGCTTGGGGATATGAAAAACCCTATCCCCTTAAAAAAAAACCTTACCAGCGGAAACCCGCAAAATCCATAGACTATAATGGGGTCTACCTGTGTTAGAACTGTGCAAGAGTTGTGGCCAGGGGATCAGGGTCGCAGCCTGTTTCGCTGTCATTACTCAGTCCAGCATGCATGGGGTTAATTCCCTTGCAGCTGATAGGCGTGGTCGGTCTCCTGACTGACAGAGGTGTTAGCCTATGAGCACCTGGCGTGGGCATCTGGGGCTTGCTGTTTAGACCCACCTTCCCTCTATTTTAGGAGGCAGGTCTGTTCGCCCCGTGCCTTAGCCTTAACTCACAATTGTGCATGTCTGTGAAGACATTAGATTGGCAGAGTGCTCCCTTAGATAGGTAGGGCTTTACTTAAAATTGTTTCCCCTAGTAATTGCCCTGGGAATTCCTACCTTAGCTAGTCTGAGACCTGTGGTGCTTCTACAGCAGGTGGCTGTAGTGGGTGCGGCCCAGGAAGCTACTGGGAGCACACAGTCATACTTTGTGTTTGTCTTGCAGTGGAGTAACTGCAAGACTTGAGAATTAATTTAAGTGACTACTTTGTACTGCAGTGGAATTTGCCCTGTGAGGTAACAGGGAGCACCTAGTTTGTGGTGTAGCCCGGCAGTGAGGTTATCTGTCTGGCCTTGTTCATACTAGTATGCCCTGCAGTTCAGAGCCCAGTTGGGCTCCGCAGGATATCATTATTTAGTTTTTCTTTAAGTATCCTGCTGACCGTAACGACCTGGTTTCTGCCTGAAATCGTCAGAGAAAAAAGTCCGCCTATTTTAAGCATAATGTAGAATGGAGTCCCTGAACACTTGTGTGAACCAACCCTGATATGTTAGCAGATAGTTGTTTCATCCAAGTTTATATCACTTGATGCTAACTCATAACATTATCATATTTAATCTATTGCTGTAAAGAACATGTTACAAATGTAGCAGAGTTAACCTTCACACTTAATATGTTAATACTGTGTTATCTCATGTACGTCAATAACTTTTTGATAATTTTGTTATTAACTTTTAAATTCTAATTTTTTTTTTAGAGCATTTGTGATATTAATAAAAATTGTGACATACTTTATGAATGGATTTTTGCGCCTTTCCATGAATTTGTGAAATTGTGTTCTGTGTTCTTTGTCTTCTTCTCACTGGAGTATGGATGGATGGGTTCTAATAAAGCAAAGAAACTAAGTCTGGAGGAGTCACTTTAAACATATAATACCATTATAAACTGTAGAACAGTGTTTAGTCATATGAAGAGTGTAATTTTTTTTGTATTATTTCAAGAGATTTTCACAATTAAAAACACAGACAGGATTGGGATATTTATTTGAAGTTACAGCTGATCCCAATTTCTTACTGAGTTAGGCTACGTTAACATCTAAAATTGTCATGGAGGACTGTTCTCTCCACCGATTTCAGTGTAAAATTGATGGAAACCCGGAAGACCCCATTTTAGTCTTTGGGGTTAGCTGAATTCTACAGGTAACTGCTCTATTTAGCGGAGGGGTTCTCCATCGTTCACATTCCCATGCAAACCCAAAAGATGGAGAGATGGAAGATAGTGTGAATCTAGAGTTAGACAGTAAAAAATACTCCCATTTTAAACTCGATATCCACTGAGACAAGTGGTATTTGTAGGAACCAGGTACCAACCAGTTTCCAACAACCTGAAATTATGCCTGGGCACTAGGATGGCTGGTTGTATCAGGGCCAAAAACCAAGGATCTATCCACTTTGGTAGTGCTAGGCTGTTGCCGGTTGAAACTGACTGGTTATGATAGTTGTGGAACACACACAAATTATTTTTTAAAAACCTGAATTGAGTCTTCCCTTTTCATAATTAGTTACATACAACAGTGTGGTTTTAGCTCTTTCTAGCCTGATACTGGCAGCCCATGACTATTGCAGTACCTGACCATCACTTCAGATGTTCTGATACTATATGGTACCTAGTGCTTCCTCCTACCCCTGGTGATGGTGAGTAACTGTTTAGCGGTTAACACTAACACTAACTTCCATCTTCATAATGGTTTATGTCAATCATATAGTGGCCTCTACTAAGGCAGTATTATTAAAATAAAAAAAACATAAACGCATGATAAAAAAAAATTTTTATTTAAAATAAAACCTTCCACACAACCCTTATTGACATTTGTTATACAAACAAGTCAATCATCAATGTGGTTCAACTAATCAGGCATAGTCCAAACACTCTTGGAACCCTCTAAAAAACATCAGAAACACATTAATGAACATAAATAAATAAATAATGCAAATATCATACTTACCTCTCCTGGTCCAGTGATGCTTCTTCTTTGTTCTAAACCAGCCAGTGACATCCCATTGGTTGTTTCAAATCAAATAGTCACAGTTACTAGCTTTTATTGGCCTGCTTGGTGAATGAAATCTAGTAACCCTGTTTGTGGTGCATGAAGTTCCTAACATGTGCTCCAATTATGGCACTTATTTGGGCCTCAGTATAACAGAATGCATGGACTCCTTCAGCTACAAATGAGACCCTGCAGTCAAGGGGTTTGCAGTCTTGTCAAAACTGTCAGTAACTTCTTGTAAACCAGAGTACAGACAGTTACAGCACTTTGACAAGTTTAGAGAGGTTATCCAGGTTTTGCAAGAGTCAAAAAAGTTGCAAAATATGGGTTGCATTTATTTACTTATTTATTTCTAGTCACTAAGTTTTTAACAAGCTTTGCCAATTGTACAAATGATTATAACAAACTTTACAATATGTCTTGTTGGAAAAAAATTCTGCTTCCCTGTACCCCCTCCCCTCTGCTGATTTGAATTTCGCCAAGAAATTCTATAATATTCAACTGGAAATGGACTATAGGTTACATGACTCAGTCAAGACATAACATATTAGTAGTCTATGGACTATGAGGAAGGAGGGGCAGAGGGAAGGAAAAATAGAAGCAGAAGTAGAGTCTTTGATGCAGGAGCGAAATAGAAGCTTTCTATTATAAGTAAATTAAAGTACATCTCAGTACCTCTCTATTTATTCCCTGCATGATCTTGGAGCTGTTTCTGAATTAGAGAGAGTTATGGAGCAGATTCTGCTCTATTTAATGTTTGAATGGCTCCACCGAGCATCTCAGAGTGAAATTAGGGATAGGGCTTACAATGAGGGAAACAGGTAAAATTGCAGAATCTAAGTCATAGAGGGGCCAGAAAAAATATATTTCCCCTAGTACACCCACTATATTATTTATTTATGCAAAATTTGATTAAAATTGACATGGTACTTGGATATAAATTCAAATGTTTCTATCAGAATTCGTTCTGAATATTGTGAAGTTTACTTCTTATTAGAGATGAGCAAACAGTGTTCTATCGAACACATGTTCGATCGGATATCAGGCTGTTCGATGTGTTCGATTCGAATCGAACATCACGTGGCAAACTCCAAAAAAATTCGATTCCCCTCCCACCTTCCCTGGCGCTTTTTTTGCACCAATAACAGCGCAGGGGAGGTGGGACAGGAACTACGACACCGGAGGCATCGAAAAAAATCGGAAAAAGTCATTGGCTGCCGAAATCAGGTGACCTCCATTTTAGACGAATAGTACACATCTGATGTAGCAGAGCTGAGTGTGCATAAAGGTTCTAGTGCACCCTCGGCTCTGCTACATCTGATGGGCTGACCGGCACATGGTGTAGTTGAGCAGAACTGGCACTGCTAAGTCTCTGCATTCCCATAGGAATGCATTGGCCAGCCTTTGGCCAATCAGTGCTGGCTCTGCCGGAGGAGGCGGAGTCTAAGGTCGGACCTGAATGGAGACTGGTGTGGAGCGATCTTAGACTCCGCCTCCTCCAGCAGAGCCAGCGCTGATTGGTCGAATTCCGTACTCTGGCCAATCAGCGCTGGCCAATGCATTCTATTAGCCCGATGAAGTAGAGCTGAATGTGTGTGCTTAGCTCAACTACGCCGGTGGAGTAGTTCAGCTAAGCACACACATTCAGCTCTACTTCATCGGGCTAATAGAATGCATTGGCCAATCAGCGCTGGCCAATGCATTCTATTAGCGTGAGCAGAGTTTGCACAGGGGTTCCAGTGCACCCTCGGCTCTGCTACATTTGATGTAGCAGAGCCAAGTGTGCATAAGGGTTCTAGTGCACCCTCGGCTCTGCTACATCTGATGTAGCAGAGTCGAGTGTGCACACTCGGCTCTGCTATATCAGATGGGCTGACCGGCACACGGTGTAGTTGAGCAGAACTGGCTCAGCACTGCTAAGTCTCTGCATTCCCATAGGAATGCATTGGCCAGCCTTCGGCCAATCAGCGCTGGCTCTGCCGGAGGAGGCGGAGTCTAAGGTCGGACCTGAATGGAGACTGGTGTGGAGCGATCTTAGACTCCGCCTCCTCCAGCAGAGCCAGCGCTGATTGGTCGAATTCCATACTCTGGCCAATCAGCGCTGTCCAATGCATTCCTATGGGGAAAAGTTAGCTTGCGAAAATTGCAAGCTGACAGGGATATCCATTAAATAAAGTGACTTTTATGCCCCCAGACATGCTTCCCCTGCTGTGCCAGTGTCATTCCAGGGTGTTGGCATCATTTTCTGTGGTGTCATAGTGGACTTGGTGACCCTCCAGACACGGATTTGGGTTTCCCCCTTAACGAGTATATGTTCCCTATAGACTATAATGGGGTTCGAAACCCGTTCGAACACTCGAACAGTGAGCGGCTGTTCGAATCGAATTTCGAACCTCGAACATTTTAGTGTTCGCTCATCTCTACTTCTTATTAAGAAACATCTACAGAAATTCTATTATTGAATAAGATTCCTCATAGAATGCAAGGTTATGGTACACATCTACGAAGATAAGACTCTTTACTTAAGTATGATATGTTCTTGGCTCTGCGATACTTTCTCCTGGTCATGAGCCTCTTTACAGTGTGTTATATTTCCCTTGTGACATCTTTCCAATTCTGAAAACTGAGTTAGAGAATTAAAACTGTATGCAAGATACAAATATAATACCATAATCTTTATGCATTTATTTAAGAATATATATAGTAGCTGTAGTGGATAGATGCAGGCCTATAATGTAACCATTGCATGATTAGTATGCCAGAGCCTATACTATATATTTTAGATAGACATATATCCTGGAGCAGCTACTATACAAAGAGTGGCTTCCTCTTGGAACTTGCTCGCATTACACAGACATCTTATTGATTTGAATGGTCACGGAGAAATCCTTAAAATTAAAGCAAGTTTTAACTTGCTAATCGATGGGGATCCGATCACTGGGACCGCCACTGATCACAAGAACTGGGGAGGGCTTATAATGGAGAAGCAGGGCAAAACAGCATGTACTGCTCCTTCCTTTTTAAAGGGGCTAGTGGAGATAGCTGAGTGCAGTGTTTTGGATATCTCTATTCAAAGCTGGCTTTCAAAGCATCTCAATTCTCATGTTTGGTGGGAGTCTCAGTGATCCAACCCCAACAGCTAGCTAGCTGTGATTGAAATACCATTTTATGGTATGTTCACATGGAGTTTTTTGGCAGCGGATTTTGACGCAGATTCAAATTTCTCTGCCAGAAACAGCTGCTATTGACTTCAATGAGAGCTGCTCACTTCTTTTTTCCGCTAGCTAGTAGCGTAAAAGGAAGGGACATGCTCTATCCTGACTCAGCTGCAGTGTCCGCAGCGCGAGACTCCTTCTTGATTAGGCCCATTCATTTGGTGGAATGCTGCGATGGGATGCCGGTGCACTGCATTGGCATTCTGTCGTGGCTAGCTGCATGGTATGTTCACTCGCGGAATCCATTTTCCGCCATGTGAACATACCCTAAAGCAGACCTCCAATTAGAAAATAAATTTTCATAAATAAATAGCTCAAGTGACTATAAGAAACTTTGTATTTAATTTAATTTAGAGAAAAATGGTTATTGCACTGATTTCATTCTCCTTCCCTTCACAAAAACTTATCAGTATTAGAAACTGTAATAGTATGTTTCCCTATATACAGAAGGGAAGGAGGGAGCGGATACTCCTGCCAGTTAAAAGTGATCTGTTGTCTCACTCTACAATTTATTTATCTACTTTGTTATTTACTAATCATAGCAAAGCTAAAAGTAGTGTGTGTGTGTGTGTGTGTGTGTGTGTGTGTGTGTGTGTGTGTGTGTGTGTGTGTGCGTGTGTGTGCGTATTCCATTCATCTTATCTTTCCTTTCTATATAATCTTGTGTTGGAAGTAACTCATAAAACAGGAGAGGAGAGAAGCCTGTTTTGTTTTTTTTTTTGGGGGGGAGGGGACACCTTTCTTTATTAGAATATATTACAAAGTTTCTTAAATTCGCTAGTACTATTCATTTCTGAAAATTTATTTTATAATTGGAGCAGGGGCATAGTTAGCGGTAAGAGGGGGGGAACTGCCCTGGGCCCACTGACTCTATGTCTTGTCAACCAAAAGCCAATACAGGCCTGCAGTTTACTGACACTGAGACCAGACAAAACACGTCTTCTCTCGGCACAGACAGGCATGATGAGTTCATTGCATCACGTCACCAGTGCCCAGATGCAGACATCCTATGCATGGACCCTGCACATAGAACAGAGGTGAAGAGAAGAGGAGGCAGCGACGGCAGCTCCATTCATCAAAGGATCGCAGGTAGGTGAGTATAACTTTTTTTTTTGTGGATGTTTTAATAGCATAAGGGGTTGTTAGGAGGGGGAAATATAAGGGAGGATTCATTAGGGGGCATTATGACGATAGGGGGTTCATTTATATAAGGGCTATTAGGGGGTATTACAAGGTGGGAAAGTCATTTATAAAAAGGGTCATGGCCATTAGGGATGCAGTATTTATTTAGGGGGAATCAGGGGCATAATATAAGCGAGCAATTCATTTAATTAAGGTGGCACTTGGGCTTTATTAAGTCTAAGGCCCCACGAAGTTGGCCACAGCAAAAAGTGCTGTAGAAAAAAACGGCAGAAACGAAGGTTTCCTCTGCAGATTTTCTGCTTCCAAATACGTATAGGGAAACTGATGGAATTTCTATAGGTATAATTGACATGCTGTGATTTCCAAAACTGCAACGGTTATTGATTAGAGATGAGCGAACACTAAAATGTTCGGGGTTCGAAATCCGATTCGAACAGCCGCACACTGTTCGACTGTTTGAACGGGTTTCGAACCCCATTATAGTCTATGCGGGGAAATGCTCATTTCAGGGGTACACAACATTCGATGAAATTCTACTTACCAAGTCCATGAGTGAGGGTCGGGCTGGATTCTTCTCCCTGCGCAGCGTCCCCGCGTCCTCTTCGGCCTTGAATTCACTCTGCTAGGCATCAGGCCTGGGCAGAGCCGACTGCGCATGCCCGCTCTACAAGCGGACATGCGCAGTCGGCTCTGCCCAGGCCCGATGCCTGGCAGAGTGAATTCAGAGCCGGAAGACGCCGCGGGGACGCTGTGCAGGGAGAAGACTTCTAAAGGTAAGGGAAGAACCAGCGTTGATTGGCAATGTATAGCATTCTGCCAATCAACGCTGGTTCTGCATCGAATCTTAACTTCGAACAGCTAGTAGTACTCGATCGAGTACGAGTATTTCAAATACCGTAGTATTCGATCGAACACCTACTCGATCGAGTACTACTCACTCATATTATCACTATTCTCACTACTCACTCATATATCACTATTATTGATGATCTGTCCTCAGAATAAATCATCAATAAGACATCAGTGAATCCCCACAGATCAGCTTTATGAAGGGGCTATGGCGCCTGTTTATATCACACGCTGTCTGTTTTTAGTGACTGTCTGATGTAATTACAGTCTTGTCACATAGACATGTATAAGACGAGATTGTAGTTACATTACATGGTGGCTGCTATGAGATGAATGACACTGTGTAAACATAGAAGGGGTCACGGTGTTTACACAGGTACCATGGTTCATTCAAACAGCTGATCCTGGGGGTTCTGGGTATTGGTACCCCACTATTTATTTATTTTTACTTTTTAATAAGGATATGCCTGGGGCATTAATAATAAGGAACACTATTTCAAGGGAGTACACAGGGAAGTTATTAATTTAAAGATGCACTTGGGGTTATTATTTATTATGTGGAGTTATATATTTTATAATTGGGGGTAACAGAAGGATGGGTGTGCAGGTGATGACAATGTGGTCGGGTGCCTGGAAAAGTAAGGAGCCAAAGATGTCTTTGCTGTGAACTTTACAGAGATTGAAAGAAATGGCTATGGCCATCCAGATGGAAAAGAAATGGAATGGAAATGTGAACAATTAGTCAGCTGTCACCTGTAAGTCAATAAATATTACTGCATTGTATTCACCTAAATCATCTGCCCTGTGTAGAGCCGATATCTACCACTATACGGTCTCTGTATAGTGATAATATCAGTATATGTAAGTTGGGGGCCCACTTGGACATGTTGCCCCCCCTCCCCCATGCTCAACCCCTAGCTATGCCTCTGAATTGGAGATATAACATACCATTCCTTGAGTTTCTACTGTAGGAAACACAGATTACATCTAACCACAGGGATCCAAGTAAAGTGATCAGCTTATTGACAAAAGACCTTTTTAAGAAGTAGGGATTAGAACAAAAACAACAGGTCTGTGTATTGCTGGAGCATCTTGGCCAGTTAGTACAACCCTTTTAATTGCATGCCCAGAATAGATGGAGAGGCCTGATTATTGGGGCCCCACTTTGTACCCTCATGATCACTAGAACAGGGTCTCAAGCCACATCCTTTTCAATGCACGTCTTTAGATTTCTCTATCAGTCCCATAAATGTTAAATTGAGTGGCAGGGTACATGCTCACCTGACATTCCATTCAGTGAGAAGGTAAAGAGGGGCTTCAAGTGATTGTTTGACGTCCCAGTGGTTGGGCCACAACAGGGATCAGACATTTATCTTCTAAGTTTATAGGTGATAATTGTATTTCGCGGGAAAACACCTTTAAAACTGATACTTGAAATGAGTTTGTCACATCAAAAATGTCTTTCAAACAAACAATAGTGCCAGATAGTGCCCTTTACGGTATTAGGAGTAGATACATGCCTTTGTGGCCACAAAGAAATGAAGCAGAGATAATCATCTTTTATGGATATGAAAACCAATGTGCTAATATTTCAGGCAACCCTTGATTTACTAGACTTGCCTACCAACAACTATGACACACAAAGGCTGAAAATGTCAATCAGTGCCAAAAGGGAGACATATTACACAAATTACAGAGGTGGACTAGAGCAATTGCAACTGCCTGTAAGGAAACCTGGCAAAAGCGGTCCACCATCAAAATACTCGCAAGTAGATTTGCATAGCCATGAAGAGATCATTAACTTTGCATTGTTTCATTGGTTGGTGGCAACAGAGGTGGCCTATTAAAGGGATTCAATCATTAAAATGTTATTTTTGTCCCTAACATGTAGGAACAGCCTTAAAAAAGGCTATTCTTCTCCTCTCTTTAGATTTCTTCTCCGCACCGCCGTTCGGTAGAAATCCTGATTTTCTTCTGTATGTAAATGAGTTCTCTCGCAGCACTGGGGGCGGGCTCCAGGGCTCAAAAAGCACTGGGGGCTTCCTCAATGCTGAAAGAAAACTCTATTTTTGCCTGGGACGGCCTCTCCCTGTGTCTTCTTCTGGCGCTGGCTTCAAACTTCTAGGTATACACAGTCGACTCTTCCGTCGGGCCTCGGACAGAGCTGACTGTGCATGCCCGCGGCCATTTTCTTGTGGCCGCTTACCCCAGCTTACTGTGAAAGCAGCCACAAGAAAATGGCTGCTTACACCAGTTTACTGTGTAAGCGGCCACAGGAAAATTACCATGGGCATGTGCAGTCGGCTTTGCCCAAGGCCCGATGACAGAGCCGACTGCGCATGCCTAGAAGTTTGAAGCCAGCACTGGAAGAAGACGCAGGGACAGGCCGTTCCAGGAGAAGATAGAGGCGGCACTGGAGAGTTCTCTCACAGCATTGGGGATGCCCCCAGTGCTGTTTGAGCACTGGGGCCCGCCCCCAGTGCTGCGAGTGAACTCATTTACATACAGAAGAAAACCTGAATTTCTACCGAATGGCGGCGCAGAGAAGACATCTAAAGGTAGGAGAAGAATAGCCTTTCTTAAGGCTATTCCTACATGTTAGGGACAAAAAAAATTGCATTTTAATGATAGAATCCCTTTAAAGGCATCTACACGGCACTTGGTTTGGGATATGACAGACTCCCTTTAAAAAACAGGTAAACAGACCAACAACATTCTATGCTTCTCAAATTAATTTCATAGTGGGAAGAAGGTATTAGGTAGATTGAGGAACATGAGGATTTACATTTTCCTCAAATTTGTGGCTGCATTATTTCTTGATCACATCTAATTTTTGCAATGTAAAATCTTTTGGCCTATGTAAAACCCATTTTCTGTTAGTGAGATAAATGTCACAAATAGGTGTGATCTTCCGATATGTCAGTTTATGAAGTAATAATTCATGCAAATTTTTGCAGCCAAAACTGTAACTAAATCAATATCAGCTACCGCAATGCAACATTTAGTCCATATTAAACCTGTGATAACACATAATCTCAAGTCTGAGAGATAATAGTTATTCAACAGAAAATATGTAAACTCTGTTTTATCAAAATTGGGTGTTTGATGTTTAGTAGACATTTGCTGTGGATCTGCTGTCTCGCATTTCCCATATCTTTCAATAGTTTAATTGGTAAATTTGAGGAAATAGCAGAAAAATGGATATCATCAGCAAACTTCACATAGCAGAGACCAAAAGATTACGTGACCTTGAACCAGTGAAACCTTTCATTATAAATAGAAATACGCTAACAAAATAAATTAATCTTTGCATTAAAATTATTAATAGAATGAGAAGTAATTACATAAAGAAATGGAAAGCTTATATAGTGGATGTTTCATTTTACTTATGATAAAATTGTAAGGTATAGATAAAGACGTGCGCATGAATTTAAGTTGTGAGAAGCTCAAATCAATATTGGTTAAGGTAACATAGAACCAAATGAGTACCCTCTTAGTGAATATGTATAGTACAATGGTAGTTACCATTAGGCCTCATGCAGGTAGACTTTACACAGTGCACTGGTTATATGAGACCAATATTAGATATGGCCTAACATATTTTTACGTATATAAAATAATGTTTAGGCAAAACGTACTGACATAAATAAATAAATAAATCAAAAATAAAAGAAAAATACCAATCAAAGGCTGAAATCTTCTAAAAATATCAGATCTTTCTATGACTGCCATTCACAACACAAATAATTATATTTTTCTTTCTCGAATGTTTAAGAATGCATGACATTATCTGCGAATTTCCTGGGCAAGTACTATACAACATTACATTCTAGGACTTTGAAGTCATTTACCATGAATTTACATATTTTTGTTTTTAATGTTGCTTAATGAAGAGTCTTGAGTGGTGATATTTGTCTTATCCCTGTGAGAAAATCTTATTTCTAATGAAGAATAAGTCAAACAAGATTTTCTTTAATAATGATATCATAAAAGACGACAACAAAATATATATATATATATATATATATATATATATATATATATATATATATATATATATATATATATATTGTGAGAAGGTGACAGGCAGGGTGCTGGAATCTCCCCCAGGTTTTTAACTTGTGGTGGGGGATGCGGGCAGTGGCAGAGGATGGTGCTTGATGGAGAGTGACCTGTGGTGTCTACTGAGCTTATCAAAGATTTTGGATGTCAGAGTTCAAGTAGAAGAAAGTTGGAAGATTATATGAGTTGGACAGTTTAAGGGATGTACCTATCGACCTTGGTCCCTGTAATCAGGATCAGAAGTTCAAGACTCCAAACTGGATACAATAGAAGTTAAAAACCTGGGGAAATATAGCAATATTTCAGCATCCTGCCTGTCATCTTTTCACTATATATATCTATTTATATTTTTTTTTTATTTGTCATAGAATTTCTTTTCTTTTAAATAAGTTTTGTTTGACTTCAGTAACTTGCAAGCATTGCAGTTCATAGCAAGATGCAGAATGCCAATCTGTGCTAAATCTGTCAATCTGATCTTTCCTGACGCTAATCTATGCTCAAATTCTATTGGATTTATGTTTTACGTTTAGATTTGAGTTTAAATTTATCTCAAAAGTGGAGAAAGTGGAACTACAAAAAAGGTCATAATCTTGCCTGACAGATTTAACACAGACAGCCATTCTGCAACTTCCTATGGTGTGTAATACATGCAAACTACTGAAGCCAACCCAAGCAAAATGTTATTTAGGCTAAGGCCCCACGGGATTACTTGCAGTCAAAAAGTGCTGTGGAAAAAAATGCGGTGACAATACATCGTGATCTTCCTACAGCACTTTAAACAGAAAGTTTGCGGAGTTTTCCTCTGCAGACTTTCTGTTACAATTTCAAGGAAAATGGAGTAGCAAACAGGTCAGTGTGCATATGGTCCGAAATAGAATCCAAAAACATATATAATAAAGTAAAGTCTAGTTCACTTACTTTACTGTTGCTACCAGGAACAAATAGTATGATGACTTCTGGTGGATTCACGTGATGCCCGGGAAGCTTCCCTCAATGGAAGCATATAATAGAGAAATACAAACAATGAATATCCAAAAAGTCTCTCTTTTGTAAGGAGCGTTCCCTGCTCCGAAACGCGTAGGCTTTTTTGACACCTCATGTCTAGCACATTGGACTTTTTAATGAAGATGTAATCTTATTTCAATAAAAGTTACATTTTAAATCAGAATCTGGATGTGATACATTGCTGGGAATCCCATTGTTTGTATTTCTCTGTTACAATTATATCTATGGGTAAACTGCTGGTGTTTCTTCTGCGGGAAAATAACATTGTTTCCGGCTCATGTGGCCCCTGGCCGTAGCCTGCTTTCACATTACAGAGTCTCAGACGTGTGACTTGATTTTTGTGGTGCCAAATTACCTGGCCTGTAAATTATGCCGGGAGAAGGACTCTTAGAATCATAGTTATGTATGAAGCTAAGAGTCCATGCTTTCCCACAAAATACTGCCCCATACTATTATTATTATTATTATTATTATTATTGTTTGTTTATATAGCACCATTAGATCCATGGTGCTTTACATTTGGATACTATAATCCCTATAGGCAGTATGTTTGGGACTCCAGGCATCATGCATAACTGTAATGTTAGGAGTCCTTCTTCTGGTAAATGCAGGCTGGGAAATCCAGACAGTCTTTATTGGTGGTGCCTTAAGCCCAATAAATTTTTATCCATAAGAAAAATCAATGCAAAAGTGTCAATAACAATAACATTCTCTAATTTTACCAGTATATGTAATTTTTTAAAGTGTAGATGACCTTATAAAACATGCCTAAAGTTAAAAATAATGACAGGGATCCTGCAGACAAAGTTGGGTTGGCCAAAGACAAAGATCAGCTGGTAAGCTTCATCTATGGTTTCGCGGCGGAGAGCATAAAACGCTCACCGCCACTCAATTCCAGACATCTTTCAAACCCATTCAAATGAATGGATATGAAAGAGTCCTGCAGGTTTCCGTCTCCTGCCTCAGTTTTGTGAAGGAAACGGAAACCTGCAGAACGGAGACCGGGCGCAGATGTGAATGAGCCCTAAGCCTCATCTACATAGGTTAGGTAAGTAAAAGTTCTGATGAGTAGAGCTATGCTATAACCACATTCAGACTGTGTAGAACTGACCAAATTTTGCATTGAAAATCACTGGCATCCATATATATAAATGGAGTTTTCAAAAACCACATGTACATGTAGTGGGAAATATCAAAAATATGGATTTCGACATGCTTACTGTGTTGCAAAATTGTTGAGGAAGACTGCAACAAAACTGAAATAAACCCCGTATGTGCCATAAATCTGTTCCATCAAGACATGCCTTTAATATGCAGCCAAATGTTTCCGTTTCTGATATATTACGCATACCATATCAATCAACCAGGAGTTTCAATAATCATCTTCATCCATCAATAGTAGTAATATTATTCAGTGATGCTGAATGATTATTTGCTTCTGTATCTCACATTATACTAAACATTGATCTTAAAGAATAACCGCTGTAAGTTATGTATATGTTATTCCATTAGATATTTCTTAAGTTTTCACGCATGGTGTCTCCTACAAGGTGCTGAGAAAAAGTGACACTATAACATATTGATGGCTTTAAATTGTCATTTTTCATACTATGACGGATACTACGTATTCCAAGGTGTATTGTTTCATGGTGGGTGACTATAGACTCTGAAAAGATGATTACAGTGGTTAGACTATCAAATAGGTCATTGCATGAAAGAATTGTGTGTCCAGAAACAAAGCCCTTTAAATGCTGCCCCCATAAGCAGCGCTGCAGAAATTGTTGATAAATGTGATTAAGATTTCCACTATGATAATCAATGCTTTCCATACTATGTGGTTTTCTTTTTTATGTCAGTGGGTTTTCTGAGGTTTTCCAAAACATGTTCCTATCAGAGCATTTAAGAATTACTGACCACAATAAATTATGGACATGTCTGTAAAATGTGTGTAAATTGTAATATTCTAACGTTATTTGCCAGCGCAGAACTATTAAGGGCAGTTTGTAATTGTAACCGTTGAATTGTGCCATTTTTGTAAAGATAATTATTCTCGGATAGACTGTCTGCTAAGCCAGTGAATATACAAGGTTTCGACTCAAAATAAGAGTTATTAAATCCATGCTGGCTATATAATAACACATGCCATGATAATTAGGGGGAACATATCCTATTACTTGGCTAATGCACATGAATGTACCTTTAACCCCTTAACGACCGGCCCATAGGGAATCTACGTCGGCACTTGCAGGTCCTTCCTGACTGCCCTATAGGAAAACTACGTCGGGCAGTCAGGGAAGGATTCCCTGTAAGTGCCGACATAATTGGATGGGATTTTAGCTGTATCTAACAGCTAAGACCCCATTCCATAACCCCCCATCGGAGGGGTCTCCGATCAGGGGGTTTTAACCCCTTCAGTTCCGTGATCAAACATGATCACGGAACTGAAACGGTTCCGTGACAGTGCCGGCGGTATCGGCACCCCCCGCGGCGAGATCGGAGGGTGCCGATATACAAAACATGCAGTCTGGGGTCTGGCCAGTGACCCCAGACTGCTAAAGACCCCCCATACCTGGTTGATCCTGCCCGGGGTAAGAGGAAGTCAGACGCAGGCAGCCCCTGCGTCTGACTTCCTCTAGACGCTGCAAGACACTGACAGCTGTGTCCTGCAGCGTCTAATAGAGAATTTTAGTGATGCTTTTATCAAAGCATCACTAATCCAAGTGTCCTAAAGGGACACATGAAAAAGTAAGAGAAAAAAAGTGAAAAATAAATAAATAAAGTGTCTGATAAAAATGAATAAACTTATAAAGCCCCAAAATTCCCTTTTTTCTATAGAAAATGAATTATATTAAAAAAAACCTAAAAGTTAATAAAAACAATACATATTTGGTATCGTCGCGTCCATAACAATCTGAACAATAAAACTGCAACAATATTTAATGCATACGGTGATCGTCGGAAAAAAAACCCGGAAAAAACCCGCCGGAAGTAGTGATTTTTCTCCATCTCACCTTACAAAATATGCTATAAAAAGTGATCAAAAAGTCATAATCACCGCACAACAGTACCAATAAAAAGCGCACATTGTCCCGCAAAAAATAAGCCCTCAACCAACACTGTCAACCAAAAAATAAAAATGTTACGCCTCTCAGAAGATGGTGATACAAAAAACGTTGATTTATGTCCCTAAATGTGTTTTTATTCTACAGAATTAGTATCGCATTAAAAATAACATAAATGAGGTATCGCTGTAACCGTACCGACCCGCAGAATAAAGGTCACATGTTACTTATACTGTACGCTGCATGGCGAAAAATTTAAAAGGTAGAATGCAATGTCAGAATTGATTTTTCTTTAGAAAATCCAGCAAAAAAAGAGTTAATAAAATGTATTCAATAAGTTGTAGGCACCCAAAAATGGTGTCATTACAAAATGCATCTCATCCCGCAAACAACAAGCCCTTATATGGCTGCGTCACCAGAAAAATAAAGAAAATATAGCATCTAGTAATGTGAAGACAAACAACCCCAAAATCGCCAAAATCATTAGAACACAACTGGCTGCGGCAGGAAGGGAATATATAAGCTGTGCGAGCGAATATCAGGGGACTCCCCAGATTTACAGCTTGTGAGGGAACAGACACCAGAAGTGACCCCCAAAGTGACCCCCAGTTTGACTCCCCCAATCATAGGAGCTACTGGGACATAGTAGGGAATTTGGTGTTCCCAATGTCCTCCGCACAGCTTATATATTCCCTCTTTGCCATCCGCTGTGCAGTCACGTCTGGGATACTAATACTCACTACACCCCCTGATAAATTCTTTGAGGGGTGCAGTTTTCAAAATGGGGTCACTCCTTTGGGGAATCCACTTTTCTGGTACCTTACAGGCTCTACAAACATGACATGGCGTCCAGATACCAAACATCTGAATCTGTGCTCCAAAAGCCGCATTGCGCTCCTCCCCTTCTGCGCCCTGCTGTGTACCCCAACTGCAGATTATGCCCCATGTATGCCACATGTATGACACTGGTGTACCCGGGATAATGGACGTAATGTCATATGTGGGTATAAACTGATATTAGGGCACAGCCGGACACAGAAGGGAAGAACGGTTATTGGGTTTTTGGAGCACAGACGGTTTGGTTTTTGGATGCCATGACACTTTTGCAGAGCTGAAGCGCCAGTAAAGTGGAATCCCCTGATATGAGACCTTATTTTGGAAACTACACCCCTGAAGGATTCATCCAGGGGTAGACAGCATTTTAACCCCCAAATGTTGCTATAACTTATTATCCATAAATGAATACGCGGCTGATTGTGAAAGGTGAAAATGACCATTTTTCCAGGAATCCGTCATTTCAGTGCATAATATGTTGTGCCCGCCTTGTATCAGAGATGAACGCTCTAAAAGCTGTTGTGCCCAGGATACTCGCTTACCACTGTTTGGAGTGTCTCTGCTGACATAAGTCGGGCACAACATATCAGAAACTGAAATGGCGAATCTCTGGAAAACTTCATTTTTAACTTCTCATTATCAGCCGCAATTTCATTTCTGGAAACCAAATAAATGCAACACTCAAGGGTTAAAAATTCTCGCTACACCACTTGATAAATCCCATCAGTGGGCTAGTGTCCAAAATGGCGTGACATGTCTGCGGATTCCACTTTATTGGCAATTCAGGGGCTTTGCAAAAGTGACGTCCAAAAACCAAACTGTGCGCCAAAAACCAAAATAGCGCTCCTTCCCTTCTGTGCCCGGCTGTACCCAAACAGCTGATTCTACCCACACATGGCATTAAGTCCGTTATCCAGGGTACACCAGTGTCATACATGTGGGCATACACCGCCATTTGGGTACACAGCAGGGCGCAGATGTGAAGGAGCGCTATGTGCTTTTGGAGTGCAGATTTAGATTGTTGGTGTTTGAACACCATGTCATATTTGCCGAGACCCTAAAATTTCCCCTACAAAATAGGGTCACTTCTTGGCGAATTCCAGTTTACTGTCACCTCCAGGGCTCTGCAAAAACAACATGGCGCCCCAAAAGTCCCTCTAACTCTGTACCCAATAGCTAAAAAGCGCAGTGCTCCTTCCCTTCTGCGCCCTGCTGTGTGCCCAAGCAGCAGTTTACACCCACATATATAATTTTCTGCCCCTCGGGATGGCCCCTTAATAGTTTTAGGAGTGCAGGTCTCTGACAACACAAAGTGGGTGCAACGTATTGGGCACCGAGATGGCAGATTTCTTTAAAAATTTCAATTTTCATTCTGTACATTAATTTTTGGGAAGCATTTTTAGGCTCAAAATGATAATACCCCTTGATACATTCCTTGATGGGTGTAGTTTTTAAAATGGGGTCACATCTGAGGACTTTCCATTGTATTGGTACTTTAGGGGCTCTGCAGATACGACATGGCACCTGAAAACTATTCCAGCAATATCTGCCCTCCAAAAGCCAAATAGCGCTCTTCCCATTCTGAGCCCCACTATGTTCCCATACAGCAGATTATGGCCACATATGGGGTATTGCCGTGTTCAGGAGAAATTGTGTAACAAACTGTGGGGGGCATTTTCTCTTTTAACCCCTTGTGAAAATGAAAACTTTGGGGATAAAGGGACATTTTAGTAATTTTTAACCTACACATCCCAAGGTTAGTAAAATCTGTGAAACGTCTATAGGGTCAAAATGCTCACTATACCCCTCAATGAATACCTTAAGGGGTCTAGTTTATAAAATGGGGTCATTTATGGGGGTTTTCAATTGTTTTGGTAACTCAAATCTTGTTTGAATGTGCAATGGGCCTGAAATATCTGCAAGCAAAATTTGTGTCTTGAAATCCAGTTGGTGCTCCCTTCTTTTTGGGCCCTGCCGTGCATCCGTACATAGGATTAAGGCCACAAAGTGTACATTTTTGAACACGGGAGAAATGGGGCCATCTATTTTGGGGCGTTTTTCTTAATTTTCATGCCTTGTGTGCAAAAAAACTGCCTTTAAAATGACTCTTTTGTGTAAAAAATATGAGAATTTTTTGTTTGACGCAAATTCTTTTAAAACCTATGGGGTCAAAATACTCACTATACCCCTCAATGAATACCTCAAGGGGTCTAGTTTATAAAATGGGGTCATTTATGGGGGTTTTCAATTATTTTGGTAACTCAAATCTTGTTTGAATGCGCAATGGGCCTGAAACATTTAGAAGCAAAAATTGTGTCTTGAAATTCAGTTGGTGCTCCCTTCTTTTTGGGCCCTACCGTGCGTCCGTACATGGGATTAAGGCCACAAAGTGTACATTTTTGAACACAGGAGAAATGGGGTCATCTATTTTGGGGTGTTTTTCTTCATTTTCATGTGTTATGTGCAAAAAAACTGCCTATAAAATGACACTTGTGTAAAAAATATGATTTTTTTTTTGTTTGACGCAAATTTTCTCAAAACTTATGGGGTCAAAGTATTCTCTATACCCCTCAATGAATACCCTAAGGGGTCTAGTTTATAAAATGGGGTCATTTATGGGGGTTTTCAATTGCTTTGGTAACTCAAATCTTGTTTGAATGTGCAATGGGCATAAAATATCTGCAAGCAAAATTTGTGTTTTGAAATCCAATTGGCCCTCCTTACCTCTTAGGCCCTACTATATGTGTGTACATAGGACTAAGGCCACAAAATGAACATATTTTAACACGGGAGAAGTGGGGTGATATATTTTGGGGTGTGTTTCTTCTTTTTGATGTGTTGTGTGCAAAAAAACTGGCTTTAAAATGACATATATTTGAAGAAAATGAAAATGTCATTTTTTTCATCATTTGTAATAATTCTTGCAAAACAATATTTATTTGATCAAAATACTCACTATACCTCTCAAAGAATACCTGAAGGGGTCTAGTTTTCCAAAATGGGTCATTTAATGGGAGGTTCTGTCATTATTCCACCAATTCCTGTCTGTAAACAGAGCTTGGTACAGGAAAAAATGACAAACTCAAAATTTCCAAAATTTGCTTATAAACTTGATAAACATGTAAATTGTCTAAGTTACTCAAATATGCTAAAATTATTTCAAATATGCTTGAAACACAAAAGGGACATTTGGAAGTATATAACTACTAACTTTTTTGCCCTGTATTATTGTGTATATGTGAGATATCGCAGCTAAAAATGGAAAACATTGAAAAATTTTCAAAATTTTCAGCATTTGCGAGTTTTTAAATAAATTTACGCAAGTTATATCAGTCTAACTTTACCTTCTCAGTAAAGTACAACATGTCACGAAAAAACAATATCAGAATCGCTTGGATGCGCTATACTGTTACAGAATTATTCACTGATAAAGTGACACAGGGCAAATTTCCAAAATTTGGCTTGGTCATTAAGGTCCAAAATAGGCTGGTCACTAAGGGGTTAAACACGTGTGGGTATAGGTCAATGACTGCAAATGTTAATGCACTAAAAACACGTATTCGTTTTAAAGACAAATGGAAAGAATTCTACGTTGTCATGTTTTCTTTGTAGGGGAAGATTAATTTCTCCTGACTTTAAAAGAAACATATATATTCAGCATTTATAGGCAAAATATATCTTCTCTATTGTTTTATACCTTTTAAAGGGCTGCTTTCTGAATCCAGGCAGCTAGGTAGACAACTGATGTATTTCATCGTTGTTGCCGTTGGTTTGCCTAAGGAAAATGCATATATCTGTATTATAACTGTGTTTAAAGAGTAAAGGCTTTGGCTTTTCCATTGAACTTTTTACATATCAGGGACATGACAGATGTTTTGATGGATTGATGTACTCTGGTGCTGAGGCAAAGGGGGCGAGTGCTGTACCCCTTTGACTGGGATCACCACCCACTGAAACAAGGCAACGGAATTTCTACTACTAACCCTCTACCATAGGGACACCAAGCTGAGCCAACTGCAGTCACAGAGGCGTTCAGTTCGACTGTGTACCTCTGCCCCTTCATTTCAGCAATCACTATGGCATGGTGGACCTGGCTCTTCCATGGACTACATAGTGAGTCATTTACATGATTGGTCAGATACTACTACAAATGTAAGACTCCATTCATGCTTATCACATTCATTTAGCTGACCCATTTAATGTCTGCCAAAAACAAGTGCAAAGAAAATGAATAGAGATGAGCGAGTAGTACTCGATCGAGTAGGTATTCGATCGAATACTACGGTATTCAAAATACTCATACTCGATCGAGTACCACTCGCTATTCGAATGTAAAAGTTCAATGCAGAACCAGCATTGATTGGCTGAATGCTATACAGTCAGCAAATCAACGCTGGTTCTTCTCCTACCTTTAGAAGTCTTCCCCGCAGTGTCTTCCGACTCCTTATTCACTCTGCCAGGCTCTGTCACTCTGTCCGCTTGTAGATCAGGCATGCGCAGTCGGCTCTGCCCAGGCCCGATGCCTGACAGAGTGAATGAAGATGCTGCGGGGACGCTGCAAGGAGAAGACTGCTCGCAGGATCCAGCCCGACCCTCACTCGTGGACTTGGTAAGTATAATTTAATCGAACGTTGCCTACCCCTGAAACGAGCATTTTCCCCTAATAGACTATAATGGGGTTCGATATTCGATTCGAGTAGTCGAATATTGAGGGGCTACTCGAAACGAATTTCGAACCTCGAACATTTTACTGTTCGCTCATCTCTAAAAATGAACACAAATTAAGGCTGATGGCAGATGGTCCTCCATTTACATAGAGATTACAGTTTTAAAAAAAATGGATCCTACGTTTTTGTGTCCATCCAAAAAAATGGACAGAAACTGATACATTTTGTTGAACACAGATTTTTCTTTAAACAGGTGGCCATGACGATTTTTGCATCTATTAAACAGACCGGCTAAATGGATGTGAAAAATATAATCTGAATGGAGCCTTAGTATGGCCATTGAACTCCATAGGTTTCTGAAGCTTCCCTCAATGGAAGCATATAATAGAGAAATACAAACAATGTTTGAATATCCAAAAAGCCTCTCTTTTGTAAGGAGCGTTCCCTGCTCCGAAATGCGTAGGCTTTTTTGACACCTCATGTCTAGCACATTGGACTTTTTAATGAAGATGTAATCTTATTTCAATAAAAGTTAAATTTTAAATCAGAATCTGGACGTGACACATTGCTGGGAATCCCATTGTTTGTATTGTTTGCCTTAGCCTGCTTTCACATTACTGAGTCTCGGAGGTGTGACTTGGTCTTTTTGGGTGCCAAATTTCCCGGCCTGTAAATTATGCCAGGAGAAGGACTCTTAGAATCATAGTTAATAGTATGTATGAACCTAAGAGTCCATGCTTTCCCACAAAATACTGCCCCATACTATAATCCGTATAGGCAGTATGTTGCTGGAAGTTTGGGACTCTAGGCATCATGCATAACTATAATGCTAGGAGTCCTTCTTCTGGTAAGTGCAGGCTGGGAAATCTAGCGCTCACATTGACTGAGTCTTTATTGGTGCAAAAGTGTCAATAATATTCTCTAATTTTACCAAAGTATATGTAATTTTAGGGTAGCTGCCCTTATAAAACATGCGTAAAGTTAAAAATAATGACAGGGATCCTGCAGACAAAGTTGGGTTGGCCAAAGACAAAGATCAGCTGGTAAGCCTCATCTACATAGGTTAGGTAAGTAAAAGTTCTGATGAGTAGAGCTATCCTTTCACCACATTCAGACTGTGTAGAACTGACCAAATTTTGCATTGAAAATCACTGGCATCCATATATATAAATGGAGTTTTCAAAAACCACATGTACATGTAGTGGGAAATATCAAAAATATGGATTTCGACATGCTTACTGTGTTGCAAAATTGTTGAGGAAGACTGGAACAAAACTGAAATAAACCCCGTATGTGCCATAAATCTGTTCCATCAAGACATGCCTTTAATATGCAGCCAAATGTTTCCGTTTCTAATATATTGCGCATACCATATCAATCAACCAGGAGAGACTGATACATTTTGTTGAACACAGATTTTTCTTTAAACAGGAGTTCATGACGATTTTTGCATCTATTAAAAAGACCGGCTAAATGGATGTGAAAAACATAATCTGAATGGAGCCTTAGTATGGCCATTGAACTCCATAGGTTTCTGAAGCTGAGGCTTTGGCACTTACCTGATTTAGTCTACCCTAAATTCTACAGGTATAATAGGATTGTATAGGAGAGTATATGTAGTAAGGGCAAATATAAGGAGTTTACGCTTAAGGTCCATTTACAGAACCATCTTATTGGAATTTTCCTGATAATTGGCCCCTGTTAATGTGAAAAATATCACCCAACAATGTAGCAAAAAATTGTTTGTTGGCTGATCATATTATTTATGCAACATTACTAAATTGTTCATACAGGGCGATATGTTGTGGATAAATACAGACTGTATGGAGATATACAATTTGTTCATCACCAGATGGTAGTAATGATCTGCTGCATTAAAAAAGGAGTGGATAAAGATTGGGAATGGATGCCGCTAGGAATATCTGTTCACAGTTCATTGTAGAGGTGGTCCATATTAAAGGGTACATACCCCTGTAAAAAGCCATGGGGACCTGCATGAACACACCTATGCTTTGCATTGTTGCCTATTATCTGGAAAATACAACAATGCACAAAAAGTATGTTACATATTGCAATTCTGTTGGAGCACCTACTCGTATATTGTTGTTTAAGGGACCCCACGTCGCATAAACAGCGCATTTTGACTGCAACGTAAATGCTACAGAAAAAAACGCAGAGTTTTAACATCCCTACGAAGTGAAATCTAGCGACTCCCATCCACACATTGCGGAAAAATACGTGCAGCGGAGACGCTGTGATTTCTAAAAATGCTGCGGCTTTGGAAATCACAGCATGTCAATTATACCTGCGGAAATGCCAGCAGTTTCTAAATAGGTGTAATGGAAGCAGAAAATCCACAGATATTATTAGTAAACCTCTTGTCTAACATTTGTCTATGCAAGTCTGATGGAAATGCGTCAAATATTTCTAGTGTATGGGTAAAACTTGGATAGATAGCATGACTTCTCAAATTAATAAATTAATGTGATGCTCTCTCTGTAATTTTGCACCATTCTTTATGAATCACCCTATATTTTCACCCCAATTCCATCCCATGAGGTTTCTTAGGTGTCAATTTTGAACAAAATTTAATGTAGAGAAAAGGAAATGGAGTTTAAGGTGAATAACAGTAAATCATATTGCATAATAGAAAATATAGCAATTCCTCCAGTTAGTATCATTACTGCTTACACAGTGGAATATTTACCTACACTTTAAATAGACTATATATGGAGCATGTCACAGTATTGGCCTTTATCTTGCCATTTTAGTTGTCATACGTCGCAGGCAGTTTGTAAGGTAGAAACATCCTTCTATATCTCTGAAAGAGTTTTCCATTGAACCTATTATTTGGCGCTAGCACAATAACTTAATGGGATTTATTGCATGATTCTTTCTTCTTTTTTTGACAATAGAAAGGATCAGATAGAGGGCAAAAGGGAATAAGAATACTCCAGTCTATAGTGGTTAGAAAAGTAAGCTGATGAAATATAAGCCATGATGAGTGCCAATAGGACTGACTCACAAAGTCCATTACCTTGTAACAAGACCATTCTTGTCATGCTTTCCATTCAAGTCATTGGCAGTTACATCTCAAACAACACATTGAAAGGTAGAAGACCTCTAAGAATCACCCCTCCTTTACTGGAGCATCATTAATACATGTAAAATGTGTTACTGCAGTAGTAGTTGTAGCATCAAAGAGTCTCTAGAAAGAAGGGCACAACCTTGAAGCATAGGGTATCAATACATGTCACCGGATGAAACATATCTTTATTGAATTTTATAAAGGTTCAAAGAACGATGAGAAGGAGCCTATCGAATCAATACAGTAGATGAACGAACATTTAAGAAAGATGGTATGCATTAGGAGGTTCTAGGTTGGTTCATAGGAAATGGATCAAGTATGTGAGAAGAGTCAACAATGCATGGAACCATTTGTAAGAAAACAAATCTATATATTCTTTTATGAGTATTCTTTTATTAGTTGTCTCTTACTTGCACTCTGATTTTTTTAACTGGCTCTTCTTAACCAGTACCTGTTCATCTTTGCAGGGTTAAGCAGCTTTGTGCAAGGAGGTGGCTGTTATTAAAGGGGTTGTCCCATCTCAAGGATCCTATCTATACAGGGAGTTTTTTAAAGTGAACTCTTTTCCTAAATATATTGCTTTAGAAAAATGCTGCTTTGTTTACCTGCTATGTGAACTTATTCATCCCATTGTTTACACAGCGTTACCATAACCACGGATCTGTAGGACAAGTGATGTCACTGCTCTGCCTGCAGGACAATCTGTTCAGATAATTGTAGTTTGCTGATAGTCTGTTATCTCTCAATATAAACGCACAGATAACACTGAGTCTGTTCTCTTCAAGCATCTGCATAAGTATTGTGATCTTTCAAAGTGTCTCGTTCAGCAAGGGAGAGGGGGAGGAGAAATACAGGAAGTGAGAAGAAGAGATAGCAGGCAGACTGCTGAAACAGTGAGGTGGGAAACCCCTTTAACAGCTTGATATTCAAAAATGAATAAAAAGACAAAAAATAAAGTCAAATAATTAAAAATGTTACATATTCAGTTACTTATTATGATCTCTTGTGAAACTTACAAATGATTGCTAACTGCAAGTGTTCCTAAAAGGGAATATATCATCAGCAAATGACCAGGGTTTTTTTTAATATTAAACTTATTTCTTAAGATTTTTATTATATTTTTATTATTTTAATTTCACTGTCCAGCAAACACAGTGCCAAAATATATACTGATAGATAAATTGGCTTCCAGTAAAAAGCAACTGACCCTTGGAGGTGTTGGGAATGAGTGCCTGTATAGCAACCACTAACTCTCCTACTTCACAACCATCTCTACGCTTTGAGTCCCCATGAGTAAAGTACATTACAAATGTTTGTCATTGTCATAATATAGAATTCTAAAATCTTACAGCTTTTACTATGGCTAGTAAGCCTCATAACTGTGTAATATTTTCTCTTCTGCATAATGCATATGCTGTTGTAACGTCTCTACCTGTTCGGGTCACTATGCCACACTCTACTCACATGCTGCAGTGCAGGAGGCGTGTGCAGTTTAATTCCTTGTTTGGAGTTTTTGGTTGCACTATGTGAACTCTAGATCTGTAATTGAATTTCCACCACACCTGTCTTCTGCCCTTGTTTGCCTCTGTTCATTAAGTGGTTAATTTTAGCCTTGCCCTGTGATTGACAGCCTATTCACCTATCAACTCCAGGGCGGGTTCTTCCTCCCTATTTATTCTTGTCTCACATTCACATTGGTGCTTGCTATTGCCTTGTGCGTGCTGGCTTTTCTCTTGCTGTTTATTCTTGACCACTTGCTTTCCCTATTGACTACTCTTTTGGATATCGATTTTCACACTGTATTGCTTGACTGTTACTGACCCCTGACTAGATGACCTCCCTTGTTGTTCTTTGTCTTGTCCGCGTTTTGTGTCACATATTTAGGAAGGGTTTTGTCATCCAGTTGTCGCCTATTACCTAGGATAGGACTGGCAAACAGGAAGGGACAGTGGGGGGTTTCAGACCAGGTCTCACTGTCTCTTGTGCCCCTTCCTCCAGGGTTCATCTACAGCACTGGGGAACTGCTGACTGGCACTTCCCTAATAGCTGTATACTCTTTCCAGTAAGTGTTTCATTATCTGCACAAGTGGGATTACAATGAAAGTTAGAGTTTTATTTGGAGCATTTTTTTGGAGGCTGATTTTGAGGCGAATTCAGCATTAAAATCAGCTCCAAAAAACTCTGTATGAATTGACACTAAGAGGCAATGAGTCATCTATAATCACCAATTAATTAACTATGACCATGTGGGTGCTGTAAAGTACATTTCTGAATTGGAAAGCAGCAGCTCCAACTTGGTTTATCCCGTAACCAGGTACAGAAAATATATGTAAAATCCGAAAATAAAATTGAAGGAAATATGTTTAAGTACTGTAACTGGTATTAATTGGTAAAATATAAAATGTTCTACATTCCAATATAGGAAAAGGCAAAATTTGTAGCAAATTTTTATCATGTATAGATCAACTTTCATTAAGATCGAAAAATGGATAATGGACTATCTAAGCCTAATGAACAAAGTCCAAACACACGGTCAAATATACTGGTAGCCGATGTTATGAAGCCAGTGCGGTATATCCTGACCCCCACTTAGATCCATACTATGACATGCCAGAGTAACATCAGGGGCCTATGTAACCAGTGTGTATTCTTGTAAGCATTAATAATGAATCTAGTCTTGCCACATACTTTATCTTGTGTTGCACTTAGTCAGTAAGTGAACATCTACTGCCTGCTCGCAGCTTTTTTGTCGACACTTCATATCTTTAGTAGGCTTGTATATGAAAGAAAATTAAGTCATAAATATTTCTATACATCAAATATTATCAGTTTGTTTTTTTGGTTTATTTTACTTACTTATATAGCACCATCATATTTTGCAGTGCTTTACAGAGATGTTAGTATATTAAAACTACTATTATTTCCCATACAGATAACAGTTTTCTATATAACCTATTAGGACATCTATAAATCATAGTATGGACTCACCTAAAGACTGGCAAAATTTGAGTCTTAATGGCTATGCATTTTTTGTCTTTTTTATTGTTGACTTCCTAGAGGCATTTTTTTTTTATTTTTTTGTGTCGACATAGCAGATTGAAGACTTGTTTTGTGGGATGAGATGTATTTTTCAGTGGCACCATTGTGTTGTGCATATAACATGTTGAGTAACTTGACTGTTTATGGGAAGGAATGCAAAAAATGCAATGCAGCAATGAAATACCGGCACTATAAATGATGTGCTGCTGACTGTGGAGTTTATGTTGCATGAGAACTGAATTCCACTATAACTAACTGTATTCAACTCTGTTTATAAAACATTTGTTTTTACATAGCCATCCTCTAAGAGCCATAACTCCCTTATGTGAGGGCTATGGAGCTGTGTCAGGGCGTTTTTTTATTTTTGCAAAATTAGACTACATTTTCATTGGTACCATTTTGAAGTACCTATAACATTTTGATTGCTTTTTATTACTTTTCTGAGAGGCAGTATAAATTAAAAAAATGTGATATTATTTTTTGAAAAACATTTATGGCATTTACCTTATGGATATAATAATGTAGTCATTTATTAAATAAGGTTGTGACAGACATGAAAGTACCAAATTATATGTATGTATGTTTTATATTATTTTCATTTTTTGGGACACAAAACATTTTATTATAGGAAAAATTGTATTTTTTACTAGAGATGAGCTAGTACTGTTGGGATCAGCCGATCCAAACAGCACGCTCCATAGAAATGAATGGATGCACCTGGTACTTCCGCTTTGACGGCGGCCGGCCGCTTAACCCCCCGCGTGCCGGCTACGTCCATTCATTTCTATGCGAGCGTGCTGTTCGGAGGATCGGCTGATCCGAACAGTACTCGCTCATCTCTATTTTTTACCCTTTTTTTAAACATCGTATTTTTTTAAATATCTGAAATAGTACACTGTAATACTGTAAATCACACTGAGTAAACGCGCATGTATTTTTGCAAAATACACGTGTAAAAATAAGACTCCCATTGACTTCAATGACATTTTACAGGCATATTTTTACAAGCGTAATTTTTACAGGCGTATTTTTACATGTGTAAAAAATATCATTGAAGTCAATGGGATAGCAAAATTTACAAGTGTAATCTTACTCTACAAAATAAGCTAGCGTTTACTCAGTGTGAACTTACCCTGTAATAGGGGTTTATGAGCTGACAGGTGGACCAACATGGTAGACATGTGAGACTTTGTAAGGCCCCAGCTGCTATAATAGTACATTAGTCTGCACGATCAGGGGCAGATGGCAGAGTGGATGAGGACAGAAAGCTCCTATCACCATCCATAGGCACTGCAACAAGAGCCTGGCTGTCGGTTACAGTCCAGCTCCTGCTGCAGTCGTGCCAGCATGAATAGAATTGTGTATGTACGTCATTCTGTGCTAACTACCCTCGCTGTTGTCATACTTTTACATTACTCTGTGTTAAGTGATTAAATAAGTATTCAACCCTTGTCCATATTTCCTTATATGAGCCAGAACAGTGAGCTGTTCTGTAAGAATGGATACCACATTGGAAGACTCAGTTTGTCTAGGCACTACATTGACAGATGTTTATTTGGTTGATCACAATATAATGCTACATTTCCTCTGCAGTGCTAGTGGCAGGGGAATTTATGGACCTCCTGGACCAGTAACAGTGGACAAGGGTGGGGGAGGGCAATAAAACTTCAGAGCCTATTTAGATTTAAGTTGACGCCAGAAGAACTTTCAAACTGGGATTTGTCACTTATAGACAACCCCATCCTATTTTGCTGAAAGTCTATTTATAGGTAAAAAAAAATTTAATTGTACTTTTAGTGCCTTCTGTAGTAAAAATGGTTCCAGTAGTGTCACATGTTGGTTGTATAAAGTACTAAGTGTTGTGACACAGCACTTGACTTTTCTGTTTTAACCTTTGTTTAAAGGGTACCTGAGTTTTCATGAAAAGTTGAAATATCTGCAGGATCCTGCTCGGCAATCTGACTGTATAAGCCTTAATACATGGTGTCTAATATTCCCATTATAGCACATTTTACATTTGCTTCTGAGACTGAGAGCTTGTACAATAAAGAGCATTCTGTCCCCCCTCCCTATCCATTGCTAATATTACTGGGTTATTTATATGTAATTCTGCCAGGAGCAACTGTGTGATAGCAAACAAATAGAGAAAAGCCAAAGTGACCTCTTGTGTCCCCCTATCTCCTCATAGAATGTAAACTCTTGTAAGCAGGACCCTCACTCCTACTGTTTGATATGTTTATTGCTTTGTCACATTGTAATGTCTCACATTGTCTGTTCATGTGTCCTCAGATTTGTAAAGTGCTATGAAATATGTTGGCGCTAAATAAATAAAGATATAATAATAATAATAATAATAATAATAATAATTAGAGAAGAGCGAGTACTGTTCGGATCAGCCGATGAATGGATGCACCTGGTACTTCCATTTTGGCGGTGGCTGGCCGCTTAACCCCCCGCGTGCTGGCTACGTCCATTCATTTCTATGCGAGCATGCTGTTCGGATCGGCTGATCCAAACAGTACTCGCTCATCTCTAATAATAATAATAATAATAATTATTATTATTATTATTATTATTAAAGATCCAGGACCACTGAACTGCAAATACAGAGCAAATACATGCAGACATGAGGCAGCTAAAAAGATCTCTGACACAGCGAGAGAACAATTTATGAGTAGAGTCAGGAAAACTGCTTGCTGTCTGAGAATAATATCCCATTTACAATCACACAAGGAGTCAGAAGTAGATCTAAACAGACAAGTAGATATTTCATACAGTGCAAGCTGTGAGATGTTGCAGAATGTTCAATCCAGTGCATGAAGATCAGTCCCTCCTCTCCACTCACTGTGATAAATCCTTGCTTTTCAATGTTATCTATAGATGGGACTTCCCTAGTAACAGGTAATGAACTGCAAACTAGTGTCAGAAATGTTAGAGAGCTTTACATTTTGGTCCAGAATCATATGCTCTATTAAATTAGACTATATGGTCTAAAAAGATAGTGACCATTTAATGGACAGGAAAAGGCAGAATTCATAATGAACAATCACCAATAATAGACTCACTTTGACAGCCCAAACCCAATGTCAAATATTTTGATATGTACATTTTAAAATGTTTACCTTTATATTATTTAATTCTGAACTTAAAAATAATACATTCATAAGGTCAACTATCAAACATATGGAATAGGTCTTCTGTTATTTTAGGTATATTTGGTAAAATTGGCACAGATTGATATTCTACTCCAGTGTGACCTTTTCAGTATTAGAAAAAGTATTAAATGCAAGCTTAGAGTAACATCATACTTTAAGCAAAGCACCCAAAAGAATGTCAGATATCAAAGCTTTCCAACAGCTAATCTAGACAGATCATTGTAGATGTAAGCTTAGACACGTAAAAAGAAAGACACCGACTCCAGAGGCTTATTTCTTCCCAATATTACAGATTATAATACCCTGTGTCTTTTTCTAACTATTTTTTAGTTAGATATTCAGAGTGCAGAAAGGTCTAATAACTAAAACTTAATATATGTGCAATAATATCAAATATTGCTGACATTGATAAAATATAGTAATCATGTTTAATCCCTTCCTACCAGAGGAATTTTTTGATTTTCAATTTTATATTTTTGACTTTTTTATTTTTCAGTTCACTGAGCCATATGAGGGCTTGATGTTTGTGGGAAAAATTGTTCTTCCTAACGGTACTATTTGTTATTCTGTACAATGTACTGGGAAGGTGGAAAAAAATCAGAATGAGGTGGAATTGGCAAAAAAGTGCATTTGTGAGACTTTCTTATAGGCTTTGTTTTACGGCATTCACTCGAAAGTCAAAATGACATGTCATCTGTATTCTACGTTTTGGTACGGTTCCGTGGATACCAAATTTATATATTTTTTAGATCCTTAAAAATCTAAAACAAAAAAATAAAAACATTTTTATTAAAAGTGCACATGGCATCTTTTTTGTGGGATCAAGTTTACTATTCAGTTTTACCATTTTGTCTACTGCTTTAACATTGGTGATTTAAACTTTTAGTTATTTTTATATATATATATATTTTACTTTTTTTTATTGTATTCATTAGATCCTCTAGAGCAGTGACGGTGAACCTTTTTGAGACCGAGTGCCCAAACTGCAACCCAAAACCCAATAAATTAAGCGGAGTGCCGACACAGCAATTTAACCTTAAAAATCTGTGGATCCACAATTGCGGACAATTATGGACCCACAAATTACAGTCGGGTGACTGGGGCTTTACAGAGCTTGTACTGAAAGGTGAAGGACTCTGCATTTGGTACTTTTGAACCATTAGTGTTCACTACCGGTACTTACATTGCACAGGATCTGTTTTATAGTGACCATGAAATGTTATTACAGCCTGGCCCACAGTGGCCCCCACACACAGTACAATCTGGCCCGCAGTGACCCCCACACAGTACAATTTGCCCCACAGTGGCCCACTCACAGTACAATTTGGCCTGCAGTGGCCCCCACACACAGTACAATCTGCCCCAGAGTGACCCCGACATACAGTACAATCTGCCCTGCAGTGGTCCCCACACAGGATTATACCTGTAAACTCCACAGTAGTCCCCCTCCCCACACAGCATGAAATGGTCCGCAGTAGCCCCCTCCAACACAGCATGAAAGGTCCACAGTAGCCCCTCCCCAGACAGTACACACACAAATATACTTACCTGAAGAGCTGCTGGACATCCTCTCTTCTGTTCACTGTGGGCACTGATGACTTACATCATCACGCCAACACCGATACAAAGGTCATACTCGGTAGTTAGTGTAGGCCTCACGTAACGCGCAGCCTACGCTGACAGCTTTCAGCTGGATGTGCATTTGCACAACCAGCTGAAGGCAGCGATCGCTCACTAACGGGGAATCCTGTAACGGATTCCCCGTTAGTGAGTGATCAGGGCAACCACACGCATGCCGGCATTCCCTCTCTGGTATGCGTGCCATAGGTTCACCATCACTGCTCTAGAGGGTCTTGAAACCATAAGACATTGCAATGCAGTGCATAATATTGTCATTACAAATGTCAGGCAGACAAGCCTGGGAGCCTTCAATAGGCTCCTGGCTGTAATAGCAACAGGACATTGGCCCAGGATCTTGCTCCAGGGGGCGATGATCCTCAGCAAAATGGCACCTTGGACAGCTTAGCAGCACTGTGCCCCCTTTCTACCGTTTGTTTCTTCAACTGCACTATTGATATTTTCCCAAGTTCATGACCAGAAACATTTTCACATTCATATGTCCAAGGTTCATTGTATCGCTGTTTTATGATTTGACAAAACAGATCCTGTGCGATATAAGTAGTGAACACTAATGGTTCAAAAGTACCAAATGCAGAGACCTTCACCTTTCAGTACAAGCTCTGTAAAGCCCCAGTCACACGACTATAATTTTGGTTTTAAATATTGATCTATATATGCATTTATTTATTTATTTATTTATTTTTCTATTATTTTTTGCTAGTACTGCTAATATATACTTGAAAAAGGGAATATTTTCCTGAAACGCGTTGTGTTTTGAGCATAATAAAAGTTTATATTTGGGAAGGGCGGGTCTATACCTCTGAATTTTTGGAAGATCCATTCTTCAGCCACTTCAAACAGAAAACATTTTCCGTCATTTTCATACAAATGATTTTGAGGGCTCTAACAATTTTTTTTTTTTTTTTTTTCAAATAATTTTGGCATTTTTTTTTTCAGTGACACATAGGGCCATGTTTTATTTGTTTTTGCATGTTTTGTTTTTTTACATTATTGCCAATTACAGGAGGAATACAGTCTCCTAAGAAACACTTTAGAGCTGACCTGGGTCCTCTAGGAACCAGCAGCTCATACAGTTCCCGGTCCCTGGCTATGCCAGAAGTGGAGCTGTGTCATAGCGACTCCCATATCAATGTACACAATGCTCAATGAGTGCTGTGCACTCAGTGATTGGGAAGGCAGGGACTTTATTAAACTATCCCTGCCTCTATGGGAGGTCCATCTGAGCATCTGCTTAAGTTTAGACAAATAAGTCCTTGCAGGGTTCAGACCGGACTGGATAGTCAATGGGTGGCTTGAGATGGTTAAGCATATGAATTATGTTGCCATTATTTAAAAAAATAAATATAATAAAAAATTTGTTCTGGAAGTCACATTTGAAAATATGTGTGAAAATGAGTTAACATTATTTCTATATTTTTCTCCAAAAACATATAGATTCTGTTGCATAGTGAAATACATTGGAAAGCTCAATTAACTTACATCTATCGTTGACACATTATATCATATAATTTTACAAGAAATATATTTTATCTTAATAATATTATTCCATGTATATAAATGCTATATATACTATGTGAGATTTTGTCTCTCTTTTATCCAGAAATGTAAGAAAACTAAATGCATGATGACATTCTATATGAAGGTTACATGTATAATAAACTGAACACAAATCTGTCAAAATATTCCCAGAAAATTGCTTCTGTGTTTTGGACATTCATACATTATGCCCTTGAATGCCATGCTCATTTAATGTCTGGGGAGTTATCTCTCACAGATAGACTAGCTCTACTTGTGATACAGTTGAATATGCAATATATCATAAGCAGACTAAAAAATATTTAAGAGACTGAAGGAAACACTGATATTTTCTACAATACACTATAAAATAATTCCTAAATTAAACCGATTTTTTTGGATGAATTATGGTGAATAAAAACTAAGTAAATGTTTTAGATTTACATAAGTAAAACTCAAAAATAAGTAAGGATCATGATCTGGAATTTGAAAACTTTCAATTTTAATCATTTTAGGGATTTGGCTCCTTGCTTTGGATCGCACTGAAATAACTAAGATAAATATAAGGAAACAAAAGAATCCACTAAAAGTTCTAAATTCTTAAAACTCAAAAGCGTAACTTAAGGTAATAGGTTACAAACCTCCCTTGCCTATAGTTTGTACTCTTGGTAAATATGCAAGTTGATCATTCTCAAACTATTTCTATCTTGTTTGATCACGACAAATAAAATTAAGTTAATTGTTCATTTAACTCCTTTAAGGAGCCAAACTCGTATTTTTTACTTTAATGAGGGCTGTCATTTTATAATTTATGGGTCATCATCAAGAATTTAAAAACATATAATGGATATATTAAGGCTTTTACAAATTTATTTGTTAAAATGTTCATGACATCTTGACTATTACTAATGAAAATAATTTCTATTCTAAACTTCTTTATCTGTTTTTAAAATGTTAGTTATTATTATCTTAATTATACTGATACTTAAAGTGCAAGATAACCTGTAGACAAATTGGGGCCAAATACAAAATGCACAGTGTTATGCAGTTATGTTTGCTAGGTATGGAAGAAACACTTCAAAATAAGAATGCTTTGAAAAATAGAATACTTAACACTTTGTGTCAATTAACAAAATTAAGTGAATGAACAGAAATTTAAATCAACAATATTTGATGTCTTCAAAACAGCATGAATTCTTCTAGTTACACGTGAACAAAGTTTTTGAACACAGTAGGAAGGTTGTTCCAAACATCTTGGAAAAATAGTCATAGACCTTCTGTGGATGTAGGCTTGCTTAAATTCTTCTGTCCCTTCATGTAATTCCAGACAGACTCAAAGATTCTTACTTTTCAGTATTTTTCTATACCTGCATAGTACTATATCTTAGTTACTGTAGCTATTTTTCTTCAAAGAGGACCTTTCATGTCCTCAGACACTAGTTGTTCTATATAGAGATGAGCGAGTAGTATTCGATCGAGTAGGTATTCGATTGAATACTACAGTATTCAAAATACTCGTACTTGATTGAGTACCACTCGCTATTTGAATGGAAAAGTTCAATGCAGAACCAGCATTGATTGGCCGAATGCTATACAGTCGGCCAATCAACGCTGGTTCTTCTCCTACCTTTAGAAGTCTTCTCCATGCAGCTTCCCCGCGGCGTCTTCTGGCTCTGAATTCACTCTGCCAGGCATCGGGCCTGGGCAGAGCCGACTGCGCATGCCCGCGCTACAAGAAAATGGCCGCTTTGACTGTAAGGAGAACGCTGCACGGAGAAGACTTCTCGGAGAATCCAGCCCTACCCTCACTCGTGGACTTGGTAAGTGTAATTTGATCGAACGTTGCCTACCCCTGAAACGAGCATTTTCCCCCCATAGACTATAATAGGATTCGATATTCGATTCGAGTAGTCGAATATTGAGTGGCTACTCGAAACGAATATCGAATATCGAACATTTTACTATTCGCTCATCTCTAGTTCTATATAATTCTGGAAAGTTGATAGTCATCTTTGATGGTACGCATCCGGAGATATTGGTACAGTTAGTTTCGGCACCAATATCCCTTCACCGTTAGAAGGGTGGGCCTTAATGCCCATCATCATCGCTGGGTGGTAAGGACTGACCCTGGTGACAGTATAAAGCTATAGAAGAGTACTGTTGGGAGGCATTCCATACCACCCAGCGATGATGCCAAGCGGTAAGGCCCTCCCTTCTGACAGTGGGGAGATACAGAAAGATTAACAGTACCAATATTTCCTGCATTGTGGCACACATCGGGAAAGCTGGCAGTGTGATGAATTCAGAGCACTGTCAGCTTTCTAATGGCATATAATACTGTGTGTGCCAGAGGATGTCAAAGGTTCTCTTTAATTGCATCCTTGGTTCTATATCACTCTTGAATGTGTCTAGTATTATTGTACAGAATTTTATGATGAACTGGTGAATTCTGATTAGAAACAGTCTCCTTTGTAGTCAGGTTCAGTAGAGGCTATTGTTATACCCCTATACAAAAAAGTCAGTTAGACGAACTGATTTGTGCAGAACTGGCCAACTACCTTAAAGGTATGAGATTGGGCAAAAAGGAATTTCAACACCTGATGCTTTTGTTTTAAGCATCTGGAGTGTCTGGTGGCAGCTTATGTCCCTCTTCTCATGGCAATAGCTAGAAGGAATCACTGAGACAACAACAACCTAAAGTTATGATTGGAGAAAATAAGTGGCCTCAGTGTAGGAGAGATTAAGTTTACATGGCCGGGGAAGGATGGTCATGCATGCCACAATGTGGTTGGATGGGAAGGGTTGGTGATCACAGAGCCGAAGGAGGGGAGTGTTTGTGTCCTTTATCATCAAAATACATAATCTAAAGTTTTCACTATCGGTCTCCGTACTACCTGAGTCTGTGGGTTACATAAGATTTAAGAGAGACAAAGGAAATGCATTCACAAAGCTGGCTGAGTTATCCATAAGTAAAGTATAATAAACAAAATTAGAGTAAACCACAAACTACATTGGACATAACAATAAGCAATAACAAAAATAATTACAAAAGTAGAATCAGAAACAAAATAGAAAACACTAATCAGTAAAAACAGGATTACTTGGCTGTTTTGTCATACAGACCGGTGTAGGACAGCAATGATGAAGTACCCCGTCCATTCACATGCACTACACGTCATGGAATAACTCATTTTACATTTCTACCTTGCAGATTGCTGCTATTTTTATTTGCAGATATATATGAAGAATAAAGATATGATGATGATGTATTATATGATTTTTTTCTACTGAGGCATTATATTGTTATACCTTTCCGCCTTATTATATCTTTTAGTATTTGTATAAGAAATGCACAACCCAATAAGGTCTCATTGCAGGATTTTCCTTTCTATGATTACTATGAATTAAATAAAATATAAAAAATTATATACTCGGACATTGCCCGAATATCTTGCCGCTGTAAGGCAACACATTAAGAAAAGGCTATGTGACTTTCTCTTTGGTTTATTTCTCCCTTACATTAAAAGTGAAGCTTATCTAAAGACATTCTAGGAGGAAAATAGAAATTCAAACATCACAGCTGACAAGCAAAAAAAATAATATTCTAGTCATAAATGCTGTAGGTCGTCCAATACATTGAAATCTAAGATACCAGAATCTCCTCAGCTGGGCATTTTACAGATAGATGCCTGGACAAAAAAGGCAGATGTGGTTAAAACGCTTATGCTGCATTTCCTGCAATGCTGTGTATTTTATCATGTAGAATCACAAGTTATTATATGTCACATTTCAAGGTTGCTGTATATTTCCTCACTCAAACCGTATTATCTGCCATACTTTTCACAGGTTTTAATTTATATTAACTGCATGCAGCAAATTATATTTTTCCGCCATTTCTCACCAGCTGTGTTTCACTTAAGTAGTTTGTTTTCCCACTTTGGTACACGTAAAATATAAGGATTTCTTTGGATTTGAGGACAATATGTATAGCAAAAATTAAAGAGTTTGCAGAAACCTACAATTACATAGAACGGTATAAGACAAATTTTAAAAAATCCAAAAGATTACCTGTCTGAATCCTTTTTCGTATTCTGGCTTTTAGTGATGACTTCTTGACATGGACATGTGATCACTGCAGTCACTGACCAGCATTAAGATCACCGTTGTGGCCAGTACTTGGCTGCAATGGTGTCATGGCCATATTGGGATATCATCACTTTAGACCAGGATACAGAGACTGAAAGTGCAGTGGTGAGCATTGGACGTGGAGTGGCGGTAAGTGAGTATTACTTCTTTTATTATGTTACACCATTTTAAGTGGGTTTTTTTTTTTTGGGGGGGGGGGGTTTAGACTTTTTTCATCTTCCTTGGATGAACAATCCCTTTCCAGAGTTATTTATGGTGGGAGAGTTTTAGCTAAACCAAGTAAATGTAAGACTTTCCCAATAATATATTGCCCATAATTCTGGCTCTCTTGAAACAATTAATAAAGTGGCCTAACACACAAAAAATTTCAAAATTGACATCACAACTATCGTTACCAAGTGTCTTATTTCTAGTACAAGTCAGTCTTTTTGGTCTAGGTTTGATTCTTTTTTCTTTTATAAATTTTTTATTTATAGCATAGAAAACAGACAAACAACAACAACAAAAAAGAAATATAAACTTTATAATGCGGAGGTCCCCATGTTGTGGAAAAGCAGCTTTTTTTGTTGCAGTTTTTTGAGCCAAAGCCAAGACTGGCTACAAAAGGAATAGGAAATCTATAAAAAGTTCTTAAACTTCTACTTTTTGCTCAATCCATTTCTGGCATTGGCTCTAAAAAAAATGTAACAAAGTCTACAATGAAAAAAAGCTGCATTTCTGCAATGTGGAGCCTCAACCTAAAAGAGACGTCCAAACCAAGAGGAGTCAGCAAACAAAGCAAACATATGTTAAGTTGTGAGACACCTGTAGTAGTGCTCATAGTGGGAGGTAGCTGTGTAAGCAAGGGGTAGAAGGGAATAAGGAAGAGGGAGGAGACTAGATTTGATCCTTATCTTTTATATATCTTTTGATAATATAAAGTATCATCCTCATTCGGAACTCTTAAAATATTTTGCATATTGAATATTATTGACACCATTTTGCCATTATAAGACAAGGTTTACGAGTTTATTTTTGTTGTTATAAAGCAATATCAGTAAAATGCAAGGACTTGACATGTAATGTACCTTACAGCTAAGGCTCCACGTTGCGGAAATGCAGCTTTTTTTGTTGCAAATTTTGTTGTTTTTTTTTGAGCTGAAGCCAAGAATTGCTTTGGGAAATATATAAAAAGCTCTTATAATTCTCCCTACTGCTCAAACCACTTCTGGCTTTGGCTCAATAAAACACAACAAAATCTCCAACAAAAAAAGCTGCGTTTCCGCAAGTTGGGGCCTTAGCCTAAATGTGTAGTAATATAATAACAAGGAAGACATATTGTCCTGCCAGGTAACTATAGAACAATATAGTCTTTATAATTAGTAGATCCGCTTAAAATTTATCCTGACCAAAATCTCTGACTGCTGTCACAGATCTATTGACATCCAAATGCATGAATATAAATGAACTTTCATAGCAATACAAAGCCTTATCGTATATAGAAAAAAATCTCATAAAAAGTGGACTATATTTAATATTTTACCATATCATTAATCTAATGTAAATGCATATGCTACAATACTGTAATAAATCTCATGAAACTATCATTATTATATGACAAAGGGGCAATGAATATTTTAATATACATTTTTATTTTCATTATTATACGCTATGTACGTTCATTACTATGTGATAATAGGGAATCGGTAATCATCTTTCTAATGTAAGCATAGATTATATACTCAAATCTAGATTTTCCTGTAAGTGTATAACAATGTTCAAATGGAAAAATCTTTAATTTAAGTCTACTCTGCAATTTTAACTCAATTTTTTTATGCATAAAGCAAATTCTATGCTATATTGTATTTCACTAAAATTTGACAGTAGTTTAAGATTCTTTCTAGGCTATATTCTATTATCCTACTACTTAGACTCCAGTATTTTTACAGAAACTGCTACTTATCATTCACGATTAAAGGGCTTTACTTTCGGCTATATGAAATGCAGGTAAAACTAAGGAATTTATTTGCAAAATTTATTACAAATATGGTAAAATAATGTCGATTTGTTTGACCTTAGTGAATCATCAACAGGTGAAGGCCAAAGAGCAGATCTACATTATGCACAGGAGCGCTCCTAGATATATTCTTTTTGTAAGTATGAGGTGAATGAAGTATATACATGTGACATACAGAGAATAAATGGCTAGTGTTCAGGTCAACTGAAAGCACAAGGTTGGATGAGAACAAGGGATAATGGGGTGGCAGAGATTTCTAGTGGCTCTACTTGATGTTGAGTACACATTTTGTGTAACTCTTGACCAAAGATATCAATAAGTTGCAAGTCAGACCTTTGACTGATTTATTCTATACCTCTAATGGAGTCAATTTTGCAGTCTTGGTTCGAACCTTGAACATCCAAGCATTTATACTGAATGACGTTAGAAAAATTGACACAATGAACCTCATCTATTTTCTGGTAAATGTAAAGCAGTAGATGCACTCTAAGGTATAGTAAGGAAAAAAGGGAAAATTGCCTGAGATAATCTCTTGTTATTTGCAAGTGAATTGACCACTATTCTTGTATTGTAATCCCATTGGTAATATAGACATGTTTAGTAGATTTTCTAGGAGCTCTCCCAATTTTTTCCAGATAACATAAAATGAAAAATGCAAACATCAATGGAGATGCTAAGTCTTTCCCCTCTTACCACTGCCAAGCAGCTCTGGACATTGGCTTAGTGATATTTCATCTTAGTGATGTTCTAGACATATTGAGGGGGAAAAATTTTCCTTCCCAAGACTCTATGTCTCTGGAGGATATCATTATTTCATGCTTAAAAGTCCAAAACCGTTGGAATACCCCTGTTGGAAGCGTCGGATTTCCTACTCAAAGGCCTTCATTTAGCCATGTCCTGGTCAGATGATGATCACATTTTTGGAGTACAGATGCCACTTCTTAGGGCCTTTTTCAACCCTGTGGTAAAATCAGCCATATTCTTCAGACTGGCTTGCTGGATGAGTAGAATACCAACCAGGGTCAGAAACAGACTTGACAGGTTGATTAGAAGGGCCAGCTCTTTCCTGGGGAACGCCCTGGACCCAGTACAGGTGGTAGATGACATAAGGATACTGTCCATGGTGAGCTCCATGCTGGAGAACAACTCCCACCCCATTATGGGACCTTGATGGCATTGGGCAGTACGCTCAGTGACCGACTGCTTCACCCTTATTGTGAGAAGGAGCGCTATCGGAGATCCTTCCTCCCAACTGCAGTCAGGCTGTATAATCAACATCAGACTAAGCAGAGATCACGCCGCACAGAGAACTAAATGATCCTGAGTCTTTCTTTTTCGTCTTAGTTGCTATGTCTCCTAGTATCTTTCCATCTGCTATGAGCTTGTATGTGTTCTTTCTTGCAATATATTACTGTATTATCCATACTGGTGTAACACACTGAATTTCCCCATCATGGGACTATTAAAGGAATACCTTATCTTATCTTGTCTTGTTAGAATTAAGCTTTTAGATAGTTATTGGACAAACACTTTTTCAGCTGCCAGCTATTTCTTCCACCCCCAAACATATGCATGTTAAGCATGTATATGTTTTAAATGAAGAGAGGGGACTACACCAATGCCAGATACCTCTGGCAGCTTATATGCCTGGAGAACAAAAAGGTCTGCTATGTTAGGAGTCTGTCACCAGAATCCAATATATCAACCCAAACCCAGAGATGGAGAAATGAAGAACTGAAATTATATTACAAAACTGTCTAAATTTTCACTACACAATAACTAAACTTTATTTGCTGAAATTGTAATAATACTTTAAATACTGTCCTCTTATTACTGAGATACATTTTTATAGAGAAAAATATATCATTTAACATATCCTAGGAAGAAGTTAAGCAAATAATTCCAAAAGGAAATTTGACAAATTTTCCGGAATTCTGATTGATACTACAAGGGGTGTGCCATTACAGTGAAGGCTTGGCTCCCTATCGTTTAGAGGTAATACTGTCTATTAAAATAAACGTACATGAACATTAAGAGGAGCAAGTATGGTGCCTGAAGATGGATTGTTAAATTAAAGTTACAGGGATAGATTATCCATCCTAAATATATTATGGAAGAGTAAAGGAGATTAATGAGAATAAATGATTTCCGTATATCAGTTATTAAAGGGGGAAGACAAAGTAGACCAATTACGTGTATTTGACTTGGTGATCACTATTAGGGCCAGGGGACAGGCTCTGAAATGTAGAAAGGATGGATGTACGTTTTTTGTAGAAACCCTATTTTTCACAATGACTGGTATCTCTACAGGGCTGTCTTTAAAAATTATTGCCAAAGGGAAAGGCCATTGACATATTAAAAATGCAGTTAGACATATTTTCTTAATCAAGCCAAGACAAGAAGGTTCAGCCATAGTTGTTACATATAATCCTATACCAACTAGAGTTTACTAAACAAGACTGTTGTTGATATTGTTATGCTATTTATGTGTTATGTGTTATGGTATTGCTATTTAGTATTTTTTTTTTTTTTAGTATTTACCTTATTTTGATATTTTATATATGTTGACTGTAACCTTTTAGGTCTCCTGACTATAACTATATGTATTCCTCGTAGAGCAGATTTTATTAGAAGGTTGTGCAGTTCCTCTATTATCCCTACTTGAAGTTCAGTGGTATTTTGACAAATGGGAGTTACCATTCTCCTTGTGAATAGGATGTGTCCTTACACAGTCTGACACTATCAGCACCAATTAAACAGTATCAGACCATGTAGTAATAAGCCAATTGACAAGGGTAATAGTAGCACCCATTTGTCAATTTATTCATACATTTCCATGACCAATAACAGAGGAATGGAATATTACAGTATTTTAGGAGCAGATGATCAAGCATCATTTTTTTTATAATAATATAAAGTGTTACTAAAAAGTTTATAGTCCTCTCTAGGGATCAATTTATATGGGATGAATATCAGTGTTTATGAGCAGTGATTGACTGTTATGCATCAATTCTTGTTTAAAAGACCTTTATACATACCGGTGTACACTGCATGGGGGAAGAACAGTCATTCTTGGGATCATTTGTCCCTTATCATTGGCAATTATGTTAGCAATTTTGTACATGGGCTCAGTGTCAACCATATTCAGGCCAGTGGCCATTGAGTTGTCTTTTTAATTTTGTTGAAGAAGAGTAACTTAGAGCACATGATCATTGAAATCAAAGCATATCCAATGACAGCTGTAAGCTGAGAATCTGAGTTTGCACCTATCATTGGTTGGAATCTCATGGTTATTGACTTACTTTTATAAGTAGGTCAATGACTGTCCACAACCTTAACCATATTAATCCAGTGGATTATACTGGTAAGTTGTCACTGGCTGGTTTAGATCACATATGGTCTGGGTTACTTGTGGTTATTGAGCTACTATCAAATGTAAGATTATAGGGATAACGTCTATCCTTACGGAGAGACCATAACATAGCATAACAGAGGCACTGTCTCCCTGTTTACATCTTGGGAGACAGATTTGCATATTCTTCCCATGTTTCAAATGTAAGTCATTGAGCCAGAGTAACCCTAACCAAACCGTTATCTGGTGCACAGGTAACCAGACATGCTATTAATAATTGTGCCACATTTCTCATTGGCATGCTTTTGAAAGTAGGTCAATGACCACTTGTAACTCAGACCATGTACTGTCTAAACACTGCTTGGCACACCTGATCTTACCATGAGTTAGGTTTCTTATGGTGATTGATCTACTGAAGTAGGGATCCGACACCACATGTGATTTAATTTTGTCTGGGTTACTCGTAGTGAAGGACTACATGGGTTCCAGATCACAAGTGATCCATATCAGCCATTGATAGCTTACAGTAGTTGCTAGCTGGTTTACAGGATCTCTTGACCATTGAACCTAGGGATTTAAGTGCTGGCCAGCTATTTAACTAGTAACATACTAGTTCAATAGCCAGCTACCATTGTCAGCAATGTATTAAATGTGTATGAAATGAAAATTGATAAACCTACTGATATGCTTTACAGGGTCCAAATTTCACTGCCAGTTAACTCCAGTTCTGGAATTGTTCTGACTGAAACGGAGCTTACCCCTTCTCTATGTTGGAACATGACTTGGTTGCATGGTGCCCAACAATTAAATTCATTCTGAGGTCTAATATCCAGCTATATAAAAATATAACCTGACAATTGTTTGAAAATTCCTGCTAGCAGACAGTGTGGATGAGAAAGCATGAAGTGCTCTAGAATTTCCTGGTAGATGGCTGCGCTGACTTTGGTCTTGATAAAACACAGTGGACCTACAGCAGCAGATAACACGGCTCCCCAAACCATCACTGATTGTGGAAACTTCACACTAGACCTCAAGCAGCTTGGATTGTATACAACGGCCTCTCCGGTCTTCCTTCAGACTCTGGTACCTTCCAAATGAAATGAAAAATTAACTTTCATCTGAAAACACCTTTGGCAACAGTCCAGAACTTTTTCATGATGGTCTAATTTATTGAGATGCACTAGTATGCTGCTGCCTAGCCCTTGTATCTGATTGTTTCTATCCTACAGTCCTGTCAGTAGTCTGCCACCTGACTGTTGTCTTGATCTAGGGTCCTATTAGCCCTATGAACCAGGATTATAATGCAAGATGATTGGTGGTTAGGGGCCATGTAGCGGGATTGAGTAGCTGAGACCTAAGAAAGAAGGATACTGATGACTATATACTATGAGTATCTGTAGGAAGTACAATGGCTGCACTATGTCATGCCAGGGTGAGCTGGGGGCCCATTTTGCTCAGAAGCCCCCCTGAATTCACCTTGACTGTAGGAAAGTCCAAACCTCCTAGTGAAGTGCTTACAAAGAGCTGATTGTTTGAGTTTAGCCCTTCAATATCTATCAACTGTTATGGAGGAGTGCCTGTCTCAAGTTCATCATGAAATACAAGAGGATTTGTTTGGTGGTTGGGAGGGACAGAGGGAATGAACCCAGAGGTAGAGTGGGACAGGCACTAAATTTGTGATTCATGTACATAACTAATGTATATAAGAAAGTTTTATTAATCATTTCATATACATTTAAACATCTTCTTATTTGGATTATTTGTAATGTATATGTATAGTAAATTCTATAGAAAATAAATGAATATTTCCTTTACCTTCCGTCTCCTTCCCATTCGTTCTCCTTTCTATTTCCTTCCATTCATTTCCTTTCTTTGCTGGTTTATTCAGTATGATCTCTTATTGTAAACAACCAAGACAATGAGGAGCCATGGAAACTAGATATGAGAGCGCTTCTGTTGACCTAATAAGACCCATCATGAAAATACAAACTACTATGGTACATAGAATACATCCCGCTTTAAATTTTCTCTCCGCTTCCTTCCCATCATCACTCATGCATGTGGTGTCATGTCAATCACTGAATCATTTCCTGTCTCTACACATAACCTGTGCCATAAAAGAAATCAGCTGTGCGGACCCACCAAGTAACACTGCTATCTGTGTAAATTTTATTCTTCTCTCTTTTCCCATATTTCTGTTTTCACGTGTAACCTATTTTGTAAAATATGTCTTCCTATCTTGACTTTTATAGTTTTGTTTTTAATTAACTGGATTTGTGGGGTTTTGAAAGGTAATTCACATATTTTGCAAAATTTACAGCTTAAGATTTTGTGCAAAACAACAGATATTGAATAACTTCCAAGATGTGAGGCAGGAACCAGTGACTGTATCATCCTGTATGAGAAGGAGTCAACACAAAGGCATTTTTCATGCTATCATTTTAAAAATCCACAGAATGTCCTGTTTCAAAGTACAACACATTCAGATTTTTGCATAGATTTCGGTGTTACTTACACTAGTAAAGGTATATATCATCAAGACAGACCATGACGTTGTTATGAAGACCCCGGGCCAAGGTGGCCGAGCATTGGTTGGTTCTATACCTTTTGCTTCCAGAGCAACTTAGCAATTGTGAGAAGGTGACAGGAAGAGTGCTGGAGTCCAGATATGTTAGCCCCAGGTTTCTGACATATGTGTGGTCCAGAGCGGATCGGGTGTAGGCCTCAGCCCAGGTGATGATCCTTGGCTCATTACTGGGCCAGAAAAGGCTGAAGCTCCTGCATTGCAGGGCAGTTCCATGAGGTAAAAGGATCAATGGTTCTGTCCTGTAACCCTGAGACTGGTGAGACTATATCGCTCCTGTTTTGTTTGTGTGGCTGGAAGTAAGCCACACGTATAGTTAGGTTATTTGTTCTGTTTAGCTAGTGGCTCAGATGAGCAGGTTATTATTTTGTTTTTGCCTGAAGTTAAGGCTATATTTTGTTTTATTGTGTGCCTGAAGTCAAGGTTTATTTATTTTCCTGTGTTTTTTTGCAAATAAACCAGTTTTCTGCATATTTTGTGTCCCTGTCTTGACTGTTTGGGTCTGCACTAGAGATGAGCGAACACTAAAATGTTCGAGGTTCGAAATTCGATTCGAACAGCCGCTCACTGTTCGAGTGTTCGAATGGGTTTCGAACCCCATTATAGTCTATGGGGAACATAAACTCGTTAAGGGGGAAACCCAAATCCGTGTCTGGAGGGTCACCAAGTCCACTATGACACCCCAGGAAATGATACCAACACCCTGGAATGACACTGGGACAGCAGGGGAAGCATGTCTGGGGGCATAAAAGTCACTTTATTTCATGGAAATCCCTGTCAGTTTGCGATTTTCGCAAGCTAACTTTTCCCCATAGAAATGCATTGGCCAGTGCTGATTGGCCAGAGTACGGAACTCGACCAATCAGCGCTGGCTCTGCTGGAGGAGGCGGAGTCTAAGATAGCTCCACACCAGTCTCCATTCAGGTCCGACCTTAGACTCCGCCTCCTCCGGCAGAGCCAGCGCTGATTGGCCGAAGGCTGGCCAATGCATTCCTATGCGAATGCAGACTTAGCAGTGCTGAGTCAGTTTTGCTCAACTACACATCTGATGCACACTCGGCACTGCTACATCAGATGTAGCAATCTGATGTAGCAGAGCCGAGGGTGCACTAGAACCCCTGTGCAAACTCAGTTCACGCTAATAGAATGCATTGGCCAGCGCTGATTGGCCAATGCATTCTATTAGCCCGATGAAGTAGAGCTGAATGTGTGTGCTAAGCACACACATTCAGCACTGCTTCATCAAGCCAATACAATGCATTAGCCAGTGCTGATTGGCCAGAGTACGGAATTCGGCCAATCAGCGCTGGCCAATGCATTCTATTAGCCCGATGAAGTAGAGCTGAATGTGTGTGCTAAGCACACACATTCAGCACTGCTTCATCAAGCCAATACAATGCATTAGCCAGTGCTGATTGGCCAGAGTACGGAATTCGGCCAATCAGCGCTGGCTCTGCTGGAGGAGGCGGAGTCTAAGATCGCTCCACACCAGTCTCCATTCAGGTCCGACCTTAGACTCCGCCTCCTCCGGCAGAGCCAGCGCTGATTGGCCGAAGGCTGGCCAATGCATTCCTATGCGAATGCAGACTTAGCAGTGCTGAGTCAGTTTTGCTCAACTACACATCTGATGCACACTCGGCACTGCTACATCAGATGTAGCAATCTGATGTAGCAGAGCCGAGGGTGCACTAGAACCCCTGTGCAAACTCAGTTCACGCTAATAGAATGCATTGGCCAGCGCTGATTGGCCAATGCATTCTATTAGCCCGATGAAGTAGAGCTGAATGTGTGTGCTAAGCACACACATTCAGCACTGCTTCATCAAGCCAATACAATGCATTAGCCAGTGCTGATTGGCCAGAGTACGGAATTCGGCCAATCAGCGCTGGCTCTGCTGGAGGAGGCGGAGTCTAAGGTCGGACCTGAATGGAGACTGGTGTGGAGCGATCTTAGACTCCGCCTCCTCCAGCAGAGCCAGCGCTGATTGGCCGAATTCCGTACTCTGGCCAATCAGCACTGGCTAATGCATTGTATTGGCGTGATGAAGCAGTGCTGAATGTGTGTGCTTAGCACACACATTCAGCTCTACTTCATCGGGCTAATAGAATGCATTGGCCAATCAGCGCTGGCCAATGCATTCTATTAGCGTGAACTGAGTTTGCACAGGGGTTCTAGTGCACCCTCGGCTCTGCTACATCAGATTGCTACATCTGATGTAGCAGTGCCGAGTGTGCATCAGATGTGTAGTTGAGCAAAACTGACTCAGCACTGCTAAGTCTCTGCATTCGCATAGGAATGCATTGGCCAGCCTTCGGCCAATCAGCGCTGGCTCTGCCGGAGGAGGCGGAGTCTAAGGTCGGACCTGAATGGAGACTGGTGTGGAGCGATCTTAGACTCCGCCTCCTCCAGCAGAGCCAGCGCTGATTGGTCGAGTTCCGTACTCTGGCCAATCAGCGCTGGCCAATGCATTCTATTAGCCCGATGAAGTAGAGCTGAATGTGTGTGCTTAGCACACACATTCAGCTCTACTTCATCAGGCTAATAGAATACATTGGCCAATCAGCGCTGGCCAATGCATTCTATTAGCTTGATGAAGCAGAGTGTGCACAAGGGTTCAAGCGCACCCTCGGCTCTGATGTAGCAGAGCTGAGGGTGCACAAGGGTTCAAGTGCACCCTCGGCTCTCCTACATCAGAGCCGAGGGTGCGCTTGAACCCTTGTGCAGCCTCGGCTCTGCTACATCAGAGCCGAGGGTGCGCTTGAACCCTTGTGCACACTCTGCTTCATCAAGCTAATAGAATGCATTGGCCAGCACTGATTGGCCAGAGTACGGAATTCGGCCAATCAGCGCTGGCCAATGCATCCCTATGGGAAAAAGTTTATCTCACAAAAATCACAATTACACACCCGATAGAGCCCCAAAAAGTTATTTTTAATAACATTCCCCCCTAAATAAAGGTTATCCCTAGCTATCCCTGCCTGTACAGCTATCCCTGTCTCATAGTCACAAAGTTCACATTCTCATATGACCCGGATTTGAAATCCACTATTCGTCTAAAATGGAGGTCACCTGATTTCGGCAGCCAATGACTTTTTCCAATTTTTTTCAATGCCCCCAGTGTCGTAGTTCCTGTCCCACCTCCCCTGCGCTGTTATTGGTGCAAAAAAGGCGCCAGGGAAGGTGGGAGGGGAATCGAATTTTGGCGCACTTTACCACGTGGTGTTCGATTCGATTCGAACATGGCGAACACCCTGATATCCGATCGAACATGTGTTCGATAGAACACTGTTCGCTCATCTCTAGTCTGCACCACTGCTTCTACCAAGCTAACTTCCCCACACAACCAAGAGGATGAGAAATTTGTTAGAAACTCATGGACAGGACAAGGAAGGAGAAACAACAGGCACTTTTGTCTTGAGTTGGCAAAATCCTGAACACAAAAGATGTGGAGGCTTTTCAGCTTGTCACTGTGTATGCCATTGCTTCATAGTTTTAAATCCAAGGAAGGACATTCTGATAGCTCTTTAATGCTTCTTCACTCACCTTCCAAAATCCTACTTAATTTTAAATAATGGCATTAAGCTGATGACATAAAAAATGGCAGTACCGAAACATATAAGATGCTGAAAACATGATGCACCCAAATATACAGTGCATAAAACATTTAGCATGAAAGACTCCATATCCCAGAAGAGAAGTCAAATAGAAAAAGTAGGTAATATTAAGTAAATCAAAGTAAAAAACAAAGGTGAATGGAATTGACACGAGGATGTAGAAGTAGCCTACTGTCATTGTCATCAGTTTGATCAGTAAGATTGGTTTAACACATAATTTTTCAGAATAATACCAAGCTTTTCTTAGGTTTATTAATAGATTTAAAAAATAATAATTTTCTTTGTGGCCGAAAATACTACAGTATTCGAAATATTCGTACTCGATCAAATACTACTAGCTATTCACAGTAAATATTTGATTCAGAGCCAGTGTTGATTGGCCGAATGCTATACAGTGAATAGCAATCGGCTAATCAACGCTGGTTCTGCAGCAGGCTCGTCCTTGCTAGTCAGGAGATCTGGCAGCTTGCTGTTATGAGGGAGCTTACTTTTTCTCATAGGAATGAATAGACCGACCAGCATTGACTGGCCAGTGTACAGCATTCACCCAATCAACGCTGGTTCTGCCGGAGGCTCGTCTGTGAGGAGGTGGAGTCTAAAATCGGACCACAGCAGTCTCCATTGTGGTCTGATTTTAGACTCTGCCTCCTCACAGACGAGCCTCTGGTAGGACCAGCGTTGATTGGCCGAATGCTGTACATTGGCCAATCAACGCTGGTCAATTCATTCATATGAGAAAGAGAGTCAGCTCCCTCATAACAGCAAGCTGTCAGCTCTCCTAACTAGCAAGGACGATCCTGCTGCAGAACTAGCGTTGATTTGTCGCAGGCTCGTCTTTGCTAGTCGGGATAGCTGGCAGCTTGCTGTTATGAGGGAGCTGACTCTCTTTCTCATAGGAATGAATTGACCAGCGTTGATTGGCCAGTGTACAGCATTCGGCCAATCAACACTGGTTCTGCCGGAGGCTCTTCTGTAAGGAGGCAGAGTCTAAAATCAGACCGCAATGGAGACTGCTGTGGTCCGAAATTAGACTCCGCCTCCTCACAGACGAGCCTCCGGCAGAACCAGCGTTGATTGGCCGAATGCTGTACACTGGCCAATCAACGCTGGTCTATTCATTCCTATGAGAAAAAGTAAGCTCGCTTGTAACAGCAAGCTGCCAGCTTTCCTGACTAGCAAGTATGAGCCTGCGGCAAATCAACACTGGTTCTGCTGCAGGCTCGTCCTTGCTAGTCAGGAGAGCTAGCAGCTTGCTGTTATGAGGGAGCTAACTTTTTATCAGCGCAACTGCAAGCGCTGTGCAGTTAAAGCGCAGACTATAATGGGGTCCGTGTGCTTTAACTGCACATCGCTCCTCCTAAGCACTCTGCTCCTGCTATTCGTGGACTTGGTGACTCTCATTTAGTCGAATAGTGGTCTCCCCTGAAACAAGCATTTTTTCCCATAGACTATAATGGGATTCGATATTCGATCGAGTAGTTGAATATTGAGGGGCTACTCGAAACGAATATTGAATCTCGAATATTTCACTGTTCGCTTATCTCTAGTATTACTATAAAATGTTGATCCAGGGAATTTGTTCCTTTTGCCAGCATGGGTCAAGAAGGAATTTTTGCCACTTTAGGGCCCGTGCACGAGATGTAACGCGGCATTGATTCTGACACGGAAACTTGTGTCAGAATTAAGCGCTGCAAAACAGAATCCCATTGATTTCAAAGGGTTCCGTCTTGCACGCGCTACACATTGAAATCAATGGGAGTCTTTTTAACCTATTGATTTCAATGTATGGTGTGTGTTAAACGGAACCCATTGAAGTCAATGGGATTCTGTTTTGAAGCGCAGATTCTGACACGAATTTACGTTTCAGAATCAATACCGCGTTACATCGTGTGCACGGGCCCTTAGGCTAAGGCCCCACATGGTGAGCCACAACAGGAGAACTCTGTAGAAAAGACCAAGTTTTTTCCACAACGTTTTTCTCAAAAAGTCTGCAGAGTTTTCCTTTGCTGACTTTCAGTTTCTATTTTAACTATATGGAAACATCAGAATTTCAATAGGTATAATTGATGCAGATGAGTGAGTAGTGAAATATTCGATATTCGATATTTGTTTCAAGTAGCCCGTCAATATTCGACTATTCAACCGAATATCGAATGCCGTTATAGTCTATGGGGAAAAAATGCTCGTTTCAGGGGAAACCACAATTCGACTAAGGAGAGTCACCAAGTCCACAATGACACCCCAAGAAATGATGCCAACACCTCTGGAATGCAACTGGGACAGCAGGGGAAGCATGCCTGGGGACATCTAACATGCCCAAGTCGGGGTGCCGACTCGAGTTCTCTCCACTCTCTACGATATTTTCTTAACGGCTTCTGCCCCAGGTCTCCCTCCCTTTACCAGAGCTTGGGATTCTGATTTGAGCTCCCGCTTATCTGCTGCTGATTGGGAACGTTCCTTTCTGTTGACCCACAAACTGCCTATGCCCTGTAGTGGACAGGAGAAAAATTATAAAATCTTGTCTCGTTGGTACCGTTGCCCGACCCTCTTGCATCGCATCTTCCCCTCTGTGTCGGACGAATGCTGGAGCTGTGGGTCCGCTGTGGGATTCTTCCTCCATATCTGGTGGGACTGCGGAAAGATTCAGGAGTTTTGGTCGTCTGTCTTTTCCCTGTACTCCAAGGTTAGTGGTAGCTCTGTTTTCCCCTCCCCTCAACTGGCCCTCCTCTCTGTTATCCCTGGTAAGATTTCTAGGGTCAAGGGTGACTTATTACGCCATTTCCTGACGGCCGCCAGAACGGTCATTCCACACCATTGGCGCAGCCCGCTGGTTCCCTCCTTGTCAGAGTGGCTCCAGGAATTCCTCCTCATTAGGAGGATGGAAGCTATTGTCGCGGAGGACCTTGTGGATTCGTCTAAATTCGAGACCCTCTGGCGGCCGTGGATTGTGTTCCAAGATTCGACTGAGTTCTCTTCCCTTTTCCCTTAACCTTTTTTCAGATGGTTCCCTTTTTGGAGTTCGCGGGCGTTTTTCGTCCCTTTTTTTTTTCTTTTATTTTTCACTTCTATGTTAGCTGTTTTCCTCTTCTCTTGTTTCCTATCCTTGTGGTGTATTGTCCTCCCTTGGTTCTGTGTTGTGTTGGTCTCACTTTTGGGGCCATGCTGTGTCTGTAGATGCTCCTTTTGAACTGTTTAGAATTGCGTACTGCTGGCACATGCACCTCTTGTTTAGCCCATTCTGGGCACTGTTTTGTTGTTTTCAGGATATTGGATTTGCTTTTGGTTCGTTTTCATCTTGCAGTCTTGTAATGTCCTGTGATTCTGTTTCTTTATTTTGAAAATTTCAATAAAATTCAGTTTACACCTAACATGCCCAAGTCCCAGGATTACCCCACTATCACAGCCTATCAAATAGACACTTTCAAAACTCGATAGAACCTCTATGGAAAGTGGAAAAATACTTGGAAACCTTCTTTCCTCTACATTAATATGGACAAAAACACAAATTTAAACCTAAAGAAACATTAGCATGCATTCATCACAATTCCTGACTTGACAACTGCGTTAAGCAGGGTGCAGGGTACAACGCAGACCAGGCCCGAGCACCAGGAACAGGTGTTACAATGGCTAGCGGATGATGCTTCCTGTGGTTTTTCCACCAGCCAGTCAGCCACTACCTCCAGTTGTGTTCATACACAAGAGTCTGCCCCTCCTTCCTCCCAACCTGCCCAATCTTCCCAGCAGAGTCATCCAACCCTTGCCCCCTCCCAGGAGCTGTTTTTGGGTCCTATTCCACTCTTCAACTCTGTTCAACCACTTCATGAATCCAAGGAGTTAAGAGACTAATTTCTCTGTCCTGATGCCTGAACACTGGAGCATCCGCCATCTCCTGCCGATTTTGTGGTTGTGGAAGCGTAACCAGCGTTTTTCAGCCTCAGTGATGATGATGAGGCACAGTTGTCATCAGGGCAGGCTGTGGTTTTGTGCAGTTTGCAGTAAGAGGAGAGTGAGCAATTGGAAGAGGAGGTGGTGGACGACGAAGTCACTGATCCAACCTGGACAGGGGTGATGTGTAGCGTGGAAAGCAGTGTAGATGTGGAGGCAAGCGCAGCACTAAAAAAAGTGGCTAGAGGCAGAGGCCTGTTCAGAGGCACAGGACAGCTGCTTACAGAAGCCAGGCCAGAGCCAGCAAGGTCCAAGATGTTCTTTGTACTAGTCACTCGCCCAAAAGTCACCCATCAAGGCCACGTCCCTCGATGGTGTGTACGTTTTTCAAACATATCTGCGGAGGACAAACTGAGTGCAATTTGCACACTGTGCAACTGAAAACTGAATAGGGTCATTTGTAAGGCAAGCACTGGGCTCAGAGGGAGAGAGCAAACGCAGGACAATCGTCAGCCAGCGTTGCCAACACTGACTCTTCTGCTGTTTCCAGTCCTGGCACTGCAGTCCAGACCACCAGCCAGGACACCTCCACATCTGCTTCTGACACTTTGGGGAGTTCACCCTCATCTGCTCCTTTTCCTGCCTCTGCTCCTTTTGCCTGCACCATCATACGCCTCTTCCCAGCAATTCCCCATCTCCCAGGCGTTTCATTGCAGGCAGAACAGTGCAAACCACCCACATGCCCAAGCCTTCAATGGCCTCATCTCAAAACTGTTGGCCCTGGAGATGTTGGCGTTTATGCTAGTGAAGACTCAGGCCTTCTGTGATTTGATGGAAGCTGCGGCACCTCGCTATGCTGCCCCTAGCCGGAAATGTTTCTGTCAACCCTCGCTGGCGGCAGAGAGGAGATTTCCTCAAAGAGGCTAACTGCCATCCGATCCACAACCACCAGGGGAACACTCTCCAAGGTGCGGGACACGTTAATGCCCCCCCCCCCCCTTTGGCCAAACTACCGCCACTGAGGGGCCTAGTGTCACCAGGAGGGAAAAGCATAGGTGCATGTTGCGTGTGTACCTGGCCGACCACAGCCCTGTCCTCTCCGATCCCTCTGTGCCTTACACGTATTGGATGTAGAAGTAGGACCTGTGGCCCTTGGGGTGAGTGAAGGCTTCCCCCAGCTGAGGTTTGGGTGAGTTTGGTGAGGGGGTGCAAGTAGGCCCCCAGTTAGCCTTTTTGGTGGCATAGAGTGTACACAATGAACCCCAACTGTCACTTGCTGAGCCACTCTTCTACTTGTAATTTCATGATAGAACCTGCGTGTCTATGCTTTCTTTTCAGTTCTACTTAGATTTGCGCACTTGCATTTCAAGTTTATGCCCCATTCTGTGACTGCAGCCCACAAGCAGTGTTCTTTTTTTGCTCCTCTGTGCCAATTCAGCCCTGCCCCAGCAGTTGTAATTCTTTCACACTTTTTTTGGAATTGTGACTTGCCCCAGCAGAGTTTAGAGTGTCAGGCCCATTCTGTGACTTCAGCCCACAAGCAGTGTTCTTTTTTGTGCCCCTCTGTGCCAATTCAACCCTGCCACCCCAGTAGTCATTCTTTCACCCCTTTTTTCAGTTGAGACTTCCCCCAGCAGTGTTTACAGTCTCAGCCCCATTCTGTTGCTTAAGGCCACAAGCAGAGATTTTTTTCTTGTGCCCCTCTGTGCTAATTCAGCCCTGCCACCCCAGTAGTCATTCTTTCACCCCTTTATTTAATTGTGACTTGCTGCAACAGTGTTTACAGTCTCAGGCCCATTCTGTTGCTTCAGCCCAGTTATATACTGTATACCAGTGCTATGGAATTTCAGCCCTAAAAAGTGGTTTTGAGAACTTTCTGCAGGATGAGCCTATAAGCTGATGGTGTTTATAGACTCATCAAGCAGTGTTGCTGTTTTCAGACTCTTTCCTGCCTAGCAGAAGCTAAAATTTCTCTCTGAACCTCAGCACGATGTCTCTCCCTATCTATCCCAGCCGCAAAAGACACAAACATAGCTGCCACTATTCTTATAGTCTTTCAAAAGATGATTCCAGCAAACTCCTACATGTTAAAACTTAACATTTAATGCATATTCATCCGGAATGTGGTACAAACAATTTAAAAATGCTGATGACAAAAGAAGGAGAAAGCGTCCGGCTGACGAGTTTCGGGGTTTAACATGCAGCCCCTTAATCATAGCCGTGGGCGAGGCCGGGGGAATGCTGCTGGGAAGCAAGGTCGCGGTGAAGCCACAGCGCATTCCATGTCTACTCCTCAGGGGCAGCAAGCATTGCGCTTCTCCACAGTCCCCGGCTTGCTGGCCACATTAAGTAGGGTGCAGGGCACAAACCTAAGTAGGCCCGAGCACCAAGAAGAGGTGTTACAATGGCTGGCAGATAATGCTTCCACCACATTATTCACCAGCCAGTCAGCCTCTACCTCAACTCCTCCTCCTACACAACATTCTGGTCAGCCTTCCTCCCAAAATGCCCAATCTTCCCAGCAGAGTAATCCCAACTTTCCCTGCTCCCAGGAGCTGTTCTCTGGTCCTTTAACTGTCCCTGTCCCTTCATTTCCCGATTCCATGGAGCTACCAGATGACTTTCTGTGTCCAGATGCCCAAGCACTGGAGTCTCTTCCATCTTCTGTTGATTTTGTGGTGGTTGACGATGACGAGACACAGTTGCCATCAGGGCAGCCTGTTGCCATGTGTGCAGGAGGAGGAGGCGAGGGAGGAATTTGCAGAGGAGGTGGTGGATGATGAGGACACTGACCCGACCTGAACGTGTCTGGGACCTAGGATGTCAAGCAGGGAAAGCAGTGTCGATGTTGAGGGAGGTGCAGCACCAAAGAGGGTAGCTAGAGGCAGAAGCATGTCCAGAGGCAGAGGTCAGCTGCTTCGCCAAAGCCAGGCCACACCCAGAATGGCCCAAGATGTTCTCTATTGTAGCCAGCCCAGAAAAACTCCCCCATCGAAGGCACGTTCCTCGTTGGTGTGGAGATTTTTCAAGGAATGCGCGGAGGACAAATATAGTGCAGTTTGCACAATTTGCCACTCGAAACTGAGTAGGGGCTCTGAAAAGAGCAACATTTCGACCACTTCCTTGCACACGTCATTTGGAATCCAAGCACTGGGCCCGGTGGGAGAGAGCAAACACAGAACAATCATCGGCCGGCGTTGCTACCACTGCCTCTCCCACTGTTGCCAGTGCTGGTGCTGCAGTCCACAGCACCAGCCAGGACACCGCAACATCTGGCTCTGCCACTTTGGGGACTTCATCCTCCCCTGTTCCTATCTCAGCTCCTTCTGCTGCACCATCATGCACCTCCTCCCAGCAAGCCACCATCTCTCAGACATATGAGCGCAGGCAAAAATACAGTGCTAACCACCCACATGCACAAGCCTTGAACGCGCACATCTCCGAACTCCTGGCCCAGGAGATGTTTCCGTTTCGGCTTGTGGAAATTCCGGCCTTCCGGGACCTGATGGCAAGTACAGCACTTCGCAATGCTGTCCCTAGCCGTCACTTCTTCTACTGGTGTGCCATCTATGCCTTGCACCAGCACGTGTCACTCAACATCAGGTGGGCCCTAAGTTCCGCACTTTGCACAAAGGTCCACTTGACCACCGACGCGTGGACAAGTGCATGTGGACAGGGACGCTATATTTCACTGATGGCACACTGGGTGAATGTAGTTGAGGCTGGGACTAGGTCACAAACTGGGCCGGTGTACCTCGTCTCCCCGCCTATCATTCCTAGCAGGGGCTCTGAAACAACACCCTCCTCCTCCTCCGCCACCGTTAAATTGACTCCAGCTATGAGCTGGAAATGTTGCAGCACTGGCGTGGGTAGACGTCAGCAGGCCGTGCTGAAGCTCATCAGCATGGGGGACAGACAGCACACTGCCTCCGAGGTGAGGGATGCCCGCCTCGATGAGAAAGCAATATGGTTTGAGCCGCTGTACCTGGACCCAGGCATGGTCGTGTCTGATAACGGCAGGAACCTAGTAGCAGCTCTGGAGCTTGACAGCCTCCAACATGTTCCATGCCTGGCCCACGTCTTTAATCTAGTGGTGCAATGTTTTTTAAAGACATACCCAAATGTGCACGAGCTACTGGTGAAAGTGCGGCGCTTGTGCGCCCACTTTTGCAAGTCTACAGTAGCTGCTGCTAGCTTCAAAAAACTCCAGAAACGCCTACATCTGCCTGAACACCGCCTGTTGTGCGACGTCCCCACATGCTGGAACTCAACACATCATATGTTGAGCAGAGTGGTTGAGCAACAGAGACCTTTGATGGAGTACCATCTCCAAAACCCTAGGGTGCCACAAAGTCAGCTCCCTCAGTTTCTCAACCATGAGTGGCCATGGATGGGAGACCTATGTGAAATCCTACGGGTGTTTGAGGAGTCCACCAAGAGGGTCAGCTGTGATGACGCACTAGTGAGCGTAACAATCCCGCTCTTGTGTGTGATGCAAGAATCCCTCATTGCCATCAGGGATAACGCATATCACACTGAGGAGTCAGGGATAGCAGCAGAACCGTCACAGCAGGAGAGTAGATCCACACACCTGTCCGCTTCACAGCGTTTAATGACGGAGAAGGTGGATGAAGACGTGGCAGATGATATGATTGTGACACAGGAGGCTACCGGGGAAGTTCAATGTGTCCCATTCTTGCAGTGCAGATGGGGCAAAAGAGAGGAGTAGGAAGAGGAGGAAATGGAGTGATCTTTTCGGTGGGGGCAGCGAAGTCATGCCAAGTAACAGTCTGGCACACATGGCTGACTTCATGTTGGGGTGCTTTTCAAGTGACAAGCGTGTAGTCAAAATAATGTAGAGCAACCAATACTGGATATTTGCAATCCTTGACCCCCGGTATAAAAATAACATCTCGTCTTTTATTTCCGGTAGAGGGGAGAGGGGAGGGCCAATCGCATTAATGACTGCCAAAAGCAATTGGTGCAGGAACATGATGGAGATGTTTCCATCAAGTGTCATTGGCGGCAGAGAGGACAGTTCCTCCGTGAGGTGAACAAGTGCCATCCGGTCCACACCCACAAGGGGTACACTGTCTAAGCTCTGGGACACGTTAATGGAACCCCCTCGCCAAACTCCTGTCACCAGGCGGGAAAAGTATAGTCGCATGTTGCGGGAATACCTGTCTGACCACAGCCCTGTCCTCTCTGATCCCTTTGCGCCCTACACATATTGGGTGTCGAAGTTGGACCTGTGGCTTGAACTTGCCCTATACGCCTTGGAGGTGCTGTCCTGTCCTCCTGCCAGCGTGCTATCTGAAAGGGTTTCCAGCTCAGCCAGTGGTATCATCACGGATAAACGCAGCCGGCTGTCAGCTGAGAGTGCCGACCAGCTGACTTTCATCAAAATGAACAGCCACTGGATAGACCCATCATTTTCGTGCCCACCAGTGTCAAGCACCCCAACATGAATTGTCATGTCTGCGCTCAACCTCTACAATTCCTCCTCGTATTCCTCTACCATCTGCGTTGCACAAATCTGATCCTTCTAGTCTGAATCCACCCTGATTTCCCCAAACTCTGCTGGTTAGAGGCTGAATCCACCCTGATTTCCCCAAACTCTGCTGGTTAGAGGCTGAATCCACCCTGATTTCCCCAAACTCTGCTGGTTAGAGGCTGAATCCACCCTGATTTCACTAAACTCTGCTAGTTAGAGGCTCAATTCAGTTCAAGGGCCAAAAACACTGCTGGTGCAAGGCTCAACTAAGTTAAAGGGCCTAAAACTCTGCTGGTAACTCAGCTTATGGGCTTCTAACTTAATTTGGAAGGGCTCATGTTAAGGGCCAGGAAAGTGAATTTTGGAAGGTCTTACCACATCATACACACACACATCCACAATGACAGTTAAGTGTGGGTACTGTTGGATTTCCCATTGCCTACTCCATCTGTGGTTGTCATGGGCAACGTGATTTAAAGGGGTGCTTGTTAAGGTTTCATTAGAGTAAAATTTGGGTTTCTGTCCATCCAATTGGGGAGGAAAAAAGGTTTCCAGGTATTTTTCCACTTTCATAGTGGGGTTTTTTAGTGTGGAAAGTGTGTAGTTGATAGGCTGTGATGTTGGGGTAAAACTGTGACTTGGGCTTGTTAGATGCCCCCAGACATGCTTCCCCTGCTGTCCCAGTTACATTCCAGAGGTGTTGGCATCATTTGCTGAGGTGTCATAGTGGACTTGGTGACCCTCCTGAGTCGAACATTGGCTTCCCCCTAAATGAGTATTTTTCCCCATAGACTATAATGGGGTTCGATGTTCGATTGAACAGTCGAGTATTGAGGGGCTACTCGAATTGAACTTCGAACATTTCACTGTTCGCTCATCTCTAATAACCACATTTCAAAGAGCGGACCGCTTTGAGACATGCAGTAAGAGAAGGGATGTTGTGATGATGATCACTGGGATGTTGAGCCATGCTGACTGCAGTGCCGTGGCCAGCTGTGCTAGGTTGCACGGTTGAGCATCCATGGCACAAACAAACCGATCACGGTGGTCCCACAGATTCTCGATTGGGTTCAAGTCCAGGGAATTTGCTGGCCAAGGGAGTACGGTAAACTCATCCTGGTGCTCCTCGAACCATGCATGTACACTGCGAGCTTTATGACGCATTGCATTGTCTTGCTGGTAGATGCCATCATCCTGAGGAAAAACATTTTGCATGTAGGGGTGAACATATTCCGCAAGAATAAATGCATACTTGTGTACATCCATCTTGCCTTCCTCAATGATGAGTGCACCCAGATGGCTGATGACACATTGGTTATTTAACGTTGACGTCAAAAGTAGGCGGTGGTCACATTAATATGACTGGACTGTGTAGAACAGACTGACCAGACATAAGGAGTTGTAAGAGTTACATGTAGCTGGGGTCCAAGGAGCTCAGCATATATGATGGATCTCGCCCTAAGAGATCTATACTCTCCTTGGGTCCCCAGAATTGATTCCTTTCCCGACAAGACCAGTCCCACAACTAGCCCTATTGCAAATATGCCCTAATTCACATTCACACTATCCAGAACAGAGCCATTGTGGCAGGTACTTCAGGAATGGGGGTAGGGGACTGTGAGTCTGATCATGATTTTTGCTAAATATTTCTTCAAGAAAGAATAATATATCTGTTTTATGTTAATGCGAGGTCAGGTTGGAAGGAACCTTAACAATGCTTCTCTGAATAATAAGGAATTCTTTGTCTCTTGCATGCATAGCTAAATATAGCCACAGTGGCTGCCTTCTATATAAAGAATGCTATGTTTGCAACAATTGGATATTTCAAGCCCAGCTGCTTAGTCACCAATTGTCATTAATTGTGCATCTACTTCCAGGCATTTTGTGTTCCCAGTTTTTAATTACATAGAAGAGCCTTAAAGAGAAGCGCGGCCACTTGGCATCTGAAAGAATTAATAATCAGTTTATTTAGTCTATGCTAGAGGTTCACAAATCTGAATAACACCTTTTTGCTGTGAACTGCTTAGTGCCTGCACACATATACCGTGATCGCCAGCTGATTTTAGCTTCTGCGGCTGCTTAAAACTATGCCTATTATATTAAAAATGAATTGTAGCTTTTATAGGAATAATCGCTAGACATGATGTATGTAAATGTGTTATTTTCCATGCATGACTGGAAGGGGTGCTAATTAAATACTTGGCATTCAGGCTTATGTTCATTCATTGTTTAATGACGGACAAATTCAGCGATGTGTTCAAGCAGACATTTTAAGTCGAACGCTTTCCCTTTGTCATAAAATGGTGGCAACATGAGGAGAGCACTGCTGCTCGTACAGCCTAGAAAACACGTTCGAAGAATATTTTAACCATATAGTGGCTAATGCCAGGTTGTGTAATGAAACATTATTTCCCTTACCAGTCTCACTGATGCATACTAGATTCACTTTAAACCATTTTAGGACTAAATTTGCATAAAATGTAATAAATAGAGCTCACCCGTTAACGTAGTCAATAGGGGCTAAAATAAAATTTTATTAAAATACATATTTAAATTACTGGAAATAGGTATTAATATTTTATAGTGAGCTTATTTGTAAAATAATGAATATAGTCATAAAATTCACCTATGTTAATTGATATCTTGGAAAAAGTGATTTAACACCATGATTTCTTGTAATATATAATGAAAAAGGAAATTTGTTTACCTGTGCTTTTTTCCCATATAAATGTCGGAATAAATATATATATAATAAATATGTAAATATATATATATATATATATATATATATATATAAATATCGGAATAAATCAAAGACGTTTAAACCTTGGAGAAATATTCCATAATTAAATAATATCAACAACGCCAGTGACCTAAACAGACAAAAGCAAATCTCCCGGCTTACATTTTATATATTACTAGTAGAAAAAGCTTATTTAAAAATAAATGCATGCTTTGCCTTACAGTTATTTTCTATAAAGCCTGCTAAATAATTGAATAATGTGTGATATATTATTTAGATTCCGAAGGTTTTTAAAATGTGTGTTGCATTTCAGCGACAATTATAGTAATTTATTTATCAGTGAGAAATTTACATAATCACACTTCAGAATCCAGCGGCTTGAGACGTATCAGAAATGCACCCATGAATGTGTTAACAACATTAACGAATAGCATTGTACCTTGATTAATATTATAATTTCTTATGTCATTCTAATGTTCAGTCAATTTGAATGCTTTGAGGGATAAATTTGTCTCATCACTTTCACTTACAAGCTTTTCTACGCTAGAGTAAAAAATTAAAATATATTGAAATATGGGAAATTTTTAAAATGCAGCGAGCTAATACCAGTTACATTTTATTTCTAGATTATTTGGAATTTTTTTTTATTTTAAAGCATATTAGCATTTGCTAAACATATACACTATAGCTATGTATTTAATAGCCTAGTTTATTTTTTATGTATTTTTATTCTTACTACCGCCATCATTTTTTGCTCACTAGCAACCAACTTAAAAAAGGACAATTTTTACTTTTCTAAATATCAACATTTGAATTTGTTCTCATGAAAAACAAGCTTCAAAGTTCTTCTCTTGACAAGGAACCCTTCAATTATTTGCTGTAGTAATTTTCAAGCTGAAGAACAGTGCTCTTCAAGTTTTCACATGATAGGGTGTATGTGCTCTATAACAACATGCTTGCACACAGGGCGGTCCTGTAATGAGGCAGAAAAAGCTGGTTGTCTAAGACAGCGGGGCTTTGGTTGCATAATATTTTACGAAACCAGTATTAGGAATTCATAATTCTTTTTGCCAGGTAAAATAATGCCTGTTTATTATAACTGAAAATTCTCAAATATATATTTATTGTTGTAGTGTTTTTGATGGCCAGCAGCTATTTCTCCCAGCTTCTTCAGTCACTTGCCTTAACCAAATGTGCATATCTTCTCAATGGTGAGAGGGTCACCCTCCATTGATGGTGATTCCTCTCCCTGGAGAAAAACGATAAAGCAAGTTGATATCCAATGTGTCTGAATCTTCTTTCTTATATCTGTTGTCAGCGTGAATTGTGAGGCCCCCATACACAATAGATTGTACCATAAGGTGTCCACACACATTAGATTAATGTTATCAGAACCCATCTATATTGCCTCTTGACAATATAGAGAGTCAAACATGTTGGATTTCAACATGCCCAATCCAGAATGAGAATATGCAACTTCAGCCAAGCCTTGCATATATGTTTATGGTGAGGTTGGGGTAAAGTTGAATGGACAGTTTAACACTGTCCATTGACAACTCATCTGGCTAGCAGTTTGTTCATCCATCATATTATTGCTTTTCATTGGCAGTTTCAAATTTATGAAATTTGTTTAATTTCACCTTATTAATGCAGATTATAGAACAATGGTTTATGTGTTGGTGGAGTTCTACAAATCCAAACAAACCTTACACCTGGCTAATAATAGAAACAATCTTGCTAGCCCCCAACTGGTTTGCAAAGTTCACCTCCTTTGGTCCAAATCCATGCATTTCATGTTTAATATGAGGCTTATACCAAGCTTTTAAAACCAATGTCAACTACCCATGCTCCAATAGTCCTTTTTTTAACATATTACCACAGCATATATCCCCATTTCCAACAGCGACCACTGAATGCTGAAGCATGTCTCTCTAAGATACTCTACATAATACAATCTATTGAGCCACCTCCTTCCAGTCTTATGAAGACAATGATCCGTACAGGGCATTAAATGCTTACAGACTTATCAATTTGCACCTAACTTGCTGCAGCATAAGTCATGACAAAAGTCATCAGAAAGTCAAGTTAAACTTTGCTATATCTGTACATGCTACATTATTTCATTAAAGGGAGTCTATCACCAAAATACTCTTTATCAAACCAGTTGCTGTGCAATGTAGTGGACATTATGCTGATCGCTATCAAATGATAAACCATTATATTAAAAAAAAATTCCAAAATTTGGGTACAAGTGCAATATGGACTTGCCATACCCTCCAAGGGCTCCTACTAGAAAACACCAGGTGCATGTGCAGGAATTCAACAAACAGCTCCATAGCTGTGGGATAAGAAGAAGCTTAGACATACTCCTATTATAAGAAAAGACTTTGGCTTGCCGACATTGCACATAAGTGATAAGGCGAACATCACTCAGTGATGGCTGAACCTCTTAAGATTTGTTCTGTGAATATTTGTATTCACTTGCAAGGTTCATTTTGAATTTCCAAGTCTTAAGATCTAAGAGTATAATAATTAAAAACCCAGGGGGAGTGCAGAAATTATTTTTAAAAAGGTCAGCTTTCCAGGGCTATGCTGTGGTGTTCAGTTTTCTCTCTCAGATACCCCTGGTGTCTTCCTCTGTGTGATTTGAAAGACTCTTGGTCACTGCTGAGCCCTGTGATTGTGCCTCAGGGACCAGAAAATGCCAGGGACACCAGGAAAAGAAGACCAAATGCTGCAATGCAGTCCAAGAAATTGTCATGATATTACTACTGGAGAAAATATCAAAAATTGAAGGATCTGTCTTACAATAGAGAGTAGTAGAGTAAGCTATCTAAATTTCACACAGCACTGAGAGATAGATCTAGGTCGCCCAAACGTCTTCACCAGCACCAGCCGTGAAGCCAGATGAACTTGTGCTGAATTTGGACTCAAAACACCAAAGAAACTAGAGTAAGAAATAAAGGCTCTACAAACTGAATTCAATCCAGAACCAACAATAAAGTCACAAAGCAGAAACCATAGGCATGAATCAAAAAGTAAACATGTCCAATCCAAAAGATCAATCATCAGAGGCAAAACCAGAAGTCAAGTGAATTTCAAGTAACAGGTTAATGCTCAGTAATACTGCAATCCAGCATAAACAAGAGTACAGTACAAACTAATAGCTGGCACCTGAGTGGGAAGGAACAGAATTTAAATATCCTTCTTTGGCTGCTGATTGTAGCTCCGAACACTTCAGAAGCTTCATATGTTGGCACAGTAACCTTAAGGTTAAGTAGCTAGCTGTTTAGTATTCTAAGATTGAATGTGAAAGATGAATGTGAAAATTCAGTGTGACCTTTTTTTTATTTTTCCACTCCTTCCCTGGGTCTCTGTCTATTATACTTTCAGATACAAGAGTATATAAATGATTTGCGGGTAGAGAACCTTAAAAATCTCAGATTTAACCAAATTCTTTGGAAATTTCATTACAAATTAGGTTTGTTATAAATTGTATCACTCATATCTGCATATGAGCCTCATACCATCAATAACAGATCAGTGGAGGTCTGATAGCTGACACCCCGGTTGATCAGCTATTTGGAGAGACGACCACAGACACCTCTTCATAAGCATTGGCATTACATTCATTGGTCACATAGCCATTCCACAGAACTCGGTTTGGTATGCTATGAGAAGGTTAAAATGATCTTTAATAACCACTGCAAATTGCTGAGCAGAAGGATTTTGCTGTAGTTTTTTGAGCCAAAGCCAAGAATGGATTCAAAAGGAATGGGAAATATATAGGAAGCTCTTATGCTTCTTCCTTCTGCTCAATCCATTTCTGACTTTGGCTCAAAAACTGCAGCAAAATCTGCAACAAAAAAGCTACATTTCCACAACGGGAAGCCTTGGCCTTAATCACTGTTCTTTTTTTTTTAAATGGTCTGACCAGTGAGGCTTACATGCTGGATCCTAGTCTCAGTTCTACCTAAGCATGTATAGTTAGTCTGTTTCCTGATCTATTTCCTATCCGCCATTTATTCATCAAAAGCAAGAACCTGGAACTGCTTATTTTGAGATTAGCCCATTACAATTGTATGTAACTGAAAATATCATAAAACTGAAAAGTAGATTGGAGATTTTTAAACTTTCTTCCAACACTCTTGGATCTTTGAGCTTCCTTAGTTTTTGTTTCTCCCACTATATACTCAGCATTAGGGTTGGGCACATATGGTAGGTATACAACCATGATTCTTTTGCTTGTCTTGAAAAATCAGACAATCAGAATTTTTCCTTTTGATAAGTATGTGATATGGAAACAGTAAGAATATCAGCACTCTGAGCAATTTATTAAACTTTTATTGTCACTTCAATAAAAGCATACGTTGGAAAACAAGTTTGCAATTTTCACCTTTGTATTTTATCAATGTCCATTTTTCCTCATCCTTGCTAATAAATTAGAGGATAAACAACATGTTAGGGAATTGCTAGATGACAATTCCCCAGAAGCTGCTGGAGAACCCTGGAGGAAGGGGCACAAGGGACAGTGAGCCCTAAGCTGAGGCCCCACACTGTCCCTTCCTATTACCAGGCCCTATCATACATAATAGGCGGCAACTAGGAGACAGTCCCTTCCTATATATGTGACACACAAAACACAGACAAGATGAACAACAATGGGAGGTCAGCTAGCCAGGGTTTGGTAGCAGTCGAGCAATGCAGTGCCAAATCGAAGTACAAAAGAATAGTCAGTAGGGAAAGCCAGAGGTCAAGTATAAGAGTACAAGTAAATTAACAGCAAGAGAAGCCACCAAGCACAAGGCAATAACAGGCACCAGTATGAATGTGAGCCAAGACTAAATAGGGGAGATGAACCCACCCTGGACCTGACAGAAAGGCAGGCTCGCAATCACAGGGCAAGACAAAATTTAACCACTTAATGGACAGAGGCAACAAAGGCAGAAGATGGGTGTGGTGCAAATTCAATTACAGAACTAGAGCCGTGTTCACACAGTGCAACTAAAAACTCTAAGAAAATTATCAAACTGCACACTCCTGTGCCGCAGCATGCGAGCAGAGGGTGGCGCAGAGACCCGAACAGGCAGAGATATTACACATTTTCAAAAAGTCTGATGAGTTACATTGTGTTACTATACTGTGTGGTATATTATGTGTAACTATAACTGACCCAGGGTAATGGATTGAGATGGTTTACTTCATTTGGATGGATTGATGAGGAAATGGCTCTCGTTAGAGAAATTGAGGTATATACACAGATATATGTATGGTAGCTCAGTGGTTAGCTTTGCAGCGCTGGAGTCTTCAGTTCAAATCCTACCAAGGACAACATCTGCAAGAAGTTTGTATTCTCCCTGTGCTTGTAATGGTTTCCTCTGGTTTCCTGACATACTGATAGGGAATGTAGAATGTGAGCTCTATATGGAAAAGCAACTGAGAATGTCAGTTAACCTAAGGGTTACTCTTTCAAAGAAAATAGAATACAGATTGAAGTGTTCAATGGAATCAGTAAGCATAAACAGTAATGATGAAAGAGCCAAGAATGTGGCATTCTATACTTGGCATCATGTCAGCATATCACACAGAAACAGGCCAACACTAGGAGTAATTAAAGAACCAGTGGCGTAACTAGGAATGTCAGGGCTCCAAGGCAAACATTTGACAAGTGCCTCCCCCCAGGTCATGACCTATTAAAAAAAAAAATCAGGGACCTGCCGGGCCCCCTAATGTCCCGGGGTCTGTGGCATCAGCTACCTCGGCTGTTATGCCCCTCAAAACAACGATAGTACAGTACACATGTCTCTCCAACCCACACCTTTAACCATAGGGGCACCAGCTCTTTCTTACTCCCTTACCAACATGCACATTTCCAGGGTCAAGATGGCCCCATTATTTTTGGTTTCCAGCATGGCATCTCTCTAAATGATGGTTCTCAGCATGGCTTTCGTCTCATTCCTAGTTGCCAATACGCCCCCATATCTGTTCCTCAGCATGGTATCCCTTTAAATTGTGGTCCCCGACATGTAATTTCTTATATTCCTAGTCCTCAGCACACTATCCCTTTAAATCTTGCTCATTTGGAAATGTTTTAGTCTCATTACAAAGTCAGAACCAACTCGCAGGCTGTAAAGTCTTGGTGACTGTGTGCTTGGACCTACCCAATATTGACTAAATTGTGGTAAATAAAATATTAATTATGCCCTTTCACTCCTGACTATAGTGTCCTGCTGTCTTGCCTCCTGCTTCTTCGTGGTATTATATCTTTCTTGTCCGCATGAAGAAAGCACCATTGCTGGGAAGGATGGCATAATACATAAATGCACCCTGCTCATTATCCATCTACCTGTCATAAATTCTGAATGCCAAAAATAGCAATGGTGCATATTCAACTAAATCTTATCTTACAAAAACGCTGAGTTACTCTTCTGTGACAATATTCCCATCACTTCCCATCATATTTGGTTGGTAATTTTCTTGCATGTAACGCTTATATATTTAGTAATGCTGAGAGTTGATTTGCAGACCTTGGTAAAGAACAACTACTCTTTATATTACAAAATTATATATTTTATGTTGTTTATCTCTTCTCGTTTTGCTTGTTTCTAACCCCAACATTTACTATCCACATGGGAGAAATTTCTAGAGTCTCTTAAACTTGAAGTCCTCAGCGTGAAGATAATTTCTGTATGGCACTGTGGAATATGTGGTGCTATATAATGGGGTTGTCTCATAACTACTCTCCATATGTCCTATGAAAGGGGTCCTCTGGGCATGTAAGATTCATGATCTATCCTTTGTGGTCCGACACAGGGTACCCACAAGAATCAGTAGTTTTGAAGCAACAGTGGCTCTCCATGAATGCATTTTCTACTTCACAGTCCATGTGACATCACAATCATACATCACATGATCTGTTTTCAGGTCAGTCCCATGCAAATGAGTAAGGCTAACCTGCAAAACCAAGCACAGCCACTGTACCATGTACATTGCCCGTCTTGGTTTCAGCGAAAGAATCCAAAGACTAGGTCACCAAACTTATAAATCAAATCAAGGCATATGGATACAGAAGCACACCCCCATATTACTCAAAATTGAGAATCTGCTGTACAACTGTCTATCATTCAGATGGATTCCAGCTGTCCTTGTGGTTGTGGCTAGCCACTCATCTGAATGGCTATCAAATAACATTATATTTGGATTTCCCTGGAAAACAAAACAAAACTGCTTACCAAGTTGCTGGCATGGGGATCTGAGGTGATCAGCTTATTACTCTGGTGAATGCATTTTGGCAGGGGATGCTTTTGATACGACAACACCTTTAAGCAAGGGCTTATCACCACCTGATGTTTGCTTTCCACTGTCTAATGCAGTGGTTGTCAACCTTTCTAATGCCGTGACCCCGCAATACAGTTCCTCATGTTGCGGTGACCCAATTCAGTTTGGAATGTGCGTCCATAACAGCGTGCGTTCCAGCTGAATAGCGCTAGTGCAGTCAGTAGCGCGGCTTCTCAGTGGCTAAAGCCATCGGAAATATGTATTTTCTAATGGCTTTAGGCATACATCCCAACTTTTGAAGATTAGAGAGAGGGACAAAATATGTGGCGCGCGCAGTTTAGCTCCACCCACTTTTATGTTGACTCCGCCCATTCTCATTCATTTTTCATGTGCTCCCACACAGTATAATCCTACTACAGTCACCCGTACATTATATGTCCCCTCTCTATCTCTCCCCCAGTTTCATATAATCCCTTCATCTGCCCCCAGTTTCATGTCCCCCCCTCTATCTCTGCCCCAGTTTCATGTCCCCCCATCTCTGCCCTCAGTTTCATGTCCCCCATCTCTTCCCCAGTTTCATGTCCGACCCTTGCCGGGGTCATGACCCACAGGTTAAGAGCCGCTGGTCTAATGCAAACTATATGGAACTATCACTACTGTTATAATTCACTGTTTGTCTGCAGCAATCCCCTATTTACAGGGACCAGATTTACATGGGCCAATTATTGGGAATGAACATTCCTACAAATGCTTGTTTGCACTAATTGACCTAATAATCAGCCTGTGTAATACGCCCTTTACAGAAATAAATTTATATGTTATAGTTCTAATAAAGACACTGATACAAGTTTGGCAAGAATTCCTCATAGGGTATGTGCCATGAGAAAATGATGCACTATACACACAATGGTCTGGAACAGACCCTATTGACTTCTTTGGGGCGCTTTCTAGGCATGCTCTGTGACCTGTGCTGAGGTCATTATGCAGAGAAGGGAGTAGATAAACTGTGAAATCACCTATTATGATGGTGGACTGTATGTGTCTACATATACATAATAGTTGGCATCATCAGTGTTCTGATAAGTGAGGTGACTACTGCAATAACTCCAACAGAAAACAGAAAGTGTCAGCATATTATTTAGCTTAGTGGCCTGAGTCAGAACTGAAGGATTTTTCAAAAATATAAATAATAAAATGGAAAAATTTTTAAAACGCACCAAAATTATATATATATATATATATATATATATATATATATATATATATATATATATATATATATATATATATATATGTGTGTGTGTGTGTTTAACATAAACCGTGACTTAACAATAAATTAATTTCTGGTGACACATCCCCTTTAATATAAAATAAAAACCATTGCTATCCTGATTACATAGTCCCTATTTGTTTTCATGATCTTTCCCCTAAAAGGACCATTTTCTAAACTGTCTCTCCAGCATAGTATAGAGGATCCACATGTCACTAGATGATAAAAGGTTGTTCATAGTAATAATCACAAAATCAATCTACAAGTGAAATGATGCAAATATGAAATGCATGAACAAAAGGTCTGATCCTGTCCTGCTGATCTTTTCCACTTTGCGTCCGGCCACAGGATGAATTATTGGGTATCTGTATTCATATAAAGCCAGTCATAAATACACACAACAATTTTAGCTGTTGGCTGTAATGTTTCATGCAGCATTTTATTTTTGTGGCATTCAGTTTTATCTTTGTAAACCTGGCTTGGTGTCCGGGGTCTGGGTGCGACATATCAGATTCACTGTCATTGAAAATTTACAGAGCTAATTCCTTCCTTGTCTCCCTGTGTGATCACATTTACATAGAAATCCTGAGACAGATTATGATCAAAGGAAAGCACTTGATTTACTGTATATGCAATTACCCCAGCAATGAGCAATGAGGAGATTCCTTCTCAGGCACTGGAGACAATAAGGAATGCTCTTTTGTCAAATTACAATAGGATACAATGTAACAAACAACAGAAACATATATCATTGTTACATAATAATACCAATAATCATTATATGTCACTTTAAGATTTTAAGAACTGGCAAACATTAAAAATGACAGAAAAAAAGAGAATGCCAGGGAATGACGGCCAATAATGGAAGGTTAATGGATACTGCTGGACCATAGAGAAAGATGAGTGATGGGCCAGCTTAAACATCGGACAGCTGTCTACTTCAGGCCATAAGTGTTCAAACATTGACATAATCTAAACTTGTCAACCAAATACAGAAATGAAAAATCATTACAAATCGTAACAAAAGAATTAGCAAGTAAAAGATACACAATTACACTAGAAGTCTAAAATCAATATTGAAAGTCAGTCGGCAAATATATATGTAGCAAAGAATAAAAAAAATACTAAAATAAAATAGGTGCACAGTAACATAGCTGATACATAATGAACAAGGCAGAAAACTTCATAAGTTTTAATAAATGAAAATCCATACCCGGTAATGACTGTTCCAGGACACTTTTCCTTCTTCAGTGCGGTGCAGGCTACTCTTTGGCTGGATGGGAAGCATTTGAAGGGGATCTTCTACTTTTCCTTAAGGGTAATGCCAGTGAAAAAAGTACCCAACAGATTCCAAACATAGCTCTACCAACCGGCTAAATAATGGAATGTAAAATATGTTGCCAAGTAACGCCACCATTGGGCTTTCTCCGCATGTGCCTATCAGACTCTCCTTACTGTGGTTTCTCTATGGCATCCTTACAGGGCTAATGGATGCTGGCGGCTCCAGGCATATCTTTTATTTGCCTTCCCACAATGTTGTGTGATAGTGGAAGGCTATTGGAGACATCGCCACGTTATTTGCACTATTTACCTCTGACTCGTGAGATATGCACAATGGAGAACTGTTCTTCTTTTGTAGCATTAGTAAAGGTGCAAGTGAAATTATAAAATGAGTTGAAGAATTTCACACTATATGTGCTTAGGGTATTAGGGCATAATTCATTTCGGTATGTTGTCTGCATAACAGTCATTTGGACCTGCCTATTGTGGGGATAAGTGAAGATAAGCCATTGCATATTCAGAGTTATATGCATGGAAAAGTCAGGAGAAATCAATTTCTGATATTGGAAATGAATGGGCACCAGCGAACAGGTGAACCGGGTGAGATTTTTTTCATGAATATTTGCATGGTTTGCCCACTAGTATGTTTTGGGCTGAACCACAAGTGTTATAATAATATGCTGGAGTCTCTTCAGACCCAAGGTATAAGGCTCAGGGAAGTGCAGAAAAATTATAGTCATACTCATCTTCCCTCACTTCTCCTGGGCTGCATCACTATGTCTACTGTTCTCTACTTATGTTTACCTTTGGCCCATACAGTCCCTTGTACTTGGTTTCTGGCATACATGCAATGTCCCAGGGGAAGCGGCATAGCAGTGGTGGGGTGGAAAAGGCCCAAGATGGTGGATGGCCATCTCTCATTAGTCATGGTGTCTTTCATTCGAAAACCTCAGACAGGCCATAGGGTGACATAGTGGTGAGATGGATGATAGTTTCCCTAATGAATACCTTGGCGCTGGTCCTCATTTAAGAAATTAGAGGTAAATAATAGTCCATATTATAGGATTTCTATGCTTCAGCCTTATGAAATATGAACCATATGACTTCTATAGTGGATTCATACACAGTATCATAGAAACACGCCATAGAATCATTGATTTACACTAATGCTATAATATAGAGATGTGTGCCTATGGATTTATATTGGTACTATACTGTCGACCTGTATAACAAGGATCTGTAAGGGTCCATTCACACGGAGGAAAATGGCGCTGATTCTGCCACGGTAACTCGCAGCAGAATCAGTGCTGATTAAAAAAAAACTCCCATTGAGTTCAATGGGTTCCGTCTTCCGTGCGGAATACATTGAAATCAATGGGAGGCCTTTTAGCCCATTGATTTCAATGTGTTCCTCGTGGAATACGGGACCCATTGAACTCATTGGGAGTCTTTATATCAGCGCTGATTCTGCCGCGAGTTATCATGACAGAATCAGCGCCATTTTCCTCCATGTGAATGTGATAACTCTGCTTGTAAATCTGGTCATTTTCATAATAACATTCATGGAAGTTTTGGGTTGGCAACTCATCCAAATGGGTGTAGTATCAAGAGTTAAAAATCTAATGTCTATTAACATCAAGCACTGCCTCAAACAATCATCCTTAATATGAAATGTATGTATGCAGACAATGTCTCCTGAGATATCGGCGATAAACTTCCATTCATTTAACGGAGTTAAATAATCTATATGCTGAAAATAGATCCTGAAATGTAGAAGTGATATAATGCTGACAGCAAATAAGGGAGCTAAGAAAAGATGTCGATGTATGCACAAAGTGATCCAATTGTATTGCATTAGTACAACAGGTGAGTTGCACCTGCTCTGCATAGGAGGAAACTTCCTGTCTGACATGTCACCGCTCCAAGCCAGTAGCAAATAAGTTCATTAGAGGTGTCAAAATGATGCAGCAATATTTAATGTGATACAGACGGGGGATATAACAGAGCAGGATATACTGTGTGACGGAGGATTTCCTGTAACTTGATGTGATGTTCGGCTAGATGTAGCCCTTCTTCATTCTTCTGTCTTTCATATTGGCTGTAGTGCTCAGAATGCCAAGTCTATGGGCAACTTAACCTTCTATGTAACCCAAGGTAAAACCAGTGGAGGAGGAGTTACACTAAACGATGTACACACTATAGTCATTAATAAAAATACATTAATAATACTCACCTTTCTCACCTTACAGTCCTATATCTTTCTATGGTACAGCACTCTTTCAATAAGTCGAGATGGGCTATACTTAAGGTGCATCCTCCATCATGTGGTTGCTTTGATGACATCACACCAGGAAAGGAGGATATCAGAGGCATGACTGGTGGTTTTCATGTAAAGTACTAATGCACATGAGAATGTCAGAGATGACACAACAAGAAACTGAAACATCATTGACATTGCCTAACAAGTCCAACAAATAGGTTTTGATGTCTAATGATAATGTCCCGTTGAAAAGAATGACCGGCAATGGAATCTCAAGGTATGATGCCATTATAATTTCACACTTGCAGTTCTCGCATGTGAGCAAGGGTTATACTATGGTGCACCCTCTTAAGAACTACAATGTGGATAATGCCATTGCATTAACATAATCATCGGGATGTGGAAGTATCAGTGTCATGTACTGGTGGGGTCAGATGTTGTACCAATACATAAAACAATATCACAAATGCGAATATCAGTTAAACAAATTGTGATATCCTGCCAAAACTCCAAATAATAATAACTCCAAAAAATGAACTTTGTTATTGTATTTTATAGAAAAAAAAGTGGTTCATAGTTTTGTACATCAAGTGCCTGTTACACAACTGGTCTGATGTCCATTAGATGCAATGAAGACAGAAATTGTATGCTAACTAAAGATGAGCAAACACTGTTCGGATCAGTCGTTCCAAACAGCACGCTCCCATAGAAATGAATGGAAGCACCTGGCACGTACACTTTGCTGGTCACCGTGCCAGGTGCTTCCATTCATTTCTATGGGAGCGTGCTGTTCGGAACAGCTGATCCGAACAGTGTTCACTCATCTCTAATGCTAACCCTATGTAGTTTGGGGTATTTTTCCTTTCCTCTGCATGTCTTTTTAAAATACATGGACACTATTTGATCTCTCTGTATCTGCTAAGTGGGTGACTGTTCCTTTAGTGTTGGATTGGCCCACACAAGTTACCAGAGGATCCTCCAGTCAGGCCATCTTCTAATAGACATAAGACACCCCAAGTTGATGGGTACTATGTCCTATTTCCTAGCAGTTGTTGGAGGGGGAACCCTGGAATAATTCTATCTGGTGGGCCTTAGAAACCTCAGTCTGATTCTGGCTCTATTCTATGTTCTGAGTCCACTAGATATCAATCCTTCTTCAGGTCTCTATTTTTTTCAATAACTTTTTTGCTACCCCAAAATAGCAAGTCATTTGGCAGCTAAATTCACTAAGTTTTGGGTATAAAATGTATAAGTTTCCAGCTGTATGTAGAAAAAACTGTAAGAGTTAATACTTAACACTAAATGAAGATAAAGTACATTAATCTTAAATGTAAAATAACTTATACCTTTATAAAGTATTGAATTCTGTCATTTAATTTTCCATATAGCATACAGTATTTATTTCTTTACATACTTCTATGAAAATTCTTTGACTGTGAAGAAGATAATTCACTATGTTCTGATAGTGTCAGCTAGGGCGCTATCTTGATGTCATAAATAATTTCCATACTTTGCCAAATCATTTTTCACTATGCCGGTGTGTTTTATGACTAGCCATCAATGGTTTACTCTGGTGTCCACTCTTTCTCACATATATCTTCCCGGCCTGGTATTCGCTTTTGTGTCCATAGATAGCATACAGTTTGTATCTCTGTGTATAAACATCTATTTTGTCATTTTAGAATGGATTCTTTTTCAAAGAAGTCTCTTTTGTTTCTAAGTGTATTAAGTGGTTTACATTGGAACTATTAGAAAATATTCAGATTTTCTAATAGCCTTAATGTAAACTATATGTAAACAGGAACAGTCACTTTTCCAGTTATACAAAAAATATTTATAGTTTTATGTATATGAAATGCCATAAATGTCCACCTATGAGTCCCTCATATATCTCAAGAACGGAGGACTCATAAAGAGAGATGGCCAGGAATGTGTCGGTTCTCCATTCACTTGTATAGGAGTTCCAAAAACACTTAAGTAGATAGCCTCAGCTAATTTTGAAAGATCCATATAAGTGATGGGGGTCAAGGGGTCCCCTTTCTCAAGATAGATACATGTCCCAATGGTGGGGCCAGCATCTATCATGCATCTATGGCATATTCTATGGACTTAGTCTTAAACATCCAGATAGGAATAACCCTTTAAGTCAAAAATATTCCACAATACTATAATTCATATTCAAATTGCACTTGGAAAAACCTTTGACATTCTGAGCAATTGCTAGTTTTGGAATACTTAACTTTATTATAATACATGGCTGATAATAGGCATGCCATATGATCTCCATACTGAAACATTAAGACTAATATGTGTTAGGCTATATGCTTATGACCATGCATATGTGCTGGGTCCGTGGACGAATGGTACATGGCAGATATCCCTGTGTCACCCATACCTCCATTGCCCCATTCAATACCTTCAGTAAGCCTGCATGCATAGTTATAGGACTGGTCCTGATTTTTTCCTCCAGGCTCAAGGCTGCATACTTGGGCTCGTAATAATACATGGGCATGTGGGGGTGGGGGAAGATGAGCATAGAAACAAATGGGTGAGTGTGCTAACTGTGAAAAACATAGATAGTACATTGATATTGCACATAGTTGGGTCAATTAATAACCCTTGGGTCAATTATTTATTATTTATTCTTATTAAAATAATTTCCTTGGTCAGTTCAACATTTTGTTATTCTGCATTAGAGCAACAGCAAGATAACATTTATTTTTTTAGTATTAACCCTTGCAATCTGTATCCACAAAATGCTGGACAATTGTCACTAGACTGTAAAAGCCCACTGAGCTCAATAAATGCTGCTGAGTGATAAAGTAAGCATTACCGTATATAACAGTATATCCACGAAAAAAATATTTCAAAATATTTCTCAGTTTCATTTAAAATTACAAAATTTCTTTATTTCATTTTTAAAAATTTAAATCAATTAATACATTACATTTACCCCAGTATATTTGCATGGACCCGCCTCCTGAGGAAGCCAAAAGAGAAATGCACATTGAGGCGGTACGCATGGGTAAACCCCAGGACACTGATCATTGTAAGTACCCCTTATACAGGTAGTCCTCGACTTACGACGTTGATCCGTTCTTGCGCGACGTCGTAAACCGAATTTTGACGTAAGTCGGAAACCTACCATACCGACGCCGCATAGGAACGGATCAACGTGATTTAGTGTGCAGCGGCTCGGAACTACCCCCCCCCCCCCCTTTAAAATAAAACCCTGAAACAGAATGTGAAACTTACCGAACGGTGCAGGGTGGGCGGGCATTCAGGCCTCCTCTTCCTCCGATGTTCCGTCCTCCTCCTCCGGCACTCGCGAACTGATAATGGCCTGGGCGCATGCGCAGTAGCCGTAGTAGAAGCATTATGATACTACGCATGCGCCCAGGCCATTATCAGTTCGCGAGCGCCGGAGGAAGTGGTCAGGACATTGGAGGAAGAGGAGGCCTGAATGCCCGCCCACCTGCACCGTTCGGTAAGTTTCACATTCTGTTTCAGGGTTTTATTTTACAAGCTCACTTGTAACAGCAAGCTGCCAGCTCTCTTCCAATGAGCAAGGACGAGCCTGCTGCAGAACCAGCATTGATTTGCCGCAGGCTAGTCCTTGCTAGCTGGGAGTGCTGGCAGTTTTCTGTTACAAGGGAGCTCTCATCTCTAGTCGTAACCACGAAACGTCGTAACCCGAGACTGTCGTAACCCGAGGACTACCTGTATTCTGGCATTTTAACACATTATAATCAAGGTTTATTTTTTTCATTTAGAATAAATAAGGTTCTTTGGTACGTCATTTAATCTTCATGCAAATATTCTGGAATAAATGTCATGTAATATTATTGAATTGGATGTGATAGAGGGGAGCGTCTATGATTATTATATGTTACAGAGTTGGGAAATTCTATGGGAAATGGAATGTTATTTAAATGTAGTTATGGTGTTCTGTCGGAGAAAGCCCATTGTTCATTTTTAGATTTAATTATTCTGAGATACGTCTACTGTTATTAATTTCAATTGTTACAGATGAAACAATGAAATTTTGTAATTTTTCATGAAGCTGAGACTTTATTGAAATATTTTTGGGGGATGTATTTGAGGAGAGAGTTGTTTCATAAAATATTTTTTGGCTGAAATATGGAGTTAAAAATAAAATTTTATAACAATAGTCTGTTATGATCTGTTCGTTGCACACTACCTACAGAAGCACAAATTATCTTTGGTAGTAACAACAGTACAGTAATAAGGGCTTCATTGTTTGAGTTTCCATGGTCAATTAGCCACACACAGTCCAGGGATCACCATGTGCAATGTCAACAGTTAGCTGGAGGATAGATGTGAAATTCTGAAGAATTATAAATTTAACTTTAAAGTTTGCTAAAGATGGAATAATAAGAGAAGACCTTTTCAGTTTATTGTGAAGCCAATTGATTCTACTTGACAATTGATACTGTCCATATGTGTTCTCCCCCTCCCTACCTCAGCAGATTCTGCTATGGGCCCCTACTTTATCTGTGTCTCATATATATATATATATATATATATATATATATATATATATATATATATATATATATATATTGTACTCTGCTGTGTCCAATCTCATAGGATACCCACAGACATCTCTTACAGTGAGGAAATGTTGGAGCAATGAGTAAAATGTAAAGAAAACAAGAATGCAATGATTTGGAAATCTCATATAACCTCTTATTCATAATAGAACATGGAACACATATTAGAGTTGAAAGCTGACATTTTCCTCATATCATTTGAAAAAATTAACTCATTTAGAAATTTATGGCCACAACACATCTCAAAAAACTTGGGACTGAACCATGTCTTTATGTTATTCTATTCTTTTCTCATGTAGGATTCTAGCTACTCAACAGTTCTAGATCGTCTTTGCTGGATTTTTTATTTCATAGTGCGCCAATATCGGTAAAAGGTCTGGACTGCAGGCAGCTTAGTTCAGTATCCAGACTTTTCTTCTGTGAAGCTACGCAATTGTGATAGATGGAGTATATGGGTTAGCATTGTCTTGCAGAAATATATAAGGCCTTCCCTTCTGAACGGTCCTAACGTTTTTGGTATTGGAGCTGTGGAAAAAGTGTCTTGATTTTGCATTAGGAAGCCAATGGACTATGGGAAAATGGTGTCATAGTCTTTAAGGTCATAAATAATAATTCATGCCGTGTTCCGAGTATAAACATTTTAGAGGTGTTCAGAGCCCGACTTCAACCCATTGAAAGTGAGACTGCATTGAGATACAGTACAGACCAAAAGTTTGGACACACCTTCTCATTAAAAGAGTTTTCTGTATTTTCATGACTATGAAAATTGTAGATTCACACTGAAGGCATCAAAACTATGAATGAACACATGTGGAATTATATACTTAACAAAAAAGTGTGACACAACTGAAAATATGTCTTATATTCTAGGTTCTTCAAAGTAGCCACCTTTTGCTTTGATTCCTGCTTTGCACACTCTTGGCATTCTCTTGATGAGCTTCAAGAGGTAGTCACCGGAAATGGTTTTCACTTCACAGGTGTGCCCTGTCAGGTTTAATGAGTGGGATTTCTTGCCTTATAAATGGGGTTGGGGCCATCAGTTGTGTTGTGCAGAACTCAGGTGGATACACAGCTGATAGTCCTACTGAATAGACTGTTAGAATTTGTATCATAGCAAGAAAAAAGCAGCTAAATGAAGAAAAATCAGTGGCCATCATTACTTTAAGAAATGCAGTTGCAAAAACCATCAAGCGCTACAAAGAAACTTTCTCACATGGGGACCGCTCCAGGAAAGGAAGACCAAGAGTCACCTCTACTGTGGAGGATAAGTTCATCCGAGTCACCAGCCTCAGAAATCGCAGGATAACAGCAGCTCAGACTAGAGACCAGATCAATGCCCCACAGAGTTCTAGCAGCAGACACATTTCTACAACAACTGTTACGAGGAGACTTTGTGCAGCAGCCGGCCTTCATGGTAAAATAGCTGCTAGAAAACCACTGCTAAGGACAGGCAACAAGCAGAAGAGACTTGTTTGGGCTAAAGAACACAAGGAATGGACATTAGACCAGTGGAAATCTGTGCTTTGGTCTGATGAGTCCAAATTTGAGATCTTTGGCTCCAACCGACGTGTATTTGTACGACGCAGAAAAGGTGAACGGACGGACTCTACATGCCTGGTTCCCACCGTGAAGCATGGAGGAGAAGGTGTGATGGTGTGGGGGTGCTTTGCTGGTGACACTGTTGGACATTTATTCAAAATTGAAGGCATACTGAACCAGCATGGCTACCACAGCATCTTGCAGCGGCATGCTATTCCATCTGGTTTTCCGTTTAGTTGGACCATCATTTATTTTTCAACAGGACAATGACCTCAAACACACCTCCAGGCTGTCTAAGGGCTATTTGACCAAGAAGGAGAGTGATGAGGTGCTACACCAGATGACCTGGCCTTCACAGACACCAGACCTGAACTCAATAAAGATGGTTTCGGGTGAGCTGGACCGCAGAGTGAAGGCAAAAGGGCCAACAAGTGCTAAGCATGTCTGGGAACTCCTTCAAGGCTGTTGGAGGACCATTACAGGTGACTGCCTCTTGAAGCTGTGCTGAAGTGTGAAAAGCAGTAATCAAAGCAAAAGGTGGCTACTTAGAAGAACCTAGAATATAAGACAGATTTTCAGTTGTTTCACACTTTTTTGTTAAGAATATAATTCCACATGTGTTGATTCATGTTTTGATGCCTTCAGTGTGAATCTACATAGTCATGAAAATACAGAAAACTTTTTGAATGATAAGGTGTGTCCAAACTTTTGGTCTGTACTGTACATTATCAACCAATTGTGTTGTGGCGCAAAGTTTACAAAGCCCCCTAGGCCATGTTCTAGATTGTAAAGACAAGTCTCTCCAGATGAGAAATCAAATTTATATTAATGCCAATAGTTTTGCAATGTAACTTTTGACATGATGTAATATTTGGATCTTTGGCTACTCTACTGTATGCAAAGAGGACGCACTAAAAAGATAACAGCTCTATAATTCTTCAGAACTATACAATCAATACAGAAAGCTCTGCCGTCAAAAAGAAATATCAGAGGACTTTCCTATCAGCAAAGGACAACAAGTCTCAAATTTACCCTACTTAAAATAAACCCGGAAATATATTAAAAGTTGGCTTATTGGATTAAAAAAAAATGTGAAAGTGAATTTATATTTATTTCCATCATGAATTTTTTGTTTTCTTAAATTCATCATTTTGAAGCATTTTCCTGCGTCATCTATTTTCCTACAAGCGATTCAATAAGCATAATCACAAATATTAAATCTTATTGTGAATGCAGCCCTTGCCTCATTCTGATGAAAAAGGAGTCCATTATTATATTAAGTAACAACTCCCATTTGTATATGTGTTTGGACAGAAGCCTTCTTTTCTGTACATGTCTTTCAATATAAAAATTGGATAAGTTTGGTTATGCAAAGTTTCAACAATTTATAAAAAAAAAATTTGATAAAAAACAAAAAGGTAGGTATGTCGATGGGAACAGGTAACAGGTAACTTTTCTGTGAGTTAAAGTGGAATTGCAAAAGCTCAAGATACATTGTTGTTAATTCTATTCCTTGAAAAGTATCCTCTTGTCAATTTGGCCATGCATGATCGAATTTGCTGGATGAAAAATCAGGTGGCGGATGGGTGGATTTATTTTCCACTGAATGCACAGTTAAATTCCTGCATCTCCTTGAGACACCATTACAATTCATTTTCAATCTACTTCTTGTTAGAATTGCAGAATATGGCTTTGAAACTAAATATGTCACAAATTTTAACAAACTCAAGCTTTTTCCATAGACAAATGAGATAAGACAGGACATCTAGTCAAAAGATGAAAAAGGCCAAGCTGTTCCACGTCAGGAATAACAATTGATAGGCTATATTTGCACCTACCAGCATAGTAAGTGCTTCGGCAGCAATGATGTTAGGATTGTAATTTGCATTTCTCTAGAACTGGCCTATCTAGGGGTCCGGAACTATGACAACAATGGAACTAGTCTTTTCTAGAAGCCATCGGTATGTTTGTATCTAGGGGGAAGAAGCTGAGTACACTCTGCGTAGACCTGTCAGATGTAGAAATACTGCCAGCTAATCATTTCCCTTTGACTTCCCATATATTTCAAGGTCCCCGAGGGTCTGATATGTCTGCTACTGTGATCATGAGCCAAAATCATTTTTCAGAGAGACGTGCTTTTTATCCACTTACCGGAATCATTTCTTGCTCCCCCTGCTTCCTAACTATTTGTATTCAGTGAAGGCAGTTTAGCAGTATGAAGACAAATCAGGTTACATAGATGTCTATGGAAAGGAAGGGGTAGGAGGAGCCAAGAGAAGGAGTCACAGACATAAGCATCCTGCTGTAACTAACAGTAACTTTTTAACATAATTTTAGCAGTATGTCTGTAAGGAGAGGTTGTGCCATTATGAACACTTATCCCCTATCCAAAGGATAGGGGACAAGTGACTAATCATTGGGGGCCCGACCAGCAGGTTTCCCAATGATTAGAAGGACGGGGACTGAAAGTCCCTCTAAAGCCTCCCTTTGAATGTAGTGCCAGTCCACTTGCCTAACCAGCAATCCATTCTCTGAAATAGGGCTGCAATGACTGTAATATCCTGCAATGCCCTCACCCCATAGAAGTGAATGGAGTGCTGGTCACAAAATTGCATTCTGTGTGCACATAGTAGTCTGTGCATGTAGTAGGCTGGAGGGTATTTTACAAAAATTTACAAGGAATCGTTTATCAGAGGAGCACTTTTTCAGCACAAAAACTGTGCTGAAAAACACGGCTTATACTCAAGTATATACGGTATATTAACTTTTTATTATATATTACACGTTATTGTGAAATTTAAATTTTGAGTCAGAAGTTTTCTTTAGGTACTTTTCATCTTTCTTTAGTTTTGTGCATGAGAATCTAATGTGGGTTCAGGCACCATTCTGTTTAGCAGCTTAAATTGCTTAAAGAAGTTGTCCAGTGACTGTAAATTTACTTACTTACCCCAGGTTATTGCAGGTTATTGTCTAACAATACCTGTACCGGCAGGGTTTAGTTTTTCGTGCACCAGTGCTAGTATATTACACAATGGGATCACACAAAACACCAAGGCTGTGATATACAATTTTTACAGTATTGCAGCTTATGGACATGGGGTTCCAGCAACATCCCGACCCCTGGGTCATGTGCTCTGCCCCCCTCCTCCACTGATGTCACAGGTAGTTATGTGAGATTGGTGGAGGAGGGGGTGGAGCGACCCTGGAGGCTTTAGGCTTTGGATCACATGACCTGAGGGTCGTGACATGGCTAGAACCCTCTGGTTCATAAGCTACAATAACCCGGGACAGGTAAGAATAATTAACAATCCACAGACATCCCCTTTAATCTCTCAAACTTGTATTTAGGATGCAGCATAAAACTCTTCTATTACTGTAGTAGCATGTTATCTGACGTGATCACGGATTTATTTTTTTAGACTCTTTTTTATTTATTTATTAATGTCATAAAATTCAAATTCTGAGAAAAGCCAGGGGACAATGGATGTCCTTGCCATTATTGTAGTAGTACATGCAGTACATTTCTGACTAAATTCTACACAAGTGTTCCTGTACTAAGCTGAATCTTTAGAATTCATGTATCCCTCTGAAATTATTTGGAAGGTTTCCTACTTTTAAGGATGTCCTGTCATGTCCTCTGACTTCTTAAGTTCTACAAAGTGCGCTGAATCTGCTATTATGTTTGTGTAGCTTCGCCTTGTTCAGTGTTGTTGCTCTTGGCTAATTGAAGTCCTGCTAAGTGGATGAGGGCAGAATACTGGCCAATGGAGGACCAAACAATTGAGAGTACATTTGTAATGTCATGTAATGTCATTCAGACAGTCTTCACCGCTCACCATCATTACTGGGCAGTGGAGGACCAGTCACTTGACAAAACTCTTTTATCGGTAACTGAAGCCAACAGCACCAATATCTTTGGAACTGAGCAAGTTACACATAAACTATTATCAGCAACAAATTCAGTGCAGAGATGCTGGTATATCTGTATATAATACTCAAAGGGAAATATTTACTTGTTTTTATCACTGGTATCCATATCATACATACCTCCATATAACTCAGGTGTAGCCTCCAACAGATCACGCGCCTGCACTGCTTAGATTTTCCATATCATTGATGCTAGTTTTCTGGTATAAATGATGATAACTGGTGGGGCCCATTGAACCCGCTCCCATCAAGCCCTTACCATGCCCCCTTTTCAGTAAAGCGGTGAGGGTGGTGTATAAAATTGTTGCAACTGGCATTGAAAAAGTCATAAACTTGAAGTTAGCAATTTTTTTCACACCACAAAAGTGGTTTTCATGATGAATAAATCTCCCCCAATGAGTCAGAGGACAAGACTACATTCTAATAAGTCCTTCACTGGTGACAATTCTGAGTTCACAGACTTGAAAACACAGTATTGTTTCTAAAAATGCACATAAAACCCTGTGTTATCGTATGCTTTGTCTTCCATTGTTATATGAGTCATGACGCAGATACGACAAGGATCATTTTTGATACATTTTGTAATGGATGCTGACTCATCCTGTTGATTCCAATAAGTCTCCCATGTTACTTTATTGATTTAGTTATTTTGTAGTGAAATAGTGTTACATGCTGTGCTGTTTTGACCATGAGCAGAGTACCAGACAGGTCTCAAAATGAGCTTACGTCTTAGAGTCTTGAGTATATTATAGATAGTACATTGAGACTTGGTGCAGTAGTTTCTTTTCCATACTTAAATGCATGTGATATAGTGTGACACAGCTCTAGCTGTTGAAATCTTACTATACAGATTGTTGAGCGGAGATGAGCAGCAGAAATAATCTTAATAGATAGTATTGTGAACTGAGAATAGTAGCAGTCCAAGCTTCCAGTTTCAACAAACATGTAGTAAAGTGACATGTACAGAGCATAACCTCATCTGCACTGCGCATGTGCTTGTAATGCCAGGACTGTTTGAAACCAATGGAAAACAGGACTATCCCATGACTGTGCACAGGTAGGGTACCCTACTTTATAACTTTATTTTTTCCTTTGAGTGCCAAAATCCAAGAGTCACATGTATGAAAAACTACTAACACTATGGTGGTGGTTTAGGGATGTTACATTTGATAACAAATTTCCATTAACTTTTCATAGTAATGGTTTTGTCCCATCACAATCCTTTTTTCCCATCTGGCAGGCTATAAAAGTAAGAAGGATGGCGATACAATCTCTTGGTCCCACACTGTTACCAAGAACAAGGGAGCCTTAGTCTCTACTTACTGTTAATACCAACGATAAGTAGAGGTGGTCAAAGACAAGGAGCACGTGAGGATTGGTTGAAATTTCATTGGGACAACACACAACACAACAGTGTTTCGGGCCAAATTGCCCTTTCTCAAGTGCATAAACTTGAGATGAGATGAGCTGGAATTAGCATTGCTCATTGCCCCTTGTCCCAATAAAGTTTCAACCAATCGTCACATGTTCCTCGTCTTTGACCTGAGAGCGCCACATCTACTGATCCTTGCTATTAGCAGTTTATTGCCGTTCCCCTCCGGTCACCAGTGTCTGTTGGGTGTGCTGCCTCCTCCACCTGTTTTCTGTACATTGAAATACATGCGGGTGTGACTACTTCACAACCACAGCAGGTGAGAGGCCATCTGGTCTTTTGTATTCATTTTGTCTAGTATCCAATGAGATTCTTCAATACTACTATACTATATGGTTGCTCGGTGTCTGTTCCTCTTTTTGCGTCAGTCTCTATAATAGCTGAACTTACGTATTTGGCTGCCTACGACAGCCCCACGCTGCTCTATGTTGCTTTTTTAGCATACGGTATATTTACATCTTCTTTCACACTTCCTGCTTTATACGCATACAGGAATTCTTCAGCTTTTATTTACCCTTAAAGTTATTATTTTACTTAATCTCTTTTTACGTATGGTAGAAGTCAAGTATCTCTGATACGTCCCATGTCATAGGATTGCACTGTGATGATTTATGACTTATTATCCACATCTGCTGAGCCTTTCACTCTTCCTTTATGTAATGCCATAAAGCTCCAGCATGTATTTTTCAATGGAAAGGGGACTTTCATATGAATATCTCTTAGAATCACAGCTTGCAACCTTAATTTGTAATAAGATGTCAAATTTATATTTATGACCTCATTACTGATGTTATCACAGCTCGCCACAAAAGTGGTATAAATTATCAATGACTCTACAATGCTGCAAAATAATTAAAAGATAACTAACTTAGACCCACACACTGGAAGCATGATGTAGGGTCTACTCCGGCGATCCATCTATGACTAGGTCTAAGGATTGACACTTTTATTTATCGAGCCCCAAAATTACAACTATGTCTCAAGCTGAGTCTATATCTCCATATATTACTCAACACTTACGTCAAGTATCACATATATACTAATCTAGATCTCTAAATCATTTGGAATTAAAACTAGGCCATTTCCTTATTCATACTAGTCATTAGGTTATTTGCAATACACTGGAAGTATGTATGTATGGGTAGACGTATATCTGGGATTTGGTCATATTTCATATAGAACTATTTTTTCACACACACACACACATATATATATATATATATATATATATATATATATATATATCTTCTTATAAATCAATGACATCATCATTTGCCCTTTGATGACTTTCAAGCTGAAATGATAACAACTCACCATAAAATAGAATATGGATTAAATTCATGCAAAAAGCCAAGACACCACTATTCATATACGTTTTTTGAAAGAGGCATTCTTCTTGAATATACGAGGCTATTGTGTGTGCATACCATCTTCCTGTAAAGCAGGATTAGTAAGAGATATGTCATAGTGCACATCTGTCACTGAACTGTATAATCCTATATGTGTAGTAGTGATGGATGGCAGGAAACAGAAACTTGATTCTGAAGGTATTAGGCTCGCTTATTCTTAGGGATGTATTGGCTGGAGCATAGCACAGCTGAGTGGAACAATGCTTGACCTGGTTTCATGAAGTGATTATGTAATTTTGCCAAATAATCCGGGTTTACAATCATTCTAGGTGTTTACTTTTTGCATTCCAAACCGTTTTATGACATTTCCTAGGTATATTAAAGTGACCTTGCAGTTCACAACAAAAAATTCACAGTGCCTGACTAATACAGAGGTAGAATACCTGGTTTTCTCTATGTTAATCTTTCTGTTATGGGTCCACCTATTCCCAGCCTCCCTCTTTATCTCTGTGAAATAGTCACCTCTTTATCTCTGTGAATAGTCTACCCAATGCACACTATGCTTGAGTAGTCACACTCCCCTCTTCTCTGACCTGGTCCATTCATGAGCAAGGACAGTGTCTTAGACTATTAAACAGGACCTCCGACAAATCCATTTCTTAACATCTGTTTATAGGCACAGCTCCACTTATTCCAGCACAGTTAGAATTTTTTTTCTCTAGCCCCCACCATTCTCGAGTAATAAGTGCTGTTAGTTTTGGTGCCATATATGCTGTTTAAGCTCCCTACTAGAGATGGGCAAACCGCTAATGATTTTACTGTAGTTTTGGGTTCAAGTGGTGTATAACATGTTTAGGGCTCCTAGAAAACTATATATCCCATTTCTAGCTTTCTAAGGCAAACACAGCCGTAGTTATGTCAGCGTGAAAGTGATGTGTATGGAAAAACAGATAGTATGCAGTCGATAACAACTCACTTTTACTCATTTTGACATTTGAAATGCTCCAAAATTACTGTAGATTCACACCTGCATTCGAGTTTCCCTTCTTCAGGTCTGCTTGGAAAACCAAAAAACAGAAACCCAATCCGCTTAAAAAGCGGTTACCGGGGACCACATAGATTATAATGGGGTCCACCATGTTTCTACCCCACAAATTCTAAGCAAAATGGGAAATCCCCAGATGGAAACCAAGGACAGGTGTGAATCTCGCCTTACCCGTTTGGGGGGAAAAAGGTGTTTGCCCATTATTTTTTAGCTACACATGGCGGTTATATGGTCAATGGTTTTATAGAGAAATTAGTCAGTTTTGATGAAAATGGATGAAAAATTATGCCTTTATGGGAGCAGAGACGGTTTTGTTTTTCTGAGTCCAACAATGTGACATCGACAGTGTAGTATAGTGGAATGTGAGGGGCCAGACCTCAAGACATGTCCAGCTAAGTGGTAGCAGCTTTGGTAGCTTTGGCAGCCTGCGTGGAAGTACGGCCTCCCTTAAATAACAGATTTTTTTTCAGATTGGCGCAGGTTGCAAGGCTAGTTACTGGGTGAGCAACAAAAATAATTTAAGAAACTGAGGTTTTTTCAGATTAGCTGGTTCTGTCACACTGTTTACCCTTTAAATAACAGAGTTTTTAGACCAATGCAGGCATTCGGCATATTGCTGTTAGAACATCAGTTTGTATGTATTTAATGAAAAAAAAAAATTAAACTCTGTCAAAAATAGGACTGACTGTGTCGGTAACACTATGTTAAACGATCTGTGGACAGATAAAACTGCTCTATTGCAAAACAGATTTGGACAAAATTAGATTATTGGTAATAAAAGGGTTAACTGTCCTTTGTCTGTCTGTGCTACATTCAGGCTCACACAGCACAGATATTTTCCCTCCTATCAGGGGCATAACTACCGTGGTAGCAACGGAGGCAGCTGCCACAGGGCCCGGGATACTAGGGGGGCCGGTGACAGCTGCTACCACTGCAGGTTTTTTGTTTTTTTTAATAGGCCGTTACCTGCTGGAGTAACTCCAGCACATAACGGGCCCTATTTACTGCAGTGCTGGGGGCTGCCTGAAGATGGAGAGGAGCTGCCTCCTCCACAGTCCATCTTTTAACAGTAGTAAAGTCAGCAATTGCTGCCTTTACTACTGCACCCAAGCAGGGGACGTCTGCTGTCTGCTGTCCGGGCCCCTGCTGCCTCCCAGCATTTACATAGTGACAGCGGGCAGGATAAACTTCTATCTCCTGCCTGCTGTCCCCAGGCCCTGTGCCGGCATCTATACTAGTAGATTGAAGGACCTGAGACATGACGTCATCATGACGTCATCAAAGGTCCTTTAATCTACTAACATAGACTCAGTGTCTTTTGTGGGCAGCTCAGTGTGCAATGGGCAGAATAGGCTGTGAGGAAGAGGGGTACATGGGTGTGCAGGCTGTGTGTGAGAAAGTCTGCACCCCCATTCCTTCCTTTCTCACATACAGCCTGCACACCTATGTACCCCTCCTACTCACATTCTGCACCCCCATTCTGCCCTATGTGAGCTAGAGGAGGGAATGTAGGCTGTGTGAGCAAGAGGGGTACATGGGCATGCAAGCTGTGTGTGAGCAAAGAGAGTGACCTGGGGGCGCAGGCTGTGTGTGAGAAAGAAAGGGGAATGGGGGTGCAGTCTGTGGGTGAGCAAGAGTGTGGTGGAATGAGGGTGTTCCCCCTCCAGATCACCCTCTTGCTCTCACACAGCTTGCAACCCCATTTCCCCTCTTGCTTATACACACCTTGCAGCCCACATCACCCTCTTATTCACAAACAGCCTGCACACATATTAACCCCTCTTGGAGGGGGCCCCAGGTCAAAAGTTTGCCACAGGGCCCCTCCATTCCTAGTTACGCCACTGCCTCCTATATATGATTTCTATCAGTAATCGGACTATAATCTGACTAAACTCGGTTCTAATTCCCCTACTCCTAGCTGTATTGCAAGCTTTGCAGCACTCAGTGCTCAGTAACTCACAAAACACGTGTCTCTTCTGTATTTCTACTGTGCAATACATGTTGCGGTGGCCATTTTAGTTTGTCCTATATAATCATATAGGATTATATATCCTACTATATAAGCCTATATAATTCAGCTTTATTAAAAAAAACATTACGGGATATCCAGATCGAACCTGATTTATGATGAATCGGTATGCTCATATATACTCCCTACTGTAAGGTGGGTAGTGTCAGGCAGAAGCAGGAGAAGTGGCTTGGTTCAGAGCCTCGAGGTAGACAATGTCAGAACTTAGAATCACTCCCCCTGCCTGCTCCTGCCTGACACTGCCGATCTGACAATCCAAAGTCTAAATAGCATATCAGGCACCAAAACTAACAACATGTATTGCTAGGGAAAGGTGAGGGGTAGAGAAAAAATTCCAACTGTGCTGGAATCACTGGAGCAGCATCTCTTAAGTTATGTAAATGCCGGACTTGGTGGTGGTGAAAGGTTCTCTTTAAAGCACAGCATTCTTGGATGGATCAAACGAAATAAGGGGAAAATGCCTCACCGTCTGTATATAGTTATCTGTGCAGATTGTAGGCTGGTGCCATTTTACAGAATTTTACAGGGGATCGGTAGTCAGAGAAACCACACAAAATGTAATTTTAACTTTAAAATAGGAGTTTTCTTTGGTCATTTTTCTGACAGTTCTGAACTAGAAAACAGGGGACTTTGCAAATGGTCTTGATTTAAAATGTATTTTGCCACTGCAGCTCCAGTATAGCAGTACGTTATGTGTTTCTATGATTACAACTAACCATGCATACTGTATTCCTATCATTATAGTCTCTTCTGTCCCTTGCCAAGGTTCAAAGTTTTTACCTTTTATTTTCTTAGGATTAATTCAATAGTTGCTGCTGGCAGTGTACTTGATATTCCACTTTCATGCAACTTTGTTTCAAATGAATCACCAGTTTGGGATAAAGGCTACAATATTCCATCTATGGTTAACAATTTTTAGGGTTATTACCATGCAAATGGTTCATAGGTTATTCAAACAGAGGAATGTCACTGGTCACATATTATGTTGCCCATCATGTATAGAATGCTGTTTGTTATGCCAGTCTAGTGATACTGAACTGTGTGATAGAACACAAGAAAAATATGTGAATTATAGCAACCATTTAGATGCAGGTTCATAGAATGAAATAACACAATAGGTTAGTCTATCCATAAGTACTTCTTGGAATATTCACAGCTATTAGGTCAGTTAATCTTTATAACAAAGATTTTTTTATATCCTTTTTGTTGCATGTGTTCTTGGATGAAGGTATAGCCTTTTTTAATGCTATGTTTACGCTTAAAATGTCACAGACAACTTAGGGCTAGTTCACACGGGGGCAATGAGGCAGATTTTGACAGCATATTTTGCCTCAAAATCTGCCTCCATACAATGGTGGTCTATGGAGACTGCTAGCTTTTTTTTTTCTGCTATCAGTTTTTTTCTGCTAGCAGAAAAAAGAAGCGACATGATCTTTCTTCAGGCGAATTACACCTGAGGAAAGCAATAGAAGTGAATGGGAGGCGAAAAACACCTAGCGTTTTTTTGCAAAAAAACGTGACTGAAAATGCCTAGTGTTTTTTGACAGTCCACGCACTTCAGGGGAGGAAAACTGCCTGGCGTTTTCTGAAGCAGTTTTTACCAAAAAGTGCTCCAGAAAACAATCCAAAAAACGCCTCAAGCGTTTCCTAATTAGGAAGCGGGTTTTTCAGGTCCAAAATAAGCCATGCGGTTTTTACGTGTGAACTAGTAAATAGAGCATGTGATTCTGGACCAAAATGTAATGCACTCTGCCTGAATTAATACATCTCTAAGGTTTCTGCCTCTAGGTGTCTCCCTGCCAGCTAATTTTCCATTTACTCGTTTGTTGCCAAGGAAGTCCATCCATAGGTCCATTCCATCTTGCTTATCTCAGTTAGTGCAGGGGGTTAGTCCTTTTCCTTCTTCACATAGTGAATGGAAGGGTTGACTCTGCTCACAGCCTGCACAGACATGTCTGCAAACTGTTGCTGTGTGCAAAAGACTGAACATTCTGCAAATATCACAGCTTAAAATTTAAGTCAAGTCTTCTATGTATTTGTATCTACTTCAGGCTGTTTGTATGATTACAGATGGGTTATTATTTATAGACAGCAAGAAATTTTATTGATTGTGATTGATTTTTTTCTTGTGTTTTATCTGTTTGGTTGAATATGTTTTCAGTGTACTTACAATTCAAATTTATGGTCATATTATGGTCACTAGGACTTATCTCAGATATTTGTTTGCAATTGTATAGTTACTTCTGGCAGTATGATAGAACAGTATCGGCCATGGATGGGGGAGGGGGCAGACTACTCCTTATTGTATATGCCCACGGCCTGAGACAGAAATGTGCAATGTATTTCAGTCATAACTTGATTATGAGCAGAAAAACTGAAGCCTTATACAGTCATAGAACAGACTGCCGAGCAAGACCCTGCACAGATTCAACTTTTCATGAATGCTCAGGTACCCTTTCAAATGAAAGTATAGAAATAAGTGTAAAAACTATATTATACAGAAAAGCTAAGCAGAAATGATAATTTCATTTTTATTTCTAAATTCACTTTTATATAGCATTAAAGAGGTATTTCAGCCCACCAGACTTGTGGGAGTCCAACCACAGTACACAGCAGTTTTATTGCATCCCTTGCCCTAATGCAAAATCAGTAATAAGACTTCCACCTACTATGTACTATCTATAATACTGGTGTCTTCATATGGTGAAGCGCACACAACCACAGTCTCTGACTGGACAGGTGGAGTTCATGAATGACCACTCTTTCATTAAAACTCCTCCTGGCCACAGTCTTGCAATTTTCTCAGTCCAATGATCTGCCCCTCTCACAGACTGTCAATTGAGCAAAATGTACAAGTACCTCGTACATTGTAGAGGATTGTCTAGCAGTTAGGAGTCACTCTGCAAATAGTGCACTACCCAAAGGTAGCCTTTGAGAGCCTTTTTATAGGGCAGTAGGGAGAACATTTTTAGCCTGAGGCCACTCGTTGAGAATAAGCAGCTTTTTTTGTTGTAGATTTTGCTGTTTGTTTGTTTGTTTTTTTTGTTTTGTTTTTAATCTTTTTTTTATTTTATTTTTTAGCCAAATCCAAGAATGATAAAGGAAATGGGAACATACTTATACTTCTCCCTTCTGCTCAGTCCAATCCTGGTTTTGGCTCTAAAAAAAACTCAGTAAAATCTACAACAAAAAAAGCTGCTTTTCCGTAATGTGGGGCCTTAGATTTTCACCTTCTTTTGGAAAGACTCTGTGTCTAATTCTACCACACCTATAATCATGTATATAGCTGTCTAAGATATATCGGCATGCTGATTTTTGCAGCAATTTGACATTTCTATTCTTTTTTTGTCATTAAGTGTAATACTCCATTGTTTACCTGTGCATTCAAGTTGCAATAAATTTATCAAATGGCCTATGATACTTTCAGAATTATATTACAGAGGCCTCACAGATTAAAAAAATGTGTTGTCCAAAAGACGCTCCAAATATATGACCCCCCTTTGGAAGTCAGAAATATTTAGCTGCTGTATTTCCAAGCAGTGATCACCATAAAGCAGGGCTGTATTCCATGTTTTATGCAGCTCTGCACCTGCCACTTTCTATGAATCACCCTCCAGCAAAGATCCTTGCCAGTCAAGCTGCCATTCCAAATAACAACGCTTCCAGATGCCACTAGCTCTAGTTTTTGACCCACTATTGAAAGCTAAATGTTATTTATATATGAGTATGACAGGGAAACTTGTTTTATATATTAGAGTCTGGGTTTTGTGGTTCTATATAGCAAATGATTTCATTGGATTTATTATAGAACATATTAAATTGTTTACTACTATAGTATGCATTGAAATTGGAAAATACACAGGCTCCATGCTGTACAGATCTGTAATGCTGTGCCTATGGACTCATACCTTATCACCGTACCGCCTCAAAGATTGTGACATGCTCTACATTCACATAGGATTTCTCATGCAGATTCCAAGACAGATTCTTCACCCAAATCCACATAAACTGTGTGCAATCCACCTCCCATTACAATGTTGTATTATATGCGGAGTAGTTTTTTATGTGTGGACTTGAAACATATGTCAATATTATTTCATGTGTCATTAGGAGCTTTGGCAAGTTAATTCATATGAATGAGCTCCATTGAGTCAAGTCCACTGCAGATTTGCATCTCTTTTTGTCTTATTTCTGCTGCGGATTCTGTTGCAAATCTGTACCATATTTGCTATGCACCTTGTACAATCAGCCTTACATAGCATTCTAGAGAATGTTATTTTGCTATAAACTCAAGTTGGTGACATTGATATATTTTCTTTTATACAAGGCATGTATTGCGACAATATAGAGCATGCTCCAGTAAAAGAGGTCCTGTCTCTAGGACTGTAAGCGCTATGACATATATCACCTGTAGGTTCTGTCACCCTGAGCATTTTGTTGTTGTGTTTGTCCAAATCTGTTCAACAACCCCAAAGATGTAAGCCTTTCAGTTTTTATGCAAATTAGGATATACCAGCCAAGTGGGCAGTAACACAGGTTTCTTGGGGGGTGGAGCTTCTGTGTCCTCTATGTCATGTACTGTAGTGTAAGTGTTGGTTCACACTAGCGCTTGTATTCTGTCCGCAAGGAGTCCGCATGGAGACACCCCCCCCCCCCCCCGGATGGAATGCAATCGCTAATGCAAGTGCTGTGGAGTTAAGCACGTTAAGCCCATAGACTATAATGGGCTCCGTGTGCTTGCCGCGCACTGCCCGCACAATTAATTCATGCGGGCAGTGCGCGGCAAGCACACGGAGCCCATTGTAGTCTATGGGCTCCGTGTGCTTTGCAAGCACATAGCTTGCAATTGCGATTGCATTCCGTCCGGGGGGGGTCTTCATGTGGACTCCTTGCGGACGGAATACAAGCACTAGTGTGAACCAACACTTAGATTTGGCCGTTTTCACAGATCCCTCCAAATGTGGTTCTGTGAAAATGGATGTCCCTCGGGTGCAAGGTGGCTGTTTTTCACTTTGGTCATCTGAATCTAGTCTTATTCTAAAAATACTAAGGCTTCACCAACATCCATAAAAGTCAGTTTAGTTAGTAATTTTCTAGAGCTGGACAAAATGACTTCAAGAAACGTGATAGGCTTACTATTTGGCAGAATACGTATGCAGACACACTGTGCAAATAATACAAGGAATTGTATGGAATAATATTGGAATAGAAGCTGGAGCTCGCATGTCACAAGACGTATCAAGTGATATATGTCTGCCATAGAAAATTACCTTTGACATTTCAGAAAATCATATAGATCTGCTGAGCTTAGAGCTACTGCATGTGGGGTCTGAAAATTACACATAGTTACAAGTAAGCAGAGAGGCAAATTTACTATCAGAATTCTGGCTTAATGTGCACCAAAAAACTACCCTAATTGTTGTACATCGCATTCATTATGCATTGCAGACATCTCAGTTGACAAAGGTAAAATTTCTGTTACCTAATAAGCCAACTAAGCAATAGTATAAATTTAGACTAGACAGTCAAAAGCTGCTCCAGACTTATCATCCAGCATCAGAACTGTTACATTTAGAGCATTTTTAAACTGTCTAGTCCAACGTTTTCACCTTACCATATATTCAATGCATAGCAGAAATCTGAGCAGGATGCCGGAAAAAGAGTCGTAACTCAAGACTGATCATTGATTAGGCCATGTCGAGCAGAGGGAGCTGAAAATGAAGAGGAATCTAAGGGTCCATTCACATGGAGGAAAATGGTGAGGAACTTGGTGTGGAATTTCAGCGCTGAAAAAAAAAGCCTCCCATTGACTTCATTGATTCCACACCAAATTCAGTGCCATTTTCTTCCATGTGAATGCACCCTAAGAGTACATTCACACTAGCGTTCAAGGGACGCAGTCCCCCATTCTGCTTGAAATAGCCAGAGAGAAAGATTTCAGTATTAAATCAGCAGAAACAGGGTACAAACCCGGCAAACCTCATTATGCCCTTGTTAAGCGTATAGGGATTCCGTTTTTCGGGTCCCCAAGCGGACTCAAAGAATGGAGACCCTAAAACTAGTGTCAACCTAGCTTCAGGCAAATGTCCATCTCAAATTTCTCTTCTTTTTCCACCATATAAACTTATCCTAAGGGTAAGTTCACATGGGGTTTTTTGGTCCGGAACTGCCTCAGGTTCCGGACCAAAAAATAGGTAGCTGCGACTGAATGCCCGTGCACTGCGCTCCGAATTAGGATCAATGAATGGGCCTAGTCGGGAGGAGGGAGTGTCTTCAGGCCGAATCATGAGGCAAAACGGCCTGAAGAATGAATATCTCGCTTCTTTTTCTAAGATCCGGAACATACAGTTCCTGGAATAAAGAACTGACCGGGTCCCATTGATTTCAATGGGAGCTGTCTTTTTGGTCAGGATTTTGAGGCGGATACGGTCTCAAAATCCTGACCAAAAAACCCTGTGTGAACTTACCCTGAGGCTGAGGTCGCACGTTGTGGAACTGAAGCTTTTTTTGTTGCAGATTTTGTTGCATTCTTTTTAGCCTGTCTAGAATGTCTACAAAAGGAATGGGAAGTATATAGGAAATTCTTACACTTCTACCTTCTGCTCCATTCCACTCCTGTCTCTGTCTCAAAAAAACACAGCAAAATCTGCAACAAAAAAAAGTTGCATTTACGCAACATGGGGCTTTAGCCTTAGGCTGCAACTCCACATTGCGGAAATTCAGCTTTTTGTTTTTTTGCAGATTTTCTTGCATTTTTTTAAGCCAAAGTCAGGAATGGATTGAGCAAAAGATAGAAGTATAAGAACTTCCTATGTATTTCCCGTTCCATTTGTAGCCATTCTTGGCTTTCACTTAAAGTTCTGTGGCACAATCTGCAACAGAAAAATCAGCTTTTTCACAACATGGGAATTCAGCCTTAGGCCACGACCTCACATGGGGTAAAAAAAAACACACCATTTTACAGACACAGACACTAGTGAATCCCATCCCCACGTTGTGGTAAAATACGCGTAGCAGACACACTTCCAGTTCCAACACCGTTGCGGTTTTGGAAATCACAGCAAGTCAACTATACCTATGGAAAAGCTGTGGTTTCCCTATAGGTGTAATTGAATCAGAAAGTCCACCGAGGAAAACTCTGCGAACTTTCTATGCAAAGCGCTGCGGGAAGAACCGCGATGCCACATGAGGCCTTTGCCTTAAACAGGATTAGTAAATGTGCCCCAGTGTTCCTAGCTGTGAGTAGGCCCAATGTATGTGTCTTTGTAAGACAACATCAATAGGAATTTACCATCTACATAAATAAAATATTATTTTTATTATTGTGGGTGAATAAAGGCTCAGATATAATTGCACTACTCCTAGACTAGGATAAAGAGCAATCTAATAAATCTATTATCACTATAGCAGTCATATATCATGCATAATATAAAAATATACATAACTAAAAGCAGTTACAGCTAATGCAGTATAATCCTCTGGAGAAACGACTTGGCCTTTGGTCGGCTGCTTTCAATAGTCCCCATTCAATACATCATGATCCACAGTTGGCCTGGAGTGTTTCCCTTTCATTTTCATGATAGAAATCAGCAGTTTGATGTGACATAAATCTGTCTGGATAGGAAATCTGCGTCCAGATTGAATAACGGGTTTCTCATGGTTGGTGTAGATGCAAGCAGGGACCCAGGCCTGGCATAAATAATGTGTGCTTTATATGATAAGAAGCCCCCATATGAGTTATAGGTCTGTGAGGTAGAAACACACATATAGCAATGCTTAATTACTGATATGATATATACAATTAGCATCCATAATATTGCTTTCTCCTTCGTGCCACCAAAACAATTGTGACCTATCAAGACATATCGGAACCCTACAAAAACCATGAAGGCCCTGATACTAGCTGATCATTTACGTCCTGTGAGTTGCGATGTGCGGCCTTGTTTTTCCAGATCCCTCAGACGCTCACTTAGATTGATATCTGGGAAATCTGGGAGCCACATCAGTGCCTAGAAGATGCAATTGGTCTACAAAATGTTTAGGTAAATAGTATGCGTAATATCCACATGAATGCCAGGATCCGAACGTTTTCCAGCAGAATATTGCCTAAAGTATCATACTGTCATTGGCTCTTGGCCCATAGTGTATCTTGGTTAGAGGTACACAACAAACATGGTAATAAAGGGAATTAAAACATTATTACACAGTGTAATATTCCCTAGATAAGGTCCAAATTTATTATGCTTACTTATATAGCACCATCATATTCTGCAGCGCTTTACAGATATTGTCAGTCACTGTCCCATATAGGGCTCATAATCTACTTTCCCTATCAGTATGTCTTTAGTGTGTGGGAGATAACCAGAGTACCTGGAGGAAACCCACACAAACACGGGGAAGACATACAAACTCCTTGCAGATGTTGTCCTTGGTAGGCATTTGAACCTAGAACTCCAGCGCTGCAAGGCGCTAGTGCTAACCACTGAGCCACCGTGCTGCCCCAAATAACTGAATGACTGAATGACTGAATGACTGAATGACTGAATGACCCTAAAGGTCACAATATAGATACAACAAAAAAAAAAAAAAAATGACTAGGGCACAAAAAATTATAATCAAAATGCAAAAACTTTATTAGAAAAATCGTAACAAACAATATACAAGGGAGGACAGCATACCATCAGACTGAAGGTATAGATTTAAAGAGATCTCTTCTACAGATTTTCTACCGTCAGCGTTTCAGTAGGTATACTTCAAATGGTATGATTTGCAAAAGCGCAAGTGTTTTTCATATTGTAGCATTTCCGCTGCAGGTTTTTTTCTGCAATGTGTGGTTGGGATTAGCCAGAATCCCATCCACTGTGCAGGGACTGTAAAATGCAGCGGTTTTCACAGCAGCATCAGAACAACAAAATCATGCTACATGGGTCCCCGGCCTTAAATAGACCTGTTCTACTATTATCTGCTACCCTAGCATTACAGTCATGTCTGGAGTGACCTTGTATAATCAAACATATTTGATGTTCTTGATATCGGATATGTATTATGCATGTCAGGTCATCTGCTTCCGGTATACAGCTGAATCAATGAAATATATAGTTTCCTCTCACTTTGGTGCAGGATTATTTCACCTGCCACTCCTTTCTTTCAACTAATAGAAGTGTTTACGTGCAACTTGATCAGTAGAACTTTGCCTCCAGCTAAATCCTTCTCTAGCAGAATTCTCACATAGAAATCAATAGAAAACACATTGAACTTGACAGGGTATGTTTTTATGGCAAGTAGGATACCTTTGTCACCTTTGAGTTGAAGAATGATCTCTGAAAGTTGTTAATCCCTCCATGCTGTTAAGAATAGCACAATTGGGATCTCTCTATTATTTTGCGATAAAATGCTTACACATATGCATACCTAAGCGGGTATTGCTCATGAATTTCCTCTTTGTCACAGATGTGCAGGTCTGGTCCGTGCTAATGTGTTGCTGTGACTTTTACTATCCATATACTGTATTGTTGCTACAGCACTATATATGCAAATACACGCTAGAAGACATAGAAAATTTTTGGACCATTAAATGATGTGAATGAACACAAGAGCATGTTCAGGAATAATTATGTAGTTATATATCAGATGGTGTAGCATTGGATTTATTGATTTATGGAGATATTCCAACAATACTACAGGGGTCTTGGATTTCTATGTTGCAGAGGACTCTCTTTACCCTTCGTTAACATCTGCGTTTGGTAATACATTCGGGGAGTCCGCATGGGGACCCCCCGAACAGACTACCATACGCATTTTCAAGCACTGTGCAATAGAAGCACACGGACGCCATAGACTATAATGGGGTCTGTGTGCTTGCCGCGAGATCTCTGCACAAGTCATTCAGAAAGTAGATTGTGAAATACTTTCCTGTCCACATGTTCCCTGCAGAGATCTTGCAGCAAGCACACGGACCCCATTATGGTCTATGGGGATCCGTGTGCTGTCACTGCACACCGCTTGCAAATGCATTCGGTAATCCGCTCGGGGGGTCCCAATACGGACTCCCCCGAATGGATTACCGAAACGGATGTGAACAAGACCTTAGTTGGGCCAGCAGCAGTAGAATTTTCCTTTAAGTGCAGAAAAGCAAATATTCCTGCATTGTATATTTACTGTATACTAAATATTATTAGAACACACCAAATGACCATTTGATTCATTTTTGTTGCGGAAAAGCAGCTTTTGTTGTTGTTGTTGTAGATTTGCTGCTTGTTTTGAGCCAGAGCAAGAAGTGGATTGAGCAGAAGGTAGAATTATAAGAGCTTCCTACATATTCCCCCATTCCTCTTGTAGTCATTCATGGCTTTGGCTAAAAAAAAAAACTACAGCAAAATCTGCAACAAAAAAAGCTGCTGTGGTGTCCTGGCTTAAAAAGCTTTTCTTAAATGGGCAAGTGATAAATTGCAGGTAGGTGGGGATCCAACCATTTAGATCCCACTGGTCATGAGAACAGGGGAGTAGTCATTCGGTGGTCAATCATGATACACATTTCCATTCACTTCAATGGAAATGCTGAAAATAGCTGAGCACTGTATTTGGCAGTCTTTGGCAATCCCATTGAGAATAAGTGAAGCATGGATCACTATGCATCCTCCACTCCATTTAGCTTGGGGACAACTCTTCCCCTTTCTTCTGATCGATCGCAGTCTGAGTAGTAAGACCCCTACCAATTTGCAAGTTAGGCCTTATCCTATGAATAGGGCATAACTTGTCCAGATGGGAAGACCCCTTGAAAAGAAAGTCTGTGGGAGATAAGCTACTGCCAGCTTAGTTATTACCTTTTGACTGTTAATATGAACATGCATGCTTAATCAAGCTAAGCATGCATATTAATGGTAGGTTAGTCCATAAGCCAACAGCTATGTAATGTATTGCAACTAGAGATGAGCGAGTACTATTCAAAATGGCAGTTTCTAATAGCACGCACTCATAGGAATGAATGGACACAGCCGGCTCCATTCATTGCTAAGGGTACGTGCTATTCGAAACTGCCGTTTTGATTAGTACTCGCTCATCTCTAATTGCAACCTTTCTGCTTAGTATTGACTATCTACTTCTAGATATTTATTTATTTTGCTTACTTATATTGTGCCATCATATTCCGCAGCGCTTTACAGATGTTGTCAATCACTGTACCATATAGGGCTCGCAATATACATTTCTAGTGCTTTTATATTCTAGTCCGCAGGGGGCAGTAGTATAATGTGTAAGAGTACTTAAGATGTTCATCATTTGGCAAGATGATAAATGAATGACAACCCCGATTCTGGGAAAGAAATGGCAAATTTGCAAACCCATTCAGTCAGAAAAACATGTTAGCCATTTTTTAAAATATTTTATTTTTGATCATTAAATGTGCTTTTTAATAATAAAGATAATTAAACTGAATTCCTGTAAGAAAGGACATACTTTAGGAGCAGGACAATATACTTCCACATAATTCCAGTCTTCAGGATTGCACACAATGGATTTTCTCCTTGCATATATTCTATCAAAGTTACTGGTTACTCAGTATTCTAGTAGCATGTGAAATACTGGCATATTGAGATACATAAACGTAGTCTAAACCGCAATTGTTGAATTGTGTGCTTATGTAAATACATATAAGCCATTGTGAACCAAATATATACATGTATTTCAATTGAAATGTCAACTGAGAACAGACCATCTTCTAGAAAGAAGTTGGTTATGTTTCATGATGATGTAGTTGACTATTACATGAGCAATCCTTCCAATGAAGAATGTTGCCCGTTTAAGATGACTTGTCCTTCGCTCAGTGTCATTGAACATGTATGGATAGTTAAACAAGGATAAACACCAGTTTGGACTAAAATTTGTATGGCTGTGTCGGTATAACAGTGGTTATTCTACCCCAACCTACCTGTATCTGTTGTGAGTGACCAACTTTTCAGTTCTACTGGCCAGATGTACAGTAGCATATCCTCCTAGTTATATTGGGTTCACCATGCATTTTTAGAAGCACAAGATATTTCAGGGGATGAGCATATAAACTGTATTGAAACATGACTGTCTCCATATGTGACTTACCTTGGGAACCATTAGGAGTAGTTTCTTCAAGCCTGTTTCCTTTAACTTCATCCAAGACATCCTTCTTAAAAACATAGCAGCAGCCAAAAGGTCTATCTCCTGAAGGGACCCATTTTTGGAAGCAATTTAATTGGCTTCAACATGATTTATAAATTATTTAAAATAGGCAAGTAGTGTATAGATGTTGAAAGAAGGGAATGATATCTTCATCTATCATCCCCTGCAAGCATTGAGCAGCCCAGATTGCAGGCCCCTCTGTAAACATGCATGTTTGGCTTTTCTGAGTGAGCTGTTGGCCTCCGTCCACTTTGTGTGTATAATATATTTTTGCCTGTGATCCAAATTTTTTAACTGGGTTTTATTATTTATTTAACAGGTTTCCCACCAGATAAGATAGCAACCAAATTGCAATGATACCCTGCACCTTTATTCCCCCTGCTCCTCTAATAGTTAATTCTAGCCTTGCCTTTGTGATTGTCAGCCTGTCTTCCAATCAGGTCTGGGGCTGGTCTTGGGCTTTCTATATAAATGCCATCCGCCCACACAGACTCGCTGGCTATTGAGACTCTGTCCTTAGGCTTTGTCCTGCTAAGCTCTTTTTCTGCTTCTATTATTGCTTACCGCTGACCTCTGGCTTACCCTTTGACTATTCTTTTGGATTTGATTCTGTACTGTATTGCTTGACTGTTACTGGACCCTTGGCTTGCTGACCTCCCTTTGTTGTTGTTTGTCTTTTCTTCATTCCGTGTTGTCACTTATATAGGTAGGGCCTGTCGACCAGTTGACACCTATTACTTAGGATAGGACCGGCAAGCAGGAAGGGACAGTGGGGGGTTTCAGCTTAGGGATCACTGTCTTTTGTGCCCCTCCCCCCAGGGTTCATTAGCAACTACTGGGAAATTGCTGTTCTAGCAATTCCCTTACAATTTCATTTTCATGGCTAAAATTTGATGGTCAGAATAACCAAACATGAGGTTTATATACTGGATCTTACACATATTTATGCCACATAGATAATTCCTATATTGTGCCTAAATTACTCAATGTAATTTTTATCAAAGGAGTTGTACAACAAAAACAATCTCTAGACTGCTGTTATGTATACTGCACTCATATCCTTGCTATTCAGCACCCTGTCTGCTCTGATCAGAAACTATTGTGAGTTTTAGATTTTCTTTCTTTGTGCTCTGCTATGAATCTCATGATGCCTCAGCATAGCATCACATGAACAGTTAGAGACAGTACCATCTCTGTTGACTGGGTACAGCGTAATTTTATATTCTTCTGAAATGTTTTAAGAGGTCACATGTATACAGTTAAAGGGGTTGTAAAGGATAACCCCTTTTTTGCACAGAGAATGGGGAAGGCGAAAAAATAAAAACAAAACCCATACTTACTTGCCCCCAGTGCTCCAATCACTCCCACTGCAGTCCCATCCTGCTGCTTGGGGGTCTTGTTTTAGAAGAAGTTTCTGCTGCACATGACTGCTGACTGGGGACAGGGGGGTATTTTTTTTCACCTTCCCCGGCCTCCATGCAAAATGCGGGTTATCGTTGAGTCATATATATATTGGGATCAACAACATAATAAAAACAAAATAAATTTCCTGAAGTGTCACTTAAAGAGGATTTTTCACTAACTCCAAATCTTTGCATCCTGCAGTAGGTGCCACTGCAATAATAGTGGGGGCTACAGACAGAATACCAACTGCATGCGGATCAGTGAAAGACACAAAGTTGCAGGTGGAGGAAGAAGTGAAAGGTTCTCTGTAAAGTACAGTGAAGCCATAGCTTACTATTACATTAATAATGATCAGAAAATATTAGTATATTGCACTTATAAACTTCCGTCATGTTTTTTGAACAGGACAATGAATGCAGATGAACACCAGACTTAGGGGGCTCCACCTGCATCCTACGACGGATGAGACATATGGACATTAATAATGGTAGTGTGAACCTACCCTTATAATACTAACAAGTCTGATGTTTTTGTGTATTAGCTGTCCGGACTGCTTATCAGTCCTGTACCTGAGTGTTCTGCTGATGGAAATATGGTATGACAATATGAAGCCAGTATATCATTTAACCAAGACCTATACATGAATAATGCAGATGGACAGATCAGATCTCCATCGTCCAATATTGGAAGCGCAGATAATCACAGCTTTCCTGCTAAATGTAATTGTGACAAGATACCATTTGTAACAATGTGTGCAAGGCACGCGTTATCTATGTCATTTATATGTCTGCACTGCACAAGGTGACATATGATCTAGATAACAGCACAATTGCTTTTACTATTGGTAAAGTGACATTATCAGATTATGCATGGCAACACACAGTATTGCTACCAACACTAATGCCTATGTGTTTGTGTGTGGCTGTGAATACACATAGATGTGGAGGGTGAAAGCTACCTTTATAGCCATGCTGTGATGATTACATACAAGGTATAGCCTTATACTGGGGTTAGTGATAAGTGTTACTTCTGCGGTACCACAATGACCATGTAAATCCATGGAACACTTACTGGACATGTTTTCTTCATTTATTATTCATTTTCTTTCTGTTTATGTGGTGTAACATTTTCCACAGACAATATGATATTCATCATACATGTCAGTCCCTGTAACCACTGGACAGACAATGTGATATTTCTATCTTAGATAGATACACTAGGGACTATTTCATAGTATGTCAGCAAGAATGACTCTGCAGATGTTGGACTTAGGTGGACCCCACACCAGACTGCTGGGAGTATTTTTATAATTCTCATTTATTACCAATTGTGGCATTGTTACGCTAGGTTCATACCTGCGTTCGGGTTTCCATTTGGGGGGTTCGCTTGGAAACCTAATCCACTTCAAAAAGTGGTTATCCGCAGGAACCCATGGACCCCATAGACAAGGGGTTAGGGAACCTTCGGCTCTCCAACTGCTGTGAAACTACAACTCCCAGCATGCATACTTGCTCTGCTGTTCTTGGAACTCCCATGGAAGTGAATGGAGCATGTTGGGAGTTGTAGTTTCACAGCAGTTGGAGAGCCGAAGGTTCCCTATCCCTGCCATAGACTATAATGTGGTCCACCGGGTTTCCACCCAAAAAGGGCAAAAAATGCGGAGAGAAAAGTTCTACATGCAACACTTTTCTCTGTCTTTTTTTTTTTTTTGTACAGAAACCCCAAACGGAGTTTAAAGAGGACCTTTCATAGGTTTGGGCACAGGCATTTCTAAGTTCTGAATTCAGCGCACTGTCGGCTTTCCCGTTCTGTGCCCTGGGTAAAGAGCTATCGGTGCCAGTACTGTAGCTCTTCACAGTCAGAAGGGCATTCCTGACAGTCACTCAGGAACGTCCTTCTCCACAGCAGCGCCTATAGCGCTGTACAGTGTGAGCGGGAAGGAACGCCCCCTCCCTCTGCTCACAGTGTTCGCCCATAGATGAGTATTATCAGGAGGGAGGGGGCGTTCCTCCCCGCTCACACTGTACAGCGCGATAGGCGCTGCTGTAGAGAAGGACGTTCCTGACTGACTGTCAGGAATGCCCTTCTAACTGTGAAGAGCTACGGTACCGGTACTGATAGCTCTTCACCCGGGGCACAGATCGGGAAAGCCGACAGTGCGCTGAATTCAGCGCACTGTCAGCTTTCCAGCAGTATATAGAACTGCCTGTGCCCAAACCCATGAAAGGTCATCAGTAAGAGCTAGTGTAAACCCAATCTTGGAGAATGAACACATATTGTGACAGCCATATTACGGCTGTGGTGTGGTCAAATTCCATGCAGCTGTGTACAAAAACATTTATGTAATTGAGTATTAAAATTGATTATTTATCATTTGTTTACTGTTAATGATCATGTGGTTGGGGGGAGGGTTTAAACCTATAAAACTGTGAGCCATTAATATAAGTCAATTAATTAAAAAATACATTTTTATTGTTTTATTCTATTGTTGTTCTGTAATCAATTGCTTGGTTGTGTGTTACTTGGCCATGTGTCTGTCACATGTGTCTATACCCTCAATGTATTAAGGATGGTAATAATGTACCAAAATGAATCATACAAGACATTGATCCTGAGCTAATGGTAAGGAGTACACAAGTCCTTGTAATATTCTAAGTAATTCTTGCTTTATGGGACTCTCTCGTGTTCTGAAACAAGCTTGCCCTGATGGATAGTAGATCTTTTATTGCTTCTGGTGAAGAGAATGATATCTATGCACAGCGCTCCACCTCTTTTATTTGTCCTTTTTGTCCTTTTTCTAAATGTTCTCATCTTATTAATGGAGCCCCACACCCCAGGATGAAGATAGCCAGATTTAGCTGCCACTTGAGGATCTCAGATGCTATCATTATCTGCGCACAGCTTGACTTCCCTCTAATCCTCTCTGGAACTTACAACAAGTTTAAATGTCCATGCATGATGTTATTAGCTGGCTTTAAGTAAGTACTTACGAGCAAGATCTCACCACAAGACACATATACTCACCAATCACTACAGTTAGAAGGAAATTACTCACCCTATATCCATTGTAAGCCTTTCCAATCATCTCATTTTGCATTCACTTTTGAAATATAAGAAAATTATATTTTTGTCCATAAAAAATCCTGTCTAATCTGCTACATGTATAGCTCCCTATGCCAATGCTTGTGGATTCTAGGAAAACCAGACAGTAAAATTTAAAATATTTTCAATGTACCTACCTTTAGAATTTTCCATTGATCTCTCACAGCCCCTCATTTGGTTCTCCCATATTTATTTATACTCTTACATGATAATGTGTCAAGTGGGCAGGACAACCAAAAATGGCCTGCTGCGGTGACAAGTCAACCATATTCACTATATCATGGCACCAGTTCATGATGCAAATACAGATGCACTGGGAAACCCAAAACAAAAAAACGAGTAAGGAATTTTATAGGTAAGTATACAAAGTATTTTATTTGTTCACCATGTGTGCCAGTACAGAGGTGTAAGAAAGCTCCTGGGACCCAATGCAAAGTCTGTTCCAGGGGCCCCTCTTACCATGTGCTCGGGTGAACACAGGTGTCATGTTTGGGCTCCCTAAGTCTCCAGTATCAACAGTTAGGGTAAGTTCACACAGGGTTTTTTGAAAATATTATCCCAAGTTCTAAAAAAAAGTTACAAAAAATCTTTAGAAACCTACGTCAATGTAAATAAGATTGGCGGTTCTTTTAACTCTTTGGGCAGCACATGGAGCCTCCATAGCCCCATACTATACTTTTGTATGGCACTGTATTATAGAGGGCACTCTGGTGAATTCTTTCTCATTGCAACTCCAATAAACTCATTAGAAATTCTAATCTCTATAACAAATGAGTTTTCTAGAAGCTACACTATTCCTCACTACTTGTCAATGGTGTCTTTCCTCTCTTCTGCTGGACTCAGGGGAACCCAAGTTCAGTTCATGACCAGGCCGTCTCATACAGTGAGGTTAATACTACATTTCCCAGCCCGCCTTAGTATAGAAGAGGAGCTATTGTCTAATGATGGTGCTGTGAAGTAAAGGGTTGGAGACAAGTGTAACGGATGGGGAAAACATTCAGCATGGAGAGCGTCTTTGGCACACCAGGGGATGATAACCCCTTGTGAATACAGATATACCAGTAACTCCCAAAGGATTACCATTACATCATGTGACCTACTGGTTCTAACTGGATTAGGGAAAAGAAGCAGGGAAAATATGGAATATTCACCTTTTAACAGCTGTCAAATATTTCAGGAAACCCCTTAATATACATGCTCATTTGACACAACCAAGCATGTATGTGTTGTGAATGGGTAGAGCTCCTGGCAGACACCACTAGTGGCATCTTATCTGCCTTGAGAATAAAATGATCAGGTACGGAAAATCTGACATCCCTCTTTTCCCCAACATCTGCAGGTAGGTCCAGATAGTCAGCACATCCCTCAATGCGCATATTCAGCCAACAATAAGCTAATGATTATAGGTATTTTCAAGGGTAGAAAACGGTGATGAGGCCATTTGAATGTATGGCTATAAGGCACCATCTTATTACTCATCTGTAGAACCTTGAAGCCAAGATACAGCGGTGTGCATTAGCCCTTACTTGTAAAGGAGATGTTAAATTGTGACTTATGTTTCCTAACAATGAGGAAGCTTTATTCACTACATGTATATATAGTTACATAGTTACATAGTAGATGAGGTTGGATAAAGACATTAGTCCATCAAGTCCAACCTATAACCCTACAATCCCTACAGTGTTGATCCAGGGGTATGAACAATCTGGACTTGTGTTATTGCTGTCCTAGCCAATACAAATTCAAGGAACATTTTTAGCAAAAAAAATACAACAAAAACAATATTCATACATGACTTTATTAGGTTTCCTTTGAAATGTAAATGGGTTTTCGGGCTCCAAAAGGATTTTTCAGCATGTGATACATGGATGTGTGACACTTGTAACCTGCCCAGATCAGCAGTTCAGAAGCCTTCTGGCTCTGGAAGCTGCTGCAGTGTATGGGGACCATTCTGAAAAGTGAGCACATTCACTGTCATTACTTGTGATGTTACCAAGTCATAGCACAACACTGCAATCCTGTGTTGCATAGATAAAAGTTGCTGTTTAACCATTGCCTTAGAGAAGGGGTGCTCTCACTTTCTCAGCATGTGAGCCACTTCTTTAAATGGCCAAGACCTAAGATCGACTACCCACTTCTTGTGGGCGGGGGCGGGGCGGACCTGTGGGTTGGGCGTGTCTGTGGGTGGGGCTGGGCATGTGCGCGTGGCCGGGCGGATCGTGAGAGGTGGCCGCCCAGGCATCCCCGCTGTCTTCTTCGTCACAGCGCAGGCTGAGAGTTATCTCTGGACACTGGCAGGCTGGGGCTGCGGCAGCCCCGCCTGCCAGTGTCCGTAGATGACTGTCAGCCTGCGCTGTGAAGAAAAAGCACCCCGGCCCCCTCCATCCCTAAGAGCAGCCTGCAAGTGCTTGTTCACAGAGCAGGCTGAGAGTCATCTCCAGACACTGGCAGGCGGGGCTGCCGCAGCCCCAGCCTGCCAGTGTCCAGAGATAACTCTCAGCCTGCGCTGTGAAGAAGCAGACAGCGGGGATGCCTGGCTGCATCCCGCGATCGACCCATACGTCCATTGCGATCAACCGGTAGATCGCGATTGACGTATTGGGCACCCCTGCCTTAGAGTAAATGGGTGGCCAGGAAATTACCTATTGTTTAGATCACATTTGTATATTATACATATTTTTCAGAATTTTTAGTGACGCTCTTTTATTTTCCATGTTGCTATCTATATTTTAAAAATCTTGCAAATTCAACTCTTGCCACTATGCCTGAAAAAGGAGATGGACTGTGGTCCATTGACACAATAGTCTGGAGCAGACCATAACGACATCTATGGGAGAGTTTTCTAGGCATATTCTGTGACCTCTGCAGAGGTCATAGCAAAGAGAAGGAGAAGATAAACTGTGAAATCACCTTTTTTTTTTAATGTAGATTGTGAGCCCCACATAGAGCTCACAATGTACATTTTTTTCCCTATCAGTACGTCTTTGGAATGGAAATCCATGCAAACATGGGGAGAAAATCCAAATTCCTTGCAGATAGTTTTTTGCCCTTGGCGGGGGTTTGAACACCAGGACTCCTGCGCTGCCAGGATGCAATGCTGGCCCTGTGAAATCACTTATTGTGACTGGTGGATTCTGTTTCTTATTTACATATATGTGATAGCTGTGACCATCAGTGTTATAAGTGAGATCATTGCTGCAAAGAAATCTCCTACAGAAAACAGGAAGTCTTAGCTTACAACTGAGCTTAATGCCCACAATCAGAACTGCAGGATTTTTTGGATTTTTTTTTAATATGAAGATAACATAGAAAATTTAAAAAAAAAAACTCTTGTAAAAAAAAATAAAAACATATTTATCGTAAAACTTGATGAAAAAATATGTAATTTTCTGGCAATACATTCCCTTTAAAGTAAACAGAAAAAGAGTTTTGTTAAAGGGGCTCTATAATTGGTGAAACGCGATTTGAGCTAGTGATATGCCTGAATAGCCTTTAATAAGGCTATTGAAGTGCTGCTACTCGTTTTCGAAAAGACACCCCCCGTTTTTTTTTTGTTTTTGTTTTTTTAAATATTGGTAATACCGATATGCTAATGATGCTCGATGAAGTTTCAATGTACAGGGATCCGAGGCTACAAGAATGGAGGCGGTTACGACAACGGAGGAGGAGAACAATCATGGAGCATAAGCAAAGGAGGTGGCGTTATCAAGGGAAGACGCAGGGGGGTGCACGGTGGCTTGGGGGAATGCCCAGGGTGCACTGAGAGGCTCATTTACATATCAGTTTTACCGATATGTAATAAAAACGGGGGTCTTTTCAAAAACGAGTAGCAGCACCTGAATAGCCTTTTACTGGAGTGCTGTGTGCCAGAGATCAGCAACACTTACTGGATAATATGCAGTCTGGGGGCTGGAACAGGGGTGCTGTGTGCCAGAAATCATCTGTACCTTCTGGATAATATGAAGTCTGGGGTGTCAGACAGGTGCTGTGTGCCAGAGATCAGTAATTCTTACTGGATAATATGAAGTCTGGGGTGTCAGAGGGGTGCTGTGTGCCAGAGATCAGTAACACTTACTAGGTAATATGAAGTCTGGGGTGTCAGAGGGGTGCTGTGTGCCAGAGATCAGTAACACTTACTGGATAATATGAAGTCTGGGGTGTCAGAGGGGTGCTGTGTGCCAGAGATCAGTAACACTTACTAGGTAATATGAAGTCTGGGGTGTCAGAGGGGTGCTGTGTGCCAGAGATCAGTAACACTTACTAGGTAATATGAAGTCTGGGGTGTCAGAGGGGTGCTGTGTGCCAGAGATCAGTAACACTTACTAGGTAATATGAAGTCTGGGGTGTCAGAGGGGTGCTGTGTGCCAGAGATCAGTAACACTTACTAGGTAATATGAAGTCTGGGGTGTCAGAGGGGTGCTGTGTGCCAGAGATCAGTAACACTTACTGGATAATATGAAGTCTGGGGTGTCCGAGGGGTGCTGTGTGCCAGAGATCAGCAGTACTTTCTAGGTAATATGAAGTCTGGGGTGTCAGAGGGGTGCTGTGTGCCAGAGATCAGTAACACTTACTAGGTAATATGAAGTCTGGGGTGCCAGAGGGGTGCTGTGTGCCAGAGATCAGTAACACTTACTAGGTAATATGAAGTCTGGGGTGCCAGAGGGGTGCTGTGTGCCAGAGATCAGTAACACTTACTAGGTAATATGAAGTCTGGGGTGTCAGAGAGGTGCTGTGTGCCAGAGATCAGTAACACTTACTGGATAATATGAAGTCTGGGGTGTCCGAGGGGTGCTGTGTGCCAGAGATCAGCAGTACTTTCTAGGTAATATGAAGTCTGGGGTGTCAGAGGGGTGCTGTGTGCCAGAGATCAATAACACTTACTAGGTAATATGAAGTCTGGGGTGCCAGAGGGGTGCTGTGTGCCAGAGATCAGTAACACTTACTAGGTGATATGAAGTCTGGGGTGTCAGAGGGGTGCTGTGTGCCAGAGATCAGTAACACTTACTAGGTAATATGAAGTCTAGGGTGTCCGAGGGGTGCTGTGTGCCAGAGATCAGTAACACTTACTAGGTAATATGAAGTCTGGGGTGTCCGAGGGGTGCTGTGTGCCAGAGATCAGCAGTACTTACTAGGTAATATGAAGTCTGGGGTGTCAGAGGGGTGCTGTGTGCCAGAGATCAGCAGTACTTACTAGGTAATATGAAGTCTGGGGTGTCAGAGGGGTGCTGTGTGCCAGAGATCAGCAGTACTTTCTAGGTAATATGAAGTCTGGGGTGTCAGAGGGGTGCTGTGTGCCAGAGATCAGTAACACTTACTAGGTAATATGAAGTCTGGGGTGTCAGAGAGGTGCTGTGTGCCAGAGATCAGTAACACTTACTGGATAATATGAAGTCTGGGGCGTCAGAGGGGTGCTGTGTGCCAGAGATCAGCAGTACTTTCTAGGTAATATGAAGTCTGGGGTGTCAGAGGGGTGCTGTGTGCCAGAGATCAATAACACTTACTAGGTAATATGAAGTCTGGGGTGCCAGAGGGGTGCTGTGTGCCAGAGATCAGTAACACTTACTAGGTGATATGAAGTCTGGGGTGTCAGAGGGGTGCTGTGTGCCAGAGATCAGCAGCACTTACTGGATAATATGAAGTCTGGGGTGTCAGAGGGGTGCTGTGTGCCAGAGATCAGCAGTACTTTCTAGGTAATATGAAGTCTGGGGTGTCAGAGGGGTGCTGTTTGCCAGAGATCAGTAACACTTACTAGGTAATATGAAGTCTGGGGTGTCAGAGGGGTGCTGTGTGCCAGAGATCAGCAGCACTTTCTAGGTAATATGAAGTCTGGGGTGTCAGAGGGGTGCTGTGTGCCAGAGATCAGTAACACTTACTAGGTAATATGAAGTCTAGGGTGTCCGAGGGGTGCTGTGTGCCAGAGATCAGTAACACTTACTAGGTAATATGAAGTCTGGGGTGTCCGAGGGGTGCTGTGTGCCAGAGATCAGCAGTACTTACTAGGTAATATGAAGTCTGGGGTGTCAGAGGGGTGCTGTGTGCCAGAGATCAGCAGTACTTACTAGGTAATATGAAGTCTGGGGTGTCAGAGGGGTGCTGTGTGCCAGAGATCAGCAGTACTTTCTAGGTAATATGAAGTCTGGGGTGTCCGAGGGGTGCTGTGTGCCAGAGATCAGTAACACTTACTAGGTAATATGAAGTCTGGGGTGTCAGAGGGGTGCTGTGTGCCAGAGATCAGCAGTACTTACTAGGTAATATGAAGTCTGGGGTGTCAGAGGGGTGCTGTGTGCCAGAGATCAGTAACACTTACTAGGTAATATGAAGTCTGGGGTGTCAGAGGGGTGCTGTGTGCCAGAGATCAGTAACACTTACTGGATAATATGAAGTCTGGGGTGTCCGAGGGGTGCTGTGTGCCAGAGATCGGCAGTACTTTCTAGGTAATCTGAAGTCTGGGGTGTCAGAGGGGTGCTGTGTGCCAGAGATCAGTAACACTTACTAGGTAATATGAAGTCTGGGGTGCCAGAGGGGTGCTGTGTGCCAGAGATCAGTAACACTTACTAGGTAATATGAAGTCTGGGGTGTCCGAGGGGTGCTGTGTGCCAGAGATCAGTAACACTTACTAGGTAATATGAAGTCTGGGGTGTCCGAGGGGTGCTGTGTGCCAGAGATCAGTAACACTTACTGGGTAATATGAAGTCTGGGGTGTCAGAGGGGTGCTGTGTGCCAGAGATCAGTAACAATTACTAGGTAATATGAAGTCTGGGGCGTCAGAGGGGTGCTGTGTGCCAGAGATCAGTAACACTTACTAGGTAATATGAAGTCTGGGGTGTCAGAGGGGTGCTGTGTGCCAGAGATCAGTAACACTTACTAGGTAATATGAAGTCTGGGGTGTCAGAGGGGTGCTGTGTGCCAGAGATCAGTAACACTTACTAGGTAATATGAAGTCTGGGGTGTCAGAGGGGTGCTGTGTGCCAGAGATCAGCAGCACTTTCTAGGTAATATGAAGTCTGGGGTGTCAGACAGGTGCTGTGTGCCAGAGATCAGCAATACTTACTGGATAATATGAAGTCTGGGGTGTCAGAGGGGTGATGTGTGCCAGAGATCGGCAGCACTTACTAGGTAATATGAAGTCTGGGGTGTCAGAGGGGTGCTGTGTGCCAGAGATCGGCAGCACTTACTAGGTAATATGAAGTCTGGGGTGTCAGAGGGGTGCTGTGTGCCAGAGATCAGCGGCACCAACTGAAAGGAGTAACACACAGAGCATCAGAATACTGAGCTTTGAAAGAACAGCTGCATCTCCTAGGAAACGCCAATCAGCGGCGGCCGGAGCCAGCGACTCCGAGGAGCAGAGAGCTGGACCATTCGGTGGCGGCAGCAGCCTCCTATGGAGAGATTACTGGCTGCACATCAGCATCTCATGCTACAGGGGGATCTGCTATAGTGCTGCTCATTTACCCCAAATTATTCCATCCCCCCCGTCTCCTGTATGACAAGAGCACTAGCCTTTATGTAAAATCTTATACACAGAGTTATCAGAGCAGGAGATGACTAATTCAGTGTAATGGGACACCAGCAACCTTACTCTGGCATATACTATAATATATAGAAAATATACAGCTTTAAGGATAGATAGATAGATAGATAGATAGATAGATAGATAGATAGATAGATAGATAGATTAGTAGGTAGACTAAAACATACATAAAGGAAAGAAAGCTAGAATGATTTAAGTGAGAACAGTTTTAGCAATTTAGCAATATTCGATCTTTGCTAAACATCTGCCCATTCCTTCCTTCCTTCTTTCCTTCCTTGATTCCTTCCTTCCTTCCTTCCTCCTTCCTTCCTCCCTGCCTCCCTCCTCTCCTTTCGTTTCTCCCCATATTCAATATCTATCTATCTATCTATCTATCTATCTATCTATCTATCTATCTATCTATCTATCTATTTATTTATCATCTATCTGTATCTATCTATCTATCTATCTATCTATCTATCTATCTATCTATCTATCTATCTATCTATCTAATCTATCTCTATCATCTATCTATCCATTATCTATCTATCTATCTATCTATCTATCTATCTATCTATCTATCTATCTACATTTTTATCAATCTATTATCTATCTTTCCATCAATCATCTCATACTTACCTACACATCTGATGGATGTTTTCAGTTCAGAATACAGTGCTATGTCATGCTGCATTGTGATCCATATTATCAAAGATTATTCTAGTGCTCTTTGATTTTTTTCAGACTGACTAGTTGTGTCACTTAAGATCTACTGTGTCACTGCTTCTTGTTAAATATTAGCCACAATACACATGACCTTCTCCTAGCAATACATATTTCAAATTCAGAGTCCAATGTGACTAATACTAAGGGATAACGTACTGTGTTATATAGAGAAAGGTTTAGAAAAAAGATAGATAGATAGATAGATAGATAGATAGATAGATAGATAGATAGATAGATAGATAGATAATAGTCCATATGTTCATTGATTGTACCAACACACCTATATCTTTGTCATGAGTTTCACACCAGAAATGTGAGTCTGCCTTTCCTGGAGTAAAAATGGTTAATGGAGCAGAAGCAGCAGGTATCCAGGCATTCATAATGCAGGGTCACATTGGGACATAAAATAATCACATGCAATGGTGTCTATTATGTAAAGTCTGGTTTTATTAATAGTGAGTGTGTGGACTGCCATTCTATATTAATGAAGTATATTTAGTGTGTAGTATATCTATATTATTACACAAAAGGTGTATTTCATATGTGCATTATGCTTCTTTTTTTATTTTCGCTTTCTTGCTTAGTGACTGCATTGTGATGTGTTTCACTGCATGTAGTCAGTCATAGGGGCACACCATTTTCAATCCTAAATGCAGACTGCCAGTTAAAACCTGCATTAAAAGGATGCAATGAAGTGGAAGAATGAATATTTTTTCTATCACGTCAAATAAAAATTGAAGGGAATTTAAAAAAAAATTATATATATATATATATATATATATAATTATATATAAATTATATATAAATATATCAACAGATGTAGTTCATATATTTATGTATAAATGGCACATGTATACAAAGGTAAAGTGTACACATAAACACATATATGAATAGGTGTATCTGATACAAAGATTGTTTCGTGAGAATATTTTCCTTGTGCATGGGTATAAATATATAGATATAAGTTAGATATAGGTAATAAGAAAGATAGATGTAAAAAAAAAATATATATATAGTAAGATTATAGCTATAGATAGACAGAGTTATGAATAGATATAGATACATTGTTTATTGTTCACATAAACAACCCAACTGACGCATGATGATGTCACCAGTGATATAATAAAATAAACAGAGAGACACCGAGCAAAATGAGGGTCTTCCCATGTTGTGACGAGATGCTGTCACACACATGCACACTCCTGTCCCTACCACCACTCCATTGTAGGCCTAGCAATGATATTGCACAAATACAAAGTGTGCACATAAATACATATATAAGTAGGTGTATCTGATTTGTACTGTGTGTGTGTATTTTCACACGTTATGAGTATATATCTATATGTAGAGAACAGATAGATAATAAAAGATAAATAGAAAGAAAGAAAGAAAGAAAGATAGATAGATAGATAGATAGATAGATAGATAGATAGATAGATAGATAGATAGACATAGTTAACTGAGTGTCTTCCCATGTTGTGGTGAGGAGTTGTCACACACATGCACACTGCTGCCCCCCCTCCATTGTAGGCCCGGCAATGATATTAGTTCTAGTGTGGGAAAATATTATAATTGAGATCTGGGACGTTATTTGCAGGCTTGGAGATTTTCTTTACACTGGGCTGACATTTAGTACAGCCCCGGTGAGGAAGACAATGCGCCCATTCATGGCTCTAGACGTAGATTTCAATCGACTTAAGCAGGCACAATGGAACTTGCTCATTCACTGGTTACACATATTGTGTTCTCATATTTTCTCTCAGCAAAAGTATAATGACTCAGTATTGTATGGCCGCAGAGACAAGAGCCAGGACAAGGGGGACTAGTTTTGTCTGACGGTGTGAGAAAGTCGTGGAGGGAGCTTTTCTTCCAGATGGTGTTACATTCAGCTGTCTTCTCAGCACTGGCCTGGCCTGGCAATCTGCTGCTGCTGCCCCCTTACACAATGCCCCAGCCCTGCTCCCCACTAGTTAACATGCACACTCACGCCACATGCAACTCCACTCCAAATGCTTTACCAAGTGGAGCTGTTGTACACAAACCTATACTACATCCAACACACAAATACTAGTCACAAGCCTTGGAGCAAGGGGCAATTTCCTAACTCCACACTCACTTCCATATCACATGATAGAAAAAAACACATCTGCAACTCCGCACATAGCACAGCACAGGGCCTCCAAGCATAATAATCTCTATGTATAAGTATGTGACCATCTATCTATCTATCTATCTATCTATCTATCTATGTACCCTAGTGGAGAAATTTAGAGCTTTCAGTTTACCATTGCAACACTATAGAGTAAGGAGACACAGGCCACATATCAAATAATCTACTCCAAGGTACAAAGAATGTAATGAAGACAAGCTATCTATCTACCTATCTATCTATCTATCTATCTATCTATCTATCTATCTATTATCCTGTTGGAAACATTAAGAGTGACATTATGGGCCAAAACAAGAGCCCAAACAGCAAATAAAGGTTTCAGCTCCCATGTACAAAACAGTCAGCATGGGAATGTAATGTATCTGCCTATCTCTTTCTGTTTTCTATCTTTGTGTCATCTACTCTGTCTATCTATAGTTTTATTATCTGTGATTTACCATCTCTGTATCTGTGTCTATCTATTTATCTTTCTGTTATTTCATATTTATGTATATGTATCTATTTATATTTATATCTCTATTATTTAATCTGGAATTCAATTCTCTATTGTTTAATTCATCTATCTACCTACCTACCTATTATTTAATTTATATGTGAATCTGATAGTTTAGTGTTCACACTGTTATGGGAAAATGCAAGGACCTCCTTAAAAACAAGAATAGTTCCTTTACACAGGCCATACACAATAGCCTTGGCTTCATCCATGCAATACTAGAGGATAAATTACAGTCTAAATTACAGCTCAAAAGCTTCTATACAAAATAGATCTCCCATAGAAAGTGAAAGTTCAAACACACACACACATACACACACACACCCATAGACTCTATCTATCTACCTATTATCTATCTATCTATCTATCTATCTATCTATCTATCTATCATCTATCTACCATCTGTCTCTATATCAATTAACTATCTATCTGTAGTCTATCTATCTATCTCTCTATCATCTGTCTCTATATCAATTATCTATCTATCTATCTATCTATCTATCTATCTATCTATCTATCTATCTATCTATCTATCTATCTATCATACACCGGCTTGAGTTGCATTCCTTTAATCAAACATTGCTAGAGGAGGAAATATACAATGCCTCCATATCATGGGATCCTATGACAAGATTCAATGGCCTCTGTAGAAAATAAAGTATTTAACAATGCACTGTTGCATAAATAAAGCAATGAAAACACCAATATTAGAGAAAAAACTGACAGCTCCTTTTGCTTAGCACCAAGGGACTATATGACAAGGCTAAGACTGGAGTAATTTGACTCTGTTGAGTGCTTTTAATAAACAATAGGCCTCCCAGCAAACATATTATTGTCTTAATTGAAGCAGCTTGAGAAAGAAAGCGGCAGACTTTGTAATGTAAATGTTAATTGTGGTAGACAAAGGCTCTAGGTAAATAGAAGCCCTGGACTAACAATAAGTGATGTACATGCATCCACTTAACACTGAATGCTTGTTTGTGGGAGCATTGTCTGGAGTGGAAATAAACAAAGATTTCTCCTTTCTCTAGAGCAAGCTGAACTAAAAGGCCAACACGTGTAAAAACCACCAATGTGGGCATTAATGCAAATAAAGTGTCCTGCAGCAAGTCAGTAAACCTGTCATGTAAAACAGAAGCCAGGAGCAGACCTGTCCCACAAGGGCTGTTTACAAGCTAACCACTGCTTAATACATGCATTGCTTCCTCCATGCTCCCAAGCTGCTACAAGACATAAACATCGTAGAGTTACTATCTACACAGTTAATGAGTGGTGGATGGCCAGAAGAGGAAGATGATTGAGACACTAGAAGCATCATACATGGTCAAGTGTTCATCTACTGTCTTAAGATGACACATAAAATGGCACAAAATATATAAAAAAATCTAAAAAAAAAAATCTAAAAAAAAAGTAAATTCATATAAAAAATGTATATCAAGTCCATGCAAATCCTGCAACTCTTAGAAATTGAAACAGCAGTAGCATTAAGCTAAGTGTCCCCATTGCAAAATCTGTAGCAAGTCATGCTCCTACCATGTTCCATTTACAATACTGCATTGGAGCCTAGGCCTGACTTCTAACTCTGTACTCCCTATAGTTAGATCTCGAGTCGTATTAGAACTGATGCTTCTGGTTTCAGACTAAATCAATATTTGGAGATGGGAATATCAAATATCATCATAAGATGATATCATTTATTATATCTGTGACATATATGCATATATATCTTGGCTAATACACATATTGGAGTATCAATGGGGTAAATAAGTTTGCACAATTTCTTAATCTATAGTAACCAGCCAATAATATGGTATGAGAAACCAACTGGACTGCCAAAATGTTTTGTCTAGTCTTTGCAACACATTACTATTATATATCACAACTGGCTCCATCCTGTTTGCAGAGGTCACATCGACAACAATCAAAGGTTCATGGGAAGAGATTCACAACTCTATACAAAACTCATGCCTTGATATATCTTTGTACTGGCTGGACATGGGCTTCAGATTTTGGGAGTTGGAACCCTCCAACAAGGCGCATTGATAAAACTATGGTATTTAATTAAAGAACTAGGGCAGCATGCTGAATGTTTACCCCTTTATAAATATCTGGCCACCCTAGGCACTATGTTATATGCTATGAACAGAAATGCAGCATGCACCCATGATGTGAGAAAGCACAGTATACTCACTATGACCTACTTACAACTGGATTTAACAAGCGATGTGTAGCTTGATCTCATGATACAAACTCAAACAAAAGGAAACAATTACATATGCATCATACATTACCGAACCTTTGGAGTCTGACTGTAATTGATTAGAAGTTCTGAAGGCCTAGCAAACAATTATGCAAAAATATCCTATGTGTCATAAATACCCATGTATAGGACATCACGTAAAATATTACATATATACCTGAGTCACATCTCTAGACATAAATGTAAATCATCAGCAAGAAGGGAAGGGACTAGTCCGACTCAATATTTCAACACCCTATTTCTATTATTGTGTTATACCAGATATGCCCTTAAAATACATGTAGAACAGGCCAGACAAGCTTGAAATTGTATACGACATTTTATGCAGCAGATGCAGTTATTGTTGGTAACATTGGGATAAAATCACAAGGAACAACACACAATGCTTGGACTGATAATAAAGACCCTATAGGCCTTATGATGGGGCAGTTATGATATACACGTTTCTATAAGACTGACATATCTCTGTACACTTATTAACTAATCTAGTCTTAGAGGCCTGGTTAGTACACATTCAGCTTCCTCACCAAGCCAGTTTTACCAAAGCAGCCTTTAGTGTACTAATGGCGTGGTATACATTATATATCTGCAATCTAATAGAATATACACAGAATGGAAATCGAGTGGACTCCAGATATACAGTATGCACTGCTCTCCCTGCAGTCGTATTCACACAGCAAGCAGCAAACCACACGTTACCCTATTTAACCCTGTACAATGTTAATGCCTTATTATTAAATGTCCATATGCTTCTTTGTACCATAGCATATGTCCTTACCAGGCTTACTTAATACAAAGGCCCAAGTGTTACATCTTCAGGTCTGTTCCCTCGTCTTTGGGGATATGTGTTAAAATGAAATGTGAATATATTCTGCTGAATCCACCTCTTATTTCAATCCCAGTTTAAACAATGGGGTGGATTTGTACATGGGTGAAGAGGGCAGGTTTAGGATTACAGTAAGGCTGAAGCACATAAAGGAGGCCCTCACTGTTTAGCACAGAGACTGGGTATAAAATGTCGGCGAGTATAAGCATATGTTTAATGAAATATACAGATGTATTAATATTATGGTCATCTATAGTAGATTGGGGCTTACTAAAGTAGATTCCTTAGTAGGCTTCCATAGCATTGATTTTGCCTGTTTATTAATACTACTTGACAGAAACTATAGAAACTATAGCTTGGTCATTTTTTAGTCTATAGAGTTAAACTGGTATAAGGGGACTAGGTTTGTTGGCACCACCAACAAAAGACCTAAGAAACAGATAAATGACATCTGCAGGTAGATATGCCCAAACACATAGCATACACTGATATACTGTATACATACAAGCTCAATAGAATATATTACTAAATTATATTAGTTATATTGCTGGCATAAAACGAATGTGGTGCTACCTAAATTTGGATTTTAGCTAACATCTGCATTTCACTAGACCATTAAGGAAAGTATCTAGAACAAGGAACATAGGTATAAGGGGGTCTAACATGTGCCAGATTTATAGGCTGGTGATGGAGCATAATACTCGTCTATAGTAAGCCAAACAAGAAGTGACGTAAAAAGAGAAAAGACTATCCAACATGTCTATCAAGATGCACCAAATCTATCACCCAGCGTGAGCCCCAGTGACAAATATGGCGCATCTTCCTCCTGCCTGGTCTAGTTCCAAGCTGTCTAAATTAAAGACAGTAACAATAAATCTCCCCCAATGTGCCAGCAAAATAATCTGAATGAATGTATTATCTAAGCGTACGCATATAGAAAAAGAAATGATGCCTTCAATGTCTACACCAATGCGTAAGGCTACTGAATGACAACATTAGCAGAGCCACCATTTCAGTATCAGTAATATACAAGTCACATGTACTATACAAATGTAGCACTGTTACCAAGGAGACCACATTCTGTAAACTGCAAAATCCGAGGAAAATATTTTGTTAAATAAACTGATTTTCTGTAAAGGCCGAATATTACCGACATCATTACAAGGAAAGGGGCTCTAGGAAATCCTGCACTGGAGGAGCTTTTGTTTGATTTCGAGTAGGCCCGAAGCCTGAAGCCTGCACATGAATCTAACATAGGGAGAGATTATTTCTGTACATACACTGAGAATACCTGAGCTAGAAGCATATGGACAATGACTAGATTTGAACCCTTATATAAAAGGTATTTCATGTATTTTTTTCGTTTTAACCACAGCATGGCTACGGTATGGAAATGACTAAGGTGTGACATGTAAGTGCTTTACATTGTAGTAAAAACTTGGCGGACATAAACATTACAATATTCTTAATTTACGGGCATAAACATCAACGATCATTTCATCTAAGCTACAGGACGGATCAGTCCAAAAACTTTATTATTTTGTATTGGACACATCTTTACATCTAAATTGGGTGTTAACCATTATTGTGTATTTTTAAGGTTACTATTGGGGGTCATCCACAATATTTTACTGTGAGGCACATAAAATAGGTTATGGTCAGAGTTCTTTATATTATTACAAATAATATATGGCACAGACTCAAAGAGTCAAACAATATTGCATTGTTTATCTGCTTCAACTACAATTGTGATGTCTATGACCAGACTAGCCATGGATGGCCTGACAGCCTACCCTAGCTATACTCTATTTAGTTGACTTTTATCACGCACACAAGACAAGGTCTGATTCATATCACAATTAAAAAAAAAAACAACTAAAATATTACCCTCACAATGTCCATAATGCCAAGACCTATAATGAACAAACATCCGTTATTACAGGCGAAATCTAGAGTAAGCATATTTTAGTAGTTTGCGATTATTGTGTCATTATATATATGTGTGTACATTCTCAGGATATTAACATTAATTTATCACCACGTATCTTTGATAAAGAATTTATAGTCTTTCACGTAAGTCACACAATTAACCATTTCTGCGCTGGATAATTTTATTATATATATATATATATATATATATATATATATATATATATATACACACACACGATATATATACCTAGATAGATTTACAATTCATACCTACTCATCACACATTCAGAATCACAGTAAATGTAACTAAGAATGAACTGAAAGTGACTAAAGGCAGAAATTACTGTAGGAACATGTGCACTCCACGTTATAAAAGACATAAAGGCAACGCTGGTCAGTGTAAAACTGACAAACAGATTAATATCAAATCAGGTTTAATGAAGTCCAATTCTACAAGGCCAGACAGTCAGCCAGACAGCGTGTAATAAGAAGAAATCAAGTAAGCCTCTATTTTGTGGCACTACATGATGTCCACATTATAGCTCTATTCATATAATGCTTTTAAACCTTTATCAAAGACAATTCAATGAAAATATAAGATGAGAACTCTTTGGGGCAGGGATGACACGTATGCATCTGTCCTGAATCTGGCTAAATCATAAGCTGCTGTAAGGTTCCATTGAGCTGTTATAGCTGAGCCCTCATTATTCTTTAGGGTGCTGTGCATATTATTTGTATTGTGTCGTGTGCTTTTTTTTTTTTCATTTTTTTGTATAACATAAAGAAACATTACCTAATGAACTCTATTGCTTCAGATGATAATGGGATTTTGGTTCTTTGATCAATCCAAAGGCAGCATTTGTTCCCCTTTTGGCCTCATTTTGCAACCCAAAGACTTTGATAAATAGACCCCATGTTGTCATAATTGTGTGTCTTCCAGTTTAGTTTCCCAGCACTTGAATATGCGGCCTATATGCAGGATAATTTATTATGACAACATCTTATAATATGAATTGCATGTGAGTCTATAGATGTATTAGGCCGAGGCGTGAGAAAATAGAGTCATGGTGTGTGTGTGTGTGTGTGTGTGTGTGTGTGTGTGTGTATATATATATATATATATATATATATATATACATAGAGCAGGCTTGAAGGACTATAGTAATTACATTATAAATATACATCTTTCATAGAACTCTAAGACTTACAAATTCTAAGAGAACACCCACATACATCATTTCATTATTCCCTTAGTACAATGCTAAGTAGAGCATGCTCATAATAACCTATTGTGTAAAAGTCTCTACTCCCCTGGTAACACTTTGCAGCCCACTATAGTATGCCATAACATTATCAATACACCAGAAAATAAAAGTCAGGGGAGCATACTCTATGATAATACTTCAATATTTTCTATAATAATACACCTATATTTGTGTCATTTAAGTTATCCAAAACCAAGTACTATATCATATATTTGGATAGATGATCTCCATTCCCCTTTGAATCTAGTAGTGAATAGATGTTATGTATAGAATGATTTTGGCTATTTTATGCTTATTATGTTTCTGCTTTTTTATACTTATTGTATGTCTCTGCCCTTGCATAGTATCCTTAGTTTGGGAGCTTCCCATCATATATTTGGCATGCTTATGTCTCATTACTAGTATTTCCATCTTCTTGTTATTATGAATACCTCATCTAAATATCTTGCTGGTTATTAAGCAAACAAAAAGCAGACAGTGTGCTGCTGCTAAACAGTTGGTGCTCTCATTGGGGAGCCTGCAGATGGCTGTGGGTGGGAAATGCCTGCACTTTCTTAAGCTTTAAGATGAGTGTGGTGTTGGAGCACTTGCTGTGTGTCACCTCCCCACCCCCTCCTGTAAGGCTGTCTGTCACAGGCTGCCGGGGCATGGCATTGCCACTTGCCCCTGAGCGTGGGAATAGGAGCGTCCAGCCGTTCACATCTCTCCAGCATTCCGTTTAACCGAATCAGTTAGGCAGGACAGACCCCCCTCCCTCCTCTCTGTCTCCTCCCCCTTTCCATTTTTGTCACTTGTGTCTATGTCCTAATTATTTCAGTTTGGGATGCCAGAGCTGTTTCCTGGATAGATCTGCCCAAGCTTACACAACAACAAGGGCAGAGGAGAGCAGCCAAGGAGCACACGTGGCTTCTATCTGGCTTAAATGTCACTTTTATTCCCCAATGCTGGAAGCAAAGTAAGACAGGACATCACAGGACATCTTATAACACTCTGACAAGGGGGGAAGAGAGCTCTTCTCTATCATGTCTTTATGCTCCAGTGACTTTCTCAAGGAGACCCCCTCACAAGACACAAGCATGTGTCCCTTTATCTTCTATAGAATAAGAACATCTTCAGCCATCATGTATATTTTATACTCTTTATCTAGTTTATTTATTATGAATATTTAAGAACCAAGTTTGGAATTAATGGAAACAAACCCGAGATATGTCTGGTACAAAAATAATATAAAAAACGTATATATATATATATATATTCATAAAAATATCATATATATTTCATAAATTATATTTATATAAATGGCCAATATGGCTACATATAAAAACAGCCAAAACCTATATATATATATATATATATATATATATATATATATATATATATAAATTCATGCTGCTTATTGCACATATATATATATATATATATATATATATAAATGTAAATAGGACTGAGGTGTGTTCATTCTAGTAATTCCAGTAGTAAATAAAGTACTTACTTATCCTCCCACTATAATATATAGGAGGCACAATCCATTTAATCATTTAGCTACCTTTCAGTCTACTCCATTGCAGTTTTCCCCACCTTCACCTCCACCTTGTCTGGCAATGAAAGGGTCGCAGTTCATAAAGCAATGCATCAAAAGTTGCATATACATTACCATCCATTTCCATGAAGGCTTTGCTAATAAAACCAGGTCCTCGGTGTAATAATATAAGGAAACACAATTCTCCAATCATGAGGTCTATATAAAATCTATACAGCTATAGGTCCTTTTTAATATCTGCACTTGGATCAGTCCTTCCTCATCAGTCCGTCCTGTGTGATGAGATGTATTGGAAGGAGTTTTTACTTTCGGTTATCTAGCTTTATGAAAACCGATAAACTCATACAGCTAGATAACCAAAGATAACAACCACTTCTCGTCTCCAGCTCCTGTCTGGATATCCACATTCCCTGGGATCAACGCCTGGTAACAAGGATCCTCTGGACAAACACACTGCTGGAATCAGCTCCATAACCAACCATAGGGATCTGTTGCCATCAAAGTTTATACCCAACTTTCCTCCTGGTGAGTTATTCCTTTCATGATAATCACCAAATATATGCAGCAGAGATGAACAACCTCCAGCAGCAGCTCCCAAGGTACAAGGAGCAGCCTCCATCCCTTGCCAGGCCTCTATTTGCATTGTAAATTGCTTCATACTCCCATAAAAGCCCTATGAAGATGTAAAGGCTTGTGTTGTGCGCAGCTCAGTCCTCCACAGCAACAAAATCCCATTCCAGTCCAAAGTGACAAGATGATTCAATGGTCTGATCCTGATCCTCCTGTCTTATGCATGCCAGGGCTTTTTCCTCTTCCCCAAATGGTGGCAAACATCTCATGTACAGTGTGTGTTTAGGGGGGCAGCTCCTTGCAGGATTCACAGGAAGAAGAAGAAGAAGAAGCAGAAGAAGGAGATGCAGTGTTGCTGCCTTGCTGCTGCTGCTGCCACCGGTCTGAAAAAGGAGAAAAGGGCCATCATTGGAGGGAGGGGGGTTGGAGGGGGCTTTTCATTTGCCAAAAAAATGTGGACCAGCCCGGCAAGGTCAAAGGTCCCGGACAGCAGGAGACCAAGGTAATGATGATGTCATGAAGAGGAGAGAAGAAGGGACAGCTCAAGTACACGGCTATTGATATGCATGAGTGATCAGCACTCGCCTTCAGCACCAGCAGCGCCTGGACAGCTCCCACATCCTCCATACACGACCCCGGGCCCCTGCAAGCCTGGGCTCCCCTCTATCAGCTAGCGACATCTAAGGCATGAGGCGGGGGGCTGGGGACCCTATCTCAGCATCTCTCCTCTGCACATACTTGCAGTGCACTGAGGATGGCAGGCACGTTGCTTTTGCTTAAAGCAGGGCCTTGTTTGTTTCAGACTGGGAATGAGAGCTGGAGCCGCAGTGAGTCACAGTGTAATTACAATGCCACTCTCCTATGGGTATATACATATATATAGTTAGGGCACTATATATATATATATATATATATATATATATATATATATATATATATATATATATATATATATAGTGCCCTAACTATATCATCCTCATGAAGGACACAATTTAATGTCTCTAGCAATGCCAAATTGGAATACAGACCCCAACTAGTATATATAGAAAGGTGTCCAGGGACAGAGATGGCAGTATTTGGACAGATGTAAATCTCTATTTTCCCATTATCGTGGCTGTTTTAGTGAAATTATTAATGTGCTCAGCGAATCCAGAATATTAGAGAGAGACCACAGTCAATAGTATACATCATATCTATCTCTATCACCTATCTCTACCATCATATCTATCTATCTATCTATCTATCTATCTATCTATCTATCCATTATCTATCTCATCTATCTATCTATCTATCTATCTATCTATCTATCTATCTATCTATCTATCTATCTATCTCCCCTATCTGTCTATCTATCTATCTATCTCCTCTATCTGTCTATCTATCTTTATTATCTATCTATCTATCTATCTATCTATCTATCCACCTCTATCATCATCTATCCAATTCGATATGATACCATTTATTATATTATATCATATCATCTACATCATCTCACGTTGATACAATATTATATTGAGTCTTTCTTCACAAAAATGTGAAGGTATTACAAAATATAGTAATAAAGTGGTATAATAATAAAATTGTGAAGCACCTGGAAAATATTGCTAGCCCAGATTTATTAGTGCTGCTACTATATACAATGTAGACAATGTTCTTATTACATGATGCCTTGGACTGTGCACATAGTGTGACATTCTTTCTGTACTTACAGCAAGGACTATAATTTATTAATAACGTTCATTAATGGATCCAATGAGAAATACAACTAAAATACACCAAGGCTTGATGTACTTGGTATAGTTTGCAGTAAAAGTCTTTGCCAAAAACATGTATGCATCACGACATAGCAGTTTTTTAGTATTGTAAAATTATTTCTCAAAATCGCAAATGAAAAGTTGTATGGTGTGTAAGGGTGTTCTTTAAACCCTATGGAGCTACCTGTTTAATACAGGGGCCTTATTTGGTGTGATATTACACAAGCCTTATCCTTAGTGCATCCAGTGCACTTAGAAGCACTTACTTCTTATGTTATTTTAATACATATATATATATGTTCAGTGGTCACGGATAAAGGGAAGTGACCAATACAGCAATACTGGACATCAGGGGTTAATCCTTTGCAGACTGAATTGCAAGACTATGTGCTCATAAGGGCCTGGTTGCTCCATGTGACGTCATAGGAAACGTCTTCAGGGCAGGGATATTACTAGTTTAATAAACTAAAGAAATAATAACCAACGTCTGCAAGTATTCCCTACCGACAATTATATATATGAGATATAAACGCATCATAAATGGGATGGAAGTGTTGGTCTGCACTGTGGCTAAATAAAACACACACATCTGTGCCCGTCTGTCTGTCTGCCTGTCTATCTATCTATCTATCTATCTATCTATCTATCTATCTATCTATCTATCTATCTATCTATCTATCTATCGTGTGCACTTACAATATGAATACATAAAGGTTTTATTACACATGCATCATAAAAAGCAACCCAGGTTTATATTTACCTCATTTCATGGGGCCGAGACCACAGTAATGACTGGAAGAAAAAAAATAATATTTACGTCTTAACTTCCTTCTGCTAATAACATTATAATATATATACCTATCCTTACATTTCTGTCTATCTTATCTATCAGTCATTCACTATGTATATACATATATATAATATGAAAATTACAAGATTTGTGTTTGACATGAGCTAAAAATAAAATAATAAAATATCGAAATATATTCAAATAAATATATAAATAAATGTATATGTAATATATTTATATCCATATTGAAAATATGATATAAATGAAGCCAAATCATTCAGTTTTATTCCCGAACAGCTCTGTATTCAATTGTAAACACGTTAATCTGAAAATATTTCAATAGCATTTATTCCAAAATATTCATAATAATATTGATAATAATAACAATATAAATATTTTGCCTCATTATTATTAGGAATATTATTCTAATAATGATTGTGTAGCTATAACTGGTGTTAGATATAACTATTTTCTGATAACATGCCCAGATATCAGGCAGGGCTGGTGAGTAAGTCTAGGCCTACCATACAGTCTGCATTGGGCTATGAGCTCCAGCTATTTACAGCAAGCAATGAACTTGGCTTTGAGCACGACAAAGCAGGAAAGGTCAAGAACATGTAATTAATATCATATAGATTTGCTCATTTGTTTCATCCACTATACAATACACATGGGAATTCAATGCATTGTCAATGACATCGTAATGTGTTATATTTTCAAATATTAAAAAAAAAATACATAAACGAAATTTTTTAATATATATAATTTTAGAAAAGGTGTTGCTGAAGAGAGAATGACTTGTGAGGATAATGAGGGTAGTAGTTCCATGTTAATTGTTTGGATGTCATTTAAGTTTGGCTCCATACGAATGATTGGTGGGTTTAATATGTCATATCAGGTCAGATGATCTCCAGAGCAATAAACTAGGAATTGTTACACTGTCTTCCTCTCAGTACAGGCCTCTTCATTGCCACAGAACAGGAATCAGATTTTTTTTTCTCATTAACACGTGGTTACCATAGTAATTACTGTACTTCCTAAAACCAACTGGATGCCAGATCACAGCAACAGGTCTGCCTTGATGAAGACACAATCAATTAGCAAAGCACAGACCAGAGTACAGAGAATAATCCACATTGGAACATCCCCAAATATCTGCTTACAAGGAGCCACTTACTTTGCCTTGGGTATTGAACAAGCAGGAGGAACTTGATATCCTGTGAAAGTTCCCATTAAATAATAAGTAAACCGAGAATGAACTTGTCCCATCCCTTGCTGAATAATAAAATGTACTTACAGTGTAAAGACACTTTCACCAAGCAGCAAGAGTAAAATATCCCAAGCACCCAGTAAATGATCCTCCTGCTCCACAAATGCGATGAGAGATGCAGCTTAATCCTATTGTATACTTGTTGTTTAGTTCTTGAAGGTCATTTCCCAAAAAAAAAAAAAAAGTTGGGGGGGAGGGGGTACCCCCCTGAGATATATGCTTAATAAACACTGGCTGGAGAGTGAAGTGTTCTAGAGAAGGGGTCTGCAAGTTTTTTTGGGGGGGCTGGACAAGGTCTAGTCCAGCCCTCTCTGCCGAGGAGGACGTGCTCTGAAACCCAACCAGTTCCCCCCTAATTCTTTTGTTAGTGGTGAACTGAAGCCCCATTGTCCAGCCATTGGCACGGTCTTTTGCAGTTCGAGCATTGTCACAGATAATGAATTTGCTCCAGCCCCTCTCATAGTCCTCATGTGGCAGACGGAACAAATTTGAAATGTCTGGTCACTAGAAGATGACTGCAGCCAGACTGCACATAGAGGGGCAGCATAGCCTGGATGTACATGGCAGGACTCTGATTTATCGCCTCCTTTGTTAGGGCACCAGCAATGCACACTCACATAGACTACATGCTTATCATGGCCTCTGCTAGCCCAATTATAACATATATATATATATATATATATATATATATATATATATATATATATATATATATATATATATATTTATATATAATATTAGTGGCACTATAAGTGTTAATCCCCCCCCCCCCCATGCAATTGATATTATAAAGTATGGCCAAGTTCCTGAGATGAATGTGAGGTTGTGATGAGATGAGTTAGGCGAGTTTAGACCTGTCCGTGGGAGAAAATGACAAGGGGAAGGGAGGGGGGCTGAGTGGATTGAGGAGGGGGGGGGAGTATGACTGGAGCAAATTTAAATTGGCTTCAAGATTGTGACTGTTAATGAGAAGTGAAGGGAGGCGATAATGAGAGAGACAGGGCGAGAAGAGGAAGAGGAAGGGGATACAAGGGGAGAAGATTGAACGTGAGAGGGGGCATCTTGTGAATGTGAGGAGGGGGGATGTGGCTTCATGAATACAGGAGTCATAGAATATTCATTTGTGTATATGAAAAAAAAACTCACACCTGCACCAGGGGTTTATCTCTGAGTGTGCACTCATACTCGGGTACTATCAACTTCTGCATATTTCTACACTGTGCAATACAATGCTGGGTGATGTGTGAGTGCATACAGCTAGCAACACTACACTACACTATACATGTGTATATACTGCAGGACTATACTATATACTATATACATGTGTATATACTGAAGGACTATACTATACATGTGTATATATTGAAGCACTGCACTATACTTGTATATATACTGCAGCACTACACTATACTATACATGTGTATATACTGAATTGCTACACTATACATGTGAATATACTGCACTATACTATATAAGTGTATATACTGCACTACACTATACATGTGTATATACTGCAACATTACACTATACATGTGTATTTACAGCAGCACTATGCTACACTATACATGTGTATATACTGCACTACACTACACGTGTGTATATACTGCACTACACTATACGTGTATATACTGCACTATACTACACTACACGTGTATATACTGCACTCCACTATACATGTGTATATACTGCAACGCTCCACTAAATGTGTATATACTGCAGCACTACACTATACATGTATATATACTGCATCACTTCACTATACATGTATATTGTGTACACTACACTATACATGTGTGTGTATATATATATATATATATATATATATATATATATACATATATATATATATATATATATATATATATATATATATATACACACTGAAGCACTACACTATACATGTGTATATACTGCTGAACTATATTAAGCTATGCTATATGTATATACTGCAGCACTACACTATACGTGTATATACTGCACTGCACTATACATGTGTCTATACTGAAGCACTACACTATAGATGTGTATATACTGCATCACTACACTATAGTATACATGTGTATATTCTGCAGCACTCCACTATACATGTGTATATACTGTAGCACTACACTATACATGTGTATCTTCTGCAGGACTATACTATACATGTGTATATTCTGCAGCACTCCACTATACATGTGTATATACTGTAGCACTACACTATACATGTGTATGTACTGCAGGACTATACTATACATGTGTATATATTGCAGCACTACACATGTGTATATACTGCAGCACTCCACTATAGATGTGTATATACTGCAGCATCACAGTATACGTGTGTATATACTGCAGAACTATACTATACATGTGTATATACTGCAGCACTACACTATACGTGTGTATATACTGCAGGACTATACTATACATGTGTATATACTGCAGCACTACACTATACGTGTGTATATACTGCAGGACTATACTATACATGTTTATATACTGCAGCACTACACTATACTATACATGTGTATATACTGCAGCACTTGACTATGCAAGTGTATATTTTGCAGCACTACACTGTTGTATAGGATTGTTGGATTATTTGTGTATATATATATATATATATATATATATATATATATATATATATATGTCTATTATTCTTCATTGCATGTTATGTTGGGCCGCCCTGACCAGCTACCTATTTACCTGCCTATATATGATGTATGTGAATCTGTCTGCTATAGGAATGTTTGCTCTTTCTATAAAGATGACTGGTTTTCAGAATACATTTCACAGTTTATAAAATACACAAAGTTAGATAAGTAAAGTAAAATAACAAATACATAACAATGTACATCTAATATACAAAAATAAAGTATATCATTTATAGATATATACGTAGCAGAATTTGTCGTGTAATCGTTTGTGCATCAGGACTACTGGCTGCGTGATGTATATGCACACATATATAGGTGTGTTTTATATATATATATATATATATATATATATATATATATATATATATATATTACTAATAATAAATTAAACATCTTTGCTGAACACAGGCAGCCACAGGGCGATTTTCATTGTGTAGGTTTTTCTAGATATTTTATTTCTGGAATATTCCATAACCTTTAGCCGAATGTCCTACAATACAATAGGTCCTGATAGTTTCAATCTAACTTTAATCATTGCAAAAATTAAGCCAACTTTAACCCTTTAGCGCAAAATAAGCCTCCTATTACCTAGAATAAGAACTGAACCCACAAAGCTTCATTATACAGCTGCAGATATATAGAAAAATAGAGTAATGTTGATAGATGATAGATAGATAGATAGATAGATAGATAGATAGATAGATAGATAGATAGATAGACAGACAGGAAGATAGACAGACAGACAGACAGACAGACAGACAGACAGACAGACAGACAGACAGATAGATAGATAGATAGATAGATAGATAGATAGATAGATAGATAGACCATTCACACCTAGGTATCTAATGTAGTGGTGGTCTTAATAACTGAAGACTTGCAGGGACCATGGGGAAGACATCTTTTATAAAGGTGCTGCTAGTAATCTCATTACAGTCAGCCTCTCCCTTGCCTAAAATGGCTGCTTACAGGGAACAATAGATAGTATTAAGGTGCACATGCAATGAAGGTGAGCTGTACTATAGGTTGAGTTTATAAGGCAGTGCGATGTATAACATTTATTACGAGGAAGAAGTCTAATCCTCATGCTGTTCAGTTTGCAATAAATCCTCTGACTAGTGTAAGGAATATGTGTGATGATAGGAGTGCAGGCTGCACATACATGACACATGTGTGTATTAGAGCATGCACCCTGGATTAGGTATAATACACTCCCTCCCTCTGTCTCTCTCCCTCCCTGTGTGTGTATGAGGCTCAGCCTCCTCTCCTCCAGCCTCCACTCTCAGCTCCTCCAGGAGGTCACATCCACTGACGTCACCGCCCAGGCTACATTTACATACATCAAGGAAATCAGGGCATTAAAAACAATATATGCTAATGGTGCTGAGCTCTGGAGCCGGCTGCCACCCTGCTCATTACAACCAATGTACTGCATTTATTTATCTATCTATATACAAGAAACAAAGCAAGAGGCAAGAAAAGCCCAAGATGAAGCCCAGTGCCTGCCTGTGTGTGTGGCTGTCCATGGTGCTGAATAATAACATCGCCATCCTCCTCCTCCTGCTGCCAGGCTCTATTATGTATAAATACTGATGCATATGTAAAGGTAGATTTGCATTTTATTCATTTCTTATTTTTTTCTATATTAAAAGACGCAATCTGAGCTCCTCTGTCTGTAACATGAAGTAATCTGCATATTTCTGTAATAGAATTATTCATTATTAATGTAGCATCACTTTAATAGAAACTATGGAGATAGGCTAGAAGCATAGGGCTCTGACTGGCCAGATATCGGTAGAGATAATGATATAGATATATATGTATAGATTGCGAATTATGTATATGACATCCATAACTGTCTGTATACAGTCCATGGGCTACGAATTGTCAAAGAAAAATAAATGCGACATTTCACTCTTCTGTTTAGAAGCTAAAATTATTTTATCATACGTACTGCACATCACATGTATTATATATATATATATATATATATATATATATATATATATATATATATGAATTTAGCTTTTGACTGCTTCTGTCTGAATTTGTCATTTCCCATTTTGTGGACTCAGTAATGCATTAGGTTTACCTGCAGTACTATGGGAACTAACCGATAATATAGGATATTATATATGGGTTTCTCTATATAATAAGCCTTGACTATAGGATTGTATTTTGATGAAGATCATGGGCTGTAGGTAAAGGGTGGAAAGACTGTAGAAATAATAGGTAGAGCATTGTCATTGCTGTCAGTGTCATACCTGTACAACTACTCTGGGCACAATGTCCCTCCCCAAACACCCTTATGCAAATGTATATCCATATGTAGATGCAGAGCCAGGCTGCTGCTATAGTCTACACAGCCAGGGAAGGTGTGTGGGGGATCACCAATATTATTGGCGCTAGATTGTGGGCTTAGTTTAGCGGGAAAAATTCACATACAAGCAAAAATGTGCTTTAATGTATTAATGTGACATTGCATAATATATATATATATATATATATATATATATATATATATATATATATATATATATATATTAGGTGGAGAGAAAGCTAGATAGATTTATATATTAGATAGATGGATGTATAGATAGACAGAAAGACAGGTAGACAGACCGATGGATAAAAGGATGGATGGATGGATGGACGGACGGACAGACAGACAGACAGACAGACAGACAGATAGATAGATAGATAGATAGATAGATAGATAGATAGATAGATAGATAGATAGATAGATAAGTAACTATTTCCTAATGGAGTAGTGTATGGCAGGCTAATAGAGTCTCCTGTCCATGCCCAGCTGCAGTGCATGATACATATGTAGAAGTGTATTCTCTATATAAGTCAGGTGTATGGCTCTTGTCACCCCAACTATCTTGCCCCCCACATAAGATACACATACACACACAGATGGCACTGCTTACCGCAGGGGTCGGTGGAGGCTGGCCTGGTGAAGCTGGCACACACTGCAGGGTATCCTGGGCAGGTCTCTTTGGGCCTGTGCCCTATTTGCCTGGGCCACAGCTATGTCCCATTCTGCGTGTAGTGCTAGCGGTGCCTGAACCCGCTCCCCCTCTCTCCTGTCTCCCCCCTGCCCTCCCTCCTTCCTTCCACTCCTCCTATCCATTGCCAGACAGTCAGGCAACTGCACACTGCCTGCGAATCACAGCCCTGGTGACTGCCATTTGAATAAGAGTTTCATCCTCCAAACACCTGACTCCTAAACACCCGAAAACTGCCAGACATGGCTGTCCTATCCATCAGCCCCCTAGTGCAAGCCAGACACTGACCATACACTATGTATAGTGCCATTAGTACTGACCAGACTTATGTATAGTGCCATATAGTACTGACCATACACTTCTTATTTATAGTGCCAAGTGCCATATAGTACTGACTTGTAATGAGGCGATTTACACAATACACTGGACCCTAAACTATCTATCTATCTATCTATCTATCTATCTATCTATCTATCTATCTATCTATCATCTATCCATCTAGATACAATTTCTATGCAATATTTATATTGCCCCGTTTCTATGTATCTATGTGTATATGTTTACTTTTCTATTTCCATTATCTATCCATCTCTATCAATATATCTATCTATCTATCTATCTATCTATCTATCGGGATATTTACAAAAAAAAAAAACATGGGACAGCTTTCTGCATAAATATTTCTTTACAAATGAACAACATCGCAATAAAATGATAAAACCTTACATAAAACTATATTAAATATTACAATTATTTTATCTATTGGGTCTTACAATTATCATACAATTTCCCATTTAAAATAGCATTGGCAGAAAAATTCCTCGACTCAACTTGGCCGGAAAACAACCGACTAAATATCCAGGCTCTGTCTACATACAGACTAATAACAATAGGGAGGAATTCAGACTCGGCGGCTCTCTCGTCACTTGTATTAAGCACTATTGTATCGCAAAATTGGCGCTTGTACAAGTCTATAGGAATGAGCCGATGTATGCTAGGGGAAGAGGCCAGGTCACTAGGAATTGTACAAGGTGGAATCTGCGCCAAATATTGCGGCGAATTGCTTCATGTTCACAAATATATCATTATCAATATTACTAATATGATACTTAAAAAACAGTCATTTCTAGGTTTATTGTATGCTATTACTTTACAAATATAACTATAAATATATATGAGATAGATAGATAGATAGATAGATAGATAGATAGATAGATAGATAGATAGATCCTTACATATGGGCATAAGTATAAGTATCTGGTGGGGAATCTTTGGGAAAGGTATCTTTTGTAAGGTGCTGAACAGATATAGAAATGAAGATCATAAATATATATAGATTTAGGTACATCGTATGAAAAACATCTATCTAACATACATATATATATATATATATATATATATATATATATATATATATATTTGTGTGTGCATATATATATATATATATATATATGTATATATTTTAGTTACTTTTTTTTAAAAATGTATAATAGATAGATAGATAGAAGGATAGATACATAGATAGGGTGATGTAAAAAATTTGTTATAAATTGTTGCTCTCCAGGCCTCAGTGGGGTTCCTTCCTGTGCCATGTATTAATTTTATTATGCCACCATCACCATTTTTCCATATAATACAAATTGTGCCAAAAATAATAATAAAATAAATTAAAAAAAAAAAAAATACCAATTGAAAAACAAGCTAACAAAATGTCGATTTCTTTTAGCTTAATGCCGATTCTTTAGCTTGTAGCATTTGTGGAGTTGAAGCAAATAATTGTCTGGCTGTGGCTCAGCGGGTGTCTGGTGAATGGTTGGATTTGTGCAGCTCCTGGCACTAGTGCTGGGGGTATGGGGGGGGGGATATTATTGGGGGGGCTGCTTTGCTGGTTCTTGGGTCTCTCTGGTTGTGGTAGGACAGCGACATCTGCTGGCCTACTTGTATACGGTTAGTAATGGAGTTAGTGACTGCAGGTAGCTGTAATATCAGATAAATGAGGATTTCATCAGTCTGTACTAACTAGGACTGCAAAATACTAATCACAGGCCATTAATAGAGATAAGAAGATGATTAGTCGCAATAAAGAGAATTAGCCTCATTCACACTCACTGCTACGGTACTGGCCATCACAGGTGGATTGGCGAGGGCTCAGTGTGAACATGTTCACAGATCTTTGTAAAACTGAGAAATATATATATAATACATTATTACATTATATTTAATTGATCACTTTGATGCTAAATGCCCTAAAATTGCCCCTTCACCCACAAAGTCATACGATCACACTGAATGCGTTTTCTCTCCGATAAAATGTAATGAAATATTAAGGGAGGTTGTCATAGAAATAAATAGAATATTTATTAATCGGGGTGTAGAAATCCTTACATTTATTACACTACACCCCCGTATCTGCTATAACACGAATTGCATGGCTTTAGCTGGATTTCTCGCCATTATTTTTGGCATTTGGTTTATTTAAGCAGGATAAACGCATCGCTGTACAGAACATATAGACTAAATAACTGGCATAGTCTGAACAGCTGCAGACTGTCACTGAGAGCTCGGATTAGTACAATACAGTGTATATACTGTCTATGTATATAGAGAACAAAGCTGGCCGGCTCTAGTATAAGAATAGGAATCTGCTCAGGTCTCTTATCTGTTCTCATTAGTCCTATAGACATTAATGGGAAATGATTAACCATTCCAGTGCCAGGTATCAGTGAGATCAGTCTCCTCCTCTCTGCTATCATGTCAGGAGGATGAAATCTATACTGAAGAGAGAAGACTCAACTTCACTTCTATCCAGGATTGTAGGAGATCTCAGAGCCTGGAAGGGAAATGTAAAATTGTCTAAAGAATCAAAACTGTAACGTGTGTGCAAAAGAGTGCAATAGGAAATAATACAGTATAATTGTCTATCTATCTATCTATCTATCTATCTATCTATCTATCTATCTATCTATCTATCTATCTATCCATCCATCCATCCATCAATCCATCGAACTATACTATCTGCCTTCTATTAATGCATCTATGGATCGATCTATCTATCTATCTATCTATCTATCTATCTATCTATCTATCTATCTATCTATCCATCGAACTATACTATCTGTCTTCTATCTATCATTGAATTTACCTATCTATCGATGTATCTGTCTATCCTATCATCAAAATTGTATCTATCATCATTCTGTCTATCTAATTTATCAATTAACTATTTATCTTCATTCTATCGGTCTATCTATCTATCTATCTATCTATCTATCTATCTATCTATCTATGTTTTTCTGTGTATCTATCGTCCTTTGTCTTTCTTGCTCTCGATGTCTATGTAAAGCCCTTAACAAGGCATAATAAAATAAATGGTATAAAATAAATGTTATAAACTACACCCCTGCAAAGATATCCTGGTAGATCCAAATATTTAGATTAATAGCTAGTGAAATAAATATGAGATAAATCAACAGTTTCTAACAAAAAAATACCTAATATTCCTATAAAATATTATTAAAATGAGCTTTTAGCAAATGACCCTATGTAATAAATAATATAATAATGCACAGTTACATCCCATGTGCTGGTTTGCCCTACTAGCCATATAACACAAGTTGGTAGCCTGTGAGTCCCAGAATGCACTGCCATGGGAGGGCATGCTAGGATTTGTAGTACCACATGACATGCAGGGACAGTGACAGGTTGCACAAGTCTCCGCCATGTTTGTGCATTAGATAATGAGAGCAGTGTACTCACCTAGGATAAGGCCCATAGACTGCTATATACTGCCCTGATGGTGTGATGGCTGTCCATACATGCTCAGGCACACTCCATGTACATGGTGACAATAGGCAGCAGCTCCTGCTTGGTGTGTGCAGATACAATTTACTTTCAGGTCCTCAGTCAGACTTTAATGATTAAGATGCTGCGGTTCCACCTCCCACAGCACACAACACTTCAATCCTCTGTCCAATGGTTGATATTCCACTACCTGTCCTGGTGCACACAGCAGCCATTACATATAGCAGGCACCTGACATTACACATTACAGCTTTTATTACACATTCAGGTCTTCTCATCCATCATTAGTCTCAGCTACTGTGCCATGTACAGTAGGGGAGCCCCAAACACTCAGCATAGGATGGGCGTGGCCTCTGCTAGCCCCTCCCAACCTCAAGGTGTGACTACCGCTATTCACTAACATTCTGTCCTCTACAGGCGCAAAAAACCGCAACCGCAAAAAGAAACCGCGCAACTCTAGAAAGTAAAACGAATCCATAAATTGATATAATCTTTACTGTTAATGAAAAATAACAGGGGAAGATGGAAACTCTATCTGTGTATTTCATTTATTACATATACAAATATAGAATTATCTTTTTGTCAATTATGTATATATAGTCTATCTATCTGTCTGTCTATCTATCTATCTATCTATCTATCTATCTATCTATCTATCTATCTAGGTATTTAGCTTTTTTAACATACATACATACATACTTTACTGTCTATTGCCAATGATATATCTAGTAACTCTTTCATTTATCTATCTAGATATCTATTTATCGCTCATTTATACACATAAATACAGAGTTGTACATCTACTTGGCGGTTATGTATTTATAGTCTATCTATCTATCTATCTATCTATCTATCTATCTTCTATTTATTTATCAATCAATCAATCAATCAATCAATCAATCAATCCTACTATCTATCTATCTATCTATCTATCTACCTAGTATCTATCAATCAATCAATTCTACTATCTATCTATCTATCTATCTATCTATCTATCTATCTATCTATCTAGTATCTATCTATCAATCAATCAATCAATCAATCCTATCTATCTATCTATCTATCTATCTATCTATCTAATCTATCACATATTTACATACACAATTAGTTTCTTGCGTATTGTTGTATTTGTCTATTAATTATATCGAATAAATCTATTATCCATCAATTTATGTATCTAATATCTCCCCATTATATATTTATATGTACCTTACATTCTGTCCATATATTTGCCAGTTATGTATACTTTGCCTAAATCAATCGATCATCTATATATCTATCTCATATTTATATACATAGTTTCCGAGCTTATTCATGTATTTTTCACATATGTATATCTAATAAATCTATTATCCATCGATCACTTATCTAATATCTCTCTAATATGTATTTCTATGCAGTTTATATTCTGTTTATTAATTTGTCGGTTATATATAATCTATCTATCTATCTATCTATCTATCTATCTATCTATCTATCTATCACATATTTATATACATAATTAGTTTGCCGCTTCTTCTTGTATTTGGCAGGTATGTATATGTAGTAAATACATTATCCATCTATTTATGTATTTGATATTTCATATTTCTATGCAGTTTACTTTCTGCCCATTTAGTTGTCGGTAATGTATACTTTACCTATCTATCTATCTATCTATCTATCTATCTATCTATCTATCTATCTAATCTGTCTATTTAATGTGCTATTCCTTCTACCATCCATATAATTCGTTTCTCTCGTTTTCTGTCCAATATTTCGTTCCCTTCCCCTTATATTTTCGCTAGTTTCCTCCTATGTGTGTGATATTTGGGTGCTGGCAGACATGACAGTGTTTGGAGCTCTCCAGGACACATGCGCATAAACCTCCAGTAAATGGATTCCTTAATTAAATCCTGCAATTAAAGGCGCACAGGAACCTGAGAACAAACCGCCGAGTGTAATGACGTGCTGATAGCAATGCTCTGCCAATGACAGCACTTGTCAGCCTCTCATCTACCGCCTCGCCTTCTACCTGCCGCTGGCGAGTGTTCACACACACACACTGGTGCTGCACATATCACCTACATCTGACAATATTATTTACAACTTCTAAATATTGTAGCGGATATTCTAGAATCCTACATATGTCTGGAAATTATTACAAATGTTGTTTACACCTGAATTACAATAAGTGGCGCATTATAGATGTGATATAAGTGTCTCACCGAATTATTACACATCTATATAGAGAGAGAATATGTTACTTATAAAGAGAGCAAACGAGGAAAATAATATAGACTAAGAACTAGTAACATTACACCGAAATCATATACAAATGTCATAGTTACCAAAAATGTAAAGGTATTCATAGCCCAAACTGAGCGACTGTCCATACAGGAGGCTGGGACCCGAAATAAGGGAACTTATAAAGTGACGCATTGTGTGTCCTTTATCTCAGTTACCGCTGCGGATTATTAAGATGGCAGCTAAAGATAATATAGAGGGTAGTAAAATGACAGAATAATAATACAAATAGATCATGTAAATATATAGATTTATATAAATAGCTCAAATAATAAGAAAATCCATTTGTATAATGACCCAGTGCACAATCACAACGTAACACCAGCAGGTTATTTTATATGAGTAGTTAGCCCTGGAACATGGATTTATTCATTTCATAATTTCTACATAATTACAAATGTATTTCTTATTTATCTATTCAATATATATCTATTTATTTCACATTTATGTTTGTTATATCTATTTCATATCTAATATCTGTGTCATATTTATCTTTCTGATATCTATCCTCCTCTCTCTCTCTCTCTCTCTCTCTCTCTCTCTCTCTCTCTCTCTTTCTCTCTCTCCTATCTATCTATCTATCTATCTATCTATCTATCCATCCAATATCTATCTATCTATCTATCTATCTATCTATCTATCTATCTATCTATCTATCCATCCATCCATCTATCTCCTATCTGTCTGTCCTTCTTATCTATCTATCTATCTATCTATCTATCTATCTATCTATCTATCTATCTATCTATCTATCTATCTATCTATCTATCTATCTATCTATCTGTCTGTCCTTCTTATCTATCTATCTATCTATCTATCTATCTATCTATCTATCTATCTATCTATCTATCATCTCTCTCTCTCTCTCTCTCTCTCTCTCTCTACCTACCTACCTATCTATAGATGCATGTTATGGTAAGTGCTGAGTACACAGCTGAGGATGAGGCTATTCCTTTCTTCTCCCATTTACAGTAAGGTGTAAGTAATGGGTCCGCCCCTGGGTAATTGGCCCTTGTCCACACTCAGCCTCTTACATTTGGTTAGACTGTAGCACCTGTGATGTGTCAGGCTTGGTGTGGCCCTGGCAGCCCCTGCACCCTTATACCCTGCACCCTGCTACCGTAGTAGTGTACTGTGACTCCTCAATACTGCTAATGATGATTACTGAAAGGATGATGGCTGTTTCCTAGATGTACTACACCCCCTCCCCAGTTATCTCAGGCTGGTCTCCCATACCTATAGGATGTGCAATGAAAGCAATTAGCAGCACCCCAGACACCCCCTCCCCCAGTGCCTGATAATGGTGGTTATGCATCCATCTGTCTAGCAGTATGTGAGGTAATGACTTTGTTCTCCTCTGTGTAGTCACAATACTCTTATTTCTATCTATCGCTATCTGCATGATGTTTTCTATTGCAATCTACCTTTTCAATGCAGGCATTGTATCTTCACATTTTGTAGACGCTGGTTTATGTGACTGCTGTAGTGTAATGAGAAGCATCACGTGATAGTGTTAATTAAAGAAAGAGAAGCAAATTGGAGTGACAGAAAGAAGTAGGAGGAACAGCCAAGTGCAGGCGTCTAGCTGGTGACCAGCGACCTCTAGTGGCAAGAACAAAGTATGCAGAAACTCAGGCAATAACACAGGTCTGCTGATATAATGAATGAAACCTATGGGTTATGCTATCTATCTATCTATCTATCTATCTATCTATCTATCTATCTATCTATCTATCTATTTATCTATCTATCTCCTATCTATCTATCTATCTATCTATCTATCATCTCTCTATCTATTATCTATCTATCTATCTATCTATCTAACTAATTATCTATATATCTATCAATCCATCATCTATCTATTTTGGGTTACATGCAAAATAATGTTTAATTTATTTAGATTTTTTAGAATAGCAGAATACATGAAAAATGCAATTCTACCACATTGTACAACATTTACAGTATGTGTCATTATGAGTTTGGGGGTTTTTGTTTTTTTTTACCATTTTGCTATTAAATACTGTTTATACAATAAAATGTTTTATATTAAAATGTGTTTTGTCTATATTTCTTTTATTCTGTGTTGCTATTTTATTTAATCTGAAACTTTGTGTCATTATTTTTAACAATTGTTTTTAAATACATTTATTTATTACACTGGTTACTATAATGTAGCCAATAACTTCCAATAGTAGGTGTCATTATGTGTATGAGGATTTTTACTGCTCTGCTATTAAATAATATATTCAATGAAATCATTTATTTTAAAATGTGTTTTGTATTTTTTTTTATTTTGTGTTGTTTTGTGTTTAATAATAAACTTTATTTAATTGTTTTAAATATTTTTAATTTCATTAGGGTACTTGACTTGTATTTTTATTACTGTTCTATAGTCATATGTCTATATGGCATCACAGAACAACCTGTGCATGTAAAATACCCTAAAAAGCCCCTATCCTGGATCATTTGGGGGATCTTTGCTAGGTTCCAAGCAGACAGTTGAAACCTGCGAGCCCCAGACATTGCACCTGGCTGGTCAGTGAGATGACAAAAGAAGTGACTCTTAGTCACAGCAGTTGTGCAGAAGGCGTTCATGTACACAGCTTATGTGCTCTGTGTGATCACCATTATGTACAAATGTCTGAAAGAGGGAAGGAGAACATTCCTGGCATGTACATATACCTTATGAAATTTGAGTATGCAGAAAGGGAAGAAAAGATATATGCTTGTCCTCTAAACAGATAGATATTAGAGATAAGCATGTTAATGTGCAAAGTAACACTTCCTACAGCAAAAATTCTACCAGAAAGGAATATAATAAATAAGTAAATTAAAAATCTTAATGCTTTTATAAAGAAATAAATTATAAATAAATTATGTCACGTTATTTATTTCATAAATTCTATTTGAAGCTTAAAGGGGTATTCCCACGTCGCATACTCACCAGTCTTCACTGCTGTAAAATCTTCTTTTTTCCTGGTTTCTTGCATCATTTGGTGGGCGGGGTTTCATACGCAACCTGCCATTTAGCTCTGCCCTCAAATTAGCATGTAGCTCCGCCCACCACGTAGTGTGATCCTATGGGGCGGCTGAAGTGCCTGTGATGTTGTCAAAGGTCCTCAAACAACACGATATGCACAATATTGGACTATGAAGTACAGGCAGGAGCAACCCCGTTCTGTGTTACATACAGAGACTGCCTGTCTCTGCCATAATGAACACAATTGAATTAGCTAGCCTAATAACTGGGAGAACAGAAGACGAGTTCAGAAATGAAAGCAGCTCCTCTCCTCTATCTGAGAGCAGGGAGCTAGGTCACATGGTGTAGACACAGGAATAGCTAGATACACAGGCTGGCTCCCGTGCACTTAGCCCCTCCTCCCTCCCCCCTTAGAGCAGCAGATACATCACTTGACTTTTAAGCAGATAAGTCAAGGGCTGTGTCAACAATGAATTAAATAAAGTAAGATAGTGGACAAACAAAGCAGTTTTGCTGAAGCAGTGTATTTAGGAAAAGTCTTACATCCACATTAACAAGCAGTATAGATAGGATCCTTGTGATGGGACAACCCCTTTAATTTTTCAAGTTAACCTTGATGAGACTGAATTCAAAGTGCCCTCAATACTAAGACTTATGAGGTTCAGATTGTGGTTTATCACCATTCTGTTCTTGCTGTGAAAGAAACCTTCTCAGTCTGCAATAACAACCTGGTGAACTTGTGCTGGTCTTCAGGTTAAAAAGAGCAGCCAAGCTGAACAAGCAGAGCTGCAGTGTAAGGGGCAGTTCACACAGAGTTTTTTTGGTGAGGATTTTGATGCTAAATCAGCCTCAAAATCAGTCTCCAAAAAAAGTCTCCCAATTGAACTCTATTGGGAGGTTTTTTTGGAGGCTGGTTTTGAGGCGGATTTAGTGTCAAAATCTTCGCCAAAAAACTCAGTGCAATCTGAACCTTAGACTACTATGGAGGTAAGGTGCAGTCAAGTTGTGGCCTAAAGTTTGGGCCGCGAAGCCCAAACATGTAAAACTAATTTGAATAACTATCACACATGGTACGAATGATATATATATATATAAGCTCCCATACCACAGGTGGCTACTTGTGAAAACAGGAGAGGAGGTAAGTGGTGGATGGGTCCAATGGCCAGGTGTGGTTCCAATCACTTGACCCAGGGTCATAACCAGCCCTGAGCTACAAGGTCCAGTTAAATAAATAGGCTAAATTAATCTCCTTGGACAACTCCTTTAACATGATATAGTCAAGAATTGACCTCTGGCAAAGCCACTCAGGCTCCTTTGATTCTCACCTTCAATTCTAGCAAATAACATAATGGGTTAGATTTTACTGACTTGATCTGGAAATATCAAATGGAAGATCTGGGCTGTTACAACTCATTTAAGTTGTTAATCACGAACATCCTGTGATTACTGTAGCGTCAGCACTAGTTCAACCAGTGTGGAGAAGTGTATGGAAGAGGAGAGGAGAAGATTGTCAAGAGTATTGGAAACTAGAAGACTCAAGGAGACAGTGATCTGGGCCAGGATGCTCTGTATATATATATATATATATATATATATATATATATATATATATATATATATATATATATAAAAGAAATACGACTTTTATTAAATTTGGGTTAGAAACTTAAATCTACACTAGTTCTAACCTTAGCTATGAATTTTCTGGCATAAATGATTTGCAATAGCAAGGCCTTTGCTGAGCCCTGCCCAGTTTTCAAAAAAAAAAATGGCAAGGGCAGTAGAAAATTGTGAAAATTCACACATTTTTTTTTTGCAAATTAGTTTTTCCCTTTTTTTGCAAATTGTTGTTTTTTCACAGGAGAAAACTGGTGCAAGTCAATTACTAAATTCTCTCTTTTATTGTAACACAAAGACAATGATTCCAAATCATTGTTAGTAAATTAGGAAGAAGGCGAGGTGTTCACAGGAGTCAGATGAGCTTTGAAGTGAAATGCTCTACAGAGGTGCTGCGCTCTATCACTGGAGGTAGAGAAATACAGAGTTAATACCCAGCTGGAACAATGCCAGCCATACATTATACTAATTGTGCCGCTTCTGTCACTAATGACTTTTCTCTCTTGCTTGACAAATAGTAATACACATTCTCAAACTAGTTAAAGGAAGCCAGAGGCTGAGAAAATTGTGAAAATGTGATGTTGTGTTTCTCACAGATCAAGACATCATAAATCCATTTACACGTTTGTAATGAATAAATAATGTCACTTATTTACATGTTATATTGAGTTGTTAATTCCTTTGGGGACTTGTGTCAAATGTGCAGAATTAGAAAAATACATCACTTTAAATATTTTATACTGTGTCTTTCAACTACATAAATCAATGCTATGGGGGGCACAGCTAACTGTAGGAAAATGGGGTAAGGCATATGTGTCAGTAGGTCCAATAAGCTACCCCCAAAAAAACTCCCAAATATGTCTATATCTATTGGAAATACAGACAAAACACTATCAACACCACAATTAAAAAAAATTTAAAGAGAACTTTTCACTACCTCTACTGACTCCATCTTCTCTCCATCCTTTAATAGGCTCCTCCCCACTGATTCCAGCTCAGTTGGATTTTTTTCTGATCCCCACCATTCCTGAACAATCAGTACAGCTGGTTTTGGTACCTTATATGTTAAATAAGCTCCCTAATATTAAGTGAGTAATGTAAGTCATGCTCCCTGCCTGCTCCTCCATGATAACACCCACTTCATATCAGAGAGTCTAGTTAACATATTAGGTATTGAAAGTAACTGTATTGATTGTTAAGGAATGGTGAGGGCTAGACAAAAAAAATCTAGATGTGCTGGAATCAGTGAAAAAGCATCAATTAAAGGATACAAAGAACTGGAGGTGGTCACCCATCTGCTCTGATCTTCTTCCACCCTCCCCTCCATTACAAGACTTCACTTATATTTTGTCTATCCTCATACCATGCCAGGCTACTTCCGTGCATGGACAGTCTTACATATTCTTAATATGTGTTGTACTATCTATCTTTGTTATTGATGTATTAAAATTAAATCTATTGTACTTTTATTGGTATATGTAGCTGTGAAGCCATGATTGTATTCTGTGCTTTGTATGCTGTTTTGCACCTGTATTGTATTCTTGTAACATTTCAATAAAAACTATTGTTTTTAAAAGAACTGGAGTTGGTGGAGGAGGTGAAAGGGTCATCCTACAATCAACAATAGAGATACATAGGGTATAGAAATATTCAAATACTCCTAAGATCAGTATCACATAAAAATGAACCCCCCAAAAATGGGGAACAATAGCTTGAAAATTAAGCAATGCAAAAAATGGACAGCACTCCAAAAATGTAAATAAAATGGGTGAAGATTTATTCCATTGCAACGTTTCGGGCCTAAGACTACAGGACCTTTCTCAAGCTGAGAAAGGCCCTCAAGTCCTAGGACTCAAATGTTGCAATGGAATAAATCTTCACCCATTTCATTTACATTTTCGGAGTGCTGTCCATTTTTTGCATTACTTATCTTGGATCATATGCCATATCTTTAGAATTTGTACCCACTAGCTGAGTCAGGTTATTATTTGGCGTTGCTTTGTACTTGGAATTTGAAAATTAAGCAGATATACAAGGAAATAAATATACATATATTATGGCAATGCAAAATGAAACGGCAAAGGAAAATTGCATCAAATAATATGCCGTCCAGTTAGAATAAGCAATTGCTAAAGGCCCATACCCATATAAGAGAGGCCCAGGTTTTGTGCCATTCACTGAACCCGTTTCTATACCCCATACATCTCTAGTTGTGATTATAAATGTTTCAGTTGTGGTATTGATAACTGCTTGTCTTGTAATTCCAATAAATATATATTATTATTTGCTTTCTAATTTAGGTGTGAACAATCTTAACTTGTATGTGTTGTCTATTGCTTTGGATACTTTTACATCAATTATATTTACACTTCTTTCTATGCTTATTACATATTTAAACTATTCATTAAAATAATGATAATAATAATAATAATAATAATAATAATAATAATAATAATTATTATTATTATTATTATTATTATTATTATTATTATTATTATTGCTATTATTATCATCTCCTTTATTTCTATAGCACCAATTTATTCCACAGCACTTTACAAATTATTTGTTATGATCAACATGGAATATTACTGAACATCAATCTAAATGACTGAAACAATAGGGTTGAGGGTCCTGCTTGTACATGCTTATAATTTATGAAGAAATGGGGATGACAGAAAAGGTGAAAATGCTTTACAGCACATGGAATTGCAAGGAGAAAGAATAAATACTTCAGTAGGTCTTGTCCTCAACAGCATAAGGAGGATCCTGAGACTCAGAGATTGTGGTAATAAATAATGCTCAAAAGTAGCAGAAGAACTTGATGACATATAAAGAGGCTAAACCTGGTCTCTTAGAATGTCAATAATTCCACATACTGGGTCACCTAAATAGGTCTGATGCTTAAGTCTTACATAAGCCCCTGCAAGTATATAGAAAGAGAAGGAATGCTCATACGAGGGCTGCATAAGATCAAATATATACAAAAAGAAGGAATACATATAGTGAGACAGCATGGGAGCAAGTATATACGAAAACAAGGAATATATATAGTGAGACAGCATGGGAGCAAGTATATACGAAAACAAGGAATATATATAGTGAGACAGCATGGGAGCAAGTATATACGAAAACAAGGAATACATATTGGAGAGCAGCATGAGAGCAAGTATATATACAAAAACAAGGAATACATATAGTGAGACAGCATGGGAACAAGTATATACGAACATAAAGAATAAATATAGGAAGACAGCATGAGATTATGTATATATGAAAATAAGGAACAAATTTAGTAATACAGCATGGAAGCAAGTGTATATGAAAACAAATAATAGTATTAAATTAGAGATTCAGGCACTCCAATGATAGATTCACAAGGGTAGATTATTTTTAAGGATCACTATCTATCTACTATTTGTAAATAAACTACCACATGCATATCTATCATTGGAGTGCTTAAATCTCTAATTTCACTTGGTCAATGGGCTGGGACCCCATCTAAGCACCCAAATATTAAAGAAACTACCAAGTGCCATATATAAATTACAAATTGGAGGGCAGCATGAGAGCAAGTATATATGAATACAAGGAAGGCATATAGTAGGGCAGCAAGAAAGCAAGTATATAAGATAACAAGGAAAACAAATTGCTGTCTTGAAAGCCCAGACTGGATGCATGTTGTCTAGAGAAGAAGTGTATTTTATGATAAATGATCCCAAACATGAACCTCTCGGGCCCCAGTGCAAAATCTGTACCAGGCCCCCCAACGACCTGTCTTACATACTCCTTGCTGTGTGTATTAGCTGCTGCACTGGCCATTGGCAGAAGCTATCCATGCACTGCACATGGTCCATCTGTTAGGATTGTATACTGTTAAGTAGCAGTGATCTAATAAGTAGATGTATGGAAGAAAAATGACACTGAGTATGGGTCTGGATACATGCTGTCCAATGATGGCATTCTAACCTATCCTAAGTCCTGTGATGTCATAACCTTGCACTTGTGATGCCAGAACAGTTTACCCTAATACAACACACTTGTGATGTCACAATGGCTTCTTTAAATAAAGCAATTATAATGTCATAGCAGTTATCTTACTAAAAGTATCATAATATTAGCCATGACATCATAGCATTTATCAAACTGATACACATGTGTGGCTTCAAAACATGTTACCTACCTGAAATACTCCTCACCCTGAAGCAGCGTACCTGGTAGAAATACACTTGTGATGTCACAGCCTTGCACAAGACCTCCCAAAATGCACCTGAGTTATTGAGGGGCCGGAGCTTCTTGATAATTGTTTCGCATTTTGTACCCATGCACAAAGAGATTAAAACTGGCAGGAACATGTGGCTGAAATGCTTGATAAAATGAAATGGATGAAATTCTGTTTTATTTATCTATACAGAAATTTTCCTTCATTATCAGCCCTATATTAATAAATGCAGAAATCTTCCCTGCTGTGTGATGAACACATATTCTCGGAGAACGTATAAAATGTATATTCATTAATATGCTCCTCCACATATAACACCTCTGACCCCTCATTTTAAGTAATCTACTCTCATTTCAGAGATAATAATCCAATCTGCATTCTGATTCCCATAGCCACTGGATTAGACCTTTAACCCATTCTCGACTGAACTGCCTGAGAAAGACTATTATGCTATAATATCATGTGACCTGTACCCCCAAATAACAGACTCTACATACGACAACATACAGCTGTTTTCATCATTGACCTAAATGTTATGATAGAAGTTAAAATTAAAAGCCTTCATTTATTTGGACTATGTTCTGATTGATGCCATTATCCTCCACGATTGCAGCATAAATATTATGGAAATGCCTAACAAATTTCTAAGCAGCTTAAAGGTCCTTCGCTACAGTAACTCCTAACATCAGAGGTCAAGAGGGGAGTATTATCCAGAACGTGTCATGTGAATACAATCTATGTTTATATATACTAGATAAGGCAATGTTGGAAGGCAATAGGATTCAATGGGTCTACATTAGAGTTGCGCAATCGGGATTGGAAAAGACCGGATTCCGATTGGCGATCGAGTAAATTTCACGATCGCGATCAGAATTCCGATCCCAATCTTTTTAGGTGGGATTGAGGTCGGAGGTTATATCCCACAATGCTTTGCTACTGGCCAAGCATTGAGGAAAAAGCTAAATAGAGATGAGCGAGTACTATTCGAAACTGGCATTTCAAATAGCATGCTCCTATAGGAATGAATGAATGCAGCCGGCACACAGCCTGTGCCGGCGTCTGGCTGCTTAACCCCCTGCGTGCCGGCTGCATCCATTCATTCTAATGGGAGCGTGCTATTCAAAACGGCAGTTTCGTTTAGTACTTGCTAATAAATTCGCTTTTCCTAGCTAACTAGCTAACATCTCTAGAAGCTAAAACTTACCTGCACAGATCCGCTGCCGCTGTCGCTCCCCGTTCATCTCGGTCCGGTTCTCTCTCATACAGACCTAGGAAGAAGGCAGGGCTTGTGGCTTAGGAGAGTGTGGGCAGATACTGTACCCGCCCACACTCTCCTAAGCCACAACAAGCCTCGCCTTCTCCCAGCATCTCTAACACTATCCTGGGAGGTGGGGGCGTGCACGGCGCTCTGATGACCTGTAAATGAGAGACAAGGGGAGCGAGAACAATGGGCAGTGGCAGCGATCTGTGCAGGTAAGTGAACACCAGGGGGGACTAAGTAGCCAGAGGATTTTTTCTTAATCACTACACAGCGTGGAGTCTAAAAATTAAAGTGTTCAATTTTTGGATTCCATGCTGTGTAGTGAATAGGATCGTTTTTAAAATCTGATCTTCGATTATTAAAAAAATTCCATTGATTTGCATTAGGATCGGAATTGGGATCGGGATCGGGTTTGAATGGAAAATGATCCGAAATCAGATTTTAAAAACGATCCTGAAATCTCAAGATCGGCTCAACCCTAGTCTACATATATACATACTCATGGGGAATTATTTTAAAAGAAAGTTAAAGGGATTCGCTCACGTGGCACGGAGGCTCAGTGGTAAGTGCTGGAGTCCTGGGTTCAAATCCAACCAAGGACAGCATCTGCACGTTTGTATGTTCTCCTCGTGTTTGCGTGGGTCTTCTCCAGGTACTCCCACACTCTAAAGACATACTGATAGGGGGAAAAAAAGATATTCTTTCCATTCATGTGATGGTTGTGCCTTGTCAAATACTGCTCTATTGTGGTCTATGGGACCTGCAGTATACAGATCTCCATCAGTGCCATCAAAGTCAACCAAGCAGTGGCTGAGCATGCCCACTACAGCTCAATTTACATCAGTAAATCATAGTTTCTCATTTATTGGTATTTTAGCCATATTAGTTGTCACCTTTGAATAGGGTTCTCAGTAAATTATCACTTTGTTACAGCTTATTTCCAGTTTTCGAGGAGATTATTAAAGGGGGGAATAACATGGCTACACTTCTTTTTGTCACCTTTCAAAAATGTCCATGGCAACACAACAAGAAAATGATAATATCTGTCAGGATTCGGGGATGTCATGGCCTTCCTGCTATGCGGCGCATGCCCCGGAAGCGTGTCAGAGACTCCTCTGGCTATATTTAGTACATTAAGGGGTTAAGTTGTCTCCTTGGTGTTGGTTTGACTGGCAGGCTGTCTGGCCAGTCATTCCTATCTGTGATGGGTAGGGTTGTATCTCAGTTCCTATTTAAGTTCCCTCACCCCCATGTTCATGTGCCTACTATAGCATTCAGTTTCTTTTTGCAAACTTCCAGGTTCTCTATAACTTTATTTGTACACTTGCTACAATCCTTTAGCTTTGCTTTCCCTTACCCTTCCTGCTCTCTGCGTGTTTAGTTTGCTTTTGTATTCTTTTGCTCGCCTATATCTATCTCTGGTCTTGCCTGACTATGCTTATCAGCTATTGTTCTCTGTCAGGATCGGACTGGCCCGCCGGAGCATCGGGCCCCGACTATACTGCTGCTCATTTTAGCATAGGCAGGGGCCCGATCATCAATGGGCTGGATCGGGATGGTTAGGGGCCCGATCGGGGCCCTGACATTCCAATCGGGCCCCTGACATTCCAATCGGGCCCCTGCCCAGGTCAGAGCAGGATTAGGGGAGGCGCTTAGGGCAGAAGACCGGGCGATTTTTTTTATTTTTTTTCCTAAGAACCAGCGCAAGGAGAGCTCTCCTTGCGCTTGTTCAGCCATCTACGTATCAGCGTAGGTGGCGTCATCACGCCGCCTATGCTGATACACAGACGTCCTGTGAAGGAAGAGGAAGCAGCAGCAGCAGCAGCTCGCGGTCGGTCGGTAAGTATAATAACTTTTTTTGGTTTATAATAGGCCGCTGCCTGCTGGACTATCTACCAGCAGGCAGCGGTCTATTTACCAACCCGGACCTGCTCACTGCCGCCCCCGCTTCCCCTTGTACTTTAGGCCGCGGCGGGCGGTAGTGAATAGGCCCGGGTCAGGCCGTGATCCCACTGCCACTGATATTATACTCAGGGGTCTTTTCAGACCCCCAAGTATAATAATAGGAGCCCCAGGGGAGGTGAGAGAACATAATAAACACTGATACTCATCTCTCCGGGATCCGGTGTTAATCCAAGCAGGCTTCTGGGCTATATGGTAATGTCCCAGACGTCACGTGGTCTGGAATATTACCATATAGGCCCGAAGCCTGTTCTAGCAGTACCATATAGGCCCGAAGCCTGTGGTAGTAGTAATAACGTGTTACTGCTAGCACAGGCTTTGGGCCTATATGTTACTGCTAGCACAGGCTTTGGGCCTATATGGTAATATCCCAGACCACGTGACGTCTGACACATTACCATATAGGCCTGAAGCCTGCTAGGAGTAAGATCAGATCCCGGAGAGGTGAGTAACAGTGTTTATTATGTTCCCTCACCTCCCCTGGGGCTCCGATTATTATACTCGGGGGTCTAAAAAGACCCCTGAGTATAATAATAGTTCATGGATGTGCAACTGTGGGGCATAATAGAGCTTGAAGGGTCCACTGTGGCCCCTGTAACCTCTATTATGCCCCACAGCGGCCCCCCTGCAATCTCTATTATGCCCCACAGTCTATTGTGCCACTGTGGGGCATAATATAGGCTGCAGGGGCTGCTGTGAGATATATATATATATATATATATATATATATATATATATATATATGTATATCTTTTGATCGTCTTTTGATCATCCGCCTCAGGCAGCAGAGAGGCTAGGTTCACCACTGGGTGAGGGTACATGAAAATGGCCGGCTGGAGAATGTCCCTAGCTATTTGGGCATACCCCCTGTTGTGAACCTAGCATAAGGCTATGGCTACACTATAACTTCTGTCATACAACCAAAGATGTGTCGCCCTGTGATTCTTTCACTCATGTTAGTGAATGGAGTCACATTGCAACCTGAGGGACCCAATGCGACTCCATTCACTAATGTGAAAGAGTCCCAAAGGGACACTGCGATCTTTGGTTGCATGAAGGAAGTAATAGTGTAGTCATAGCTGTTTTGCACACTGTATTGTGCGTGAAAGTGCACTTTAAACGTGCATAATATCAAAAACTGGATGGGCGATATTACATATGGCAGTAGGGTGGTCCCCTGAAAATAATCCCACTGGTGGGCCTTAGGCACCCCAGTCCGACCCTGTTCTCTGTTATCTGCCACTACTAGTAATACTCGTTTGTTTCTTTTTTACATCTCAGCCCACTGTTAGGGTAACTTTAGGGAATCTATTTTAGGTTCCTGTGAGGGGCGTCCTTGTAAGGATGTTACTCTGAGGTTAGGCAGGTTCAGTCAGGGAATCTGCTAGGGAAAGTTTTCCAATCTGTTTCTGCCTACGTTCCTGGATTTGCACCCAACCGTAACCAATCTAGGTCAGAGGTTGCAGGGACGTCGGGCACTCTCCTTGGCCACGGATTTCTGGGAGCTCCAGGTCAGTGTCTTACAATATCTCTGTAAAGAAATAAAGCAAAATGACCAAATGACTGGTTTTCTTATGTTTGTAATTCCTCCCTAGAAATCCATATATACACTGGGACCGTAGAACACATTACAGCTTTTCCATGAGTAAAGCATAAAATATGTTCAAAAATTTCCTTTGAAGCCTAAAATTTGGAATTTAAGAATATAATTTCTTATACTTTGTAGAGATGAACAAACTAGTTTGTAACAAACCAAATTTTTACAAATATTCCCAAAAAATCATCTTCAGCCAAACCTGAATTTTTTGGTGTTCTCCATACACAAATTATTATTGTAATCTGAGGTCTCTTTCAGCTTTAGAGTATAATATTGAAGGCCAGAGAAGGTACAGAAAAATGAAGCAACAATTACTCACTTTTCCTGGGTTCCGACACGACATTGGTTCTTCTTACCAGGGCTTTTGTCTTCTCGCCTGCTCACTAATGTCAGTGGCCCTGCTGAGGTCGCTGCTTAGGCCTGTGATGATGCCTCATATGGGGGCATTGGTGTCATGCCACTTTGATGTCAGTACATCCCACACAACTGTTGCGACTCATAGGCCTCAGTGATGACCCAGGACCATTGATCGGAGAAGTCGTCAGAGTAGTGCAGAAAAGGTGAATATAATGTTTTTTGGGTTTTTTTTACATTTGTGTGAAGAGACCCCAGAATATAATAATAGTACTTTTTGATTTGACCATAAAGGTTCGGTTTGTAATGAATTTTGTGGGCGAAATCCACAAATCTTTACAAAATTAATTTCACGTATTCACCTACTAGCCCCTTGTGGTTGTAATAAAAAATGTCACTTAATGGGCAGCATTTTCCATGTGACAGGAAGCATGCAGAGACAAACAAGTAAGCAGAAGGGCTGGAATGCAAACTTTATTAATCTTAGTTTTTTCCATAGTGCCTACATATTCTGCAGTACTGTACACATCACTCAGATCACTTCCTGTTCTCATTGGGGTTCACAATCTAATAGCCATACTGTATCTTTGGCACAGGCACACAAAGACCAATTTCATAGGAAGTCAAAGCCCATTTGGTTTTTAGAGTGTTGGAATAAACTGGAATACTTGGACAAAACCCACACAAACAGAGCCATGAACCCATCACTGCAAGTCAATAGTGCGGTGCTAACCACTGATCTACTGTGCTACAGTGAAGAATAGGAAGGGGTGTAGCTATAAGGTGTGCAGAGGCAGCAGTCAATATCATGCCCTGTATCCTAGGGGGTCAAAGATAATACCAGTATTATAGACAGTACATGGTATAACCCTGTACTGGAACACACCTTCTTGAACAACAAAGGCAGTTTTCTCTTTGGCTTCCTTAGACAAAGGTATTTGCCCGTAACTTTTTGTAAGGTCCAGTTTGGTTATGTACCTGGCATTACCCAACTTCTCAATCAGCTCATCAACCCTGGGCATGGGATAAGCGTCAAACTTTGAAATCTCATTCAATTTTCTAAAATCATTGCAAAACCTATAAGTACCATTGGGCTTTGGTATCAAAATTGGGTTAGACCACTCACTTTTGGACTCCTCAATCACTCCAGCATGTGTTTAACCTCAGCTGACACTACCTCCCTACGTGCCTCTGGTATTCTGTAGGGTTTGAGGTTTACTTTCCTCCCAGGTTCTTCCTCTAGATGGTGCTCTATCAGGTGTGTACGCCCTGGTAGGCCAGAGAACTTGTGTCTATTTTTCTGTAGGAACTCTTTTGCCTCCTGTTGTTGGGGCACTGAGAGGATCTCATTCACATGGACTGGAGGGATTGGTGGCAACGAATCACCCACTTCTGTATTTGAGGCCACCAAGGATTCCCTCTGGTTCCAGGGCTTAATCAAGTTCACATGGTAGATTTGAAAAGGCTTCCTTTTTCCTGGTTGGTGAACCTTATAGTTGACTGGCCCTTCTTTTTCCACAATTTCATATGGGCCTTGCCATTTTGCTAAGAACTTACTCTCTCTCCACAGTAGGCACCAAAATAAGGACTCTGTCCCCTGGGTTAAACTCTCGGACTCTGGCAGAACGATAATAAATTCTGCTTTGGGCCTCCTGTGCTCTTTGCAGATGTTCTTTTACAATTGGCATGACTGTTGAAATGCGGTCCTGCATTTGGGCTACATGCTCTATGACACTACGGTATGGGGAAGCCTCTGTTTCCCAGGTTTCTTAGGCTATATCAAGTAAGCCCCTGGGGTGTCTACCATAGACTAATTCAAAAGGGGAAAAACCTGTAGATGCTTGTGGAACCTCTCTAATAGAGAACATCAGGTACGGCAACAGGCAATCCCAGTCACCACCATCTTTTTCTACCACCTTTTTAAGCATATGCTTGAGAGTCTTATTAAAGCGCTCCACTAACCCATCTGTCTGCGGGTGATACACAGAGGTCTGTATGTGGGTAATTTTAAACAGCTTGCATTGCTCTTTCATCAGCTTTGACATGAACGGTGTGCCTTGGTCGGTCAGTATCTCTTTAAGAATGCCTATTCTTGAAAACATATAGAATAACTCACGGGCAAAACTCTTTGATGTCATATTACGCAAGGGAACCGCCTCAGAATAGCGAGTAGCGTAAGTTATAAGAAATATACTGGTGACATTAAGAAAACAGTAATCTACATATCAGAAAAAAATGCTTGACCTTACAAAACAGTTTTTATTGAACCAAAATAATTTCATATGCAAAATAGAAAACAAAATATGAGCAGAAATGAAAAGTGCTTGACATTAGACTATCGTTGATACAATTTTTCCGGTTGTCCCAATATAACGTCAAACAGTAATCTGCCATCATTGGGTCATTCCAAAAACCCTGGTAGCGGTTTGCCATTACTTTAATGTCCTGGTGAAACCGCTCGCCTTGTTCATCATTTACATCACCAAGATTTGAGGGGAAGAAATCTAAATGTGAATGCAAAAAGAGCATTTTCAGAGACATGTGACACATGAGGGGCCCAGCTTTTGTCTTGATCACCAAGTGGACACTTAAAGTACGTCTGGTACGTCTTTTTACTAGCATGAGTGAGTGAACGTACTTGGCCTTTTGGTGTAAAAAACCCCCACACACAACAGAATCTGTTCGGAGGATTGATACGCTGTCGGGGAATTTTTCTCCTTTAAAACAGATCAAACAGTATAGAAAGTTCAGTTCAATGGTGGTGACAAAGAAAAAAATGTAACGAGCCAACCGACTATATGTAGACTATATGTAGATATTTCCCTGGAGATGACAGAGGCAGCTTGTATTTAGAACTGATGTGACTGGAGGTAATCTGGTAGATAACTATATACAGTTGTGAGGTAAATGGGTCGGCCTATTCCTTACAGATGAACATTTTGTGTGATATTCGCTGCTTTCAGGTTCTCTCTATGGAGACCCTCATTCAGTTACACTTAAGTGGCTAAGCTGTTTTCTTCTCTCTGAGGTGACTTGCCCTCCCAGAAATGCAGTGAAATTCTTCTCACAATGGCGGCTGTCCGCTGCCTTCCCTTCTATCTCCAAGTGGCAGGGCTCAGATCCCTGTAGAGGCCTGTCTCTTGTCAGAGTCTCACAAACCAGTCCTTGCTGCCATCACTATCCTTTTCTGACTGACTCATATCTTACTGCCTCATAACACTTAGCTCCATAACATGTGACTTTCCGAGAAGCCGTCATTGGTTGACAGCATTGTCAATACTCCTTTCCGTAAAACTCGCTAAAACCTTCACTGATGTTGTCCTTGTAAGAAAATTCACAAATTAGTAACACAAACAAAGAAATAGGCATAACATAGGAAAAACCATATACATTGAAAATGCAGAAATAATGTAATAACAAAAATGCTTCTATCTCAGAAACTTTATGTGATAGTGGATAACTAAGGCCTTGTACACATCTGCGCTGGTAAACTGTTCAGGGGAGCCCACATGAGGACCCCCTCGAACGGAATATCAAACGCACTGGCAAGCGGTGTGCAGTGAAAGCACATGGACCCAATAGACTATAATGAGGTTCGTGTGCTCTCTGTGTGGTGTCCGCAAGGAACATGTGGACAGAAAAGTACTTTGTGATCTACTTTCCTGTCCGCATGATTCGTGGAAAGCACATGGACACCTTTATAGTCTATGGCAGGGGTCTCAAACTCGCGGCCCTCGGGACAATAGTTTGCGGCCCCCGGCGGACATCCCGACATCCGCTGTAATAGTACAGCGCATACCGGGTGTGTAACTATGGCGACCGCCCGGGAGCTTTAAACAGTAGACAACCAGCGCTAATGTCTCCGATCAGTCCCGGGACCGATCGGAGGCATTAAACCCTCTGGCACCACAGTCAAAGGCGCCGGAGGCGCCATTTTGCCGGTGATCGCCGGCACCTGGAGCAAGCTTTACAAGGCTCCCAGGCTTGTCTGCAATCTCTTTCTTTTGCAGGCTGCTCTATGCAGCCTGCAAAAGAAATGATGATTTTTTTGCAGTGCATTAGCATTGTAATGCATTGCATTAGTGATCAGACCCCCTGGGGTTCAACACCCCTAGGGGGTCTAATAAATACAAAATAAAAGTAAAAAAAAAAGTAAAAAAAAAAAATATAAAAAGTATTCAAAATTCAAATCACCCTCCTTTCTCTAGAACACATATAAAAGTAGTTAAGTACTGTGAAACACATAAATGTTAGGTATCCCAGTGTCTGAAATCACCCGCTTTACAAATCTCTAAAAATATTTTTCTTGTACGGTAAATGCTGTAGCGGGAAAAATAGTCAAAAGTGCCAAACCGCCGTTTTTTCACTGTTTTGATTCTGATAAAATTTGAATAAAAAGTGTTCAAAGCAATAACATTTCCCGAAAATGGTAGAACTAAAAAGTAAACCCGGCCCCACAAAAAATGACGCCCTATGCATCCCCGTACACGGACGTATAAAAAAGTTACGGCTGTCGGAATATGGCAACTTTTAGAAAAAAAAAATTGGGAAAACCTGAAGCGACCCAGCCTCATCCAAACTCTACCTCCAGCGGCCCCGGGGTAAATTGAGTTTGAGACCCCTGGTCTATGGGGTCCATGTGCTTTCACTGTACACAGCTTGTCAGTGTATTTGGTATACCGTTCAGGGTTCAGTCCCATGTGGATTCCACAAATGGATTACCAAACGCAGATGTGAACTAAGGGTAAGCATATTTTTGGAATCAGCACATCAAACCCCATAAAACAGACATATTACCTTTGCTGATGATTTTTTGTGTGTTAACCAGTGTAATGAAAAGACAACAACACTTTGAGGAGACAATTTCTAAAAAGTAGTGCAAGACTGCAAGTCCCAATATCGAGCTAAAATAAAGTTTTAAAAAAGAATTAAAATCTTTTAAAAATATTTTTTTAAAAATTAACATTTAAATCACCCCATCCTTAAAATATATGTAAAAATAAGTAAAAAGGAATAAATGTGGACACATTAGTTATCCCTAAAATGTTCATATCTGAAAATGTTCAAACTTTAAAAATATCTGAAAATCCCCAAACATAAAAATATTTTTCCAATATGATGAACACCCTAGTGGTAAAAATATTATAAATAGCTGAATCACTGTTTTACTGTCATTTCATCTTCCATTCAAAAAATGAATAAAAAATGTTGAAAATTTTAGACACTCTCCAAAATAGTAAGAAAAACACAACTTGTGTGGCGAGAAAAAGATGACTTGCACAGCGCTAAACACAGAAACATAACAAGTTATAGGCGTCAAAGTATGGTGACTAAAATATTTTTTGAATGTTTACAAGTTTTTAATTGAAAACATGATAAAAACTGTATGAATTTGGCATTGTTGTGATCATGCTGACCCAAAGAATAGTGGGTCGCTTTTTACTGCGCAGCAAATGCTGTAAACACAAAACCTGTAAGAAAATTTCACAATTGCAGTTTTTTATCAGTTCCCTCACATTACAGCTTTCCATCATATCATATACGATATTGATTGCTACCATTATGAAATACATTTTATCCCACAAAAAATAAGGCCCCAGTTGACTCTATGAGAGCACAGATAATGTTATGGCTTTTGGAAGGTAGGCAGCAAAAAATGAAAATGAAAAACAGCTATTGTGGAAATTGATTCCATTCCACTTATTCCAACACAGATGTAATTTTTTTTCAGGCCACACCATTCCTGAGCAATCAGCACACTTAGTTTTGGTGCCTAATATGATAATTAGGTATTGAAATGTCAAGTGGGTGGTGTCAGACAGGACCAGGCAAGTAGAGCAGCACTATTAAAAGATGCAAAAAACTGGAGTTGGAAGAGGTCATGAAAGCTGGATCACCACTTATGTAGGGGGGTTGTAACTGTGTGCCATAAACATTTATGAAAGAATACAATGGGAGTTCAATCACTGTGACCCACTTCATATTACTAGAGCAAAATGTCGACTGTTCTAAGACAGCACCATACATTTTTTCTCCTGTTAGTTATATTTTGTAGTCTTCAATGTTCTGTCGGCCATTTTTGGTGGTCTTGTGTGAGAAGAAGAGTGAAAAGGAGGAGACGTGTCAGGAACAGAAGACAGATATAGCACTGGAATGGATGACAACACTGTGCTCAGAGCACAGGGGAAATGCCCTATGTGCTTTCTGAGCATAATTAGCATAAAGAAGAAAAGAAGAAAAATGCAAAAATGGAGGCGTGGACCTTCAATATAAAGGTAAAAGATGAATAGCCTTTATAAAGGCTATTCCTATGTGCTTTTCGTTAAAAACCTGTTTTTTTTTAAATGATAGAATACCTTTAAGATGTTCTCCTCTACATATCTTCATTCTGACTTCTTTGTAATCTGACTGTCTCCATATTCAGCCTCACACATACAACTCTATGGGACAAGGAGGAATTGAGTAGAATTTTACTGCAGGCTGTTTAATTGATTCATTGTCTCATTCTGTGTATTATTAGCTTCTTATCTACAACTTAGCTGTATTAAGAAAGCATGGAGAGAAAAAAAGAGAGGGACACCGAGCGCACTAAGTGCAGTATTGCAATAGTATAGATATATTCGAATATATACAGACCAAAAGTTTGGACATACCTTCTCAATCAAAGACTTTTCTGTATTTTCTGTATTTTCTGAAAATTGTAGATTCACACTGAAGGCATCAAAACTATGAATTAACACGTGGAATTATATACTTAACAAAAAAGTGTGATACAACTGAAAATATGTCTTATATTCTAGGTTCTTCAAAGTAGCCACCTTTTGCTTTGATTACTGCTTTGCACACTCTTGGCATTCTCTTGATGAGCTTCAAGAGGTAGTCACCGGAAATGGTCTTCCAACAGTCTTGAAGGAGTTCCCAGACATGCTTAGCACTTGTTTGCCCTTTTGCCTTTACTCTGCGGTCCAGCTCACCTCAAACCATCTCAATTGGGTTCAGGTCTGGTGACTGTGGAGGCCAGGTCATTTGGCGTAGCACCCCATCACTCTCCTTCTTGGTTAAATAGCCCTTAAACAGCCTGGAGGTGTGTTTGGGGTCATTGTCCTGTTGAAAAATAAATGATGGTCCAACTAAACGCAAACTGGATGGAATAGCATGCCGCTGCAAGATGCTGTGGTAGCCATGCTGGTTCAGTATGCCTTCAATTTTTAATAAATCCTCAACAGTGTCACCCTCAAAGCACCCCCACACCATCACACCTCCTCCATGCTTCACGGTGGGAACCAGGCATGTAGTGTCCATCTGTTCACCTTTTCTGCGTCGCACAAAGAAACGGTGGTTGTAACCAAAGATCTCAAATTTGGACTCATCAGACCAAAGCACAGATTTCCACTGGTCTAATGTCCATTCCTTGTGTTCTTTAGCCCAAACAAGTCTCTTCTGCTTGTTACCTGTCCTTAGTAATGGTGTTCTAGCAGCTATTTTACCATGAAGGCCGGCTGCTGCACAAAGTCTCCTCGTAACAGTTGTTATAGAGATGTGTCTGCTGCTAGAACTCTGTGTGGCATTGACCTGGTCTCTTATCTGAGCTGCTGTTAACCTGCGATTTCTGAGACTGTAAGACTCTTGGTCTTACTTTCCTGGGGAGGTCCTCATGTGAGACAGTTTCTTTGTAGCGCTTGATGGTTTTTGCAACTGCACTTGGGGACACTTTCAAAGTTTTCCCAATTTTTCGAACCGACTGACCTTCATTTCTTAAAGTAATGATGACCACTCGTTTTTCTTTACTTAGCTGCTTTTTTCTTGCCATAATACAAATTCTAACAGTCTATTCAGTACGACTATGAGCTGTGTATCCACCTGACTTCTGCACAACACAACTGATGGTCCCAACCCATTTACAAGTCAAGAAATCCCACTTATTAAACCTGACAGGGCACACCTGTGAAGTGAAAACCATTTCTGGTGACTACCTCTTGAAGCTCATCAAGAGAATGCCAAGAGTGTGCAAAGCAGGAATCAAAGCAAAAGGTGGCTACTTAGAAGAACCTAGAATATAAGACATATTTTCAGTTGTTTCACACTTTTTTGTTAAGTATATAATTCCACGTGTTAATTCATAGTGTTGATGCCTTCAGTGTGAATCTACAATTTTCATAGTCATGAAAATACAGAAAAGTCTTTGAATTAGAAGGTGTGTCCAAGCTTTTGGTCTGTACTATATATATTGAAGTTGACCAAATGGCCTCTCACCTTGAGAGGTTGTGAACAGTCACAACTAGAGATGAGCGAACAGTGAAATGTTCGAAGTTTGAAATTCTATTTTAGTAGCCACTCAATACTCGACTGTTCAATCGAATATCGAACCCCATTAGTCTATGGGGAAGACACCCCAGGAAATGATGCCGACACCCTGGAATGCAACTAGGACAGCAGGGGAAGCATGCCTGGGGGCATCTAACATGCCCAAGTCACTGTATTACGTCGGGATCCCTGTCAGCTTGCAATATGCGGGAGCTGACTTTTTCCCATAGGAATGCATTGACCAGCATTGATTGGCTGAATGCCATACAGAGTACAGCATTCGGCCAATCAACACTGGTTCTGCCGGAGGCTAGTCTGTGAGGAGGCGGAGTCTAAGATCAGACCAGAATGGAGACTGCTGTGGACCGATCTTAGACTCTGCCTCCTCCGGCAGAACCAGCGTTGATTGCCTAAATGCTGTACTCTGTATGGCATTCGGCAAATCAACGCTGGTCAATGCATTCCTATGCCGAGATGTAGCAGTGCTGGCCGTGCACTCAGCTCGACTACACTGGAGATGCAGCCGAGCTGAGTGCACGGCCAACACTTCTACACCGTAGATGTGAACCCTGCTGCACACTCAGCTCTGCTGCAACAGAGATGTAGCAGAGCTGAGTGTGCGCTGAATCCTGCTGCACACTCAGCGCTGTTGCATCAGAGGTGCGCTGAACCCTGCTGCACACTCAGCTCTTCTGCATCTGCAACCAAAAACTCTGCCAAAAAAACACCTTTTCAAAAGGTCAGCCTGCTTCAATTATATCTGTAGGCAATGATGTTTTCGTAATTGACATGCTGCGATTTCCAAAACTGTGACAGTTTGGAAAATTACCGCATGTCCACACCACATATTTTTCCATAAAATGGGGATGGGATTCACTAGAATCCCATCCATTTTGTTGTGACTGCAGAATGCTGCGTTTTTTTCCGCAACATTTCAGCCATGTAGTGCCCTGGCTTTAAATTGGATTTCCCATATGAGAATACAATTTTAAGATCTGGATTTAAATTTTTCCGACCAATCTTCCCAGAGAGAAAACCTTACAACATTCTAAAACTCATGGTCGATATCGGCTGTTGCTGCTTTTATCAGTAATTCGCTTGCGCTCGAGAGTCTGGAAGAGATTTAGAACTAGCCAACGTAGTGTATTACATTCCAATAAATTACCAAATCATAATTCTACCCACACAATTGCGATACTCGGTGTCCTTTTAAAAGATAAAAACTTGGTAATTAAAATTCTCTTCTCAATTCTATATCTTTGCTGCTCTATTGTATACACTGTTGTACAGACATCAACATATCTTGATGAAATATTAAGGGCTATATTATAAAATCAGATGTGAAAGTAATCTAAAGCACACACTTAAGACCCAAGATTTCCATTTGTGGGATTAATAAGTAATATAATATATCAACGACATTGAATTACTGAAAAAAGAATATTAATGAAGTCTGGGTGACATAATAAATCAGCACTGGGAAGTCAAGTTAGTTTGTATACTGTCAGTGAATGAGCACAAAGGAGAAAATGATTTTCTTGAAATCCGCTTGTAACACATTTATTATACTGTACAGCGTTGATGTCTTTTATCACATCTCTATTCTGTCTCTTCTTTTTAAACATTAATCCTGCGGTATAATAAAGCCTCTCAACCGGGCTGAAATATCAGTAATATGTAAAAAATAAGAGAATGAACTAAAGAAAAGAGAAACATAAACCTAAACTGCAAAGCATGTCACTAATGTTAGTGAATACAATATTGCTTCTAGAAGAAAAATATAAAAGTATAAGACAAGACTTGCATACAGTCGGTAAATTATTGTGTCTGCCTATAAAACAAAGAAGAATCTGTTTTGTTTTCAGGCTTTGCATTCGTTTTCCTAGTCTACTCCAACAGGGTGTACAATGCTGTAACTTACAGCACCAGGACATTAGTGCAAAGTCTGTAAGTTTGGCCTTGAAAGTCAACAGTATACACCAGCCATATAAAATCTTTCACCACCTCCGCCACCTCCAACTCTTTGCATCGTTCAATAGATGCTGCTCCACAGTTGGAATTTTTTCTCTAGTCCCCACCATTCCTGAGCAATCATTTTTGATAGGTTGGGCACCCAGTATGATAATTGGCCTCTCTATAGTCAGATGAGCAGTTCTGAGCCGGAATAGAGTGGAGGATTGCCTACTTGACAGTAGAAAGCCTAATTAGCATATTGAGTGCTGAAACTAACAACACCGATTGCTCAGGAATAGTGTGGTTCACAGAAAGAAATCAAGTTGTATCAGAATTAATGGAGAGGCTCCTACTGAAGGATGCAAACAGGTGCAGTTGGTAGAGATAATGAAAGAACCCTTTTAAAACCACTTGCAGTGCATAAAATAGATTATGTTGTAACAAAGCTATCTGTCAGGGGATAGAATATATTAGGCAGAAGGTAAATGGGATTTTTCAGGCTTCACCCTTAGGATAGGTCATCAATTGAATACCGTTAGGGCTCTCACAGCTTGTCAATCAGTTGTTGAATCAGCTGTTTTCAAGTGAGAACTGTGGCCCCTTCACTATTTACCATGAACAACACTGTACCTTTGTGTAGCAGGCAGCGCCGCACCTCCAATGAGGCGACCTGAAGCGAGCGCTTCAGGCGGTTCTATGTCAGGACCCCAGGGAGGGCGGCATTTTTGATTACCTAAGCCAGTCCAGGACAAGCTGTCCTGGACTGGCTTAGCACCGAGCGGTGGTTTGGGGAGACCACTGGAGCAGTGCTGCTGCAGCGGCCTCCCCTCACGCTCAGGCAGAGAGCAGGTCATCTCCGTGCCTGTTCTCTGCCCGCGAACGGCGCTAAGCCACGCCCCCTTTGCTCGGCCACGCCCCTTAGCTCCCCCCCTCCTCCGGGGGGGGGGCGGCTTTCTGTAGTTCGCCTCGGGCGGCAAAAGGGGCAGGTTCACCCCTGGTAGCAGGTGTTCTTGGTATTGCAGCTAAGTCCATTCACTTGAATGGGACTGAGCTTCAAATGGCCCATGAGACTAATGAATGTGAATTCACATGGTCTGTAAAGTGGAAGTGGTGTTCTAGGAGCATTGTGGCTGCCTCAAGCAACTGATCTCTCTCCTGGGTGTTGGACTTCCCTGATCTTCAACGGATGACATATCCTAAAGAGCCTATCCGCTGCAGATTTTATCTGCAATGTGTGAATGGGATTAGCCAGAATGCCATCCAATTTGCAAATACTGTAAAACACAGCATTTTTTTCCACTGTGTTTTCACTGCAGCTAAAACACTGCATTATCGTGGTGCCATGGCTTTAAACTAGGGCCCCAGATTGCAGAAACGTAGTGATTTTTGCTGTGTTTTTTGAGCCAAACTCAGGAGTGGCTTGAAAAGGAATGAAAAATATAAAGGAAGCTGTTAGATGTTTCACTTCTGTTTAATCCACTCCTGTCTTTGGTAAAAAAAAAAATAAAATTCAGAAAAATCTGCAACAAAAATAGTCGTTCCTCCAATTGGTCATGTGTGTGTTATAGAACTGGACCATAAGGCAATTGAGGGGGGGGGGGGGGGAGGGGCTGGTCTGATGAATCACATTTTCTTTTATATCATGTGGATGGCCAGATGCCCATATGTCACTCAACTGTGGAAGAGATGGCATCAGAATGCACTATGGGAAGAAGACAAACTGACATGGGCATTGTAATATTTTGGTTAATTTTCTGCTGGGAAACATTGGCTCCTAACATTCACGTGACACATGCTACTTAGCTAAGTAATGTTGTATATTAAATAACCCCTTTATAGTAACAGTACTCCCTACTGACAATGGTCCCTTTCAGCAGGATATGGGACCCTGTCACACTGCAAGAATTGTTCAGGAATGGTGTAAAGTGTAACTTTGATTATAAACAACTTTTCATAAATGGATAGTTCAGGTTAATATAAGAAACTTTGAATAATATTTTGCTAAAGAAATATGTTTCCTTCTCCACTTTTCAGGCAAAGTTGCTTTTTACATATTAGTCTATGGAGAGGGGAGGATAGAGAGAAGGACACTCAACTAAGTGCTGCTGCTGCACTCTGCTACTCTGAACTCTTTTAACAGGTAATAGATAAGATGCTACCAATGCACAGATTGCAATAAATTAACCAGCAGAAGCAGCCTTTAACTGCATCGCTCCCTTTTCCATAGAGTTCTGCGTGTGTGGTTGAATACATTACAAACCTAATGCATTATGCATTCATGAAAGTTGTTTACAACTAGAGATGCACTTTAAGGACCTGGCAAACAGATAAACAGTTTTGACCTTTTCTACAAGTTCCCTAAATACTGTTTTATTGCCTGTTTGTCAGGAGCCTAATAGGTAATCACTGGAACTAAGCCTAGTGTGCATGTGTGTCAGAAGTCAGGAGTAATAGCGGTCAGTTAAATGAGGCAAAGCTATCGGAAGTGTACGACCAATAGGAATTGAGACAAGTTTATAATTTCCCATGGACCATTCTGATAATTGGATTATTATTTTTTCCCCCTATCTGTATGCCATTGGAGTGTGGGAGGAAAACCACACAAACAAGCGGGAGATGTCTTTGGCAGGATTTGAGCCCAGGACTCCAGTGCTGCAAGGCTGTAGTGTTAACCACTGACTCACCTTAAGTGGGCTCATTCTATAAATCTGGCCATACATATTAAATTTTAGACTTCCATCACTCGTCTGAAATGAACTGTTAGTTGGGGATATGGCCAACTATCCCAACTGTTGGTTGGGGATATGGCCAACTATCCCAAACACATGAACAACTACCAACCTTTAAATGAGCGTCCAACTACCCCAGATACATGGAAAATTAACTGTGGAAAATCATTCAATGTTAATGAACTGGTGAAAGTAGGAAATGATGGACACTTTGGGTGGGTTGTGCTAGTAGTTCAAACACATGCCCACAATATACATGCCCAAAATCACTCAAAGAGTGTAATTCTAGCCCATACACAACAGGCAGACAGATAGCAGAAAAAATCTAACACAACAAATTTTGGTTGTGGCCAACTGTAGTTGTTGAATAGTTGCATGGGCCAGATTGTTATAGATTTATGTATGACCAGCCAACTGCAGATAGTCTAAAAAGCTTAACAGTTTCTTTCTAATGGGGTTAAAGCATTAGGATCATTGGTGACAGTGATGGGGAAGTCCGCTCCTCTTTATACGAGCTTCGCATGAAATGGATCCTGAATGTTGCACAAATGTATTCTTAAATGTATTCATATGTTGGTGTATAAAAAAAAAACAATTCCCCATTGGATGCCATGTACTGGATAGTATTCCTCTATAAAAGCAATTCCAGATACTGTATGTCGCAATAGTATTGTAATACACATACAATATACAACATACAATATAAACAACACAGAGCTCAAAATAGTACATTTTCATATTGCTGAGTATATTGTGATCCATAACAGAAGGCATAGGAAAAAGACTAGAAAGAATAAATTATAATGTTGCTTCGCTAACTTTACATTGATGTATGTATTAAGAGAAATCTCTAGTATAAAACACATTTTCCCCTGAGAATTCTCACCCACCACTGTCTCTTGCAGGTTTCTGAATAATAAAATATCAGACAGAATATGCCTGAGCACTTACACAGTGAATTCAAGAATACATTTGGTGACAAACATACATTCTCTTAGCCCAATTTATTCTTCTGTTGTCAGTGAACCTCCTGCATGCCGCTTTCTGTTTCCTGTTGATGGTGTAAAGCGGACCATACACATTAGATTATTGTCAGCAGGACCTGGTAACCATTTAATGGTTAATGACTCTATATGTCAGGAGATCAGTGGAATAACTAGCAAAGACTGAGCCCCCCGCAAACATCTGACTTGGGCCCCACAACCCACGCCATAGTGCCACCTTTCCTGTCACCCACACAGTTTAATGACCCAATTTACACACACTATAATGTCCCATAGTGGCCCCTGAACACACAGTATTATGCCCTGTAGTGGTCCCTACACACAGTATTATGCCCCATAGTGGCCCCTGCACACAGTATTATGCCCCATAGTGGCCCCTACACACAGTATTATGTCCCATAGTGGTCCCTGCACACAGTATTATTTCCCATAGTGGCCCCTGCACACAGTATTATGTCCCATAGTGGTCCCTGCACACAGTATTATTTCCCATAGTGGCCCCTGCACACAGTACTATGCCCCTTAGTGGCCCCTGGACACACTATTATGCTCCATAGTGGCCCCTGCACACAGTATTATGCCCCATAGTGGCCCCTGCACACACTATTATGCTCCATAGTAGCCCCTGCACACAGTATTATGCCCCATAGTTGCCCCTGCACACAGTATTATGCCACTTAGTGGCCCCTGCACACAGTATTATGTCCCATAGTGGTCCCTGCACACAGTATTATTTCCCATAGTGGCCCCTGCACACAGTACTATGCCCCTTAGTGGCCCCTGGACACACTATTATGCTCCATAGTGGCCCCTGCACACAGTATTATGCCCCATAGTGGCCCCTGCACACACTATTATGCTCCATAGTAGCCCCTGCACACAGTATTATGCCCCATAGTTGCCCCTGCACACAGTATTATGCCCCTTAGTGGCCCCTGGACACACTATTATGCTCCATAGTGGCCCCTGCACACACTATTATGCTCCATAGTGGCCCCTGCACACAGTATTATGCTCCATAGTGGCCCCTGCACACACTATTATGCTCCATAGTAGCCCCTGCACACAGTATTATGCCCCATAGTGACCACTGCATACAGTATTATGCCCCTTAGTGGCCCCTGCACACACAGTATTATCCCCCATAGTGGCCCCTGCAAACAGTATTATACCCATAGTGACCCCTACTCACAGTATTATGTCCCATAGTGGTCCCTGCACACAGTATTATGCCTCATAGTGGCTCCTGTACACAGTATTATGCCCCATAGTGGCCCCTGCACACAATATTATAGCCCATAGTGGCCCCTGCACACACAGTATTATGCTCCATACTGGCCACTGCACAAAGTATTATGCCCCATAGTGGACTACCCATGAACAATTGTTCTACTCTTTTCAGACCCTAGAGTATAATCATTGGAGACCAAGGGTAGGATAGAAACATAAAATACAATGTTGGTAAAGACGTCACATGAACCAGGCCGGTGTCGCAGCACATAATGACTCTAGCCTGGCCCACGTGACGTCTGGGATGTCACATAAAAGGCCCAAAGCCTGCTGACGCACAGGAGAGATAAGTAACAGTGTTTTTTTATGTTCCCTCATTTACCTTTGACCTCTGATCATTATACTATGGGATATAGACCCCCATCTATCGCTGCTATCATTATACATGGGGGTATAGACCCTCATGTATAATGATAGCAGCGTTGGGGTTCATGGCCTCACTTACCGATACCCACTCCTGCTCAGAGCTGCCTCCACTTCCCAGTCGACCGTGAGCAGGAGCGAGCATCGTAAGTAAATAGGGCTGTTGCCTACTCAGGTTACTTGCTGCCAGAGATGTCTGGTAGTGACTTATACCCTTCTTCCGATTAAGGGCACATGTATACTTGCCAAGCAAGCATGCATGTGGGGTTGGGAAGGACTTTCAGGAGTTACAGTTGTCAACCTTTAGGAGGTGCATCAAATATGACAATGACAAACATTTTGTAATGATCAAAGTACAGGGAATTGTGGAGCAGGAAAGTCAGTGACTGCCCTACACGTGCTCATTCTCAACACCCACTATGGTCAGTTTGCATGGGAGGCCAATTTACCCCCTTAGTATATATAGTTGTTCTTGGTCTCTTGTGCAAAATCGAGAAACTGGCAGAAGACGGAAACCTGCAAAGCGGAGACTGGGCACAGATGTGAACCTGCCTTAGTCTGTGATCTACAAGTAGACCAACATCCTTCTTGCCCTACTTTTACTCTCCCTAGGACATATGTTTATTGCAGATCATTTTACCCAGATGTATAACTTTACATTTATCCATATTGACCCTCATTTGCCAAATGAACATATATAACTCAGCCTTTTCAAGGCCACCCACATTGTCTATAGACTGCACTTTACTACATAGCTTGGTAAGGCGTGCAAAAACAAAACCAGAGTTATTAATCCCATTGTCTATATCATTAGAAAATAAGATAATTAAAAGCAATCCCAGAACTGAACCCTGGGATACACCACTTATAACAGAGGACCAAGCACTGAACCCTGGGATATCCCTTTTATAACAGAGGACCCAGCACTGAACCCTGGGGTACATCAGTTATAACAGAGGACCAAGCACTGAACCCTGGGATATACCACTTATAACAGAGGACCCAGCACTGAACCCTGGGATACACCACTTATAACCGAGGAATCTGCACTGATCCCTGGGATACACCACTTATAACAGAGGACCAAGCACTGAACCCTGGGGTACACCACTTATAACAGAGGACCCTGGACTGAACCCTGGGGTACACCACTTATAACAGAGGACCCAGCACTGAACCCTGGGGTACATCAGTTATAACAGAGGACCAAGCACTGAACCCTGGGATATACCACTTATAACAGAGGACCCAGCACTGAACCCTGGGGTACATCAGTTATAACAGAGGACCAAGCACTGAACCCTGGGATACACCACTTATAACAGAGGACCAAGCACTGAACCCTGGGGTACACCACTTATAACAGAGGACCCTGGACTGAACCCTGGGGTACACCACTTATAACAGAGGACCAAGCACTGAACCCTGGGGTACATCAGTTATAACAGAGGACCAAGCACTGAACCCTGGGATATACCACTTATAACAGAGGACCCAGCACTGAACCCTGGGATACACCACTTATAACAGAGGAATCTGCACTGATCCCTGGGATGCACCACTTATAACAGAGGACCAAGCACTGAACCCTGGGGTACACCACTTATAACAGAGGAATCTGCACTGATCCCTGGGGTACACCACTTATAACAGAGGACCCAGCACTGATCCCTGGGGTACACCACTTATAACAGAGGACCCAGCACTGAACCCTGGGGTACACCACTTATAACAGAGAACCCGGCACTGATCCCTGGGGTACACCACTTATAACAGAGGACCAAGCACTGATCCCTGGGGTACATCACTTATAACAGAGGATACGGCACTGAACCCTGGGGTACACCACTTATAACAGAAGAATCTGCACTGATCCCTGGGGTACACCACTTATAACAGAGGACCAAGCACTGAACCCTGGGGTACACCACTTATAACAAAGGACCCAGTACTGAACCCTGGGGTGCAACACTAATAACAGAGGACCCGGCAATGAATCCTGGGGTACACCATTTATAACAGAGGACCCAGCACTGAACCCTGGGGTACACCATTTATAACAGAGGACCAGGCAATGAACCCTTGGGTACACCACTTATAACAGAGGACTCAGTACTGAACCCTGGGGTACACCACTTACAACAGAGGGCCTGGCAATGAACCCTGGGGTATACCACTTATACCAGAGGACCAGTCTGAGGTGTAGTCATGGATCACCTTTAACTAGTTTTCAATCCAAGCAAAAATTTTCTAACTTCAATAGAACTTTGTATGACTATGTCCAAGAAGGGACAGAAGCAACACAATAAATAAAATGACAATTTTTATTAAGTGATAATAAATATGAAAACATAAATTACACATAAACAACAGGGGGTAAATGCTTCACCAAAAGGCGGGTGGTGTGTGGTAATAAATAGTATATAGGTCTAGGCAGGGGTGAACCTGCCCCTTACGCCGCCCGAGGCGAACGACAGAAAGCCGCCCCGAGGCGAGGGCTAAGCGGAGGGGCGGGGCTTAGCGGCGTTCGCAGGCAGAGAGCAGGCACGGAGAGGACCTGCTCTCTGCCTGAGCGTGAGGGGAGGCTGCTGGAGCAGCGCTGCTCCAGTGGCCTCCCCAATCCACCGCTCAGTGCTAAGCCAGTCCAGGACAGCTTGTCCTGGACTGGTTTAGGTAAGCAAAAATGCCGCCCTCCCTGGGGACCTGGCATAGTGCCGCCTGAAGCGGTCGCTTCAGGTCGCCTCATGGGAGGTGCGGCGCTGGGTCTAGGGTGAAAAAAGTATGTATATCACAGTCAAATAATAAGGGTTCACATGTTGTTGCAAGTGTGGCAGTTCCAAAGCAGATAGAAATATCCCATAGGTAAGAATGCACAACAGAGAGACATATGTGAAAATTATATACATAGAAGGTAAAGAACCAACCCTAAGACCATAGTTATAGTGTAAAGCACCTACCACCCGTACCGCGCCCCGATGAGCGTTTCACCCAACGGCTTCATCAGGGGGAACTTTACCCAATAGATTTTTATGATGGGTGATGTCAAAAGCTTTTTCAAGTCCAGACACACTATACCCACAGCCTTCCCCCTGTCCAGGCCTCTATTTCCCTCTTCATAAATTAGTTTGGCAACTTCTGTCCTTATTAAAACCATGATGTCTGTCACTTATATTATTATTTTTCACATGTACTCCTATATAGGAACTCGCTTGCAATTGTGATTGTATTCCATGCGGACTCTAACCGGATGGAATACATACGCTAGTGTGAACCAACCCTAAAGCTGTTTTTAGAATAGCCACTATATTTGCCTTGCACCAGTCCTTTGGCACTGTCCCAGTCACTAGCAAATGAATTAAACTTGATTTACACATAAAACTAGATTTTTACAAAAAGTAAAATCATGGAAAACTCCTTTCATATAATCTAATAATAAAAAAAATAATACATTGCAATTTTTTCGGTGCCTATAAAGAAAATACAATTCTAAAATAATATGACATATTAAAAAAAACCCATCTAAAACATCTACAATACCAATACTTTATAAATTTCAATGTCCGGGAGAAGTTCCTGTTTGAACTCTTATGCTAGACTTCGCTTGTTAATATTTTTATTTTGCGGTTAGATTTTGTTTTGTAACATTTGTGTTGGTAGGATTTCTCCAAAATGGATTCAGGCATTTATTTTAAATAATCTCTGCAAATACAGCTTGAAATTATATTAGTCTGACAGTGACTACTGGTGCTATTTTGGAGTGTGGCTTTGCTCAAGCAGACTTCCAAGTTCTCCGTGGTTTGCAGCTGGAGACATAATTTCATGAAGGAGCACGCTTGGACAGCTAAACTTATATTTTTCCAGACATATAGCAGGATTCCACCATATTTCCCCATAGAAAAATGTCTGGTGATTTAACCCGCAAAACCTACTAATCTTCTCAGATTGGCTATTCTTAGAATTTTAGGGACAGCACATGGTCATTTACAGAAACTTGGCAGGTCTCTGGAGACACTTGTACAGCTACGACCGACCACAAAGGGAGATGATGTGGCTGGTGTATAAAGAGCCGTTATGCTCATAGAAAAGCCTCTGTGAGTGAATCTGCAGAAAAACATGATAAAAATATGTTTACAAATGCGTGCGCGGCTGCACATTCTGTAATAAATATGTTTATGCCATTAGATGTTTCCTTTATTTCACTATGACATAGCACATTTATAAAACAGAATAGCCGTCCTAAGATGAACAGTCACAGGAATATTCCACTTGTTCTCTTGTGTTCTTAGGTCTGAGCTTCTGTAATAATACATTTCTTTCATTGGCATTCTAGATGTGCAATAAAAACATATTAATCTGAAATGAGATCGTGTCCAGTTATCAGGACCAGATAGTGATGACATTGGATCACTGGAAGTTACAAGGACACAGATATTGGTGACATCACATCACAGGGACATTCAAGGACAGAGCCTCGTCTTAAGCGCTATTTCATTCCTACAATGCTTTATTTTTTTAAACTTGGACTGGTACATGCTTCCTTAGACCAAAGTCACCATGTTATTGATGAGCAAACGCCAAATCCAGGCGGCACAGACCAGAACTCCCAAACTCAAGTGATCCCACAGTCTAAGCCTCCCAGAGAAGCTAAGATTACAGGTACACGTCACAGCACCCAAAAAAATGTATTATGAATAAAGCAGAGACTTTGGTGACATCAGATCACTGATATGTACAAGAAAACAAATATTGGATGACATGAGATCACTGATATGTGCAAGGACTCAAATATTGCTGATGTGATCAATGGGACGTATAAGGAGATAGATATTAGTGACATCAGATCATTGAGACATTCAAGGTCAGACACATCGGTGACATCAGATCACTGGGATGTACAAGAACACAAATATTGGTGACATGAGATCACTGGGACATACAAGGACACAGATGTTAGTTACATCAAATGACTGGGAAATACAAGGACACAGATACCATTGACATTACATTACTGGGTTGTTCAAGGATAAAGACATTGGTGACTTCAAATCACTGGGATGTACAAGAACACAAATATTGGTGATGTGATTCCTGGGACAAACAAGGACATTGGTGACCAATATCAGATAACAAATCACTGGGAGTTACAAGGACACAGGTGTTAGTTAAATCAGATGACTGGGAAATAAAAGGACACGAATATTGGTGACATCAGATCACTGGAACAGACAATGGCATAGATATGGTGATATCAGATGACTGGGGTACAAGGACACATATATTGGTTACATGAGATCACTGGGTGGCACAAGGACACAGGTATTGGTGATATTAGATCATTGGGATGCACAAGGATATTGGCAGTTCGGAGGAACATTTTTGGTAAGTTACACGACAGCAACATAATACCATTTTAGTGTCCATAAATCTAGTGACAGGTTTCCTTTACGTGAGTGAGAGTAGTTTGTACAACAGACCTATTCATTCATGTACAAGGGGATGAAGCATGTTACAAAACTTCAATTGCATAGGTTAATTGTTAATTCTGTAGATGACTCCATGATATGGAGCCCATTTTAAGTCATTAGCTAGTCAGATAGGCTTATAAAAAAAAAAGCATATATCATTGTTGCACAATTTTTTTGTTTTTTATATACATTTTTTTCCTCCGTTTTCCAAAATCCAGAACTTATATTTTTCCATTCACATAGCAATATGAGGGCTTGTTTACTTCCTATTGGCAACATTTACTATCCCATGCAATTTACTGGGAAGCCATAAAAATTCTAAAGAAGAATTGGAATATAAAACTGTTGTTCCATTTTCCTATGGGTTTTATTTTTACAATTAATTTTAAAATTTTATTTTAAAATTAAGAAGTTTTTTCAACACAAAATTTGTTTTTATTGTTATATTCTGACCTCTGTGTCTTTTTTTATATTTAAATCAACAGAGTCGTGTAAGGAGTCTTTTGTGGGATGATGTGCTGATGTCTTCTATACAAGGGGTGCTCAAACTTTGTCAGCATGTGAGCTACTTTTTAATGTGCCCACGTCAAAAGATCTACTACCCACTTCTTGTGGGCGAGGCCGGGGCGGGCCTGTTGGCGGGGCGTTTCTGTGGCCGCCCAGGGATCCCCGCTGTCTGCTTGCTCACATCGCAGGCTGAGAGTTATCTCTGGACACTGGCAGGCTAGGGCTGCGGCAGCCCTGCCTGCCAGTGTCTATAGATGACTCTCAGCCTGCACTGTGAAGAAGCACCCCGGCCCCCTCCATCCCTAAGAGCGGCCTGCAAGTGTCCGGACTGCTTGTTCACAGCACAGGCTGAGAGTCGACTCTCAGCCTACACTATGAACAAGCAGACACCGGGGATCCCTGGCTGCATCCCTTGATCGATCCATACGTCCATTGCAATTGACCGGTAGATCGCGATGGACGTATTGGGCACCCCTGCTCTATACTATCATCATCTCACTGGACAATGATACAAAAGAATATAAGGGCTCATATATCAGCTTTTCTTTGACATCATGGCACCATGTTGCACTACAGGAAGAAGACACGCCCGAGGAAGAATTATTATGATCAGGGCAAAGTTCTGGGGAGAATCTTTGGAGCCTGGAATTTATATGAACATACCACTAACCTAAACAATGACCAAGTCTTCCCATTTTTTTTAATGTAGATTGTGAGCCCCATTATAGATCTCAATTTGTACATTTTTCCCTATCAGTATGTCATTGGAGTGTGGAAGGAAATCCACACAAACACAGGGAGAACATACAAACTCCTTGCAGATTCAAACCCAGGACTCCAGTACTGCAAGGCTACAGTGCTAATCACTGAGCCACCATGTTGTCTCAAAGTGTTCCCATTTGTACCAAAAATCGCCACTACAAATTGTAGAGTGATTGAACAGTGTGGCTCCAGGCATGTCATCAGTACTAGGAGCCGCGCTGTCCCACAACAGCAGATATGTGAGGGTTTCAGCTGACGGACCTTTGCACATCTAATATTGATGATCAATATTAAAAAATGGATAAGCCCTTTAAAAATAAGTCTGCTAGCTTATGGTTTAACTATAAAAGAAGGATATATTTTAAGGTAATCCCGTCTTATTTCCGATCAAGAATATGACAATTATATCTAATACATTATACAAGAAATCAGTACTTTCAGTGATCAATTTATACAATGTTATTATCGTTAAACTCCTTCTCTGCAGGACACTAAAATCCGGACCCCCTCCTATTCACTGTAATAATTCCACAGACTTGGTGGGCTGCAATAAAAAGCACAAATTGTCGGTCCAGAAACAAACAGAATAAATCCATCAGTGGAGTTTGTTCAGAAGGTAACAAGCATTTAGTGGAGTCAATATTGGACAGTTCACAATGTTTTATGGATCTGTGCCTTCCTCACATACAAGGCACATTGAGGACATTGTAAACATTTATTAGAGACAATAATGTACTGAGTACAAAGTCTCCATTGACTGGTTTTAGACAGATTGTGCTATGTTCAGTTCTATTCTATGCAGCCGCCGCCATAAAAAACAGCGGCAAGCTTTTATGCACCAATTGATCCATTTTGAAATAAAATTGCATTCAAAGCAACAGCACAAGTTACCTTACATTACACTTCTATATCAGCCCGAATCTCAGCTACAGCTCAAGTAAAATGTCACATTATGAGAAATTATTCAGGTCCACTGTTTCATTATGTCCTTAAACTTCAGTTTTAGATAAGTTAAAGAGGACGTGTCACATAGAAAATATAATGTAATCTGCAGATGGAAGGTTATAGAGCAGGAGTAGTTTAGCAGATTCATATATAGTGCTGGGGTATATGGTTCATTATAATCTGCCATGTATCCACAGTATTTCTATATTGAGAAGTCAAAGGGGCGGTCCTATGAGTCATTGGCAGTCATCAACAGCCTCCCCTCTATGACTGTACATACTGTCAATCACTGATGGGACCGCCTCCTTGACATCCCAACATAGAAGGAGTAGATATTTTAATGGAGTTATCAACAAGTTATTCTAAATCTTTTCCCACAAAACCATATATCATTGTGTTCAGTTCCGTGTGCTCTATAACATTCTGGTTGCAGATCAAACAGCACTTTCCATGTGACAGGTTCCTTAACTGATTCGCCCAAATAGAAAGCCTCTTTTGATGCAACTTCTTCCAAACCTTGAAACATCATTTTATTGTATTTTAAAGGGGCAACCCATGTGGAGTTTGGGGAAGATGTAAAATAAAAACAATAAAGCATACTTACCTGTTCCTGGGGCTGGTGTCAGTTTGGTCTTGTGCCAGTGCTTCAATGTCATCAGTCTCTGAGGTTTTGGTGAGACACAACACTGAACATACACCAGTGGCAGGTGTATATGTGGTTGCCCTAATTCCTGGACAACTCCTTTAAAGAGGACCTTTCTCCACCTCCATTAACTCCAGTTTTTAGCATCTGTTAAAATGGTGCTGGACCACTGATTCTGGCACAGTTTGATTTTTTCTCTAGCCCTCAGCATTCCAAAGCAATCAGTGCAGTTCATTTTGGTGCGTAATACGCTATTTAGGTTCTGTATTGTCAAGTAACAGAGTCAGACAGAATCAGGCAAGAGTTCCAATAAGAGACTGACTGCGTTGGAGAACAGAATCACAGGCTTTGCCTGCTCCTACTTGACACTGCCCACTTGACAGTACAGAGCCTAAAAAGCATAGGCTGGGTTCACATCTATGTCCCGGCCTCCATTCTGCAGGTTTCCGTTTCCTGCCCGAAACTGGACAGGAGACGGAAACCTGCAGGCATTTTTCAAACCCATTCATTGTTTACAGTACAGTTGGATTTTTCCTCTAGCCGCCACCATTTCTGCTCTGTTAGTGTAGGTGTAGGTAAGTACTGTTAGTTTAGGTGTAGATATCGGCTCGTTCACATCTGCGCCCAATCTCCGCCTGTCGGGTTTCCATCTTCTGCAGACAGAAGATCCTTTAATAGTCCCACCATGGCAAAATTCAGATTCTCAATATATTTCTTCTTTGGTCAAAACTTTTTTCTAATAAAGAGCTACAAATATTTGGATTAATACAATAAACTAATAATTACTAATGGGAAAAAGAATTTTACTATTTTTTAATAAACTTTAGTAATTACGTATAATTTTTTTTTTAAAATTCATGTCCTCATAAGGGGGAGTTCACACGGAGTATTCTGGTTCATCATTTGGTACGTAGATGCCGCGGGAGGATTTGCGGGCCGTATACGTTCCCATTGTTTTCAATGGGAGCCGGTACCGTACACGCGGCGCTATTTTGCGGCCGTGATTTTGCGGCGTCTACATACCAAATGATGAACCAGAATACTCCGTGTGAACTCCCCCTTAAACTGTCCACATAGGACAAAAGAATAAAATTAAAAAACATTTAGGTATTAAGACATTCATTATGATTAGAGATGAGCGAACAGTAAAATATTCAATATTCGTTATTCGTTCCGAATAGCATCTCAATATTCGACTATTCGAACGAATATCGAACCCCATTATAGTCTATGGGAGAAAATGCTTCGTTTCAGGGGATCCCACCATTCGACTCAGGAGGGTCACCAAGTCCACTTTTAAACCTCAGCAAATGATGCCAAAACCTCTAAAATGCAACTGGGACAGCAGGGGAAGCATGCCTGGGGGCATCTAACACACCAAAGTCCCTCTATTACCATAACATCACAGCCTAACAACTACACACTTTCCACATTCAAAAAAACCTCTATCAAAGTGGGAAAATACCTGGAAACCTTCTTTACTCCCCAAATGGATGGACACAAACCCCAATTTAAGCTCAACAAACAGTAACAACCACTCCTTTAAATCACGTTCCCCATGACAATCACAGATGGAATAGACAATGGGAAATCCTTCAGTCCCCACCCTGAACTGTCATTGTGGATGTGTGTGTGTGTGATGTGGTAAGACTTTCCAAAATTCACTTTTATGGCCCTTAATGTGAACCCTTCCAAACAAAATTACAGGCCCTTAAGCTGAGCTACCAGCAGAGATTGAGGCCCTTTAGGTTATTTCAGCCTCTTACCTGCAGAGTTTTAGGTCCTTTAACTTAGTTCAACCTTGCACCAGCAGAGATTTGTTGGTTCTTTGGGTGAGTGGAGCCTTTAAAATACAGTGCTTTTGGCCCTTGGGGTGACTAGAGCCTTGTAGCAGCATTGCTTTATTTTTTGGCCCTTGGGGTGACCCCTAAAAAATTAGATTTCAGGCCCTTGGGGTAGCCCTAAAACATTAATTTTCAGGCCCCTGTGGGGGGAGCCCTAAAACATTAATTTTCAGGCCCCTGTGGGGGGAGCCCTAAAACATTAATTTGCAGGCCCCTGTGGGGGGAGCCCTAAAAAATTGTTTTGCACGCCCCTGTGGGGGGGTATGCATGAAAAAAAATATTTAATGAAATAAAAAAAAGAAATTATTACTACATTCAGGGGCTGGGGTTGTAGGAGGAGGAGCATGAGAAGCATGAGGAAGAATAAATTGTTTGCTGACTGAATCTCTCCAGTACCTGGGCTATGGAGTGGATACCCAGCTGGATATCCACATCCTCACCCATGTCCCCTGCTGCTGCTGGCAGCCTCTCTCCAGTACCTGGACTCTGGAGTGGATATACAGCTGGGTATCCACGTCCACATCCTCACACCCTGGTGCTGGCGAGGGGCACTGCTGACAGCCTCTCTCCAGTACATCAACTCTGGAGCTGATACCCAGCTGGGTATCCAGTTCCACGTCTTCTCCTACATTCCCTGCTGCTACTGGCGTGGGGCACTGCTGGCAGCCTCCTTCCAGTACCTGGACTCTGGATCTGATACCCAGCTGGGTATCCAGTTCCACGTCCTCTTCAACGTACCCTGGTGCTGGCGAGGGGCACTGCTGGCAGCCCCTCTCCAGTACCTGGACTCCAGTACCAGCTGGGTATCTACTTCCACGTCCACATACCCTGCTGCTACGCTGCATGATTTGCTAGCTAGCGATTATTGAGCTCTGAAAAGAGCTGTTATTATTGACAATACCTGCCTAACCAAAGCACTGTATTGCACTGAAAGTCTGACATCACACTCTCTCTATGACTCTAAAACGAGAATAAGACGAAGATGGCCGACACTATTCTTATGAATTGGGAGGTCACATGTTTTCGGCAGCCAATGGGTTTTTCAATTTTTTTCATTGCCTCCGTTGTCGTAGTTCCTGTTCCACCTGCCCTGCACAGTTATTGGTGCAAAAAATGCGCCAGGGAAGGTGGGAGGGGATAAGAATTTTTATTGTGTATGCGGCCTTGTATTCAATTGTGAACGAATACGTCGAACACCATGATATTCGATCGAATACCTATTCGATCGAACGGCGTTCGCTCATCTCTAATTATGATGTATATCATGAGTTTAAAATTTTATGTATTGCTCATGGTGATCTCTATTAGAAAAGTTATGGCTCTTGGAATGGTAACAATGATAAAAAAAACAAAAAAACATTTGACCCAAAATATGTAAGTCCTGATAGAGTTCATTTTACCAGTGCATTGTGGGAACTGATGGGGTGGATTTCGTTTTAATAGTGAAAGTTCCATGACTTGTTCATTTCACAATGGTTTAAAATAATCCCCAGACATAAACACATAGGATTTGTTACAAGATGAAGTAAGAGAGCTAGGTTATGCTTCATACTGTGCGTGTTTTGCATAAAAGTATCAGAATTCGTAAAATTATTTGCGCAATTGTCTATTTTTCCAACATAATTCTCTGTTCAGGCTCCTGTCTAAACAAGAGAGCAAAGGAAAAAAACTAGCTGCCGGTGGAAATATTTACCCTGCTCACATGTTTTTGAACTTTTTTGTCATTACCATCATGCTGGAACCATAAACCTGAAGAAAGATGAATAGCAGATGGTGCCAAGTCTGGGATTTAGGAAATATGCTTCATAATGTTTCCAGTGTGAGGCTGGGTGTTGTCGGTCATACAAATGTAGAAGACCACTGGACAGCAATTTCTACTTGTCCATCCATTGCACTTACCCAGCCCAAACTAAAACTGGAGTTCCACCAAGTTTACAATGACACTTCAATTCACACAGACACAAAAATCTATTGTTTTTCACATTTTGTCCACTCACACACCATGGTGCCATTGTTAGAAGTGGCCTGAGATGTTTATGACATCTTACGACAAAATGGCAAACATAATCTTACAGTTCTATCTGCTGATCACATGGCCAAATGGGAGAGACTATATTGGAAGGAAGAGCTATGGTCACACTATGCCCTGTATAGTCAGCGATGGGCAAACCTTGTGAGATTCATCTCAATTTTAGAATTTGGTCCAAATCCAAAGTGATATTATTACACTCTGGAGTCTCTTCAGACTACAACGTATAATAATCATAGACCCTGGGAGGTGCAGCAAAGTAAGAAATAACTCATTCTCATCTTTACTCACTTCTCCAGGGCATCCAGTCTTCTCTCACAGTACAGGGCCATTTTAGCACATTGGTAGGCCCAGTGCAAAGGTTTCATGAGTGGGCCCACCCATCACCACCATAATTTCCCCCCTCCAGTTGCCCCCAATGTAATGTCCCCCTCCAGTTGCCCAAAATGTAATGTCCCCCTCCAGTTTCCTCCAGCTTAATGTCTCCCCTCCAGTTGCCATATCTTTATTGTTCCTCTCCAATGTATTCTATGTCCCTCTTCTGTTGAATGTACCCCCACAATATTATTTCTCTCTTTTAACAAACAAACATAATAATTACAAATACTCACTTCTTCCCTGCTGTCTCTAGTCAGGAGTCTTCAGGGAGCTGTAGGCATGATATAAGTGATCCACATCCCGCCTGCAGCTCCTGGCCTCCTGCTTCACCATTGTCTTCAATTCATCAACGTCCTGAGAATGACGATGAGTTGAAGTTGGGGCAGCCCGGACCCGCTGCAAATAGGACAGCAAATGCAAGATTGTCCTGCTGTCCCAAGAAGGTCCTGCTACCATTGGTAATTAAAAAAATGGCCAAATATATGAAAGGAACAGCTGTTACACAAATAACCATGAAAATCGGAAAAAAGAAATACAGCCAAAATGTACAAATAATAAGAAATAACTTCACAACATATGTGTAAAAATATATACATTTATTAATCAATATTACAAAAATAAAAAAACCACCATATTACAGCAGGGCAGATGGAAATATGCCACCAGACAGTGAAGACAACAGGAAAAGGCACCAGGCACCTTTTGCCCCGCACACCCCTCTTACTGATTCTTCACATGGTTGCCCCCTTTATTGGTCTCCACACAGTTTACTGCCCCTTTATTGGCCCCCATACAGTAAGTGCCCCTACTGAAGGCCCCCATATAGTAAGTGCTCCCCATAGGGTGACTCTAGGCCACCAGTTAATCATTAATATTCACTTACAAATCCCCACTCCTGCCCACAGACTCCTCTGCTTACCCTTCAGCTTCCATGTTCCAGAGCTGAATACCATTAGAGACATCCTGACCCTGTTTGTGTTTCAGGACATGATAGGCAGCACATTGAGGCCCCTTGGAGGCTGAAGGCTAAAGTAGACAAGTGGGGATTGGTAAATGAATATTGGTCATTACCCGCTGAAGTAATCCAGCAACTGAAGAAGTAACAGCCTATTAAAAAAAGAAAAAAGCTGTAAGAATTGGCAAGGTCACCTAAAGTGGGATATGTGAATGTCACTTGCACCAAAGCACCATGAGGTCATCACGGATGAGGCCACATATCATAAGCTTCAATTGTGATCCAGGGCTGTTGGCATCGCCCAGTTTCACTAGAAGAGAAAACCAGATGTGGTGACTAAGCTCCATTGAAGTGCGAATGAACTCTCTGGGCCTCCGATTATTATTCTCTGCCGTCTAAAAAGTCCAAAGGGTCTGAAGCTTGTTATCTTCTAATTCCATATCTATGCAGGGGATTCAGAGCTCTGTGTCAGAATGAACAAAGCTACAATCTCTTTAGAAATGTATTAAAAATGAATCTGGACGTAACTTTAAACCTTCTCCAATAAAAAATAATATCGCGCTGGAGTGGACTTTCACTTCGAGGCATCTGTAAAAGCCGTTGTCAGGTGTCCAACACCGTAATATTAACACAGAATGTCAGACGTGATGATCAGCGTGTGATATCATTACCTATAGGCCGCAATCAGATGTGATCCCGCTCTTTAATTACAAGAACTGGAAGCTCAGCTTGTAACAGTATCACAGAGTGACAGATGTAGACTCCTTCCTGATTGCCGCCAATGCTACAATTACATTCTGGGGAGCCAAAAATAAAGCAAAGTCACTGAATAATAACATTGGCATCAATTCAATTTTTATCTCATATAAATTGGTTGAAATGACTTAAATTATTTTCTTTAATTCAGGATATTTTTATATAACTCTGGGTAAGTAGTACTGTATTTGAGAAAATAGTGTTTGATGGATTTAGTGGCGGCTTAAGAACAGGAAAAATGGAAAGAGAAGCTGATGTAAAAACGGATGCAAAATATATAATAAAGGAGATATACAGTATATATATGAAATGTATATTTTAAATTATGATCAGCCATTAAATATCTTTCACACCTCCACCAACTCCAGTTCTTAGCATCTGGTAATAGGCTTCACTGTTTCCAGCTCATTTAGAATTTTTTCTCTAGCTCCCTGAGCAATCAATGCAGTCAGTTTTGGTGCCTGATATGCTACTTAGACTTTGTACTGTGAGATGAGCAGTGTCAGGTTTAAGCAGATGGGGGTGTTCGATTCAGGTCTCCCATTAGAGGTGCACAGAGTCAGAGGTCAGAATCCCACTCCTCACCTGCTGCTGTTTGACCCCGCCCTCCTGACAGTACAGAGCCTATATAACTGTGAGACAGGGATAGATGTACAGGCAGGGTTAGCTAGGAATTACCTTTATTTAGGTGGGAATCTCACTCACCCAGCTCTTTGGGGCTCTATCTCATCAGGATCCCTGTCAGCTTGCGATATGCGTGAGCTGACTTTTTCCCATAGGAATGCATTGACCAGCGTTGATTCGCCGAATGCCATACAGAGTACATCATTCGACCAATCAACTCTGGTTCTGCTGGAGGAGGCGGAGTCTAAGATCGGTCCACAGCAGTCTCCATTCTGGTCCGATCTCAGATGTAGCAGTGTTGAGCACACAGCTCTGCTATATCTCTGGTGTAGCAGAGCTCAGCGCACAGCCAGCTCTGCTACATCTCTGGTGTAGCAGAGATGTGCACTTAACACTGCTACTTATGAGATCGGACTGTGGACCGATCTTAGACTCCGCAAACTCTGGAACTCAGCTCTGCTACATCTCTAGTGTAGGAGAGCTCAGTGCACACTCAGCCCTGCTACATCTCTGGATGTAGCAGAGCTCAGTGCATGGCCAGCTCTGCTACATCTCAGGTGCAGCAGAGCTGTGCGCTCACCACTGCTACATCTGAGATCAGACCAGAATGGAGACTGCTGTGGACCGATCTTAGACTCCGCCTCCTCTGGCAGAACCAGCGTTGATTGGCCGAATGCTGTACTCTGTACTCTGACCTGGCACGTATACGGCGTGTGAGATTTTGAGCGCCTTAAAAGCTCCCATTGATTTCAATGGGAGCCTGGATCATATACGCCATGTTATTTTGCAGCCGTGATTTTGCGGCCGCAAAATCACGGCCGTAAAATAACACTGCGTATACTATCCTAACTCCCTAGCTTCCCCTGAAACAAAACACTTTTCCCCATAGACTATAATGGGGTTCGATATTCGTTCGAATAGTCGAATATTGAGGGGCTATTTGAAACGAATATCGAAACTCGAATATTTCACTGTTCGCTCATCTCTAGTAATGAATCACTGGAATATTTTAGAATATGGAATATTTTCTTGTATAGAAAGCAAAATTGATAAAAACATTTAGAAATTTCCAATGCTAATCTGGATTTGAAAGGTAAAATACTGTGCAGGAGAAATCTAATGCTTTTTTTTTTTCTTTTTAAACAAAGGATATTGCTTTCACAGAATCCATGACATTAGATGAAGGTCTGTACTGCGAGTATTTACAGCAAGCAGCGCCCTCTGCTGGAATGACGTAATTCTATCAAATATTTCTGATTTTTAAGAAGTACTCAATAAAGGCTATAGGGAAGTTACAGAATGTTCAGTTAACTATCCGTTTGATACCTCTTTAAATATCAGTAAGGGCTGGATGCGGTAAAATATGATTTTCTTGCTTATGTACCATAAGGCAGTGCTGTATCTGCAACCTTACCATTTGCATACCATTGCTTGATTGGGACAAGTGGATGCCATAGAGAGGTGGGCTCTTGCTAGAAATTCCTTTTATATACTAAAAAGTGGTTCCAAGTTTGCTGTAAAGCAAATCTCTGTAAGGCCTGGTTCACATCTGCGTTTGGTATTCTGTCTGAGGAGTTTGGGAACGCTCTGAACAGAATACCAAACGCATTGACAAGCGATGAGCTTATGAAAGCACATGGACCCCATAGACTATAATGCGGTGTCCACACGAGTCATGCGGAGAGGAAAGTAGCGCACGGAAAACACACTGACCCCATTATAGTCTATAGTCTCCTTAGGTAACTGCTTTTTTATGCGGATAGATTTCCGTTCGAGGGGTCCCCAAGCGGTCTCCCCAAACGCAGATGTGAACCGGACCTAACTACTGTATATATTGTTTAATAAAGTCTTGAGAGTCTGAACTATTTCGAGAGCTTGCCTTATGGAAAGGATTGATGGACCAATGAGGACCAGACTAGATCAAAGTTATTGGAGGTAAGTCACTCTCTCTGACACAATCTAGGTATGTCACTTGTACGTTCAATCATATAACTGCTCATATATGGGTAGTAAAGGGAAATATGGGAAACTGTGATATATGTTATTAACCACTTCATGGCAACCAGGCTATTTTTCCTGGTTCAGGACTTATGTTTTTTACAGTGATGCAGACTACTTTCTTCATTAGACGCCCCGTAAGTTTATCGAATTTTTTTTTAATTTTTTTTTATGTAGTATCACAACATGGGTATCACAATGTACTTTTTTTCCCTATCAGTATGTCTTTTTTTTAAGAATGGGAGGAAATCCACGCAAACACGGGGAGAACATACAAACCCCTTGCAGATGTTGCTCCTGGTGGGATTCGAACCCAGGACTACAGTGCTGCAGTGCTAACCACTGAGCCACCATGTTGCCCCAAGTTTATTGAATTTATGCCGACCTGGAAAAACCTTGTTAGGCATTGAATGCAGGTGAAGGATAAGGAACGTAGAAACTCTTTTCTTTATATTTGTAGTTCTATTTTACATTGTAAGACATTATGGAGATTCTTCCTTGAAGATATGTTTTTGTTTCTCTTGTTTGCGAAACCAAAGTTTTATGTTTTATTTTTTTATGTAAATATCTTGCGAATTAGAGGAAAAATGTTCCCCTCCATATATCAGACTGGCGCCCACATGTTGACTTGTTTACAATGTATAATATGTGAAATGGCCCAGCGAAAATGTATAATTATAAGGCTCTTGCTTATCGTTGGGACTTGAAAACATATAAAGTGTTTCCATGCATAAAACATAAAAGCTTTATTCATGTGATATCATTTATGTTGATGAAACTTTCATTGGCTGTCCTCTCCAGCAGCCTTCCAAGTGTTCCTTGTGGAGTCCATGACATATTCTCAGGTTTTCAAGATCATAGGATTTCTTGATTTGGTGCAATAATGAAAACTCCACATTAGTCTCTTACATTCAGATGACCATGGTTAATATATCTGCATTTCCAAAGGGACATGTATGGTGGCAGTCACACGTTCTCAGGAACTGCTTCTAAAGTCCAACAAACAGAATGTGGATTACTGTAGAAAATATGATTGTGCAGGATACATTGTATTTGCTTTTGTTTTTTGTTGAATTTAACACAGTAGATATCTATTACTAGATGACTCAAATGTGCATATCAGAATACAGAACATATTATGAATATTTCACATTTCAGTACAATATGTCCCTATAAATGTTTGATATAATTAGATCCTGTGCAAAGTTTAATATGAAATAGGCACAGAATAAAGGGGTCATCCTATACCTAAAAATTACTTTTAGGCCGAGGCTCCCCTTCCCCTAGGGAGTGGCTAGAGCTTTATGTATCCCAGCTTTTGGCGGTGCAGTCGCGGCTGAGAATCGTAGCCGACATAGCCGTAGGGCACGTCACGCTCGTCAGTCTAGGCTGTGGACCATCACTGAGGTCTGGTTTAGTCCATTTTTTGCCTCTGATGAACTGGTTTATTGAGTTGAAACGCGTCAGGCTTTCAGACTTGATTAATTTTGCAGTTTGTACATGCAGGTCACTTTGGTGACCGTCTGTATGTTTGTGTGTTGCTGGCCAGAATTAGTTATGGGGGTGTAACGTAAGCCCTTCAGGTTAGTGGTTAGTTAGGGCCCTGACCGGTCCTTTACTAGCTTTTGTGTGAGTGCGTATGCCCTTGCCACCATCGGGCACGGTAGTGGTGTGTGTGCATTAACCCCTTAACCACAGCTTTGGCTGCAATAATAGGGTTTATTATGCAAGTGATCACCCAAACCTACACTCCATCACACAGTGGATTCATCTGGCCAACCACTTCCTCACCTGGATACATGGGCTGTTTATATCTGTTTTAGTACTATTTTTAACTTTTAGTTGATTTCAATAAAAGTTACATTTTAGTGTACTAGTTTACTCTTCAGGTATACCTATCTTCCTATTGAATACACTGTATTGCTTGCCTGAGGCTCCACGTTGGTTTAAGGCTGAGGCCCCACGTTGCAGAAATGCAGATTTTTCTGCGTTTTTTTGAGCTAAAATCAAGAATGGCTAAAAAAGGAATTGGAAATATATAGTAAGTTATTATACTTCCCCCTTCTGCTCAATCCACTCCTGGCTTTGGCTCAAGAGACTGCAGCTAAATTTGCAACAGAGAAAGCTGTGTTTCCGCAACGTGGGGCCTTAGCCTTAAATGGGTTGTCCCATCACAAGGATCCTATCTATACTGCTTGTTAATGTGGATTTAAGACTTTTCCTAAATACATTGCTTCAGCAAAACTGCTTTGTTTGTCCACTATCTTACTTTATTCAATTCTTTGTGGCCATAGCCCTGACTTAGCTGCTCATGAGTCAAGTGATGTATCAGCCTGCTCTCAGGGGGAAGGGAGGAGGGGCTAAGTGCACGGGAGCGAGCCTGGAGGGGGGGGGGGTAGTTTACCCTTTGGGGGGAAGGGGCCGCCAATACAGGGTTAGACGCCGGCACAGGTGAAGCCAGCAACATCTCTATGCTTCTGCCCTGCATGAAGCCAGCAGCGGCAGAAGCGATGCTGTTATTCCGCTCCGCGGTTACATATGCAAAGCCAAGCGGCGAGATGCCACCGGCCCTGCGTGCACGCTCATAGACCAGTCTAGCCTTCACAATGCGAATACAGACCCGACACCCTGTTGGGTCTGTATTCGCATTGTGAAGGCTAGACTGGTCTATGAGCGCGCACGCAGGGCCAGCGGCATCTCGCCGCTTGGCTTTGCATATGTGACCCCGCCCACCAATGACGCAACAAAGCCGGAAGACAGAAGATTTCACAGAAACGAAGACGGGTGAGTATGCGACGTGGCAATACCCCTTTAAACCAGTTCACAATTGTGCAGAAACCTAGATAGTCATAGTTCGATCCCTGATGCTGGTGATCCTCTACTGATCCTTGACACTCCTGAAATATTGCTCAGCCAGGGGATGTTCACACTTGTGCCCGTGTCCGCCCACCGGGTCTCTGTCCTATTCCCTGGGAAAACCGCATAGGGGATGGCTTCCAGACGGTCAGTTTTAAAGCAAATCGCTGGTGCCCGTATGCAGCCTCTCCTTTTTTTTTCTCTGCACTGACATAAAGTCCTGCATGTCTAAACTATTTTATCAAATATTTTTCTAATCAAACAACTGTTAATAATAGTAGAGAAATGCTTAATCAGAAATAAATCCAATTGTTTAGAACTTTATAATGGATATTTTATGCAGAAATATACAGGCTGTGATCCCGGAGGTTACACAATAGCAGAGGAAGAGATACTTCTAGTTTCATACTTTTCTTCTATGTGTGTGAATTGTAGAGTTTCAATACATGACACGCTACCAGTATGAATTGAACACCTAAAGTTTTAATCTTATAGTTATATCTTCTACCTTGGATCTGGAATTTTAGGTGACAAATTACATTGTAAGTCTGTCTGGACAAAATCTGCCACATTTTTATTGTTTTGCTGAAAGATTATAGACCTTATAAACCTTACATGTAACCATAAAATCAATGCTCATGGACTATGCAGAAAAGGTGTAGGCCACTCATCTGGTGGATTGTGCTCCGAATTCGACTGTGGCTGCCAACTGTGCGGACCTGGCCTCCTGGCCCCTTCATTATGATGGCAGAGAAATATTCATCTCCCAAATGTTGCTCCTCAAGATCTAACACCCTACAAAAACTGCAACAGGGTTGTCATCCCTGTTGCTTATACATAAGGGTGCTCTTGCACAGGCAGCAGGGATCATTGCCGATTCGGCCACCACTATTGTAAAGTATTAAGGCTTGGGGGTCGGCATCTGAAGATAAATGTTTCTCATGGCTGCTGTTAATCTCAATTGTGAGTAGGGGGACACTAAGGAGCATACTGCGAGGAGGCATACATTCTTCATTATAACACATGTAGACCACCAATGGGTCATTATACTGTGTGCGGGGTATAGTATAATGCCTCCTGTGCTGTATAATGCCACATTTGTGCCCCCCAAATAATTCCCCATTAGTGACAGTGTAATGAACGGGTCTGTGGAGGCTGCACATGGATATCTTCTACCCCTTTAAGATATATGAAACATATTCACTGCGCAAATAGCTGATCGTAAACATAAACTTAGATGAGTATTCGAGATAGTTGAGGACAGTCTTTGTCTGTCTGTCACATAGACTTTGAATGGAGCAGGAGTGCACAAGTGAGGACATGGGACCCCATTCATGTGTTTGTGGGTATCAGGCAATTGACCCTGCATACATTTATCTACCTTGTGGATCAGTGATAAGTGTTTCCTGTGGAGCAATAGTTAAAGGGATTAAAGAGGATATCCTGGGCTTACATATTGGTAGTGTCAGGGGCGGATCCAGGGCCGGGCGATCCGGGCAACCACCCGGGGCCCCGCGCTTAGCGGGGCCCCGCGGCCCGGCCCTAACAAAATGGTCCCGGTCAGCTCGGCATAGTCGGGCAAGTGCTGGGGCCCACAGAGCCTCTGGGGGCCCCCCGGCACTTGCCTGTCACGATTTCAGCTCATCGGCGTCTGTCTGCCGATGAGCTGAATCGCGATTAAAGCAGGAGCTGTGAGCTCAGCTCCTGCTTTAAAGCTCCGGCCCGGCTTGCGTGTGTAGGCGCGATGACGTCATCACATCACGCTTACACACGCAAGCCGGGCCGCAGATAAGCAGGAGCTGAGGTCACAGCTCCTGCATCGCGTATGTGACTGGAGTGAGAGAGAGGAGCGTCGGGGGAACGATGGAAGGTGAGTGATGGAAGGTGAGTGTGTTTGTTTTGTATTAAATATTAAGGTGGGTGGAACATAATGAAGGGGGCCCATGAAACTGGGGGGGGGGGGGCAAATGAAGGGAAGGGGGGGAACGGCATGACACTGGGGAAGATGAAGGGGGTGGGGAGAGAACGCCATGAAACTGGGGACAAAGATGGAGGGAGCCCAATGAAACTGGGGGGCAAATGAAGGGGAGGGGGGAACAGCATGACACTGGGGAAGATGAAGGGGGTGGGGAGAGAACGGCATGAAACTGGGGACAGAGATGGAGGGGGCCCAATGAAACTGGGGGGCAAATGAAGGGGAGGGGGGAACAGCATGACACTGGGGAAGATGAAGGGGGTGGGGAGAGAACGGCATGAAACTGGGGACAGAGGTGGAGGGGGCCCAAAGAAACTGGGGGGCAAATGAAGTGGAGGGGGGAACGGCATGACACTGGGGCAGATGGGGGGTGGAACAGCATGACACTGGGGCAGAGACGGGGGACATGAAACTGTGAGCAGATGAAGGGGGAGAACGTGATGAAACTGGGGACAGAGATGGAGGGGGGGACATGAAACTGGGGGCAGATGAAGGGTGTATATGAAACTGGGGGAGAGATGGAGGTGGGGCATATAATTTACGGGTGACTGTAGGAGGATTATACTGTGTGGGAGCACATGATAAATGAATGAGAATGGGTGGAATCAACATAAAAGTGGGTGGAGCCAAATTTGCCGCAGTGCGCAGAGCGCGCCGCACATTTTACCCCTCTTTCTGCTCTTTAAAAATTGGGAGGTATGGTGTTAGTGACGCCACACTCCTGCATGATGTCACTGGCTTCATCTGCGACGCACAGTGGACAGAGGACAGAGATGGAGGGGAGGACATGAAACTAGGGGTAGATGAAGGGTGTATATGAAAATGGGGAGAGATGGAGGGGGGACACATAATTTACGGGTGACTGTAGGAGGATTATACTGTGTGGAATCACATGAAAAATGAATGAGAATGGACGGAGTCAACATAAAAGTGGGCGGGGCCTAATTTGCTGCTGCACGTAGGGCCCCGCCAAAGTCAATTGCCCAGGGCCCCGCAAACCCTGGATCCGCCACTGGGTAGTGTAGGTGTGATTGATACAACATCCTGGCCCCCCAGTAATCATCTGTTTGCAGAGGCTGCAGTGAGCCTCTTCCCTGTGCCAATGTAGTCACATTCATCTATCACATGGTACAGAAGCAGCACAGTCCCAATCAAGTGATTGGGGCTGAGCTACAATACCAAGCACAGTTCTTTCAATATGTACAGCGCTGTGCTTGGAATTCAATGAACGGGACACAGTATTCACCAGGGCACTGCAATCTCCTACTGATTGGTGGGTTTCCTAGATGCCAGCTCTCCACCATTCACATATTGATGACCTATACTAAGGATAAGTCGTCCTCATTAGTAGTCATCATCAAGTCCTGGAAAATCCCTTTAACCCTAGAGGACCTGTTACAACCGTTCATAAACTTTAACTTCTTCCTACCGGAAGAATTTTTCGATTTTCATTTTTGACTCTCCGCCTTCCAAACCCCATAGCTTCATTTTTCAACTACTATTTTTTAATTAATATTACTATTTATTATTCTGTACATTGAACTGGGAAACTGGAAAAAAATTCAGAATTGAGTGGAAAAAATGCATTTTTGTGATTTTATCACAGTCTTCATTTACAGCGTTCACTGGGTAGCCAAAATGACGTCATCTGTATTCTATGTTTCGGTACGGTTCCTTGGATATCACATTTGTATAATTTTGGGGTAGCACGGTGGCTCAGTGATTAGCACTGCAGTCTTGCAGCACTGGAGTCCTTGTTTCCTACCAAGAACAACATCTGGAAGGAGTTTGTATGTTCTCCCCGTGTTTGCGTGGATTTCTTCCCATTCTACAAAGACATACTGATAGGAAAAAAAATGTACATTGTGATCTCTATATGGGGCTCACAATCTACATTTAAAAAATAAATAAATTATATAGTTTTGTTTACATTTTACCCCTTAACAAAAATCTAAAACTTTTAAACCTAAAAAGTTTTTTTTTAAAAGTCACTATATTCTGACACCCGTAACTTTTTTATGTTTCCATGTACGGGGATGCATAAGATGTCTTTTTTTTGCGGGGCCAGGTTTTCTTTTAAGTTATACCATTTTGGGAATCATTTTTTTGCTTTGATCACTTTGTATTCAAATTTTTATCAGGAATGAAACAGCGAAAAAATGGCACTTTTGATTTTTTTTCTTCACTCGTTATGGAGTTTATTATTCGGGAAAACTATTCTTCTAAGTTTGTAGGCCGGGTGTTTGCAGACACAGGGTTAACTAATGTGCATGTGCTTATCTGTAATATCTCTTCTGGGGAAAGAAGTGTGATTTAAACTTGTTCTTTTATTGCATTTATTAGATCCTTGCCAAAATGATGGAGCTCAATAGGGCCATAATGCCCGCAATCAGTATGGGCGCTGACCATGGATATTAGCCCATGTATAATACAGCAGAGACCTGGCAGCTATGGCAGGCGCTCAACTCCTGACATGTGATGACATATGTTCCCCATGCACCAGAAATGCTGGACTGCAGCAAACACAGCAAAAAATATTAGGGAGTTTTCTGGACATCGGACATTAGTATCAGATAGTGGGTGTTTGACACCTGGCACCCTCACAGATCAGCTTTTCCAGGCAGTGTCCAGCATCAGAATTTGTATAGAGGTTGGAACCAGAAATAGATGGCTCTATCTACTGTATAGCAACAGTGTCATTATTCTGCCACCACCTGTTTAGGTTGAGGTACTGCAGGCTGCCTGGAACAGTGTAGTGCCCCAAGATCTATTTTGATGAAGTTTATCAGTATCAAACATGCCTCAGGTCCAGGAAAACCCTTTAATAGCAGTCAAGAAGGAATATTTTTGGGATATGCCTCTGTTATGCAGCTTTGGACCCCTTTGTAAATAGTCACTTTATTCATATGCAAATTACGGGACAATGCTTTGGGCCATGTATTATCTTGACTGAGCTTTAGTATTGACATTAGATTCCTGGTCAAGGCCCTTTAACCCTCATTTGCTTTTGAATGAAACAACAATTTACATGGAAATGGGGACACAAAGCTGAATAACAGAGGCATATTTGGAAACTGTAGATTCACCCCTATAAGGTAGAAGCTAGGTGTATGATGAATTTACTGCTGGGCTTTATCTGGGCCTATGAAGTCTAACATGGGCTAGTCATTCCTTACTATAAAAACCTAGGCATGTTTTACCCCTTTCCAGTGATATGTACATGTAAATCCATACACAAAGAAAGATAAACGTAAGGAAATAATTTTCATAAAGAATGGACTACAGACAACAGTTCACTATGAAAGACAGTCATTTTACTTAATAATCCGCAAAATACAAATTATACCTTGATACCAGCAGGAGAAACGTCTTCAATGTATCCATATATGTTCACTACAGACAGCTGAATAAGGTCCCTTAAGATATACAGATGTGATTAACTTAGTTATATAACATCTTGCCATCTAGGGGCGACAAAGTCCAGCTTATGCCGCTGTGAGCCTCTGTTTTATTGGCTAGAAACGTTGAATCTCCCTCTTTTACAAACTTTCCATTTAAAATACTAATAGAAATAAACTACAAAATAAAACTAAAGTTATACATAAAACCAACTGAAGCAATCCAAGCTCAATCAGTATAAGGGATAAGTAGTACAAATTCACATATAAAGGTTATCTAGAGCGGTTGGTAAGGAATGGATAACTGTTATGTTAGAGAGATAATGGCTATTGTATTGTCGTGTTCATTTCTGATATTACATTCTTCTTGAAATCTTGGATTGCTTCATATCTTTGGTTAAAATAGGGGTGATTTACTATTTGGGGCAAAATAAGGGCAGGCAGAACGCAACGTAGCTAACGCAATGTTGTACATTCATGGATAGCTACAGGCACTGCAAAATGGACAGGCAAGATGACCCACAAGCATGGGGTTACAGGATACGTTCCATCCAAAGTAGATTAAATGTGTACTTTGGGACCAACGTTTCTTAGACATACCCCTAAATAGAAGGGAAGAACTTGTTCTACAAGGAGGGTGATCCTTGACTTGACCCAAGTCAACGTGGCTCTACATGGAATAGCTAAATGTAGTCCTACCAAAGAATATTCAAGCTGATCAAAAAGTTCCATAAAAATTATACTTTATTATTATCATCATGATTTTTATTACTGTAGACCTAAGGCTATCCAAACTCTGGGGTCATCGTATGTGCTACTTGGCTACAGAAGACATTTAAGAGGTTGTCTCAATGGGAACTTTGTTACTCTACTACATGGCAGAAATTGCTCTATAATCTATGGTAGATATGATGGAAAGGTCTTTTAGAACGATTAGTGATGACCACTGAATAACCAAATCCCATATAATCAGAATCTGAACACCCCTATGTGACCTAGCCTTTCAGACACAATAGGCCCCCATACTCATAACAGATAAGTAGGTGGAACCAATGATTTTGGCAGGATTGATCAAGTCAAGGGAAGGAAGGATCCAGAATGATGGATATTATCATCCCTGATTCTCTGTTCCCGTTGAGAGATAAACCAGCGCTAGAGATGTCTGGCAGCCATTGACGCTCCCTTCCCATAGAAAACACATACATGCTTGGCGGACAAAGTGTGAACGTGTATAGGAAGGCGGGAAGGAGTAGCTATCAGGCGACTACTGACTGCTATTGAAGGTGTACACGCACAAGTGTCTGTGACCGTCTTAAGAAATAGTAACTGATAAATTAGTTTAAGGGATGTATGAGGCAGCCAGATATGCTTATGGATTTTCCATGCACCTTTTTAAGAATCCTCCAATAGTTGACTAGAATTTTATGTCTTAGGAGAAAATCAAACTCTCTTCTTATTTGGCCCCAAATATTCTAGTAAATGACCCCCATTGACAATGCCTCAGCTGCACAGCCAGTGTGAAATACTGTTACAGAAAAAAACATTCCAGCAGTCCTTTATCAAAACTATTCTGGGTAAAAAAAAATACAATCAAACTAAAAATGGAACACTGTGAGAATGATGACATCACAGCCAATGGCACCATTAGGACAAATGAAGTACTCTGTGTTTAGGCAACAGCCTTTATTCAGGTTCAAGTGGCTTGTTAAAAAAAAATAAAGAAAAAAAACATAAAGAATACATATAATTTAAGTTCCTGAAAGAAACACATGGTAACAACAACACACATCAGTATTGTTATAATTAGGTTAATGGAGGGGTAAAATGGAGGACGTAAAGACATACAGGTATTAAAACGTGACATCTTTTATGAAGGTTATTACGCTGTATCCCTCCTGCCTCTCAATTTGTCTAAATCAGAATATCATATTTACATTTCTGTCGCTGGAGAAAATTGTCTAAGAAATGAATCCGAATGGGTGGGCGTTTCTTCCCAAAAATTCTAACTTTTTGGGGATTTGGCGTGTAAATGACGGGGCGACTGTTAACAATAAAATAAATGCCACTGTGTTCGTGTCAAGCTTAAAGAAGAATGCTGCCTATCTTTCTGGTAAATATAGGATGAGCTTAAATGTTAATACCCCATTGAGGCTCTGCCTCAAAAACACCTTAAATACAAAGGGATTGCAATAACAGCAAAAAATAGCATTGCCAAACCAACGCTTGGCAAGGTACAGTTCAGTTAAAAAATTATACTTTACAGAAAGTGACTGAATCACTAAAATTGTGCTTTTATCTAATAAATTAGATCACCGTTCTCCCTTTATACCAGCAACCTAACTCATTTCGGCTGCTGAACGACTACTTCCAACATGGCTCCGACTGGCAGGACTTGCTAGAACTAGGATGTACGTAACAGCTCGAGTAGGACGGGTTACCTAAACCTTATTTACATCCTATGGGTTCACTTACTTTCCATCCATTTTACTGTGACTCTGTTCCGAGGCTCCAGTAGTATCATATCTACTATACTAAGCTAAAATTGCACTTACATTCTAATTTTCTGCTGGTTGCGTGACTAACAGTATTCTGCACTGCCATTAATATGACTCTAATCCTTGACTACAATGTGCTGTATGCATTGCTGAGTAAAGTTGCTTTATATATGGCTATTCGTCTTTTAATTTCCCTAGAAAGAATCCTCCGAAAAAAGGCAAATTACTGCTAACAATACTCGTAAACTCGGTTGGTTATAGTTGCATATTTTGGACACATCAAAATGTAAAGAGTTAATAATATGCAATACAGGTTCCTAGCTACAGGGTGAAATGGTTCTAGATTTGGACTCGGTTTGTGCAATATAATCTAATGTGGTATGAAAGAGAAGACCTAAACACACTGATTTGTTATGTACAATGGATGTCAGTTCACCCATGTGGATGCAAACACGGGGTTAATTGAAATATTAGAACCATGGCGGATATTCCTGCTATAGCGCTGAAGTTGGACCTGCACGGTAATGCAGTGTTACAATACAGCTACCCATGTACAGTAAGCAGCACACATATTGTTCCCTCCCCACTATTAAGATAACAAAAATTGCTAGTTCAATGTTTATTAGACTGCTGTATACAAGCATGTTAATTTCACAGATTTTTTTTTTTTTTTAAAGATTCTTAATATTATCTCATATCATTAGAAATACACATTTCAAAAACAAAAACGTCTACAAAGAGAAAACAGTTATTTTCGATTAGCAAAAGCGTGAGATTCTTCATGGACCGGAGGAAGGGAGGGGGGACGAAATAATTTTTTTTTTTTACTTTTATTTTTTACAAAAAAAAAAAAAGAGAGAGAAAAACCCCTTTGTTTCTTTATTTGAGGACTGTTAAATATTAGCGAAGCTATCAAGAAAAAAAAAAAACGAAAAAAAAACAAAAACACATTTTGGCTTAAATTACCTACAAAAAGCCACAAATGTTTCGCAAACTTCATTTAACCTTTTTATATGAAAATAAGCAAAATGTAATGTACATAATTTATATTTCTATATATTAAGTGATGTATACCCAGAAATGAACAACAAAAGATGTAAACTATCAAAAAACACCATTTAGTAGGACCCAAAATTTACTCAAATAAGTGCCATATTTTGGATTTTTTTAATTTTTTTTTAGTTTTTGACCATGCTGGTGTGTTTGTATAGTTTACATTGCCCGGGCGGCCCAGCCTTCCTACAGTTATCCACAGCCACCCGATGCTGGGTCGGTCGAAACCTCTGTACATGTCACCAATATGTTGCATAACAGCTGCTTTCTCTCGCGGAAAAACGTTTGCCAATTTTGGCAAAAAGTTTCCTTTATTTTTGTCTATTTACATGTAAATAACGTTGAACCTGCAACATAACACTATCTATTGTAACATACATTTTGCAAAGGGAGCACAACAGTGAAAAAGAGGTTAGCTTCAAAATCTATTTTGTACAAGTTTTCTGTAGATAGCTTAAGTGCTAAGCTTGTTCGTTCAGCAGTTCTCCTTACCCCTATAATGGATCACTGAGGCATTTAAAAGTACTTTTACAAAACAGAGTACCTGACTTTATTTTTCCCCCACACACGGCACATATAATGTATATCGACCCTCCCTCCCCTGCCCAATTCCCATTAAGGTATAGCACACACACTGCAAAAAATTCTAATATATAATAACTGTATCATGTTGCCCATCCTTCAGAGAGCCGCATGCGCTTGACTGACGGGCTTTCTCTTTCGTCCGGCGAAGGTCTGGTGAGTCCAATGGGGGAGTGGAAATCGTTCCGGTGGTCTTCTCGGTCGCTTCCGTCATACGAACTGCTGCAGCTGCTCAGGCTGTCAACAGGAGACCTCCCCGCCTCGTGGAGCGTGTGTTGAGGGTATCCCGAGGGTGTGGTGGTACGGTCTCTAGGAGGAGAAACAGGTTCTGACTTGATGTGGAGGCTTTGAGTAGAAGGCAGGGAGAGATTTGTACTCTGAGATAAGTGAGTGCTAGTGCAAGCTCTGTAGGAGGAAAGGAAACGCAGTTACAGAATGAGGAGGCTGAAACCGCCTCGAAACTCACTAACACTCACAAAACAGGACAATTTAAGCAGCTGAACCAAAATTCTATTATTATCTAGAACTTTATGGTTAGAAGTTTCGATCAGATGGCATTACTTTTGGGCAGGGATGTGCAAACAGTACCAACTACCGGACACTGGCAGCGCCATCTATGGTAGATTAATATGGGGTTTTAATTTTTAACTTGCTAATTGTTTTTATAATTTTAATGCAAAGTAAAAAGAATATATCGAGTTTATTTATATAATGGGTTCAGGGACTCCGGGGGAGAATTTATCAAGCCTTAAATGCCTGGCATCAAAAAGTCACAACTTTTTGGACTTTTTTGTATGTTTTATAGTTTACGCTTCTTGTTCCATTTTCAGCCCGGCAAGCTGGTGCATACCAGATTTGTCAAATGCAACTTTTTAAAAAGTTGCAAAAATTGGTGTAGAATGTGGAATAACCCTTCGTTCACATCTGCGTTGGTATTCCGTCTGAGGGAGTCCGCATGGGGACCCCCCTATCGGAATACGAAACGCAATTGTAAGCGGTGTGCATTAAAAGCACAGGAACCTCATAGACTACAATGGGGTCCGTGTGCTTGCCGTGCGCTGCCTACACGAATCATGCGGACAGGAAAGTAGATTGTGAACTACTTTCCTGTCCGCATGTTCTGTGCGGAGACCTGGCGGCCAGCACTGCTACTAAGGGAGATTGTGAGGCCTGCAAATTTGCAGTATTGCAAAAATACTACGAGGCTGAAGCATCACATTGCAAAAACACTGCTCTTTTGCCACTGTGGCAAAAAATGTTGCAAAGTGAATGAGTTTCTAGCAAATCCCATCCAAATATTGCAGAAACGTGTTGCGAAAAAACTGTGTTTTCAAAAACACGAGTATTTTTGCAAACCGTAGCATGTCAATTACACTGGCGTTTTCCTTATAGGTTTAATAAGGAAATAAAATCCAATGAGAAAAACACAATGAAAAACACTGCGGTGATGTGTTTCCGCTGCAGTTTTTTTCTGCAGCGTTTTTTTTAGCTGCGTCTCACTACGTGGGGTCTTAACCTGAGAGTGTTAAAATTTAATTTGGCAACTTATTTATATTTCTTATAGTAATATAATAGAATATATAGATTTTATATTAATATAATAGGATATAATAAGACACGCAGCGTTTCTGTTCGTCGCACCTTGTGGAATATTGCTTAGTCTGGCTACTGCCCATATTGTATACAATTGTCGGACACCATAGATGCCATCTTTTACCAGTAGGAAGCTACAGTATATGTTTGGTCAGCTGCTTAAAATGTGGTGTAAAGTTTAAAACTCTTATCTCATTTCGGGACAGAAAGCCTGTGCATTGTCCTTGGTAAGTACAGAGCAACTAAACCTTCCACATTATTGGATGGGACAGACAGATGGAAATATAGCAATTCGACCCTTGTGTCTTGGGGACCTGTTACCTATCCTGACATGTCTCTTCAGTAATAACAAGTCTATAGCATACATCTACATTCTTATATATAGTGGTGTATATCTATATGTTTGGAAGGTTTAACTGGGGAGAGTCCAATACCAGTCTGTTCCACCACCTGCCATAAATAATGGATCATGAATACCGTATTTTCCGGACTATAAGGCGCACATAAAATACTTCGATTTCCTCAGAAATCGAAAGTGCGCCTTATAGTCCGGTGCGCCTTATATAAGGCTTGAAGCGGCGGCACGCGAGGAGTTAAGCGGCGGCACGCGAGGAGTTAAGCGGCGGCCGCCGGCAAAGTCTGCATGCCGCTTCCATACATTGCAATGGGAGCGCGCTATTCAAATAGTATTCGTTCATCTCTAACTATTTGAATAGCGCGCTCTCATTGTAATGTATGGAAGCGGCATGCAGACTTTGCCGCTGCTTAAAGAGATTCTACTAGAGATGAGCGAGTACTGTTCGGATCAGCCGATCCCAACAGTACTCGCTCAACTCTAGATTCTACCATTAAAAGAACCTCTTCCCCCTAACCACGTCGGAATAGCCTTAAAAGACTATTCGTCTCTTACCTTTCCCATAGCCAGCGCCGCCTTCTCCCTGAGCTGTGTTCGCGCCTTCCGTGTCGTCTTCTTTGGGCCTCATGGATGACGCATGCGCAGTCGGCTCTGGCTGCGAGAGCCTGTTAGAGCCGACTGCGCATGCGTCATCCATGAGGCCCAAAGAAGACAGAGACGGAGCTGCGGAAGAAGGCGGCGCTGGCTATGGTAAAAAGGTAAGGAGATTATTCCGACGTGATCAAGAAGGAAGTTCTTTAACTCCTCGTGTGCCGAGCGCTTCCATTCATTTCAATGGAAGCGTACCATTGAAATGAATAGAAGCGGCTGGCACGCGGGGGGTTAAGCGGCCGCCGGCAAAGTCTGCCGGCCGCCGCTTTCAATCATATAAGGCGCACCGGACAGCGCTGCGCCTTGTAGTCCGGTGAGCCTTATATATGGACCTAGGCAGGACTATAAGGCGCTCATGGGTAATGCGCCTTATAGTCCGGTGCGCCTTATAGTCCGCAAAATACGGTACTCTAATAGGGTCATTTTATTTGGAGCTGACATGTCAATATTAGCTAATCACAACCCCCAGCACAATCCCCAGGATTCCTAATACTGTTAATATTGTGTAGATAGTCCTGGTTGATGGAAATAGGTTGCTTATCAAAATCATTTGTCTAAAAGTGCCACCTGCTGGTACATAGCGCAGCGTGCACAATAAACTGTGCTCTATTTGTTATGTAGGGTGGAAACATCAAAACTACAGAGAACAGAACTAATATGACTATATTAGAATGTATGTTTGCATATATGAATGTAAGATGCTAGAATATGCATGCGTGCATGTATGAAACGAAGCAAAATATATGTATGTGTGTGTACAAGTAGCATAATAGAAAATGTACATATTTGTGAGCCTGGTAAATGGGTAACAGTAGAAATTATATATGTGTATGCATGTGTGACTATGTAACAGTAGAAATTGTATATGTGTGTACTTAGGTGTGCAAGTATATGTCTATGCACAGGTGTGCATGTAATGGTATTGTATATCTTTGTGCATAGGTGTGCATGTAATAGTAGATACTATATAAGTGTGTACATAGGTGTGCATGTAATAGTAGATACTATGTAAGTGTGTACATAGGTGTGCATGTTATAGTAGATACTATATACGTGTGTACATAAGTGTGCATGTCATAGTAGATACTATATATGTGTGTACATAAGTGTGCATGTCAAAGTAGATACTATATATGTGTGTACATAGGTGTGCATGTCACAGTAGATACTATATAAGTGTGCACATAGGTGTGCATGTAATAGTAGATACTATATATGTGTGTACAATTGTGTGCATGTCATAGTAGATACTATATAAGTGTGCACATAGGTGTGCATGTAATAGTAGATACTGTATATGTGTGTACATAGGTGTGCAGTCATAGTAGATACTATACAGTCCTATGAAAAAGTTTGGGCACCCCTATTAATCTTAATCATTTTTAGTTCTAAATATTTTGGTATTTGCAACAGCCATTTCAGTTTGATATATCTAACTGATGGACACAGTAATATTTCAGGATTGAAATGAGGTTTATTGTACTAACAGAAAATGCGCAATATGCATTAAACCAAAATTTGACCGGTGCAAAAGTATGGGCACCTCAACAGAAAAGTGACATTAATATTTAGTACATCCTCCTTTTGCAAAGATAACAGCCTCTAGTCGCTTCCTGTAGCTTTTAATCAGTTCCTGGATCCTGGATAAAGGTATTTTGGACAAACAATTCAAGTTCAGTTAAGTTAGATGGTCGCCGAGCATGGACAGCCCGCTTCAAATCATCCCACAGATGTTCAATGATATTCAGGTCTGGGGACTGGGATGGCCATTCCAGAACATTGTAATTGTTCCTCTGCATGAATGCCTGAGGATTTGGAGCGGTGTTTTGGATCATTGTCTTGCTGAAATATCCATCCCCGGCGTAACTTCAACTTCGTCACTGATTCTTGAACATTATTCTCAAGAATCTGCTGATACTGAGTGGAATCCATGCGACCCTCAACTTTAACAAGATTCCCGATGCCGGCATTGGCCACACAGCCACAAAGCATGATGGAACCTCCACCAAATTTTACAGTGGGTAGCATGTGTTTTTCTTGGAATGCTGTTTCTTTTTGGACGCCATGCATAACGCCTTTTTTTTATAACCAAACAACTCAATTTTTGTTTCCAAAATGAAGCTGCCTTGTCCAAATGTGCTTTTTCATACCTCAGGCAACTCTATTTGTGGCGTACGTGCAGAAACGGCTTCTTTCTCATCACTCTCCCATACAGCTTCTCCTTGTGCAAAGTGCGCTGTATAGTTGACCGATGCACAGTGACACCATCTGCAGCAAGATGATGCTGCAGCTCTTTGGAGGTGGTCTGTGGATTGTCCTTGACTGTTCTCACCATTCTTCTTCTCTGCCTTTCTGATATTTTTCTTGGCCTGCCACTTCTGGGCTTAACAAGAACTGTCCCTGTGGTCTTCCATTTCCTTACTATGTTCCTCACAGTGGAAACTGACAGGTTAAATCTCTGAGACAACTTTTTGTATCCTTCCCCTGAACAACTATGTTGAACAATCTTTGTTTTCAGATCATTTGAGAGTTGTTTTGAGTAGCCCATGATGCCACTCTTCAGAGGAGATTCAAATAGGAGATCAACTTGCAATTGGCCACCTTAAATACCTTTTCTTATGATTCGATACATCTGGCTATGAAGTTCAAAGCTCACTGAGGTTACAAAACCAATTTTGTGCTTCAGTATGTCAGTAAAAAGTAGTTAGGGGAATTCAAATCAATAAAATGATAAGGGTGCCCATACTTTTGCACCGGTCAAATTTTGGTTTAATGCATATTGCACATTTTCTGTTAGTACAATAAACCTCATTTCAATCCTGAAATATTACTGTGTCCATCAGTTATTAGATATATCAAACTGAAATGGCTGTTGCAAACACCAAAATATTTAGAACAAAAAATGATTAAGATTAATAGGGGTGCCCAAACTTTTTCATAGGACTGTATATGTGTGTACATAGGTGTGCAGTCATAGTAGATACTATATAAGTGTGCACATAGGTGTGCATGTCATAGGTGTGCAGTCATAGTAGATACTATATAAGTGTGTACATAGGTGTACATGTAACTTTAGTGTGATGAGTGTGCAGATATGTTCATATCTAATACACAAGAATATGTTTATATTTGCATATGTGCGCTTGTAACAGTAATTTGTGCACATCCAGTATGTCTGTACCTAAGTATTATATGTCTTTTGTGAAATATTTTGCTCAGTTTTCTTAATAAGAATTCCAATGTACTGTAGTGAATAATGTTAGCAGTGGGCAATGCTCGGCGTCCCACCACCCTGTTTGTCCCGGATATGTATGTAAACACATGTAATGTATTACATAGTATAGAATCACTTTACATTGGCCATGCCTCTACAATTAGAAGCACAGGAGCCCTGGAATAATATATGCTTCAGGATGTTGGTACTTTGTGACAATGGCTTTAAGTGAGTAATCTAATTACCGGAAGACGTATAAATGCCGGCCAGAGAAATTACAAAGAGAGCAGCAAAAATGATATATATCATTATATGCTTGTTGTTCTATTGCAACATGCAATTGTCAAGCACTTTAGAAGTTGTCTGTGTGCTGGCCTTCAGAAATAGTGTCATGCCATCTAAAAAGAGGATACATAGAGAGTGCTCGAAGCAATATTACATTACCCACAGCTCTCTTTACCCCCTTATAGCCTCTCAATGGAGTAGATTTGGGGAGACTATCTATCTATCTATCTATCTATCTATCTATCTATCTATCTATCTATCTATCTATCTATCCCCAAAGGATGGAGACAGAATCATCTCTGGCTGGGCTCCTGCTTTTTTCCCTATCAGCTGATCAGCACAGGTCCAGGTAGTCCGGGCAATGGAAACACATCATCCAGATACTAATAAGCTATCCTGTGGACAGGTCGTCATTATGGAAAACTACCAGGGGGCCCTAAAACCCCTTTAGTGTTTGTGTCATGTTTGTGCTTAGTTAATCTTTTTGTGTTTGTGAAGATGCCATGCCTTGTAAGATGTACAATAAAGGGTGCGTGGCTCCTTACAGTATACAGTATTATGCAACTATGGCTTGTGTATTGTTAATGTACAGATGATGTATATTATGTTGTCTTGAAGTGTGTTGCTTTGTATGTATACGCACCATTTTCTGTAACCATATGTATAATAAAGGACACCACTGGCCACTATAGCCACCTAACTTGCCACCATGCCATAATAGATGACCTTACAAAGTTTCCAAGCATAAACTTGGATGTTCTTTCAAATGCAGGAAAATTGACAAAAATCAGCTTATAGAAGGGAACGTGTTGTATGGTAATTTCCAGTGAAAAGTCCAGGGGGCAAGAAGTGTTCTAACCCAACCCTCTAGTTTTAATTCACATCCCCAGGGTGCTGTACATCACCGGCAGCCTCCTCCACATCTCAGGCATAAGCCATTGCCTTGTACTCCACAGGGTATACTAAACCTCATTTCTCTGCAAGCAGCCATTTCTTCTTGAAGTCCTTTCCAATGAGGTCAGGCCTAATACACCTCACTGCCAGGGACACAGCTATAGAGGGTGCAGAGGTAGCAGCTGATACGGTTCTGTAGCCTGGGGAGGTCCAAAGGCCTCTTTATAATATAGACCTCATATTTAGAAGAGGCTGATAGTGATGTATAGTGGGTGAGGATATCCGTCAAGCCTGGAGGAGTGAACACCAGACTCTCTGCTAGTGACAATGCCCACAGGAGTCTTCACTGCTAATGAAAATACAGCACATGGCATTTTAATAGTTAAATATTTTCATTCTGCTTCATTTGCCAAAAAACGGTGCCAGGTCATCTTTTACGGCATGTTGTAGATCATCCTCCGGTAATCTTAATATGGGAGTCTCACTTCAGGAAATACTTGGCATCAGGCACTTCTTATATACAGCCGTGTACCTACTGAAACCACTGGGCATCAATGCCAACACAACCCTTTAGTCCTCCAGGCCTAGACTCAATATACAAGCCTAAACATAAAGTGTATATAGAATGTAGTAGTCCCACAGATAATACATGAGGTCCATTATGGAGATTATATAAATAGTGTGCGAGTGGAGGAGTGGATCATAGACAGAAATGAGTTTTTGCTATAATTTTGCTATTAATTGACAGCAGTAATGATATTGCTTGGTCTACCTTTATGTTCACTAGTTTCTAGGAATCTGGTCCATGGATGTCTCAGTGTATAAGTGAAGGATATGGTTAAGAACACAGTAGTATTGTACAGTAAAGTAAGTCACCATATAAAAGCCTTAGGTGGGGGGTATTCACAGAGAGACATAATAGTGACAATGGATATGACAGATAGAAGATGCCGCCATGATACGTGTACAGACACCAGGGCGGTGTGGACCATAGCTTACCCCAACTGGCTGAGAGTAGATGGAGGCATGTTGTGCAGGTGATGTTGCTGCCAGCCAGTGACTGAGCCAAGATGGAGGGCACTGGTGTTAAAGCCAGAAAGAGATGACAAGTCTGCACTACTTAATGAGTATTCTGTAATAAAACACACAGAGATGTGCCAAATAAAACATCACAACCTTCAAATACCTCATTTTGATAAGTCACATGCTACAACAACACTAAACATAGACAGAGACTGTCAGTGACTGCCATGTAGGTGTCCATCGCCACAGCTCATAGAAAACCAATTTGCACCCATGACAACGAATACAGAAGATAGAAGCCAGGTCCCCACTATGGTAGCAGTACCTGGCTCATCTATGAATTACATGGTGGCCATTTACTTGAAAATTTGTCTCTATTACCACATGCATCCTGCAGGGTTGCTCACTTAGGAAATAATAAACTAATACTGTCTTAGTTTTAGATAAACCTAGAAGAGACAGAACTGGGTCATATATTTCTCATCTGGCACACATTCACACTGCATCAGAAAAACTGCCATACATGACTGAGTGTTTTAGTTTCCAAAATACTTGCCAAAATGTTGTTGCCTACTTTGCTGGAAGCTAAGCCTGGCCGCAAGCAGCTCTGTTCCTATTCCATTCCAGGTGCGACCACTACAGTGTATGCAAGGCTATATCCATACGCTATATACAGCACCCCAATCCATACACTGTAGCAATGGTGCCTGGAACTGCAGCCTCGCTCCTATTTACTTGATACTGATGACCTAACCTATGGAATTATCTTCAGGCCCTGGACAACCCCTTTAACAGACAGGTTGTAAGCAGCAATGTAATGCAGAATCATACATGAGCAGTGTGTGCCAATGGAGGAGCTCCATGGATGTGTTTATGGGTCCCTATATCAGCAGCCATGTTCGGGATGACAGTGCTATGCGGTCTCTTGCAAGGACTCCATTGACATGGGGACAATGCAGCCCAATATACAGTTTAACATGACTATTATTGTGTTAAATAAACAGTTGCTAGTCCCTTTAATTTAACTTTTCTCCACTAGTTTCAATGGCCTTTGTAATCGCTGTGCTGAGAGTTATCTGACTGAAGATGAAGATGGCCACATCAGTAAGTGCTGAGCTTGTAATAAGTTTATTTTAATAAGTTGCATATATTCTTTCCCATCTATTTGTTAATCTTAAAAAAATATAAGGGCCAATCCCCTTTAATAGCTGTGTGTTACAGAAGGTTGGCTGATATTTAAAGGGGTTGTCTGGGACTGTGATGTTTGGCTCCATTTCCTCTTCTCAGCTAATGGCACCAGATCCATTGGTCACATGTCTATGCTGCAGCTCAGTCTCATTCAAATGGATAGGGATTAGCTGCAATACCATGCACAGCCACTATATAATGTATGGCGCTGTGGTTAGAAAGTAATGAAGAGGCCGCAGCAATCAATATCATAGTTCTGGACAACCATTCCACCAATTCATCGCTTAATAGCCACTGCTCCACTGATTCAAATATAGTTGGATTTTTCTCTCTAACCACCGCCATTCCTGAGCAGCAAGGGTAGGTAGTTTTGGTGCCTGTTGTGGTATTTAAAGAGGACCTTTCATCAGATCGGGCACAGGCAGTTCTATATACTGCTGGAAAGCTGACAGTGCGCTGAATTCAGCACACTGTTGGCTTTCCCGATCTGTGCCCAGTGTAAAGCGCTATCGGTCCTGGTACCGTAGCGCTTTAGTGTCAGAAGGGCGTTTCTGACACTTAGCCAGAGACGCCCTTCTGGCCAGCAGTGCCTATCGCGCTGTACAGTGTGATCGGGGAGGAACGCCCCCTCCCTCTGCTCACACAGCTCGTCCATAGACGAGTATTATCAGGAGCGGGAGGGGGGAGTTACTCCCCGCTCCACAGCACAGCGCGATAGGCACTGCTGAGCAGAAGGGCGTCCCTGGCTAAGTGTCAGAAACGCCCTTCTGACCATAGAGCACTACGGTACCGAGACCGATAGCGATTTACACCGGGCACAGATCGGGAAAGCCGACAGTGCGCTGAATTCAGCGCACTGTCAGCTTTCTAGCAGTATATAACACTGCATGTGCCCGATCTGATGAAAGGTCCTCTTTAAGCAGTGTCAGGCAGTGGGGATGATTCAGAGGCAGCCAGTGTCGGAGCTCAGAATCGCACCCCTTGTCTGCTCCTCCTGACAGTACACAGCCTAAATAACATATCAGGCTCCACAACTAACAGCACTGATTGTTTGGGAAGGGTGGGACTAGAGAAAAAAGTGATGTAAAGAACTGGACTTGTTGGAGGCGGTAAAAGGTTCTCTTTAAATATGTTCTAATTATGAATTAAAGCCATATCTAGGACAATAGATTGCTTTCCTACAGTATTGCTGACACCTTTGATGACTGTTTGCCAGCGTACTGTCGAGTGCTGCTTACCAGTGCCATAGGTTGTTGATATGGCTGATGGGTATCCTCCCATCCCCTGTCCAGGTAAAGTCGGTGTAGCTACAGGAACCACTGGGGTAGCCAGTGACTGAGCGGATTGTGAGTTATTTATTCTTTGATTCTACAGAGAGCAGAAAAAAAAAAACACAGAAGAAAAAGAACATCAAAATTATTTGTAGCTTTGTAAAGTGCATTCCATTTTTTTTTCTGCAGAGAAGAAAAAAACACTTCAGCATGATACAAATGAATCATTTAGCATGTGACTCCCATGAACTCTCCCAACCCTATCATTTACAATCTTTCAAGAGACCAAGTGTCGCCATGGTAACCCATTACATCAGCTTCTCCTAGGCAATTGAACTTGCCACAAGTAACGATTGCTTTATTGTGGGCTGAAAACAGACCATGCGGAAAATTGATGAAATATGCATACTGTACTATCATTGTTTCTTTATCATTCAAATGCAGAAATGTCATTAAAATCACCAGCAACCAGGCTGAGACATAATTCACCTTGGAATTGTAGTCGGCCGCAGTTAATAGAATGACCAGCAGATGGCAGTAAAGCTCCTGTGTTTACTAATAGAGAATTTCATAGGATGATTTATACTGAAATGTCCATTTAGATTCTGATATGAAATGTGCACAGGTCAGAGGACGGAGCGCCAAGATATGATTTGGGACATTTTTTTTAACTTTATAATGATGGAGTTCATTGTGTTATATATAAAAGGTTTTTTTTTTTTAATTCTTTTCCACATGGTAAAATTTTACAGCCCAGCATTGAGCACATTAGAGCCTTGCAAGAAGCTTCAGCCACTTACCAAAAGCAGATCGACATCCTCCGACTGAGAGCGAGGGAAAGGAGTATTAATTAACAATTAGTAGTCGTCCATTATTAATAAAATGAATAATAAAATATAACACGTCATGCAGCAGTAAAAGTCCCAGCAGCTATCTGCCATAAGACATGCATTAGTTTTAAGGAGCTTGTATTAATGTGCACAGTTTGGTGGGATCTTCCCCTCCCTCTTCCCTGGATGCCAAAGAGACACCGGGGTCATTTATTTTTGTCCCAAAAGAAATAGAGATCTCATTCTTAAAGGAACAAGAACTATCTCAAGTGCTGACATATCTTTAAGAGCAATAGAAGAGTGAGAATGTATCTATTGTATGTAATTGTTAGAATATTATATTAATAATAGGTTGCATGCAATATAATATAAAATCTCTATCTATCTATCAATCAATTATCTATCTATCTCTCATCTATCTATCTATCTATCTATCTATCTATCTATCTATCTATCTATCTATCTATCTATCATCTATCTCCTATCTATCATCTATCTATCTATCTATCTATCTATCTATCTATCTATCTATCTATCTATCTATCATCTATCAAAAATAAGACATAGCAATACCGAAATCCATATGTGATAACAAGCTAAATCCCAGAAGTATAATAGTGTATTACCACAGAGGGCATTGTATTCTTGCTGCCAGGTGGAATAAGAACTCGGAGGTCAGGTTTGCGATTGTTCATCCCCAGGTTCATTGGCGGTGGTGATTTCGTTTGCATATTTTTATTTAAGTTACCAGGTGAGACCAGCAGACCTGGTGAGTTACGATGGTTGCCATACCCATTACCTATAGGAAAAGATCACAAAAGAAAAAAGTATTAAGAATAATACTGTAATGAACTGTAATGTATACGTATAATGCAGGAAGCATGGTACAGAAGACTGTATACAACATTAATATAGTCATCAGTGTGGTAGAAAGAGTCATAAGACTATTGCTTACTATCAGTGTAGACAATATATATGTAATATGTAATATATACTGTATAGCTAAAGATGGGTAGATGATAGATAGATAGATAGATAGATAGATAGATAGATAGATAGACATATTATATTACAATTATTTCTGGATGGGTAGATAGATAGATAGATAGATAGATAGATAGATAGATAGACAGATTATATTACAATTATTTCTGGATGGGTAGATAGATAGGAGATAGATAGATAGATAGATAGATAGATAGATAGATAGATAGATAGATAGATAGATAGATAGATAGGATAGATAGATAGATAGATAGATAGATAGATAGATAGATAGATAGATAGATAGATAGATAGATAGACAGACATATTATATTACAATTATTTATGGATGGGTAGATAGATAGGAGATAGATAGATAGATAGATAGATAGATAGATAGATAGACATATTATATTACAATTATTTCTGGATGGATGGGTAGATAGATAGATAGATAGATAGATAGATAGATAGATAGATAGATATGGGCTCATGAGACACCAGATTGGCATCATTGGTCCAGCTACCTAATACACATCCCTATTCAATGAATGATGGCTGGAATACCTATGAGATCTTGCACAGATATGTGCAATGATATAAAATACAGAGAATACAGCTATCTTCCTGACTACATACATATAAAAGTGCTCTTTGTTTTCCATTAAATACAATTAAATTACTTTTCTTTTTGCTTTTGGCTATGGGCAGAAAATAGATGGAGTGTTTTCTGCATAGATAACAAATAACAGAGGTGCTAAAATATTTTCATGTGCCTCATTATTTCCAGACATTTTTTTATTTCTACAAAGCTCCTAATTTCTAGAACAAACCTTCTCCCGTCTTGTCTTTCTTCTAACCCTCCAGTGCTAAATCAACACTTGATGAGAGATTGCTTCCTATTAGTTACCAGCTCCGCGTCTCTTTGATATGTCAACTTATTGAAACATATGTCTTGTTAATTGCATTTGTATGCTTGTGTTTGCTTTTACTTATTTTGTGCCAGGAAGTCGAAGATTTTACTGTTTCAGACAATCAGGGATTTGGAAAGCAAGAGAATGAATTTGTGAGGGGCAGCTGGAGCCTACAGGTGCTTTGTATGCTCTATGGTTATGTTCTATTGCTCAGAAATGACTACCAGTTGTGTGGAATTAGCTTTCTGCCATTGACTATGTCCACATTATGTATCTGTATCGTTCTGGTCAGGAAGGGCACCGTAAATGTTTGCCAGTTTTTGTTTCAAGTTCAGCTTTGGAGACCTATATTTAAGTATTATGGTTTCCAGCCTCCAAATGAATATCTTTTAAGGATTCTGTGACATGAAGAATGTCAGATTCTCTGTTTTGCCTATTGACTTGGGAGCCCATCCTTTGAAAATCAGGGATAAGTACAAGCATGTGGTTAGATGAAGAAACCGGTCTTTAAGCCTCATCCTCGGAGCAGCGTACAAGAGTGTGGTCTGCTGTGGCACATGGGCAGTAGCTGTAAGGATTCATGTTACCTCTGTGAGGTGGGGGGAATCTTTGATGGAGTTTTTTCAGGATCAGGATGGTGAAGGGGTGGACGTGACTTGGACTGACTGGAGAACCTGGAGCCAAACTGGTCAAGGGATGCTTTAAAGAGGACAATTCACTACCCTCAATGACTACAACTCTTTGCCTCCTTCAATAAGTCTGGTGCACTTGGATTTTTTACTCTAGCTCCCACTATTCAAGTGTAATACTTTCTGTTAGTTTAAGGACAGTGATGCCCCCTACTGTGATCTGGACAGTCCCAGGCTCTCTACTCCTGTCCAGCACCGCCCATCTGACAAAAGAGAGGATACTATGTGCTGAAACTAACAGCACCGATTGCTCAGGAATGGCGGGACCTAGAGAAAAAAATCCAACTGTGTTGGAATCAGTGGAGCAGCAGCTATTGAAGGATGCAAAGAGTTAGAGGTGGTGAAAGCTCGTCTTTAATATCCAATCACGCCACAAGAAAATATTCCATCTAAAAGCACTACTGAACAATGAGTATAGGATACTTTTTTGGGTTGATAACAGTTCTTTGTACTGGCTAGTATTAAATGGATAATGTAAGGAAATTGATGTTAGTTTCATAAGCTGTCAGATATATCTAAGAAATAGATATAAGGAGTTCCACCACTTTGGTATAGATCGCACACTTAATCCTCAACCTAAATCTTCTACTCATGTCACCAGATTCCATAAACATTAAGGGATTGTTCAAGGTTTTTTTTTTTTTTTTTTAAAAAAGGCAAACAGCAACAAATTTAATAAAGCAAAACTGAATAACCAATACTTCATCCCGTACCAGCCCAGTACTAATTCTTAGGTGGTTCTCACCAGTCTCTGTTTCCTTCTTTACTGATGTAAGGAAACAGATAAGGTCCAGGAATCCACCAGAGCATCGGCCCTGGAGCTGTGGGGGATTGAATATATGACGACTGGTTATTGTGTTTTGTTATCACATTTCCTTCTATTGGCCAAATTAAAAAAAAAATAACAAAAAAACCCTCTAGACTTTATTTAATACAAAGAAATAATACTATGACCCGTTAATGCTGCTCAGAGATACCCAGTAAGGTGTAAGGTTTGGTAAGAGCATACGTTGGGTGTGTTTGTATGCCTGTATAATGTGCACATGTCTAGGTCTGCCGACAAATGTAATAACTAGGGTTGAGCGATCAGGTTTGGAAAAGATGGGATCCCGATTGGCGATCGAGCAAATTTCACGACTGTGATTGGCTGGAAAATGATTGGAAATCGAATTTTGAAATCTCAAAATCTGCTCAACCGTAAAACTGACTTTTCCCATAGAGAAGCATTGATTAGGGTTGAGCAATCGGGATCGGAAAAGATCGGCTACCGATAGGCAATCGAGCAAATTTCACAATCGGGATCAGCTGGAAAATGATTGGAAATCAGATTTTAAAATTGATCCTGAAATCTCAAGATCGTCTCAACCCTAGTAATAACCTAGACTGAAAACATCATATGGGTCATTATACCCACGGGTGGTCCAGGACTTATGGCCGTAGTACAGGATAGGATTTCCTTCACCAAGGGCCTATTCACGTTGTGCCCATAGATTTTTGTATAATAAGGCAATATGGCATGTGCTCCCGGGGCATGTGCCCTCACCACCCCTCAACTAACAGCCCTATAGTAAGATTAAGGATCACATGACGCACTAGTATACATATACACTGGACACAAATTGCTAAGTTAGAAAATATAAATGTTTTATAAAGTTCTAACTTGCAAAATCTTCCAGTACAAATGTTCAAATATTCTGTCTTTAATTATGAAATTTTTTTTTCTCTCTCTTTTGATATCCTGTCATACATCATCCCAAGAATTTCCTTTGCTCTTTAAGACTGATGATGTGATTTTGACAACCAGTTAACACTTCTCGTCTTTATTATTAAGAGAATGTTGCTAATGAAATAAGAAAAAAAAAAAAAGAATGTGGCTGGAAGACGCTGTAAAGTGTCAGGTAGTAAAAGCGGTGTATTACAAAAGGGTTAAAGGAAAATACTTCATTTGAATTTGAAAGAAAGATTAAAAAAAAAAAGCGGAAACATGAAAAAAAAACAAAAAAACCCTAAAACGTATGGTTTAAACCTGCTCTAAACCTATACTTTACAATTACATTCCGTCTGGAAAATGATCAAATTAAATGGGGCTCTATGTGCTGTGTCACATTCCACTACCCACTTGAAAGTGCAAAAATTATATGTCATAAATGAATGGATTTCCTGACTATACAGTATGCGAAAATGGAAAACAGATGGATTGCAGAGTGAGTGCATTATACTTTTGGCTACGTTGTGAATGAAATTCATAGTTATGTGCACAAGAGAAACATTATGAGCGTACATTTAGTAAACCAAGACCAAAATTACAGCAATATTAAACATTTTCGGTAACACAATGTAGCTTGTGATTGTATTCTATTACAAGGAGGCTGAAAAGACTCGGCATTATTAGCCCTTTCACACATCTCACGCGTATTTTCTTATTACAGTGGCTCCAATGGCTGCCAATCCAGTATTGTAACAGAAAAGAGATTTAGATGTGTGGATATTTTATTTCAATTGTATAAACCATATAAAGGAGACTGGAGACCGTGTGTTCTTCCTATAAATTATAAGATGTCTTTACGGCTAAATTTGATCATATTGATCAGTTTCTACTGACTGCAACCTAAGTGCTCCACAGAAAAACAAGTCAATGAAATGACTTGGACGGTATCGCTAGAAGGAAGCTGGGATGCAATTTTTGATACATTTGTTTTACCAGGAAAGCCTTACACTTCTCTATTATCCATTGGTTGTTTTCGATGACAAGCTGAATGTGGGAATCTGTACTTAAAGGAAATCTCTACCTTTTCTCCTCCTATTATATTTATGTTCACTATTCTGTGCTGACTGATTTCTTAAGATTTTTTTTTTAAATATTTATCACACTTTCACTTTTTATACCATATAAGGCCCAGTTCACATCTGCGTTCGGGTTTCCGTTCGGAGAGTCCACTTGGGGACCCCTCAAACGGACACCTATACGCATAAAAAATGGTTATCTAAGGAAACCCGTGGATACCACAGACTGTAATGGAGTCCGTGTGGTTTCCGTACGAAAAATGCAAAAAGAAAAGTGCTGCTTTCAGGACTTTTCTCTCCACATATTTCATGCGGAGAGGGGAACGGAATGGCAGATGTGAACCAGGCCATACAAATTCCATGTATAGTTATTTAAAACATTAACAGGGTTTTCTGAGTGTTAACTCTTGATGACCTATCCTTAGAATAATCTGTGGTGTCCAACGCCTAGAACCCCCACAGATTAGTTGATTGAAGAGATGAGTACTGCAGTCTCTTCAATGAATACCAGGTATAGTACTATACATTATGTAAGGGCTGTGTTTGGTATTAAGTGGGACTGAGTTGCAGCCGTACCATGTCACTGATGAATGTTACATGAGTACAAACAGTTAATCAGCAGGGGGGACCCCGCTGATCTTATATTTATGGCCTATCCCAAGGATAAGCCATAAATATTTCGTTGAAAAACCCCTTTAAGACATTAGGTACCTGCAGCCATCATTAGGGAGCGCTTAGGAGCTTCCTATATAGTGTTATACATTATAATGGTAACTAGTATGCAGTACCATCCTACCCCCTAGTGGTAGCTACAGGCACTGGTTTATTCTCTGTCTATGAAAGGGATTTGGATGGATGTATCAGACAAACTGGATTTAGTGCCAAAGAGCATGTGTTTGTCCTTTCCATCCATCAAGTATAAAATAGTGACATAGAAACCTGCCGTATATACTCGAGTATAAGTCGACCCCCCCTAATTTTACCACAAAAAACTGGGAAAACTTATTGACTCGAGTATAAGCCTGGGGGGGAAATGCAGCAGCTACTGGAAAATTTCAAAAATTAAAATGTTTTTTTTTACAAATATAGTATAGGTTAGCCTAAGACTGTTCCGGGAAAGCCAAGACCTAATGTCACCCTTAATATTCTGTTGAGACCCAGGCTGCTCATGTGAAATATGCCAGTAAAGTAATGCTAAAATAGTTGTCCTTGGCGTTTATCCTCTTTGAAGAGAGATATAAACAAAAAAATACAAAAAACACATTTTTTCCTCTTGACAAGGTGTAATTTGTCCTTGATAATGAAAGAACAATATTACATAAACAAACTCAAAATAAAGCGGAAGGAAAGAAAAACACAACAAAAATGATATTTAGCCAAATATATACATTTCTGATGAAGGGACACACACCGAGACGCACGTATAATACATTTGATTTTACAATGAGCTGAAAGGACTGAAATTCATCAAAGCCTTCTGACTTGATTTGGGCAGAGTTTGGCATAATTTTTATCATGAGATGAGCTGAGAGCTATTTATAAACCGTGCCTAACAAATAAGAAATGTGTCTCGTGATTAGGTTCTAAAAAAGTCTGTCTACCTAGGAACAAGTCCCCACCAATGACCTAGCTGTCAATACAGGATGACCTCTTTGTTGTAACATCGCTCTGAATGAATACAAGTACATGTTTTTTCGGGTTGCTGGGTTGTCAACACAGCCAACAACCTATGAAAAACCAAGTCTTGAGGTCCATCCATGTAGACTGTTTTTCCTGAGCTGTTACTCACTTTAGGATAGAGACCCCTAATGACCTTATTTTTATTATATCTCTGTGCAAAAATGGTTCACCAAGCTGCATAGATGTCTCTTATTTTCTCGTGTGTGTGAATGTAATGAAATAACTAGTCACGTTCCAAAGCTTGGCTACTATCCCGAGTCCAAAGCTTGTTAAACAGTCAGATATGGAACTACCTTCGATAGATGATAGGTAACTCTAAGGGTAAGTTCACATTGGGTTTTTTAGGGCGCCTCAGGTTCTGGATCAAAATACGGGTAGCTGTGACTGGATGCCGGTGCAATGCAAATGACCCAAATGAATGGGACAGGAGCAGTGGCGTAACTAGGAATGGCGGGGCCCTATGGCGAACTTTTGACATGGCTTCCACCCCCCCGACCGACGTTGAAGACCTTGACCAACTGACCCCTACTGCCGCCACACACCCCCGCGTGCATTTCTGCACACACTATAATACCCCATATTGGCCCCTGCACACAGTATTATGTCCCCATACTGGCCCCAATACACAGTATTATGTCCCCATACTGGCCCCAGTGCACAGTATTCTGTCCCATTGTGGACACACATGAACAATTATTATATTCTGTGGTCTTTTCAGAGAAGAGACCCAGAGGGATAAAATCATAACAAACTACTGATACTTAGCTATCTCCCGACTCCCCTGCTTTCTCCGTCGCTGTTGGCCATCTTCCGGGACATCATGTGACCGGGGTCCTGTGTCGCGGGTCATATGACGTCACACCAGTAAGCTGAAGTAGGCCCGGAGCCTGGAGAGGTAAGTAACACAGTTTTTTATGTTATCTGACCTCTCCCAGGCCTCCGATCGTTATACTCGGGGGTCCAAAAAGACTTACAGATCCCGGCCCAGCCAGGATTGGTGAGTATATAGGGCCCATTATGGCCTATTAAAAAACAAACAAACAAAAAAACGCAGTGGTAGCGGCTGTCACGGGCCCCCTAATGTCCCGGGCCCTGTGGCAGCTGCTACCACTGCTACCACGGTAGTTACGCCCCTGGTCGGGAGGGAGTGTCTTCAGACGGATGTCGCAAGGCGAATCCGCCTGAAAGAATGAGCATGTCGCTTCTTTTTTCTGGGAACTAGAACAAACGGCTCCCATTGATTTCAATGGGAGCTGTCTTTTTGGTCAGGATTTTGAGGTGGATACGGCCTCAAAATCCTGACCAAAAAATCTCGTGTGAACTTACCCTAACAAGTTCTCTTTCTTTGTTCTTTACATTGTGCATTGGCAATAAGTTTCCATAAGTTTGTGAAGTAATTCCACAGTATATTTACATTTAAAGAGGTTACTTTATGATGACGAGTTCTATCATGTGGTCTATTAGAGCATATGGGTGTCATAGAGGGAGAAACCCCTCTATGAACCAGGACATATAACCATTATGTATGATCTGCTACTGTTTATGTAGACTAAAGGGATCCTTCTGTGACTTCCCCAACAAAATAGCTGTTTGTTAGAGATGCCTGGAGCATGACCAGGGGGAGTGAAAAATTGCTCAACCCGGGGTCAGCACTCTGGATGGCTCTGATGAGACAGCCCTTTAAACTATTCCCATATGTATTATGGTAGATAGCCAATAAAGAAGAAGTGAAAAGAAATCACGGAGGGGGTCGTAATATATGGAGGTCCCTCTATGAAACATGAATTACAAACTAAAGGTGTGGCTATTGCGCCTTTAGAGCGATATGAATACTCAGTGCTGATGTAAATACGGCTTAATTTTACAGTAAGCTTCTAATTTACTATGACAGTAAAAGTGAAAAAAAAAATGCTTTGAGCTGCTATGAATAAAAATGAGATCCACTGTTGTTGATTGCACAGCCCTTGAAGTGCATCACTTAAAGACTTCATGAATTTCATGTGATACAAAAGATCTGCAAAATACAGACTGTCTTTTCTTTGGGGGGAACTAGAGAATGTAAATGGAAAGTAACTGAACTTAGTTGAATTATCATCACATGTCACAGAGCTGCATTGCTAAATACGCTCAACATACCAACATCTCCTTGCATAAGACCAGAGTCATCACGGTGATAACACCAGAGACAGCCTCTTATGTCCTAATTTTTATTCTATATATTCCAAGACACCTTCATTCCCTGGCACAATCAGACTGGTTTACATGTAATTGTATTATGATTGCTTATTTCAGATCCGAGTCACTGGTAGAAAATCTGAAAGGAAAGTCACCAACTATCGAACATTGGGTGATGGCTATCGAGAAATAAGGAAGGCACACTGATCTTCATTGAAGCAACAACTTGTTTCATGGAACCAAGAGGTCCTATTATACAGATAAGGTAGTGCCGCTCTCTTGACACCCCCCTTACTGTAAGTCATAGCACAGATCTGAAAACAAAGAGCGACTATGTAATAGAAAGCTCAGAACATTGCTCAGCCATCTACAGCATTCCGATAAGGTGCATCACATTCAAAAGAAAGATGAAAAAGTTGTTATCCCCAAAAATTCTTTAATTTTAGTAACATATTTTTGAGAAAATTAACGTTTATTTGCTCCTCGCGAATGAAAAATAGAGATTCAACTTACGCCAAGTTTTCCTTTCTATGTGCTATGATGTTCCAGGCCCATAAAATCTGGTATGATCTCTGCAGGTAGGGCAATGGTCTCAACTTTAATAAAAGGGCCACTACAGCTGCAAGCGATGACCAAAGGGGTAGCCCCAGAAGTATAAGTCAGTACCTATTCATAGAATGACCAAGACAGCTGAATACTGCATGGCAGAGCTGGTTTGCATGTGACATGGGCCCCCTGTTATGGATTGGGGAGGGTGTCAGAGGTGAGACCTCCAGCAATCTGACACTTATTACCTATTCAGTGAATATGTTGTAATTCTGGGACAACTCCTTTCACCTAAGCCGTGTACTCTTTCAGGTAACCCTATTTTCAAGGAGCTAACCACGTCCAAATATACTCTTGGAAAGAAGAGAGAAAAAGCAAATCTTCAGCTAAAACTTTTTTTTTATTTCTGGCTAGAGACAGACTTTAAGAACTTATGACATGTATAGCAGAAGCTAATATTCAATGACATGTACTGAGAGCTGCAGTTCAATGAATAATAATTACAATATACAGTAACTATGCTATGTAGTATTGGATTAAGTAGAAGTTTCCTATATCTTGGGTACCCCTCACCTGCACCCTATATCTAATAGTGGATCATAGTGATTTAGGTAATCCACAATCTAAGTTACATGCACATAAAAGTGGCTGCAGAAAACAGCAGACTGTATGGATTGTTACAGAAGGGTCCGGGAAGGAGACAGATGACCTATTGGGGGGGAGAGGTCACTTACATGCCTATTAACAGATGACAACAGGCAGAGGTCAATCACCTCTAGTCAATCTCCTCCATCTAATGATGAAACTTGCCCTCACTGTTATCTCAGACTGTGATCTTATTCCTGTTGGGTTGCGGCTGCGATCCTCTGAGGCTGATCGTCCCTCAGAGGTGGCAGAGTTTATTGTGTGTGTCAGTCTGATGGTCATAGACAGGGTGAACATACATTGTTGTACCGTGTAGTCCATTCACACTGACCTGGCGGACACACAATAAACAATGCATGTATGTTCAGCCTCAGAAGACCGTAGCCATAACCCACCAGAAATAGGATCTAAGTCATGAGTGTAGAAGATGCCTGAGGAGAACAGGGGACAAATTGGAAGAGGCCACTTAACGCTTGCTGTCTTTGGGGACCTCCATCCGGACAGGTTCTCCTCCCATCCTCCTGACCCTTTTGGTGGCAGTGCGATCCATGGCCCATTGTGGCCCACTGTGGAATCTACACTTATGGCAGCATTTTGGGTGATATGGGTAGCCATGGGCCCAGACTATGATCTGACATTGATGCTTTTCTGGAGTTATTGGTTTGAGAATACAAAGTGTTTCCTTATCTAGTGCTAGTAGTCCAGCAATTACAATTATATATTCACCATGTAATATATTCCCTCAAAGCTATCTATAAAAGAGATGGTTCAGGCCCAATACAAGTTTTCCCTGTTTGCGGGACGTACATGATTTAACTCTATCATTCCCATAGCACGCAGCTTACAGATATCCTAATTCACAATAGACACAATATAAAACACATTTATATGAAGGACAACTAGACCAGCACTTAAAAAGCTGGAAGACGAAGGGAACATCGAACTTTCTGCCTCCTGAAATCTTTTTTTCTTCTTGGCATACTCAGACTCTCTGCACACACAGGATATATTTCCGAGCTATTACAGTAGATTAATGACATTGGATTATTAATGTGAGATTACCTAAAGATGATAATGTGCATACAGTCCAGGTGATTAAATATTTCATGGCTAGAAGTAACTATGGGAAAGCTCTGAGAGCTAGGAGAGAAAATTAATGTCGAGAAGCTTGAACGACCCCGGTCCAAAAGCATCTTTAGAGCGGATAGAAAAAAAAGCTTAAATATTGCCAAGAAAAAATAGCTGAAAATATGAACTACAAATTCAGACTCAATGTGTTTGCAGATGTGGGCAGCGTAAGTGGTTCCATGGGGAAACATGAGACATTGTCGCCAGATCTTCCCCCCACCCACATAAACAATAGCTGTCTATACAGTAATTTAGCAGCATGGCAGTGTGTATGAAGCCTCTTCACTGTCTGCAGCTATAACACATCCCTGCTGCTTCTCTTGTAAACTTCCTCCTCTCCTATCCATGGCTACCATCCCCTGTTTTCATCACTTGATTATGCTACTATTCCGCAAAGTGGTTTTTTAATCATAAGACGCTTGCTTGTGTCAAGTCTTTTCAATTACTTCGGTATGATCCTGCTCTGTAATGAAGGCTGGGGGCTTGTAAGCGTCTGTACACTTCCAACATAAATGAACGACTAATGCTATCATCTTGTTTTCTTATTGGAATGTTTGTAGTGAATTGGGTTACATTTACCAAGCAGAGGAATATATGGGAGGGCTTTTTAATAAACATAGTCTTGTAAAACAGAATTCATTCTCACTGATCTACCCGGTGTATAATATAAGTAATGCAATATCTATTTCTCATGCATGTAAAACTCACTTAACATTGCACCCAATTCTGAATCTAACTGATTCTGATTTGCAGATAGGCTGCTCTATACAATGGTGGTGTCAATAAATCAGATATGGACACTACTATATACTAATGGACGAATACAAACTACGGCATCTTCAAACGTGCCCTAAAAACACATCAGTGTGATCATGTTCTTTATTTCATCACACTTCTTATCCTAAACTATTCTTTCTACTCCATTGCTCAGACCCTGACCCCTTCCTCCCGAAGTTAACCCTGCACTTAATATCTGTATATTCACCGACTGGTGATGGGTTCATACAGCTTCAGTTATATGACCTTAGGGCGGGTTCACACCTGCACCGGTCTCTGCTTTCGGGTTTCCTTCTTCTGCCTGAGAAACTGGACAGGAGACGGAAACCCGGCGGTCAGTTTTCAAAACCATTCACTTGAATGGGTTTGCAAAGTGACTGCCCGTGAGCGTCTTCTGAATCTCCGTGGCAAAACCATTTTCTTTTTTTAACCGGACGCAAAGTCCTGCATGTCTGACTTTGTGTCTAGTTAAAAAAAAAAAAGCGGTCTGCCCATGGAGAGGCATAAGCAAATGGGTTTGAAAACTGACCGCCGGGTTTCCGTCTCCTGTCCAATTTCTCAGGCGGAAGACGAAAACCTGCAAAGTGGAGACCGACGCTGGTGTGAACCTGCCCTTATTTATTAAAAGATGGCTACCAAATAAGCCCGCTTACCTCTTGTGTCCCCAGATCTCCTTATAAATTGTAAGCTTGTGTAGTTAGGGCCCTCGCGCATATTGTTTGATATGTTGTTTTGCTACACTGTAATGTCTAATATTGTCTGCTCATGTATTCTCTGATATGTAAAGCACTGCAGAATATCTTGGCGCTAAAATTATTTTTATTGCGTAAAGTGGTTTTCTAAATCCTGAATGAACACACCTAAGACATTTGCTAAATACTGAAAAGGGCTATCTATAGGATGGGTGATAAATGTCTAACTGGGACCCCCAGCACTTACTAGAACAAGGGTCCCAAGCTTCCTGTTCTTCTTCACTACATGTTTATGGTGAGTCAGCACTGGAATGGCGCGTTGGTTACATATGGCCTTGGTACTGGATTCAATATCTATGGGGTTGATGGAAATAGTATGGGGTTCATCTGTTTCTGTTAGCCCCATAGAAATAGAGGTGTGACCACTGCTCCATTCAGACTTCTCCTCTCTGTGGTCATACAATACGGAAGAATGGGGGCTAGGGATTCCAGATTTTTGACCCCCAGCCTTGGTTAGGAGATAAATATCCTTTATGAAACAATCACTTTTACTTTCAAACTCTGGACCTTTCCCATGTCAGATATCAGGGTCCCCTCCCCACTTCCTGTGGACTTGTCCTTCCTTACATGACCATGGTTGCCAATTATGTATAGTTGCCAGTATAAATCGACGGGTGACCCCCCATATCTGATGGGCTAGGCATGGTGCCAGATTGGAAAGTAACGTATATTACGATTGTTTTACATTTTATGGTGATAGAAATCCTTTTATTATGCTGGAAAACTTAATATGAACAACATTAAATTTGCCCCTTTAAGTGTAAATTGAAAGGAATTGTTTAGTTCCAGACAATGGCTATTCAGGAGAATCTTGGAGACCAAACATGCAATAATATCAGATAGTAAGACAGTAAGATAGTTTGTAAGACTGAAAAAAAGTCCATCCAGTTCAGCTTATTATCCAGCAGTGTTGATCCAGAACAAGAACAATATTTGTTACAGGTTCCCTCAAGTACTAATATGAGTTCCTTCTTCGGCAGGGATGGATTAACCATATATTTTCAAAGTCTTCATAAGAACAAGTTAGGTGACATATTCTAGTTATAGCATAGCCTTATCGATTCTCTTCCTTATGGTATTCTTGGATAATGTTACAATGTACGTGCGATCCGTGGAGCTCGCTTTCATTATGACTAGATATGTATATACACTGGTCAGATTTCTTTTCCATCTTCTTGACTAAGATCCTTCACCTTTTCTACAGTTGCCTCCCCATGTTTTGGATTGTACACAGACAAGATGTTTAGCATATTATCTATTGAAGATGATATAGTCAGTCATTAAAATTGCCTCATTAAAAAAATGTATGAACTTTCTTTGTGGTCAACTATAAAAGTGAGATCAAAAGACCATGGAAGGAACCATAAATTGCTGCTCCTCCCTTCACAGACATACTCATAGACCAAATTACAAGCTGCGAGTGGAGGAAACCCGGGAGTGCATACATTATATTTCCTCTGCCAGGCCTCAGCATAGAGTATATAGTCAGTTATTGATCATAAATGTAATATACAGTAAGTATATAAATGTGGCCATATACTGTAGATGCTTACATGTATTAGAAGGCTGCAGGGATCCGGTCAGTATAGGCACATAGTGGTTTGAAATATTCTTTGTGAAGCTCAGAAGTTTTCAGTCTGGTTCTTACTAAACCCTTAAAGAGGATTTTTCACCTCTCTTGAGACGTCTGTTTTTGTAAATACTTGCATTGGCCATGAAATCACAATTCTGGAGAAGTTTTTCCTAGAACTCCGTGTTGTGCTGTTCATCTGTTATTGCTCTTAGAAATGTACGGACATGTAGGTGTTACCGTTCCCCTATTTCACAGGGGTGTGCCTACCTAGTCCAATCCTGCCACCACCATTGGGTAATGCCAGGCTGTGCAGGGCACTCCCCTACACCTAGTTGTTAGTTTGCTCATTTCTCAGAGAAATAACAGCGGACTGGAACGAAATTCTTAAAAAAGGATGATCCAGGTCACTTGGGGATTAATCTCTTTTAATAAAACAGACGTGAAATATTTAACTAGAGTGCAACGTCTGACCGCTGATATTAGGAAAAACTTGGACAAATTATTTGATGCGAGTTAAGTATACATTTTTAATATATGGTATAGATTTGGAAAACCTAACTATTTTAATTCTAATTTTGATGAATTCTCTTTTATTGAACTATGCTGCCAACTGGAACATGTGGCTGGTGACGTTATTTAGTTATCGAAATATGTGACATCAAATTTTGCTTACATCTCTATATCGTCACTATCTCCTTTACTGTATTTAAACAACTTAGGCAGGGTTCACACTACCGTTGGATTCCGTTATGAAAAGGTCTGTTAAAAAAAACAAAAAAAAAAACGGACACCTATCAAGACAGACGTTAATGGATACTAACTGATGTTAATGTGTCTGGTTTTTTTAAGGGTCAGGGGATAATCATACACATTAGGGAGAGTGTATGCTTACATAGGCGTACAGAGACTTACAAGTCATTCCTGCTCCGCTAGGGATTCTGGGTAAAAAATATGCAAATCTATTCTCCAGGATGTAATTAGGAGAACAGTGCCTCTGTATGCTGCCCTCTAGGGACAGCCCCCTTAACATCATGCATGAGGGCAGCATACAGAGGCACTGTTCTTCTAATTATATCCTCGAGAATAGATTTGCATATTTTTTACCCTGTTGTTTTTAAATGATCCATTTAATGGATCAATTAAAAAAACGGATACACTAGCATCAGTTACTGCCAGTTAGTGTCCGTTTTTTTATGCTGTCCGAGAAACTGGACAGGAGACGGAAACCTGGCAGTCAGTTTTCAGAGGTGACCCATGAGCGTCTTGTGCCTCTCTGCGGCGAAACCAGTTTTTTTAACCGGACATAAAGTCAGACATGCAGGACTTTGTGTCCGGTTAAAAAATAACGGTTTTGCCGCGGATAGGTGCAAGATGCTCATAGGCAGTCACTTTGCAAATCCATTCAAATGAATGGGTTTGAAAACTGACTGCCGGGTTTCCGTCTCCTGTCCAGTTTCTCAGGCAGAAGACGGAAACCTGCAAAGTGGAGACCGGGGGCTGGTGTGAACTCGCCTTAAAGGATGGCTATCAGTTACTGTTCATTATAAGTCCGTTTCCCATAGACTTCAATGTTAAAAAAATAACAGACACTTGCAGTCCGTTTTTTCTAACGGACAGAAAAGTCCTGCATGTAGTTTGTAAACGGAAACAAATGGACACTAACGGACACAAGATAAAATCCCATTGAAATTAATGGAAATTCTGACGGTCAGCTAGTGTCTGTTGCTAAAATCTTGTAATGGACAATAGCTATGGACACTGCTGACGGTCACCAATGATAGTGTGAACGCCCCCTTAGAAGGTAGGAGGCCAGTTATGGTTCCATGTAAAGAAAGCTTTGAAATTTTACTTGAGTGGCTAGAACAGTTCTCTGCATTGACCAGGACGGTTTGCAATAACCGCTCCTATGTTTATTAATGCATTTATTATTAATACAATATATAAGATTTAGCAATTGCCTTGGAAAGTGAACTCTAGTAACCAACATTTTAGTGTGTGTGTCTGTATATATATATATATATATATATATATATATATATATATATATATTACATTCTAATAGTAATTTGTTGCATAAAAAGTAAAGGCCTAAAATAGTACATATGCTTGAGTATGCAATGCAGCTGAACTTTCTTTTCTATGGAAATATAAACATAGACAAAAAAATTGGACCTCATCTCCAAATTTAGCAAAGATCATGAACCTCCAGATTGCAAAACACGATTATATCACCACCATCTTAAACCCATTAAACAAGGACCATACAGAGTTCCCTGTTATTAAGGGAGACACTGAACAAAGACAACATTTGCCATCTCTGAGACTGTAGTGAAGACGTACACCAGACTTAAATAGATGTATTGTTCAGATAAGTTATTAGGGAGACAGTTTCAACTTTCTAATGAACTTGTCTTCTCATGGAGTCTTTTTATCGAGACCCGCTCCATGCATTGAGATCCTTGTCCCCGCTCTAGAAGTCTTATAATAAACAAAGACCCTTCTTGATAATCAGTCACAGCTTCATGAAATCACAAGAGCTACCCCAGAGCCTTGTAAGATTCTTTCATTGGTCTCCCAACGTGAATCTATATGGAAAATAATATCTCGCATTACCATGAAAATTTTAAGATAGCTATTGGTTGGCCATTATTTGACCCTATGGCCCTCCTGGATAAGAAGAGGGAATGAAGCTGCTGTGGGACATCTCTGGTGACAGCTTATTCCTCCAACAACAAAAATATTGGACATGTTGGAATCCAATACCCCAACTCTTATTTGTTGGGAAAAGTCAGGACACCTCCTTACACATGACCTGATTGGAGGTCTCTGTAAGGTCAGTTCACAGGGAGTTTTTTTGGTAGGATTTTGACGCTGAATCTGCCTCAAAATCAGCCTCCAAAAAAACTCTATTGGGAGACTTTTTTTGGAGGATGATTTTGAGGCGGATTCAGTGTAAAAATCACCGCCAAAACACTCCGTGTGCACTGATCCTAAAGCTGTTGGGTTTAGTCAACATTAGAGATGAGCGAGTAGTATTCGAAACGGCAGTTTCGAATAGCACACACCCATAGCAATGAATGGAGCCGGCCGGCACGTAGACAGGGCCGGCGTCCTGCCGCTTAACCCCCTGCGTAGACTGGGCTGCGTCCATTCATTCCTATGGGTGCGTGCTATTCGAAACTGCCGTTTCGAATACTACTCGCTCATCTCTAGTCCACATTAATCTAATGTGTATGGACTCTTATAATAGATTTAAACTGATCAATAAAAGCACCAGATTCTGGATCATAGGCTTGTATGGATTTGGTAGCTAAAAGTGACAAATCTCTGTTTTTGGACCAAAACCAAAAGCATATAAAAAAATGTCTGAATATTCTGTTTATAGCCCAGATAACAGTAGTGAAGCAATGGCAGCATTTACTGTAAAGTGATGGTAATTGCAATAAACCACATATGTTCCTATAGCGTCAAAAATATGTTGATTTTTGGACAGGAGTTCTCAATTTTTAAGATTTCAGATCTCAAAGTAGCCATCGGGTGAGGAGTCTCGGTGTCAGGCTATCCTTTCTATCTCTACCAGAGACTTATATGCTATCCTGCACTGAACAATCCTTACATTATTGCTGATCCTGGGCAAATGCCCACTGTCAAATGCAGGGATATATCCAGTTAAGTTCACATGTGCATACGTGGCAGCCCAAAAAATGCATGCAGCTTTATATATATATGGACATTACACACATGTGCCCTCTTATTTTAGATTAGTTGGGATTATAGAATTTGCCACATCTCAGATTATTTTTGTCTGGAAAAGGAATTTCCGTTTCCAGTAATTAGTGAATTTGAGCAGGTTAGAAAATACTGAGATCTATGATTTACCTGCACTGGTGCCTGCACCGCTTGTGAGGTCCCCACCCATCAGACCACCTAAGAATTAAAAAAAATGGCATAGTCAGCATTGCTGCCATTTACCACAGATACCACATCTTAACTCACTTCCATGAAGCTTAAAAGTCCATTGAAGGAATTTGTGCTATGGACTTTGTGTATTTGTGATAACAAGAAAAAAAAATAACCCTGAGGTTGCGTTTCGATATATATAGCCAAACTGTAAAATGTACAGTTCAGTAAGGATCGTATTTTTTAATCCTATAAGTTTTATGCTATTAGTTTAGATTGTGTAAAAATCTATAAGCACTGGAGATGAGTGAATTTCCAGAAATTTGCTTTGTGTTCTATTTAGTAGAATTTAGCGTCAACTTTGATTCCATCCAAATAAAATCAGCCTGAATCCAAACCCTTACAAGCTCTTTAACACAGACAACATTAGTAATGTCAAAGTGACAGCAACTTATATCGCTATAGGTATACGGATGAGTATATAAAGCACACAGCGCTGTCAGATGTTTTATGCCTTTTAAATCTCTGCGTTCTTCTGATCTGAAAAATGTGCATCACCATTTTGAGTGATTTATGCGGAACATATGCCAAAAGTTTTGGATTTACTGAAATCCGCAAGTTCTGGGAAATTTGTAACCATTTTGATTTGTTCATCTCATCCTTCTGTGGCAAATCCTATGCATCTATATACATAGAAATAAAGTTTCAGTTCTTTTTTATCCACAAGCACTCACATGACTTGCCTAGTGTCAGGATGTGGTATGTTGGGCCCACCGGAGGATCTGACCCTGTGTTTAAGGCCGCTTCTACGCAAAATATATGTAACACAATGGGCATTGTACAACCTAGTGTATTTCTATATTTGATTAATATCTGATCCATGTTTCATCTGCGTCCAAAAAGAAAACAGTCTTCTTTAGTTTGCAACATCACCTAGCAATGAAGATATGAAAAATGGAAGACCCCCCCCCCCCATAGACTTGTATGGCCAAGACAAATCTCAGTGTCTCTTGGTCCGTGAAAAAAAAATCGGATGTGTCAATGGCAGTAATGGCCAATAATGGGTCCTTGTGCCGACCATTTTTTTTTTCAATGACAACACTAGGACAGAAAAATTGTTGGTTTAAAAGGGCCATAGTTGCAATGTAGCTGCAATGTGCAAGACAACAGCCCAGGAGAAAAGTAAGTGGTCACTTCAAGATTACCATAGAAAGTCTTCCAGATAAAGGGGATGTCCAAGATCTGAAAGTAATTTATATTGATGACCCATTCACAGGTCATCAGTATCAGATCAGTTGGGGGTCCAAAGTTTGAAAACCCTACAATATTTTATGTTTTTGCGTTTTGTTTTTTTGTCCAACTGTATGTAGTTCATATGTCCAGAATTGTACATTTTGCTATGATCTTTCTTTAGTTTGATTATGTAGTTACTTTGGGAATGAACCACAACATATGTAAATAAGAGAGAAAAGCGGCCATTTTGTAGATAGGACAGACAGCTCCTCCATATTACACTATTTTAAGGGTATAACAACCAGGGTAGCAGGCAGAGCAACTGCTAAGGAGTCAAGAGGACTAATAGGTAGGGTAGTTACATAGAACCATTGATAATAAAAGGGTAGAATGAAAGCGGCAGTGGAAAAAGAGATGCAGATGATAGAGTCCAATAAAAGGAGGAAGATTCACATAAGACTAAGTGCACAAAATGAATCAAACATTTAATGTCTTTAAATCCTGTATATGGTTCCTATAGTGACCCATTCCAGGACTTTCATGCTATGGGCCCGAGTTCTTTTGTATGATCCTGCACTATTTTGTATAAATGTAATAGTTCCAATTCAATACTGTTAACATCCATTACGAGAAAAGCATACTTACACCAACGCTTAGCATAGTCAGGGGTGGGCCATAAAGAATTCAAGCAACGCCCACGAGGTGCCTGGTAGATTGTACCGCAATACTATGTAATTTCCCAGAAAAGAGTAATTGCCCAAAAATCTATTTACAATATGGAAAATTCTGGTATTTCTGCTTCCAGTCAGACTATAGATTCAGAACACCTGGCTGTATTATATCCCTAAACATAATCTGTATATTCAGTGTTAAGGACAGCATGAGGTCTTGCAACAATCTTGCAAGTAAAAAGTTTTAGAAAATCGTTTCCTAATCTCCCCGGATGGTATTTAATCCAATCCTTGGCACTTAATATACACGCACAGCCATTTTTTTTGCATAATCCTATAGTATCATACCTGTGTTACCTGCACTCGGTGGCCGATGTGTCAAGCCAGGAGACATGCTGTTTCTTTGCAAGGTTTGATGGGACAATGGCAGAAGGTTGTGGTTACCCAGTGAACCAGCTGGATTACTGTAAGCCAAATTGTTTGGATTGGTCACTGGGATGGAAACCGGCATCTCAAAATTGGGAGGTGGAACAGCCTGTGGGTAAAAAAAAAAAAAAAAAGCAAAAAAATTAGGGTATTGATGTAATGTTTTTAAATGGAAAGCCAATCAATGGAAGTGTACAACTAAAAAAAACTATGATAATAGAACAATTGTGTAATTTGTTGTGAAAACTAGAGGCCTCCAAACCCTTTTTTTCCATTAAAACCTATAGACAATTAGATGGTCAAGTAATTAATATTTCACACATTTTCTATTTTTGTCATTTATAGGACATGTGGTTATTTTATAAAATATAGAAAAGAACAATAATACAGAAAATAAAAACAAAACTACACTAGATTATTCCCTTTCTCTCTTCCCCATTCTTTTCCTTCGTACACTGTTAGAAGGTTATTTAAAAAATGTTAAAAAAACACAAAAAGTACAACTAAAGGCTATTCTCGCAGCTTTTACGAGTAGACATTTATCCTCTTTATCCTCTTTTACGAGTAGACATTTTCTTCAGCTGACATTAATGTAAAAGGTTATTTCCCTTTAAACAGTAAATTCCCTCATTCCAATTAGTTTAGCCGCGGATGCGAAGCCATTTTTATATTTATTCGTAATTGTATGTCATATTTTAGTGTTTTTTTATGCGAAAAAATATGAAAAAGGTTGCTTCGTATTTCTTCGGAAAAGTAGAGTACGTAATCTAGGAAAGTGCGATCACTATCTAAACCTGTCCTCCAATATGAATAAAGCGCCTCAATGATATGAGATCAAACAAATAGTTAGAGTCATATAAAAATAATTTTACAATCTTTCTAATATGAAATCAGGTTTCATTACCAATGACTAATGTACTTGTATAAATGCTGAGACTAGACTACTACCAGCAAACAAGCAAAACTCTCCGATTCCATAAGGCAATAGTTATATATCATTACTAGCCAGCATTAACCATTCTGTGGTGTAATATAAATAATAAAGAATGTAAAGCCGCTATACACAGACTCCTACAAGGAAAAGGAAAAACATGCAAAGATTTTTACAATAAATGTAACATTCTTTAAGTATTTCTTGCTGCCAAAGCCAGATGTATGGCAGAAACTAATTTACAGAACATATATTTGCTCTGGGAGAATGTAATCATTTTATGGCTTAAATCAATTCCATGGTTTTGTAAATGTGAATGGAAGATTTATCCTGTACCACAGCCGCAACTGAGAAGCACTAAAAATGTGTCAGGAAGGGCAAGGGTTACTCTATCAATCTCATATTAACATTGGTATATAATATAAAAATTTATATGGACATTATTTAGTTTTTTATCTGGATATCCTTCTAATATGGTATCATTTTTCTAATCTATCTCTATCTATTTATAACTATCTATCATTAACTCTATCTATCTATCTATCTATCTATCTATCTATCTATCTATCCATCTTCCTTATCTCTATCTATTTCTATTATCTATCTATCTATCTATCTATCTATCTATCTATCTATCCATCTTCCTTATCTCTATCTATTTCTAGTATCTATCTATCTATCTATCTATCTATCTATCTATCTATCTATCTATCTATCTATCTATCATCTATCTTCCTTCTATCTATCTATCTATCTATCTATCTATCATCTATCTATTATCTATCTATCTATCTATCTATCTATCTATCTATCTATCTATCCATCTGTCTCTATTATCTATCTCTTATCTATCTATCTATCTATCTATCTATCTATCTATCTATTTATCTATCTATCTATCTATCTATCTATCTATCTATCTATCTATCTATCTATCTATCATCTATCTATCTATTATCTATCTATCTATCTATCTATCTATCTGTCTCTATTATCTATCTATCTATCTATCTATCTATCTATCTATCTATCTATCTATCATCTATTTATCAAGCATCTCTATCTATTGATCTATGTTTATAGCTTTATTGATCTACTATCACTTATATGTTTATCGGGACAGTGATCTACTGATTTATCTAACTATTTAGCTGTCTATTGATTTCTTTATCCTGTATCTATCATCTATCAATTATCTGTATTTCCATCTATTTTATCTACCTATTCATCTGTACAGAGATCTATGTTTCTCGGTTTATCAATATACTGATTTATCTAACTATTTAGCTACCTATTGATTTCTTTATCCATTATCTATCTATCTATCTATCTATCTATCTATCTATCTATCTATCTATCAATCATCTATCTATTATCTATATTTCCATCTATTTTATCTACCTATTTATCTCTATACAGCTCTACGTTTATTGGTTTATTAATCTACAGATTATCTAACTATTTAGCTGCCTATTGCTTAATATAGATTTTTATCTATCTGTGAAAAAAGTCTTGTCCTATACTAATATCCCAAAGCATTCTATACATTAACTTTACTATGTGCTGTTACTTTTAATTGGATTTTCCATCAGTGTTACAATGCTTGAACTAAAATAGCTTTTGTGGGGATTTCTGCTGTGGCCATAACAGAGCGAACATGAGCCGCAAACGTTTCTCTGGTAAGTAGATGAGCTTCTCTAATTTGAAGGCATTTTAGTAAAGTACTCTAATGATGTTCTACTCATAAGTACAAATGCAAGTCTAATTATTATCAGATGTTTTTGAACCACAGAATTCATGTCCTTAGGCATTTTCTGCGGAAACCTGAGCGACCCTTTTCATGAAGTGCCATAGCCAGCTTTTTCTGTTGGCACATGCTATGTTTTCTTATGGACGGAGAAGTCAGGTTCTTTTTCGTACTGGTGGTTAAAGATATAACCCATGTTTCATATCCACAGCTTAGCTTTTTCAATGGATCTTTCTTTCTGCATGAGCAAAGGCGTACCGTTGTGCGTTTTAACTGCAGGGCTGTGTTTTCTTACCACCCCTAGTTTGTGGTCAGGTGGGCAAGACAAACCAAAAATGGATCTAGTGTGCCATGTGTTTAGAGCGTCTGTGAGGCTGTCATTTTGATGGTGCCATCCTTCCTGTGTAAAATGGCAGTGTCCAGCCTTCAGACCAGGACACCCTATACTTTTAAACCACAAGAACCACAGTCTGAATTGCCTTTTTGTGGAGCACAAGGTCAGTAATTGATTCTCGACTCCATTTGTTTTATTTCAAGGTTTTCGTTGCAGAGGTTTTCAAGTCCATATATTTTGTTTTAGAAGCGGCTCGGACATATTAAGCCATTTATTCGACTGCTCCACTTTTAATCATGGAGAGAAGAGCAAATAAATTCTCGATAAGACGGTCACATGGCTTCTTGCTATGATAATGATCTCATACAAGTGTACAGTGATGTTTACTGTACTGGGGGGCCGCTGCACATTCCAGGCTGCTCTGGTGAAGCTGAAATTCCTTCTAGATTTATGATCTGTGCTCTCTAATCAATATTTGTATAGGACAAGTGAATCATTCTAAGACTTGTGGATTTCTTCTAAACCTCCCCTCTCCCCGCCTGCTAGTAATCCTTTCCTCCTGTCCATCTCGATGCCAACAGCTGCTTCTGCTGTGATCAACACGGGTTTTAAAAGGCATTCGTGTCCCTGCTCTCAAATTGCATCTCTGCTACATAAGTATCTAAAAGAGCTTGTGTGAAAACATACTGTAACTATCCAGTCACCCAAGAATTCCAGGGCAACTGAACAGGGTGGCACAGATGGAAAAGCACCCAGATGACTCCAGAATTACCAGTTTACCAGGAATGACATGTATGCACGCACATCTACCGCGTCTTGTAGAATATACATATCAGTATTGGGTTAGAATTGGATTATATACCAGCACTTTCATATGTAATGTATATATCCCTGACTGTAGTGACATCATGTATCTTACATGCTTTATTTTCTCTATATTCATTGTATCGGGTATCCTGTGAACTAAGTCATATTAAAAATGGCCTAGCCTCTAAGTTAACACCTTTCTATTGAGCCATAGTGTCATTTTTTAATAACTGAACATTGTACATTATATTGCATATCGATATTTCACCGTTGCATAAATGGTATAAAGGGCTCAGTGTTTATTTGCCCTTTATCTACCCTTTTTACAATCCAGACAAGGAAAGGCATCAGGACCTCTCTCTGTTCACAATGTCACTTATTAACTGATACTATGATGCAACCTATCTAAGATGGAGCGCTATATTTTTCACAGGCCCTAGAGCAAGTTTCATGGACTGTGTATCTTACATATGCCCCTGGCATGTAATGACCATCTTATTACTATGTGCCACTACACTGAATGCTATGGATTCAATTATTGTATATACATCTTGTAAAGGTTGACCAGCCTCCTGAAGAAGTACATAGCTGTACAGCCATGCACATTGCAATAGCCAGAAAACATTTCTTTACCATAATATTTTCCTAAGATTTCAGTATTGTGCCCATAGGACTAATTAAAGTGACCTTGTCATCTCCTTTCCTGACATGTCAGTTTTAGTATTGCATTTGCCATGAAATAACAATTGTAGTTTATCTTCTTACAACTCTATGTTATGCCCTTCCTCTGTTATTTTATATCAATTTTTTTTGTAGTTTTCCAAGTGGGTGTTACCATCTGGGTTGTGTCTCTGCACACTCTGACACTTTCCAATCAAAGCTGATGGAGGTATACCCGCCAGATAGAAGCATCCCTTTGGCTAATGTCAGACACACCAGAAATTATAGTAAATACTAAAATTGCAGATTTTTTTATTGTTCTTTTTTTTTTTTTTACCAGTTACAACATTTTGCAACTAAATAGCCTTCATTAAAAACTTCCAACAATTTTGCTGCTGTAAAGTCTGTGTAAATCCTTCACTTAGTTGGCTACCCTGCTTAATGCTCCTGGCTTTATTAATTCTCCCTTTTCTCAGAGTTAGAGACAGCAGTAGGGAGAGGGAGGAGAATTTACCTGTAAGGGCGGATTCACACCTGCACCCGGTCTCCGCTTTCAGTTTCCGTCTTCTTCCCAAGAAACTGGACAGGAGATGGAAACCGGCAGTCATTTTCTCAAACCCATTCATTTGAAAGAGTTTGCAAAGTGACCACCCGTGAGCGCCTGTGAGCGTTTTATGCTCTCCGCGACTAAACCGTTTTTTTTTTAACAGACACAGGACTTGCAGGACTTTGTGTCCGGTTAAAAAAAAAAGAGTTTCACCGCGGAGAGCACAAAACACTCACAGGCGCTCATGGGCAGACACGGTCTGTCGGGTTTCCGTCTCCTGTTGGCAGAAGATGGAAACTGAAAGCGGAAATTGGGCACAGATGTGAACCCGCCCTAAGTATACAATGTGATTAAGGGGCAAAGCATCCACTTATAAAGGAGGGTAGATAACTTGGGTTGTAGCTAGGGAAGAAAGCACACACAAAGCAATCTGAATGCAGAGTGCAGAGAGAAAGCAAAACATCCACTGCGCACTCGGTGGGGGGTGGGGAATAATTCCTCAGCATCAGTGTCAGTTCAAATGGGAAAACTCTGAAACTAAGTGCATATATGGGGGCAAAAATAAATGAAGGAATAAAAATTTCACTTAAACTAACATCATAAAACTGATATAAAAAAAATCATGTCCAACCTGCCCATAGTCTGTAGTAAGTTGTATTATTTTTCACATAAGAAACTCTACCAAAGTAAATTCCTACTGAAATATTACCCATGTTAAGCAGACGGTTCAACGTTAAGCAGAATGGAGAGAGAATAGAAAAAACCCACAGCACACATTTACATACGTATGTCATCCCACTCACAGAAAACAATCAATCATTAGATGATTTTCTATGCATGTAAACATGCATCTCATTATACATTACATCAAAAACAAAACACAGAGAAGCTCATGCAAAGTTATTTCTCTTAAATGACTGGCAAGACATATGAATTTGAGGGCTGGCATATTAAATTTAGATCTACATTGCAAACATAGAAATGAATGCGGAAAACTTTGGAGGAAGCAAAGCTCACCGGTGCCATAATATCACCCCAGCACGCCAATGAGGTTGTGTCCTAGCAAAAGGGATTTCATGCAGTCATCGCTATTAGCATTAACCATCTGGTGCGGGCATAGCTGACGTAAATTGGTCTTGATATCAAGGAATATTTAAAGGGGATTTCTCATGATGACAACTCCTGTTTATATGTTGTATACAGACATCATAGAGCAGGTTCTGATGTTTAGGATCTCCTCTATTGGTCACTTTGTGGGACTTTAGGCAAACATGTATTAATTGGTTTATTATTCAATTGATTTGTAAGGTTGAGGCCCCATGTTGCGGAAACGGCTTTTTTTTTGGTTGCAGATTTTGCTGTGTTTTTTGAGCCAGACCTAGTGGTGACCACAATGGGAATGGGAAATATATAGGAGGTTCTTAGACTTCTACCACCAGTTTAATCCACTCCTGGCTTTGGCTCAAAAAAACCACAGCAAAATCTACAACAAAAAATCAGCTTTTCTGCAATGTGAGGCCTCAGCCAAAGACTATATTTTTCCTGCACTGGATAGGGACAATACCAGGCTCGAAGTGATGTTCTTCAGCAAAATCCTACTGAGGATGACAGGAGCGGGATTTGTATCTGCATTCTGGAAGGTGATGTGCCTTTCGGACGTCCCCTTTAATGACCATCTGTCTATATAACAACTGCTTGAACCCCTTCCCAACATCTCAGGTACCTAAACATGGTGCCCGCTCAGGAATCATCTCTGATCCCAGGCCTGTATCTCCTCATATGTTGTGGTCAGGGCACCTAGTTTCAGAGCTGCTTCTATGACAACTAGGAGCCTTGTGAAGGTTCCCCGGCCTGCCATACGAATATTATTGAGCCCTGCCTGTAATACTTGGGCTGAAAGGTTTCATTTATAGGGGGAACTCTATTTAAGTTTAGGGTCCTAGTTGGCATGTATATGGTATATAGGGATTCCAAATGCACTAAATAGATAGTATTGTCATTATGTTGAGACCAGGAAGTGGAGAGGAGAGAGAGCAGGTGAAACCCTTAGATGGTAAAATCCCTTTAAGATCTAAGTGGATACGCCTGAATTATCCTTTATCTGAATTTTTATATAAAACCTGATTTTATTTTCAATCCTAAAATACCTACTAAAAATATTTTAAGCAAGTACACCTCATTATATGGACGTTAAGGGTCTTTGGCTGTTATTAAATGGCTCATAACCAGGGAAGTTTTGAGATTAACCTATTAAATATATCACTCAGAAATTAGAACCTAATTTTTATTTTTATTTTTGCATGGAAGGGACTTACGGTATTTAGGGAGTATGCTAGCAATTTAAGAGGTTTCAAAAGTAAACCAGCACTGCAAGGGTTAAGGGGGTGTTACGTCAGCGGGAATTAGCAGACCAGCCATGTGACCTTGGGTACTTACAGGTATTTTATGGCTCTTGATCATATTATCAAACTCTTCATTTATTTTTTTATATTTTTCTTCAGTGCGTGGGGTGAGGGCATAAGAGGAGTCGGGATCGGGGCTGTCACAGCCTTTGTGTTCTTTCTTGTTCAATGCCTGCCAGGTTTAGAGAAATATCACAAATATATCAAAAACGGAATAGTCGCTCAAGGTACTTACACACAATCTTTGCCTGCTGATCATTAGATCAATATCTTCATTAATCTTTCTGTACTTGTCCTCAGACTCTGGGCTGTGACCTACAGAATCGTCTGCATCAGGATCTGGACTATCACACCCATTGAGGCCTTTCTTTCTCAACGTCTGAAATACATAATTTGGACATTTCAGTCCGCAGTATTATATACAAGTTGGGTCTCAGGAGCGTAACTCGAGGTTCTGTTTTATACAACATAAATACAAAGAAAGTGATATTTGGAAATGCTGAGCTGGAGAAGAAAGGGTAATGGAAGGACTCTGAAACCATGAATAGCTGAGCTAGTAGCCTTCAACCCCATGCATGTGCATAGTATTTAAAGGGGTTGTCTGGCCCCAAATAGAATTTTCATACTGATGACCCATCCACAGTATAGGTCACCAGTATGGGATCTGTTGGGGTCTGACAGCCGGATTCAACACATATTATCTGTTCTAGAAGCCTTGGGGTGCTGGAAGCTGCTAGTGCAGGGGTAGGGAACGTACGGCTCTCCAGCTATTGCAGAACTACAATTCCCAGCATGCATACTTGCTCTGTTGTTCTTGGAACTCCAATGGAAGTGAATGGAGCATGCTGGGAGTTGTAGTTTCACAGCAGCTGGAGAGCCAAAGGTTCCCTACCCCTGTGCTAGTGGATGGGCTGCATATGCTGCACTGCTCCTGTTCAAGTAATAAGAGCGGCACAGCAGCACATAGTGGTGGTTCCAATGAACTGCAGTGATGGTTCCAGCACCAGAAGGCCGTTAGAACAGATGATCATTGTGGGTGTCGGACCCTGACAGTTCACACATTGATGATATATTCTGTGGATAGAGCAAAAATACATGCCCATTGTTTTGCAATGTAAAATAAGGAAAAATATGCTGTCATCTTTAAAAAGTCCTGGAGGGACCCACATAGCTTTGTAATATTTAAGCTAAGCCATCCCCTTCTGTGTCATGGCTTAACTTATTCAGACACCACTGTCAAAGAGAACGGGTAGAAGATCCCTGTGTTAGAATGTCACAGCGTACAGCAGAATCTGATTTGTTCTTATTACAGATCTTCAAAAACCTCAATAAAAAGTTGTTCAAATGCAAAATGTCTATTGCAACACCGCGGATGGGCTACAAGCTGTGTTGCCTCCCTGAAATCTGAGAGCAGGAGGTGGGGTTGTCTTAAGCAACCATTTAGACATGTGGTTTTTATCTTTTATCGTATTTAAGAATAACATCAGAATCTAGTTGTTTGCTAGGGATAACACCTGCAACCTTTTATCCGCTTTTAGATCATTTTAAGAATGACATTGAAGAGAAAGGTCAAACAGAAAGTTTATACATTTTGTATCATGCTGCATTTTCCATTTTCAAGTCCATATACAACACTGCTTGAGGGAAAAAAAATCAAAGGTGGCATTGGGTGGAAGCTTCTCAAATGCACGTTCCAGAAGTGTCATAGTAGCTTCTTTGATTATTTTTACACTTAGTGGGGCAGATACAACCTTTATGTATCTAGAATATTTTTATTCTACATTGATGTTCTACAAAGTACTGCACAGGGAAAATAGACTTTTTCTCTCTCAATATAGCTTACAGTCTTTGTCACGGCACAAACACTAACACCGGTATCTCCACAAATGGACCTTAGCCAGCTTTGTAACTACTAGGTGATCAGACTTTTACATATTTATGAAAATACAGGTCACTTGTAATGGTACTCTTTTATTTCTTACATGCTAATGAATGTGTACACCATAGACCTATAGGGGCTCAGCAGTGCAATGGCCTGGATGATTTTTTTGTCTTATTGTACAATGGCTACTTTAATAACAATATCCAATAATAATGGCCATGATATTAATAATAATAATAATAATAATAATAGCTACTTTAATAAATCAGGATTAGAGATGAGCGAACACTAAAATGTTCGAAATTCGATTCGAACAGCCGCTCACTGTTCGTGTGTTCGAATGGGTTTCGAACCCCATTATAGTCTATGGGGAACATAAACTCGTTAAGGGGGAAACCCAAATTCGTGTCTGGAGGGTCACCAAGTCCACTATGACACCCCAGGAAATGATACCAACACCCTGGAATGACACTGGGACAGCAGGGGAAGCATGTCTGGGGGCATAAAAGTCACTTTATTTAATGGAAATCCCTGTCAGTTTGCGATTTTCGCAAGCTAACTTTTCCCCATAGAAATGCATTGGCCAGTGCTGATTGGCCAGAGTACGGAACTCGACCAATCAGCGCTGGCTCTGCTGGAGGAGGCGGAGTCTACGATCGCTCCACACCAGTCTCCATTCAGGTCCGACCTTAGACTCCGCCTCCTCCTATGCGAATGCAGAGACTTAGCAGTGCTGAGTCAGTTTTGCTCAACTACACATCTGATGCACACTCGGCACTGCTACATCAGATGTAGCAATCTGATGTAGCAGAGCCGAGGGTGCACTAGAACCCCTGTGCAAACTCAGTTCACGCTAATAGAATGCATTGGCCAGCGCTGATTGGCCAATGCATTCTATTAGCCCGATGAAGTAGAGCTGAATGTGTGTGCTAAGCACACACATTCAGCACTGCTTCATCATGCCAATACAATGCATTAGCCAGTGCTGATTGGCCAGAGTACGGAATTCGGCCAATCAGCGCTGGCCAATGCATTCTATTAGCCCGATGAAGTAGAGCTGAATGTGTGTGCTAAGCACACACATTCAGCACTGCTTCATCATGCCAATACAATGCATTAGCCAGTGCTGATTGGCCAGAGTACGGAATTCGGCCAATCAGCGCTGGCGAATGCATTCTATTAGCCCGATGAAGTAGAGCTGAATGTGTGTGCTAAGCACACACATTCAGCACTGCTTCATCACGCCAATACAATGCATTAGCCAGTGCTGATTGGCCAGAGTACGGAATTCGGCCAATCAGCGCTGGCTCTGCTGGAGGAGGCGGAGTCTAAGATCGCTCCACACCAGTCTCCATTCAGGTCCGACCTTAGACTCCGCCTCCTCCAGCAGAGCCAGCGCTGATTGGCCGAATTCCGTACTCTGGCCAATCAGCACTGGCTAATGCATTGTATTGGCATGATGAAGCAGTGCTGAATGTGTGTGCTTAGCACACACATTCAGCTCTACTTCATCGGGCTAATAGAATGCATTGGGCAATCAGCGCTGGCCAATGCATTCTATTAGCTTGATGAAGCAGAGTGTGCACAAGGGTTCAAGCGCACCCTCGGCTCTGATGTAGCAGAGCCGAGGGTGCGCTTGAACCCTTGTGCAGCCTCGGCTCTGCTACATCAGAGCCGAGGGTGCGCTTGAACCCTTGTGCACACTCTGCTTCATCAAGCTAATAGAATGCATTGGCCAGCACTGATTGGCCAGAGTACGGAATTCGGCCAATCAGCGCTGGCCAATGCATCCCTATGGGAAAAAGTTTATCTCACAAAAATCACAATTACACACCCGATAGAGCCCCAAAAAGTTATTTTTAATAACATTCCCCCCTAAATAAAGGTTATCCCTAGCTATCCCTGCCTGTACAGCTATCCCTGTCTCATAGTCACAAAGTTCACATTCTCATATGACCCAGATTTGAAATCCACTATTCGTCTAAAATGAAGGTCACATGTTTTCGGCAGCCAATGACTTTTTCCAATTTTTTTCAATGCCCCCGGTGTCGTAGTTCCTGTCCCACCTCCCCTGCGCTGTTATTGGTGCAAAAAAGGCGCCAGGGAAGGTGGGAGGGGAATCGAATTTTGGCGCACTTTACCACGTGGTGTTCGATTCGATTCGAACATGGCGAACACCCTGATATCCGATCGAACATGTGTTCGATAGAACACTGTTTGCTCATCTCTAATCAGGATGAAAAGCAAGTGTAGAAAGAATAATTGTTAGGCTGAGGCCTCACATTGCAGAAATGCAGCTTTTTTTTGTTGTAGATTTTGCTGTTGTTTTTTTTTAGCCAAACCCAGAAGTGGATTGAGTAGAAGGCAGAAAGTAGAAGTATAAGAACTTCCTATATATTTCCCCATTCCACTTGTAACCATTCTTGAATTTGGCTAAAAAAGGCAGCAAAATCTGCAACAACAAAAAAGCTGTTTCTGCAACGTGGGGCCCCAGCCTTAGGCTAAAACCCAATGTTGTAGAATCATAGCTTTTCTTGTTGCAGATTTTGTTGCGTTCTTTTGAGCCAAAGCCAGGAGTGGACTGAGGAGAAGATAAAAGTACAAGAACTTCTTATATATTTCCTATTCCTTTTGTAGCCATTCTTGGTTTTAGCTAAAAAAAAACAAAAAAAAAACAGGAACAAAAAAAGCTTCATTTCCACAATTTGGGGTTTTAGCCTTAGGCTGAGGCCCCACGTTTCTTTTGTTGCAGTTTTGAAAATCGCAGCATGTCAATTATATCTACAGAAACGCTGGCGGCTTTCCCATAGATATAATTGTAACAGAAAGTCCGCAGAGGAAAACTCAGTGAACTTTCTGTTCAAAGCGCTGCAGGAAGAACCGCAATGCGTTCACGCCGCAGTTGTTCCTGCAGCGCTTTAGTGCGGCAGTTCCGGCCCATGGGGCCTTAGCCTCAGCCTTAAAGTGATTGTTCCCTTGGTGTCTATCTTCATTTTATGCCTCACATCTTTTATTACACAGGGCAATTTGCTTTCAGCAAACAATGGGACAAATTTATTAACACTGGGGTATCGTACCTCATGCCAGAAAACTGGAGTAAGTTATAAGGAGTAAGTTATAATACATCTGTCGGATTGAGGCGCAAATGCTTGCCTACCCTGATCCCCACTTGGTGAGGCACACATTTCGTGCCATCTCCTACTATTAAGTGTCTATGATTCCTATGCAGACCTATGGTATCAGACTACAAGGAAACCTTGCATAGTCTGATTCTGCCGCTATATTCCCTTCCATTTGTGCTCTACGTTTTGCTAATGTCCTAAATTATTTTAGGATTAGTAGTGATTACACATAATAAAAGATGCTTTTTTTTTCAGCAGACGTCTTTAAAAACTACACGGCTATTAGTAATTTTATTAAAATTCTAAGCACAGATGGACAAATCTTGTGTATACATGTGCTATGATGTGTTTAATGAGCAGGTTTCTAGGCATTATCCACACGTGTCTGTTTATGTTGGGAACAATCTCTCCCCCTTCATTTAGAATCTTTTATATATATTTCTATATCTTTATGGATAATATGCATAGGCATGAACCAGGAATGCAATGTGAGCACAGCTCTTGGTAACCCATGGAAAAAATAATCTGGAAGAAATTCAGTTTACTATTTATGAAATGCAGACATTAATATGATATGCATGGTAAGAAATGCTAATTAAATAGAGGAAAAGAAATATATAACACTGGAGGTGACATTATACGGTAGATTGCGAAAATCATTAAGGGTATTTCTTTTGAAGATTGACATGTTTAGAAGAGATTCAGCTGTACAATGTTAAAGTAAACACCTATGGGAAAATAACACGTAGAGCAGAACGTACAGATAAACGTTTTCCCATACATTATCTTCAGGTACTCGGAAGCATAAACATGATTATGGTGAGAAACATTCACTTGTAGTGGACAAATTCTACGTATTGCTAATGTATACACTTCAGCAGAATATTCTACGGAGTGTTTGTACAGATTAGATCTTTAAAGTTTACACATTTCATTTATGTCAAGTATTACAGAGAGACTTGTCGACCGTCTAAAGTGTATGAGCTTGTCGCAACTTTTATCCAATGGTTGGGGTAAATAAGGGTGAAGTATCTTGGATTATAGCAAGCTTAGAAATGCGCAGCAAAAAACGCAGTGCTTTACGGTACCTTCAACGTGAATGGTTAATCCCATTGACAGTTTGCAGAAAAAAATTTCGCTGTGGAAAAGCTGCAATTCCAAAAAACACCTACACAACATGTCCATTATACCAGTGGAAACACTAGGGGTCTCCCTATATATTTAATAAGAGAAGAAAATGCGCTCAGAAAAATTCAGCAAAAATGCAATGAAAAGAAAAATGCCGCAAAAATGAAAGTCATGTGTTTTTAGCTGTGTTTCGAAACCTGGGGCTTAGTCTGAAACCTAAAAATTAAGTCAGGAATCTAGCTTCAAAAATGTTCTCATGATAAATGGGCAACTGATGTGACAACTACCATGCCATATTATAGAGAAATTGGGGAAGTCATATTTGTGTCAAAGCTATCAAATGTTGTATAAAGTTTAATATATTTGGCACATAGCTAAGTCTATCACTTCTGTTCTGAGATATTACTTCTACACCAGTTTCTTACTGCAATTAGATTGTGACACTGTTTGCAATTCTTTGATGTTAGGTTCACACTTTCGCTGGCCCTCCTTTGTACGGGTTTGTTTGGGAACCTTAACAATAAAGAGGCGGACCGCTAAAACAGTGGTTACATACAGAGCCCGGTGGACCCTATTGACCATAATGGGGTCTACTGGGTGTCTGCCATTTTTAAACTCATGCAGGAATTTTCCTCTGATGATTATGGATGGACTTTGATGGAGACTCCGACACAGATATTAACCTAGCCTGAAAAGTCACACTTGATACTGTGAATCTGGTGTATAGACAGCTAAAAGGGCAAACCTCATCTAGAAAGGGGTGAAATAATGTGCAAAGAAAAATTTAAAAAATCTCTACTTTGTAACTTTTTTTTGCTGTCAAAATGATGTTTGAGGGCTTGATAAATTTCCCTCGATCGTGCCTTGAATAAGCATCATACACAAGGATCCCCTTTGACTCCAGAATACAGCACAACGCTGTAGAGAATCCATGAGGATTGTAGATAGTCCCTGCCCTGTAATTGGCCGCAACAGAAATGACCCAACGACCACTGGTCGTTGGGTCATTTCTGCCTTCTTGCTGTTTCCTTGTATAAAATTAGAGACTATAGTAAATACCATTTCCTCCTGATCACAGCCAGATACTGGGACAACTGGAGCAGCTCACTAAGTTGAGAACCCGACCAAACTACCATAACTCATATTTCTATAGTGTGACATGAATGAGAGTTTGGGTAAGAATATCAAGTGGAGTGGAACAAAGGTTAAAAAGATGTAATTTATATTAATTTTAATATTTTGTACATTTTCCCTCAAAGAGAGTGAAACAAAAGTCAGACTAAGATATGTGCTTCAAGTTAGGGGCCTCGTATATGATGTATTGCTCACTACAGGGGAATGCTGCCAGTCAAAAAGCCTTAAAAAATCATTTATCACAAGATTGAAGTTTAAAATAAATAAATAAATAAACTAGTGATTATTCTTATTTTTTAATAAACACCATTAGGGTATGTTCACACGGTGGAAAGCTTTTCTCCGCGTGGCGAGCCGCAACGGGATGCCGATGCAGTGCATTGGCATCCCGCTCCTGATTAGGCCCGAATGAATGGGCCCAATCAGGAGGGAGTCTTGAGCCACGGACGCCATGCCTGAATCCGTGACAAGATTTTTTTCCTGATAGCTGAAAAAAATCACTAGCGGGGAAAAAAAGTGAAGGACTCCCATTGAAATTAATGAGAGGCCTTTTTTCCGTGTCAAAATCCTCCTGCAAAAAACTCTGAGTGAGTTGACCCTTTAGAATAAAATTGGTGATTAGGAAAAAAAACACTAAATAGGTTTCATGATGATGTAATATATGTCACAGATTTGTGCTTTCGTTGCCTTTGTATGGCTTTGTGCTGACAGTCCCAAAAACACAACCTCGGAAAGGTTAACTGTAAACAGCTGCCGACTTCTCAGAAAATGGTTATCTTATCACTTTCACTGAAGGCACATAGGATATGGCCGCTATACATACTTCCCTATATGGACTCTCTCACAGTGTGGTTATAGGTTACTTAGAAATCAGAAAACCAATGATGTGATAGAATAAGTAGAACATTATAAACAGAAATAATTTATTAATAATGATTAGTATTATGACCGTATAGAAATAGTTATTGATTTATAAAACTAGTTAAAAGACTCCAACTATAAATTATTTTATTTACTTATAAATTACGACAGCACATTTATTTCTATTACTTGTATAGCACCATCATATTCCGTGACGCTTTACAGAACTTGTCAGCCACTGTTCCATATAGGGCTCACAATCTCAATTCCCTATTAATATTTCTTAAAATAAATAAAACTTAGTGGAAGGCTTTAGTGCTCATATGCACAGCCATTTTACATCTTTATAGAAATTGTAGGGCAGCCACAGAAGTCTATGGAGAGATATTGTAATTCTGTATACCTCCAGTTTCATAGACTTTTATTTGCAATATTCATATGTAATGCAAATGCAAACCAAATTCCTGCATGTTTCATTGGATTCCAAATCATGGAACAATGCTTAAAGGGGTGACAATCGCTGTAAAATAATGATGTATTAAAGCACCATATGGTGCTTTAGAGATTCACCGAGTAACATGATCTGTTGCTATACAGGCCCTGTGCACACAGCTCTCTAGGAGCCTTTGTACTCGCTGTTCTATATATTTGCTCTTGATTTCTTATGCAATTTTTATTATATGTTTTTTTTTTTCTTTTTATGTTATTTCTACTCTCGTCTCAAATTGTGATAGAAATTAATGTCAAACAGAAGATCTACTTAAAATATATCAGATGTGTTAACTAAATCGCCATAATTAGAGATAATTTTTTAAGAATAAAATAACTAAACAAAAATAAATCGATAAAAAGTAGGGTTGAGCTATCGGGATCGAGAAAAATCAGATCCCGATCGACGATCGAGCAAATTTCACAATCACGATCGGCTGGAAAATGATCGAAAATCGGATTTTAAAAACGATCCTGAAATCTCAAGATCGGCTCAACCCTAATAAAAAGTGATTATGATGGGATGTTATAGCTAAAAAGGGATAAATGATGGAACAAAACGTATATGAATAAATGTTTAGTTTCCATGTAGAGATGAGTGAACACTATTCGAAACAGCCGTTTCAAATAACACGCTCCCATAGAAATGAATGGAAGCGGCCGGCACGCAGACTTTGCCGGCAGCCGGCCGCTTAACCCCCCGCGTGCCGGCTACGTCCATTCAAGTCTATGGGAGCATGCTATTTGAAATGGCTGCTTCGAATAGTGTTCGCTCATCTCTATTTCCATGCAATACCATTGCAAACTTTGGCTATTTGTGAATTTAAAAAAATAAATAAAATTGGCACATATTGTAAAAAAAACAAAAAAGACTGAAAGCAGAAGAAAACTAGTGGAATACATGAGAAGGATAGTGATAGGTTTGAAAAAGACAAAGGTCCATCAAGTCCATCCTATAATTCTACTGCGATTATCAAGAGGAAGGGGGAAAAACCCCATGAGTCAGATGCCCATGGTCCCAAAAATAGGGAAAAAAATCCTTCCAGACTCTAATCAGACTGGCAATCCTCGGATCAGTCTCATCTCCAAAAATCTAGTGCCCGTTACTTATACAATTATTACTTATGAGGAAGGTATGGATACATATGAGTGTAATTTTTAACAACACTACTAAAGATTCAACAGAACTCATGAACCATAATACAATTCATTATACCAGCATCTAGAATAATATCACTATGTGATAAAATACCAACCACATATACTTGTTTACTAGGAACAGATATCCCAGTTTTACTGGCAGTGAAATACATGATATAATGGAGAAACAAACACATCCCATTGACTTTCTGACACCATCTCCAACACCCGGCTCAGATCATGTTCCCAAGACTTTGACTGAACTCCCAAGTAATAACATATTTGGGTCCTGTTTGGACCTGACTGTACACCCAGGATTTGGGCCTGCGCCAACGGTGCTTCAGAGTGACTGAAAGAATGAAATGATCCGAAAGCACACATGCTGGCGATCTCCTCTGTCAAAGCTCAGCAGTTTACAATCTGACAGAGGGCTACATCACTCTCCATCAGCAATTTGACTTATCCCAGATATCCCCACCTGTCAGCAAGTCTCCACCTGTTGTCTCACCCGGCAAAGGCCAAATGACAACAGCCAATCGTATTTGCCTATTCTGCAACATGGCCATAGATGGCTCCTTCTGCTTTGCTTCTCCAGACCAGTGCCCTTAATCTCTATGGGTTAGAGCAGCCTGTTTTTCATACTTGCAATACTGTCAATAATATGAGCTCAGGTCACTTGAACTGGTACATACTGTATAACGTAAGACTTTCCAACAATGATAATGGATGTAATACATCTTTCCATATATCATGTAACCAAAAGAGCTTCTCTAAAGTACAGGATTACGCAATTAATAGCAACATTCTAGTGTTAGAATATTGGGTCCGAATTAGAAACTATGAAATAAACATATCCTAGATAGATAAATAGAAAGAATTATGAATGGATAGATAGATAGATAGATAGATAGATAGATAGATAGATAGATAGAATTTGGAATAGATAGATAGACAGATAGATAGATAGATAGATAGATAGATAGATAGATAGATAGATAGATAGAATTATGAATGGATAGATAGATAGATAGATAGATAGATAGATAGATAGATGATTGATAGATAGATAGATAGATAGATAGATTGTATATAAACATGAACAATAGGAGGTGCTATAAAAGAAGGTAAGTATATATATATATATATATATATATATATATATATATATTTTACATATTCCCTGGGCCCCCACCTACTCCACCTCCACCTACTATACTAATACAAAAATTTGATTGACCACTTATTTCTGAACTTGTTTGACCCAAAGGGAATCAGCAACTCAAGTTAAGCAAACCAAAATGAAATGAATGTTGGGGTCGGCCATGTCTAGTAATGTCATTCCCTCCATTTTGAGAGTTTTTCTGATCATGGAAAACCCCTTTAACTGAAAGAGCATTGTAGCATATGTGGAAAACACCATCAAACTGCTGAAGTCATTGAAGGTCATAGTAGAGTAAGTGTACAGGGGAAATTACTAGATCTAAATAAAACTCTATTGACATATTTTAAACCCAGCTGTATTATATTACTTAAGACACTATATATATATATATATATATATATATATATATATATATATATATATATACACAATATGCAGGTCCATAGTAAATGAATTCCTTTTGTAGCTCCATCTTTGAGATTTATGCCTTCTTTAGTCTATTTCAGTCATACATGTAAATTCATTATATTATTAGTATAAATAGTACTGCAATATTGTTGTTTGCAATATATGAATATAATATATTGACTGGCTATAAGATACTACGTAGAAATGATTGTTACCTAGGGTATCAGTATTGTGCCAAGTGAATTTTAAGGACATAAAGAATACGGATAAACTGAATTAACTGGTAAATAATAGCAGAAGACGAAGAAGGTGAATAAACACATTGTTTTCTATTCCTAGCAGCCCCTGTGGGTTCTCACCCCAAGGAAGCTCATTGCAGGTGGCAAAACAGCCATCTGCAAAATATACAAGGGAGTGCCACAACCCCCACCCAGACTGTGCCCACCTACTCTGGACATCACATGTGGTTCGATCAGATGGGTGGCTTCTTATTGTTTTGTAGGCAGCTGTTCTGCCACCTGCTGTCTTGGGTCTAAGAGTTTTATGGAGGAAGTGGAATCACAAATAACCACAAGGGTGAAAGCTGCACAGATAGGAGTAAATTTACTACGTCATTTTTCATAAATGAAAACCACAGTGAAATTCTGCAAAGTTGTAAACAGGATTTATAATATACCCATAGAAACTTTACAGTTTTTAGGATGTAAGCTGCTACACTGATTCCAGCACAGTTGAAACTTTTTCTATAGCCCCCCGTTCTTGAGCGTACTGTTAGTTTTGGTGCCTGATATTCTATTTAGACTCTGTACTGTCAGGTGGGTGGTGCCAGGCAAGGGGGTGTGGTTCAAACTTCCAATCAGAAGCAGCCAGTGTCAGAGCTCAGAATCACATCCCTTGTCTGCTCCTGCCTGACACCGCCCTACAATACAATACAGAGCTTAAATAGAACATCAGGCACCAAAACTAACAGCACTTATTGCTAGGAGACAGTGAAGGCTAAACACTTTGCTGGGCAGGAATCAATGGACCAATGTTTATTATATAATGCAAAGGGCTGTACTTAGTGATGGCGTGAAAAGTCCTCTTTAAAAGATAGAGAAACATGACAACATTTTTGGTGCTCCATGCAGGGAATGCTCCCTTACTGATTCATGTGAAGATACCCCAAACAATGATTAAGGAGGACCTTTCATGTCCTCGGGCACATGCAGTGTAATACGCCGCTAGAAAGCGCACTATCGGCTTTCCTGTTCTGTGCCCCCGCTGAGGAGCTATCAGTGCCGGTCCCATAGCTCTTCACTGTCAGAAGGGTGTTTGTGACAGTCAGAAATGCCCCTACTCACAGTAGCGTCTATTGAGCAGTACTGTCAGAGGGGGCATTCCTCACCACCCAGCCATGACACTGAGCGATGAGGAACGCCCCCCCCCCCCAGTATTAGTCTATGGATGAGTATTGTCAGGAGTAGGGGAGGGCATTCCTCACTGCTCAGTCAGGGTAAGGAACGCCCCCTCTGACATTACAACGCAGTAGACGCTACCATGAGGAGCGGTGTTGCTAACAGACTGTGAAGACGGTGACGGTGAAGAGCTACGGTAACGGCACTGATAGCTCCTCAGCGGGGGCACAGAACGGGAAAGCCAATAGAGTTCTGAATTCAGTGCACTGTCAGCTTTCTAGCATTGTATAAAACCGCATGTGCCCCAGGAGGTGAAAGGTCCTCTTTAAGGCACATACATTGTGTCTTATTCAAAAAAAACCCCCAAACCTAAGATTCCCTTATATAGAGACAAAAAAACAGCAAATAGCCCTTTTTATAGAATCCTGTAAATATTAACAATCATTAAACTAAACTATGCAAACAGAAGTGACGGGGCAGAACAGCTTGCTTATCAGAGTTTCCATGTGGAAGAAAATTTTCCTAGCCATACGTAGGCTGCACAGTACTGTCCAGGAAAATTGCTTGAGAGTGAATACTGCTGCTTAGTAAAAAGAAGCAGTTCCCATTATTAACACTACATGGAAATAACCATTACGTATTCCTGTTATTTCACCCACGTGTCACACTATTTTCTGTACATATAGGTTGAACACTTGTGTTTTTAACATATATACAGAGGTAGCAGAGTTAACCCGAACTTTTGCAAGTGGACGCCATGGAACATATATACGTGTTTAGAGGATCCTGTGTTAAGAAGAACCCTATATAATAAGTAATAGGTTTCAGAAAGCGTTTCCTCACCCTGACCATATGTGACGACCCTAAACATCTCCAATATGGGGAGCAATGCATTGACATTTGAGATTTTTCATTCTGTATTACCAGTTCTGTAACGTAACGAGGAGCGGAAACCGAAGACATATTCACAAGAGTAAATTCTTTCATGTTATTCTAATGCATTATAAATGATTTAAATAGACTATTCATGGCCTCCACATCATAGAGTGCAAAGACTCCGTACCCAAACACCAGGTGCTCCAGCAATTTGTATACCATGGGAAGGAGGAAATAATGAAGTAAAATAAATCACTACTAATTATATCACGTAGTTCCAGCTCCCCAAATGGGCTTTTTTTCCTTATGTGGTCCTAGTCTAAACAGCAGTCCGGTACTTGGCTAGCCGCATGAAAAGAAAACACTCCATGAGGGATGAGACTGTGGCTATGACAATTGAAAAATAACCGTAATTATAAAGTATATGGTAGGAGATATAACTGTGGCGGATAAATGTAACATTAATTATTGTAACGAATCTCCTACACCGGGACGTATGCACTGGTCTGTGTGGCACATTTGTTAATAAAGTGAGAAAAAATGGTAGTTATAAAACGCTTTATTTATGTGGCAATATTCTGGGGGTAGGCAGTGAGCGGGTGTCGTGCAAAGTGGTTGCTCATTGGTTCTTTGGGCTTTTTTCCATTATGTACTTTTTTCGGTTTGATTTTATACATTGGTGTAGCAGATTGAAGAAAATGACTTTACATGATATATAAATATGTTCTGTACCCGGAGCTTCACTTCAATCTCATGTCCGGGGATAATGACAACTATTACTGACAGCCATGTTTTGCTTTTCTAAGCCCCATTATTGTTCTTCCACCTATATACAGGTTGCGATTCATTGAGTTTTCTTAGTATTTACATTGCTATTCATTTGTTATAAAAGGTTATTTTGCTCATGACCTATGATCTCTTTCAAAGGCACGTGAACAGGGCAGAGATGATAGCTGTGACTTAGGGTATCCTACAGGCAATCCACCATGGGGAAAAAGCAAGCAAATGAGCCCTCTATAAAGACAAGGACAGGACAACCGGACAAGCTCTACTCCAATGATGGGCATGAGCTCCAAAACTCTAAGTAAATAATGTCCCCAATAGTGGATAGAAAATAGTGGTGCTAGAACTGGCTGCTTACCCATTTAGCAACATTTTGCCTCAAAGATTCCTAGTCTTTGATTCTTCTCACATCCATGCAAAAATACCTTTTGGCTAGGAATATTCCAAAGAAACAATAGGACCAATTCATTGTGCCACTTTCTCCCAATGTTCCAATATGTGTTTATGTACAGCCCTTCAATAGCACCTATTTACTGACCGCAGCTGTCTAACCTAGAGCCGGTAGCCCACCTTCACCACCACGGGCAGTCTGAGATATTAAGTGCTAAAATAGTCACCACAGAAAAAACATGGGATAGGAAAAGGCTCCGAGATTTGTCCCTATGCGGAGAAGTGCTCAGCAATGGTGTACAGTAGTTATCTGCTATAATATGTTTTTCAAACATTTTTTTTATTTCTAGATAATTCTAATTTTTTCTCACTGTTCAATGCCATAGAAACAAGATGGTCTCAGGTACATTATCATTATCATTGGTGTGATGGCAGTGCCACTTGAATTGTTTTTTTTTTAGCTAAAGTTGTACTTTTGTATCCCATAATCATTTACTACCCACTATGAATACGTTTACATAATAATTATTAAACATATCATTCCTATATTCTGAGGTGTGGCCATTATAATGTAAATCATTAAAGGTGTAGCTGTTACCCAGACTAGGATATTGATGACCTAATCTAAAATGGAGACTCAGTAACCTGCTCATCAATATTGGAGCAGTGGCATGGCTGGGTCTGTCCTGGTTGGACTTCTGCTTCAGAGTCACATAGCCTGTTTACATCTCAGTCCCACTCAAATGAATTGAACTGTGTTGCAATACCAAACACAGCCACTATACAATATACGGCACTGTGCTTGTTAAGAAGTGAAGAGGCTGCAATGCTCATGCAAACACTGCACCTAGTTGTTGTTGTCCAACCCCTACCAATCTTATAGGACTTAAGTCCCAGTTCCCTTTAAGCAATACAGATGTAACAGTTGTTATTTTTTCCTGGCATCAGAGGGGTCTTCTCTGCCACATAAAAAGACACAATTGTTATAATTTGTTGCAGACAATGGATTTGGACCAAGGAGCTTTAATTTATGTCCTGTAACAAAGGGTGGTGGGCTTTGGGTTAAATTAACCCTTAATTATGCTAATGATTTAATAATATCCCATGATCCCTGGCTTAAAGTATTATAGGATAGGGGGTTACCTGCTGATCGGTAGAGTCTGACCACTGGGGCTGCCATAGATCATGAGATCTTTGTTGTATACACCCCACTTTGAGTGGAGCAATAGGTTGGAAATGCATAGTGCGCCTCCATTCACTTCAATAAGAACCACTGGAGATAACCAGTCACTGTACTTAAGCTATATCTGGAGGTT